>NC_064638.1:573931005-574531005 GCF_023864345.2 Schistocerca serialis cubense
AAGCTATATCCTTGAGTTGTGATTACACGGCCATCTGCATATATGAAGCTTTGTGTTCATTTTGGTAACGACTGGTCGTTAGCGCATATATTTAACAGAGTGGGTGCCAGCACACCGCTCTATGGCAACCCGTTTTTCTGCTGCTTCCATCTGCTTCTTTGTCCTTGATATTCCACAAAATATCTTAGATTCTGCAGTAGATTTCTAATCATACAGGTTAGCTGGTAATCCATGGTGAGGTTGTATAACTGCAGTAACATGAGTCTATGTTTGACAGTGTCGTAGGCTGCTGAGAGATTTATAAACACAGCAAACAATCGAGCAAACAAACGGGGCGTGTGTTAGGCATCAGGGAACAACTTCCGTGGTAAGGTGAAGATGTTGGTACAAGAGAGTAGTTCGTGGAGGAACACTTCAAACCAGTCACAATACTGATGACTAAATAAAATACAACGTTATAAGACGGACGTACGATAAAGAAAATTTAGGGTACATACTAATTTCATGTGCGGAATAAGTTGCTTGAGTTTGTGCAGTCAGCCTTGCTTCTAAATATACCACGCGAAACACAATTTTTAATTTATTTAGTATTGTCGACGTATAGCCAAAAAATGTAACCCAGACAATCAAAGTTTCAATTTCTTTCTTTTATTTCTGCATCTTGTAACGATGCATTTTTGAGTCAACTAATTCGGGTACCGTTTTTGTTAATTTTTCATCAGTTTTTGTCTATTGTTTGACAATGAAATTACACTCTAGGCAGAACAGATCATACAGTAGTGTAATAACATATATACAAAATAAAACTGAATAATAACAATTACGCAGGAAAAATAGTGACTTATCTACCCATCAAATAATAGAGAAAAACATTTTTTATATTGAAGTAACTGGGTGTTACTTTTCAGAGCGGAGATTTACTAATATGTATTCGTGTCTGTTAAATTAAATTTTACTGCATATTTAATGTTTAAGGTGATAATAATAAAGTAATAACAATGATTTATAAGTTACAAAATAATCAAGAGAAATACACTCTAAAACAAAAAAAAGGACACACCCCGAAGGAATTAACCCAATGGGACAGAAATCGGTAGATGTGATGTACATATACAGACAAAAAAATGGTTACCAGTTCAGAAAAACTTTGTGATTTAATCAAGAGAAAGAGATTCACAAGCTGAGCAATCCAATAACGCGTTGGTCGCCCTCTGGCCATTATTCAAGCTGTTATCCTTAACAGCACAGCGGTACGTGGACGTCTCTCTTTACCCTGTTTTGTTGCCCTTCAGGGCAAGCCATCTTGGGCTTACATTTCAACAAGATAATGCCCACCCGCACACGGCGGTGGCTTCTTCTGTTTGTCTTCGCACTTGCCAACTCTACCTTGGCCAGTGAGGTCGCCGTATCTCTCCCCAATTGAGAACGATGGAGTATTATGAGCAGGACCGTCCATCCATCTCGAGATTTTGACGATCTGATGCGCCAACTGGAAAGAATTTGGCACCATATTCCTCAGGAGGAAATTTAGCAAATTCCCATTCGGATAACTCCGTGGTGTGCGTCCTTTTTTCATTTTTTTTATTTAGAATGTGTGTTTTATTTCGTCGCCCGCATCTCGTGGTCGTGCGGTAGCGTTCTCGCTTCCCACGCCCGGGTTCCCGGGTTCGCTTCCCGGCGGGGTCAGGGATTTTCTCTGCCTCGTGATGGCTGGGTGTTGTGTGATGTCCTTAGGTTAATTAGGTTTCAGTAGTTCTAAGTTCTAGGGGACTGATGACCATAGATGTTAAGTCCCATAGTGCTCAGAGCCATTTGAACCATTTTTTTATTTCGTCGTCCCTGTTCTCGTGTCGAGAGTCCATTGGCTGACACATTATCCCAGTGTGCAAACGAAAAAGATCGCGCAGACAATTACATTGCACGTGAGGCCACATCTTGCTACTGTCACAAGAGCAGGCAGCATTTCTTCTGACATTGCTATCAAACAAACTATGGACGCCTAAACCTTGAACGATTTCCGCTGGACGCAAAGAATACACATCGACAAAACAAAGACCTCTCAGAAATTCATAGCACGTGCCTATTTCACACAGCGGACGCATAAGCCTGGGTCGAAACTAGCGGTTGTGTTAACGGACGAGTGAGCGCCTCGATCGCCGTCCTAGCTATGATTCGAATTAATTGTTTCCAAATTTTCTGACTGATACAAGCGACGGACACAAACATACACACATAAAAAATTGTTTTGCATCACGCCGGTTCCCAGAACTCCTGAAGATAGACGTTGACTGTGGGTGTTGTATCACAGACCCGGTCCCTTTGTTCAGAGATGTCACTAAACCCGCCCAAAGACGTAAACAACCATGCATGAGCAGCGCTCATTAGACGGAGGGGATCCGACAGCCGATCAGTTCCAGTCATTCCACCAGGAAAGAGGTACACGGCTTGTGTTGTCTGTAGTTCAACCATGCCTAGGCGGTCAACACCGCGGTTTAATCGCGTCCGCATTGTTATTTTGTGCCGGGAAAGGCTCTCAGCAAAGGAATGTCCAGGCGTCTCGGAGCGAACCAAAGCGATGTTGTTCGGTCATGGAGGAGATACAGAAAGACAGAAACTGTCGATGATATGCCTCGCTCAGGCCGCCCAGGGCTACTACGGCAGTGAATGACCGCTACCTAAGGATTATGGCTCGGAGGAACCCTGAAAGTAACGCCACCATGTTGAATAATGCTTTTCGTGCAGCCACAGGACGTCGTGTTACGACTCAGACTGTGCGCAGTAGGCTGCATGATGTGCAACTTCTCCCCCGACGTCCATGACGAGGTCTATCTTTGCAACCACGACTTCATGCAGCGTGGTATATGGCTCAAATGGCTCTGACCACTATGGGACTTAACATCTGAGGCCATCAATGCCCTAGAACTTAGAACTACTTAAACTTAACTAACCCAAGGACATCACACACATCCATGCCCGAGGCAGAATTCGGACATGCGACCACAGCGCTCGCGTGGTTCTGGACTGAAGCGCCTAGAACCGCTCGGCCACCGCGGCCTGCAGCGCGGTATAGATGGGGCCAACAACATGCCGAATTGACTGCTCAGGATTGGTATCACGTTCTCTTCACCTATGAGTGTCGCATATGCCTTCAACCAGACAATCGTCGGAGACGTGTTTGGAGGCAACCCGGTCAGGCTGAACGCCTTAGAAACACAGTCCAGCGAGTGCTGCTGTTTTGGGGTGGAATTCCATGGGGCCGAGGTACGCCGCTGGTGGTCATGGAAGACGCCGTAATGGCTGTACGATACGTGAATGCTATCCTCCGACCGATAGTGCAGCCATATCGGCAGCATATTGGCGAACTATTCTTCTTTATGGACGACAATTCGCGCCTCCATCGCGCACATCTTGTGAATGACTTCCTTCAGGATAATGACATCGCTTGACTAGAGTGTCCAGCATGTTCTCCAGACATGATTCCTATCGAACATGCCTGGGATTTATTGAAAAGGACTGTTTATGGACGAAACTTGTGGATAGTATGCCACGACAAATACAGGCATGCATCAGAGCAAGACGACGTGCTAGTGGGTATTAGAAATACCGATGTGTACAGCAATCTGGACCACCACCTCTGCAGGTCTCGCTGTATGGTGGTACAAGATGCAATGTGTGGTTTTCATGAGCAATAAAAAGGGCGGAAATGACGGTTATGTTGATCTCTATTCCAGGTTTCCGCACGAATTCCGGAACTCTCGGAACCGAG
The DNA here is from genome assembly GCF_023864345.2 of Schistocerca serialis cubense. Taxonomy (NCBI): domain Eukaryota; kingdom Metazoa; phylum Arthropoda; class Insecta; order Orthoptera; family Acrididae; genus Schistocerca; species Schistocerca serialis. The sequence goes on from NC_064638.1 coordinate 573,934,772, forward strand.
GTGATGCAAAACTTTTTTTGATGTGTGTAGGAATACTGCGAGAAATGCACGCTTGAACATAAATGCAGATTCTAGCCTAGCCTGCAGGTCGCGCTGCTATATTTGACCACGAACGGCACCTGTCGATCGTGTTCAGAGCAGTGTTATGCATAGTTATGAGTGCATTGTGTTGGAGCTAAGTGAATTCGAACGTGTGCAAACTGTTCGTGCTTGTATAATGGGTGCCTCTGTAAGCAAGGTTTCCAGAGTGTTTGGTGCTTTAAGGGGCAGCGTATCGAAGACTTATACCTCATACAGGGAAAGCGGATAAAACATCATCCACAAAGTCACAACGTAGACGAATCTGTGTGTGTTCAGTGCTCGTGGCGGACGGTCACTGAAGAGGCTAGCGGCGAAAAATAAGAGACGACTGCTGCAAACGTCACTGCATTACCGAACGTCACACTCACGCACCCTGTCTGCACCAAAACAACACTGAGGAATCTCCAATGGCAGGAAAATTCGGGGTGAACTGAAATTCCAAAACCAATCATGAGTCAATTTTGGTAAACATTTTTGGAAAGCAGTGATCAATTAATTGTTATATTTTGACTAAAGTAGCAGCTGCGTAGCAGCGAGGAGAGCTCCGCCTACCATCCTAAGGGAGCCATGGGTCTGATGATGGTTTTGTAGAAAGAACCGAAACCGGTTACCTGTATCATCAAAACATACATGACGTGATCAAGACTGAACTTTAGTCAAAATATAATCATGAGTCATGCAAATGCCTGTAGCAGAAAAATTTTATGTCGAAGCCATAAAACTGGAGTACGGAAGAATGGATGCAAGTCATTTGGTCCCACGAGTCTTGTTTCACACTGTTTCCAATTTCTGGCCGAATTTACGTCCCAAGAGCGAAATACGGCGGGGGTTCGGTGATGACTTGGGCAGCCATATCGTGGTATTCCGTGGGCGCCATAGTTACACTGCAACGTGGCACTACTGCCAAGAAATATGTAACCATTCTGGCTGATCAGGTCCATCCCATGTTACAGTGTTTGATCCACAATGGTGATGCTGTGTTCCAACACGATAGGCCCCCTGCTCACACAGCTCGCATTGTCCAGGACTGGTTTTTTGAGCACGAGGATGAATTGTCACGTCTTTCCTGGCAACCACAGTCACCAGATGTCAGTATTATTGTGCTTTCGTGGTCTACTTCGGAGAGAAGGCCGCGTGATCGCTATCACCTCCATCATCGTTACTAAACTTGCCACTATTTCGCGAGGAGGGTGGTATAACACTACCTTGAAAGTCATACACGATCTGTATTTATCCATTCCGAGACGACTGGAAGTTGTTTTGAATGCCAACAACTTTCTAACGCCGTATTGGGCATGATAATATGCTGCGTTTTCAATATTTCCATATTTCTGTCCACCCCCTGTAGCTCTTGTTGGTTCGTATTTTCCTGTTCATCCTGCAATTCACAAAGACGTGAAGTTCGGAAAGCAGACACTGATACTAGTACATATGTAGCTGACACCTTTTCAGTCTGGTAAAAGGCTACGGTCGCAGGTTCGAATCCTGCCTCGGGCATGGATGTGTGTGACGTCCTTAGGTTAGTTAGGTTTAATTAGTTCTAAGTCCTAGGCGACTGATGACCTCAGAAGTTAAGAGCCATTTTGGTAAAAGGCTCAGTTAGCACCCTGGTTGGAGGAAACAAGTTCCAGCGCCCAAAATGTCAACTGTCATGTAATTGTAATCGGGCCATAGAGTTACCTCCGCTCCATCTTCTGCATGTGGAAGAATGATAGCACCACCTAGCCGTCGTCCTGCCGCTGAAATTCTTTTTTGCTGTAGTGCCTGCAGCGATAGCAATAACAGTAATAATTCCATGTGGCTATACAGCCAGGTTCAAGTCTTTAAATTGGACGCCACTTTGGCAACGCTACGTACCACTGATCTATCCCAGTAATCATAAAGCAGGAAGGGGACCTATATTTTAATGTGATATCTGAACCACGTGGCGTACTTGGTGAATCTTCAAATTATTGAGAGGTGTTTCGATTACACGATCTTTCGATTTATCTTTCGATTTATCAGTCTTCGGCAAAATTAAAACCGATTTGTACACGTCTGAAATACAGAAGTGGCGCACTTCAAAAAGCTCTGAGAGAAACGTGGCTTTGTGCACGTAAAATCCAAACAAGCAAGATTTTTTCAAATCTTTAAAACTTATCTTAGACCAAGGTCCGATATACCAGCAATGCTTGCAGAAGGTTTGTCGTTTGCAGTTTCACTGGTGATTCAGCATTTCTTTTTCTTTCCTTTCGTTTCTGGCTCCACGTAGTGCTTCGGCGCTAAACCGCTCGTTATCAGAATGAGTTTTCTGTCTGCTGGCAGGCACTTAGCGTGCCGGTAATCAAGTTGAGAAGCTCCCTCCACCAGCTCCACACATTGTCTGTTCAACATTTCTTACGTTCTTTCAACAAATACATAAATTTTAATTTGATAGATTTATTTCCTCCTTGTGCCTGAGCGTATCGAATTCTTCCATACTAAGATCTTTGGAGCTATACTGTAGCAAAGTTACCCTCGACCGCGTTACCAGCATGTGCCTATCGAATATGCAATCAGCAGGGTGTTCTCGCCTGCTCCCTCGTTGGCCGCTCGGGATTAGCCGAGCGGTCTTGGGCGCTGCAGTCATGGACTGTGCGGCTGGTCCCGGCGGAGGTTCGAGTCCTCCCTCGGGCATGGGTGTGTGTGTTTGCCCTTAGGATAATTTAGGTTAAGTTGTGTGTAAGCTTAGGGACTGATGACCTTAGCAGCATAAGATTTCACTCACATTTGAACTTTTTTTTTCCGACTCAGGATCCGTCGAGTCCGCAACTATCGTGCAGATGTTTTTGTCATTTCTCAAAATTTTACTCAGTCGGACGAATCGGAATCAAATGGAGACAAACTTGGTAGTTATTAGGTCTGTATCGATTTATCAGTCTTCGGCAAAGTTAAAACCGATTTGTACACGTCTGAAGTACAGAAGTGGCGCGCTTCAAAAAGCTCTGAGAGAAACGTGGCTTTGTGCACGTAAAATCCAAACAAGCAATATTTTTTCAAATCTTTAAAACTCATCATAGACCAAGGTCCGATATACCAGCGGACAAAATCTGAACCATCGATCTCATCCAAGCCGGAGTTATTTAAGCGTGACTGTCTGCACGTGAAATACGAACGAGGGTGACTTTGCACGAAAAATTCGAACAGTGCACGTACAAATGGTGCCACTATCTGAGCACTAATTTCAGCCAATCAAAATCTTTTGTAAAAGGAGTTAATGGACTCACATAATTTATCTGGGTGCCAGTTCCGATTCGTAGTTCAGACCTTGATTAACATACTGTAACGTAGCTGCAGTAAGATAGATGTTCGAATGACTATAAAAATGGCCAGTAGTTCGGGCTAAACCAAAGACTTTGTACCCCATGCTCCTAAATAGGAATCAAGTACCTAGACCGCCTCCCCCCCCCCCCCCCACCCCTCACCCACCCCTTCCCACAAACCGCGATTCTGGGCGCACTGTACGTCACAATGACTGTTGAAGATGTACAACCTGTTCAGAGGATCCAGATAAAGCTCTAAAATTCATGGTAATAAATTCACTTACATGAATTAGTCAGTTCAGTGTGTGACGCCGTAGAGTCAGACCTTCGCAAACTTGTTGCTACCTGGATGTTGACTCTGAAATTATTGGTATATCGGAGCACCACTTAATTTGACAATTCAGAGGCTTCCTTTACCAGGATGCAAATTAGCTGGCTGTTTTTCAAGGAGTTCCTTGCGTGGTGGGGGAGTGGTCAAGTATGTAAAAAACAGTATTCCATTTGAGTCCATAGACGTATCACGGCACTGCACTGAACAGATATTTGAATGTTGTGCAGGGGCAGTTGAATTTAGTGAAACTACGCTTCTAATTGTTGATGTTTATGGATCTCCTAACTCTGACTACAGAACATTTCTGCTCAAGCTAGAGAGGTTTCTTGATTCACTTTGTGGGAAGTACCAGAAAATAGTTATATATGGTGACTTCAATATTGGTTTTGTATATTATGGTGCAAGAAAAAGGATGTTGGTAAATCATCTAAATTCATATGATCTTATGCAGATTATTTTTTCCAACTAGGGTGCAGGGGAACAGTAGCACAACCATAGATAATATTTTTATTAAGGCAAAGGTCCCGAGTTCGAGTCTCAGTCGGGCACACAGTTTTAATCTGCCATATCAGCGCACACTCCGCTGCAGAGTGAAAATCTCATTCTGGAATATTTTTATTCATTCTTCATTACTAGATGGGCAACCTGTTAGTAAAAGGCCGAATGACCTTTCAGATCATTATGCGCAAATTTAGCACTAAAAGGCTTTTGTACTCAAACAAATGTCACATATAATTACAGACTATATAGGAAAGGTAATCGGACAGCAATAGAGAGTTTTTTAAACCTCGTCAAGGAACAAGGGTGACAGGATGATTAGAGTGGCGATAAGAAAGATTAACAAATACAATGCTTTCCTTAACACATTTCTCATGCTCTTTGAGTGTTGCTTTCCATTAGAACGTTCTAAACGGGGTACTAGCAGTAAAAGACGGCCTGGGTGGCTGACTAGTGGGATAAGAAACAAAGCGGAAATAATATCAAAATTTTAGAGGTAGTCACAATCAAGCTACAGTATCCCATTACAAAACAATACTGTAATGTGCTGAAAATGTTATTAGGAAGGCAAAGAGTTTTTGGTATGCAAATAGAATAGCTAATTCATAGGATATAATTAAAACCATATGGTTAGTTGTGAAGGAAGTGTCTGGTCAGCAGCACAAGGTCGACGATATAAAGTCAGTTCGTAGTAAAAATATTTCTGTTACTGATAAATTAGATATATGTGCAGTATTTAACAACCATTTTCTGTGCAGTGCTGCTGGATTAAATAAAATTTTAGTCTCTACAGGGAATCATATAACTCTCTTGGCAAATGTCTTTCCGAGATTGATATCTGAAATACTCCTCTGTGATACAGACAATGGAGAGACTGAGTCAGTAATTAAATCATGAAGACTAAGGATTCTCATGGATATGATGGAGTGCCTAGAATAATATTAAAGTACTGTGCTGCACATGTTAGCCCTGTAATTAGCCATATTTATAATTTGATTTAATCGTTGAGTTTCCTGAACGGTTAAAGTACCCAGTAGTAGAGCCGTTTTATACAAAGGAAGAAAAGGGTAATGTAGACAATTTGAAACCTATTTCTATACCATCAGTGTTTGATAAAGTTATTGAACAGGCTGCGTGTGTAAGGATAATTGATCATTTTGTGTCACACGATTTGCTATCAAATGTACAGTTCGGCTCTAGAAGTCGTTTAACAAATGAAAATGCCATATTCTCTTTTCTCTTTCAGGTACTGGATGAGTTAAACAAAAGGTTACGAATGCTACGCATATTTTTTGATTTAACTAAGGCGTTTGATTGTGTTGGTCACAAAATATTGCTCCAGAAGTTGGGCCATTAGGGGAAATTGGGAGTAGCTCAAAATTGGTTCACCTCTTACTTTAGCAACAGACAGCAAATGGTCATTATTCACAGTGCTTATAACGGCTGTGATGTGGGGTTTGAGTGGGATAGAGTCAAGTAGGGGGTGTTGCGGCCACTCCTGTTCCTTATTTATATAAATAATATTCCCTCTAGTATTACAGGTAACTCTAAAATATTTCTGTTTGCTGATGACACTCGCTTGGTAGTAAAGAATGTTGTGTGCAATACTGGTTTTACTTCAAATAGTGCAGTTCTTGGCATAAGTTCATGGCTTGTAGAAAATAAACTAACGCTAAATCATAGTAATATTCAGTGTATACAGCTTCTAATACACAATTCAACAAAACCTGATGTTTTAATTTCACAGAATGGGCATATGATTAGTGAAACTGAACAGTTCAAATCTCTACGTATTCAGATATATAGTAAACTGTCGTGGAAAGCCCACATTCAGGATCTTGTTCAAAGACTTAATGCTGTCATTTTTACTATTCGAACGGTATCTGAAGTGAGTGATCGTTCGACACTAAATTTAATCTACTATGTCGTAGAGTATTATATTTTCTGGTAACTCTTCCCATTCTAAAAGGATATTTTTGGCTCAGAAACGGGTGGTTCGGGCAATAAATGGTGTAAGATCACGAACCTCTTGTCGACTCCTGTCCACGAGTCTCGGTATTTCGACATTGGCCTCTCAATATACATATTCCTTATTGTCATTTCTTGTTAACAATATTAGTTTATTCCCAAGCATAAGCAGCTTTCACTCAGTTAATACTCGGCAGAAATCGAACCTGCATTTGGATCGTACTTCCTTAACTCTTGTGCAGAAAGATGTGCAGTATACTATTGCAGCCATTTTCAATAAGCTACCACTAGAATTAGAAAATCTTAGCGGTAACCCACGCGCTTCCAAATCGAAACTGAAGAGTTTCCTCATGGGTCACTCCTATTCTGTCGAGGAGTTCCTTGAAAAATTAAGCTGATTCTTGTTGTATTGTTGATTGCGTTTACTTAACCTTACGGATTGACTTTTTTCGGTTTGATAAATATTTTAATTTTCACAGTTATTACTTTTATGCTGTAATTTCATGCACTGACACGTTCCATGACCTTGGAGCTTTGCTCCTCGATTTGGTCCTACGGAAATTGGCGTGCAAATAAATAAATAAACCATGAAGTCCTCTGTAGTGGATACGGACTAGGCGAACCCCCTGTATTGACTGTTGCAAGACACCGCCTAAAGTGAGGCCGAGTAATCTGCTGGTTCTTATTTAAAAACCCAGTACCGGCAGGAAAACAGCACACTGTCAAGCAAGCACTATTTCGTGTTGCCACCCTAAACTGTTGTTCCTGCGAAAAGCCGACACATTAGTCCAAAAAGTTTCGAGGCTAGTTTAATAAAAATAGAGAAAAGTTAAGATGGTGTTTCTATTGCTTCATGTGTTCTACATAGCCCCCTCTCAGTTTAGTAAAACGCACATAACGTTCATACAATCGTGTGAAACCATCAGAAAAGTCTCTCTTTGGGATGTAGTTCAGCTGGCGCATCACATTGGCTTGAATGTCGGTTGTGTCGTCATAGCGTTCACCCTTCATATGATTTTCTTCACTTGCCATTTTGTAGTAGGTTTGTATCGATAACACCAAGTCTCGTCAACCGTGATGGCTTTTTCCAGAAACGAATTGTCCACGTTTTACATTTCGGGTTCTGTCGAAGCTGACGTCCTTGCGTCGTGGTCTTTGTTGGGGAGTCACGGTGTACGGGACAAACTTTGCAGATGCTTTTCTCTTTATCAAGACGTTTTTGAATATTTGATTTGAAGATATTGCTCCATTGTGATTAGTGACAGAACAACGTTGACAGACTACGGTCGCACGTCCACTACTTAACGCTGCCCACTCACAACTGACTAGTCGAACGCGCAATTGTTGTTTACAATTGTTAGTTCAAGTTGCCACCGTATTTATTGCGGTGTCATCGCTTGTACGTCTGGAATAAAATCAGTCTCTGAAGTTTTTGGATGGACAGCATATGGCCGTCTTAGAAGTGAGTTCTGAGGGAATTCTCCAGTTCTGTGAGATTGCCGTTACCTGTGTAAGTAGGCTGTTTAGTTTTTTGTGTTGGTAACGACATGTAGCGCTCTATATGAAAATCACTGACTGTGTTGTGTGAAGTCTGTGGCTGGTTTGTATTGTTGGAATATTTGCTGTTGTAGTGTTGGGCAGTTGGATGTAAACAGGGCAGTTGGAGGTGAGTCGCCAGCAGTGGTGGATGTGGGCGATCTGGACGTGTGTCCGCCAGAAAGAGTAAATTTGCAATACTGGATATCATGAAATATATGTGTGTGTGTGTGTGTGTGTGTGATGACTTTTGAACGTTATTAAGGTAAATACATTGTTTGTTCTCTACCAAAATCTTTCGTTTGCTAACTATGTCTATCAGTAGTTAGTGCCTTCAGTAGTTAGAATCTTTTATTTAGCTGGCAGTATTGGCGCTCGCTGTATTGCAGTAATTCGAGTTACGAAGATTTTTGTGAGGTGAATGTTTCATGACAGGTATAGGTTATTGTTAGTCAGGGCCATTCTTTTGTAAGGTTTATTGAAAGTCAGATAGCGTTCCGCTAAAAATATTGTGTGTCGATTTGATCAGAATAAGTATGTCTGAGTACGTTCAGTTCTGCTCAGCTGTTTGAAAATCAACGTAAGAGGTTTATCAGCACAGTAATTCATTAATTTTTCTACGGGGACGTTTCACCTGATTAATCCTAAGTGCCAAATATCTCACAGAAAGTTATCGCTATTTCCTGGCGTCTTTCTGCAAGAAGCGTCTAGAAGTCCACACCAACTTGGTGACCACCAATAACTGTTGTTCGAAACGTGTTGCATTACAATTAACCTGGTCCAAAATTACTCCTGTACACAGAAAGTGCTGATTCGTAACTTCCATCACATTTTTTAAAATTTTACTCTATGACTTAATTCCCCAATAAAATAAATGTTATACCACAACCAGACGTAAGACCAGTTTACACGAACCGAAAGTTCTCCCACAGTGTCGTGTAAAATCTCTGACTCAACCAGACGACACCGCGAAAATTTAATTATAAGATCTATTAATCAGAGTGAATTAGTATTTTAAAAAATAAAATTTTCCCTGTTTTCCCTATATTGTGTGGCAGTCTTTAATGGAAATTAAAAAATAAATTTTGATAAGAGCAAATTAAATGAGTGCCGTTAATTAAAAGAAGCAGCCAAGTAAAAAAAATGATAATTTTAAATTATGACACAGCACATATAAATTTACCACTAAGAGAGAGAAAATTAATAAGTCAAGATTTTGTCTAAGCTTTGATACCGTGGAGTGGATTGACCGCGCCATATGCCGATCATTAATATTAACGCGTTGTGCATAGAAGTGCTGCGCGGAATCTGCGTTTACAGATCGGCTTAACGATTCTCAGGGACCCACGAGCGGCTGTTACAAATTCGAACATCAATGATGTTCGGCAGCGGCCAGTAAATGATATGTCTGCAGCCTTGCAGTTCTCCTAGCTGAAACATAGAAAAGCTGGCAGGCAAGGTTAATGTTGTTCAAATGAAACACTGGTTCAACAATAACAGTTATTCGTATATTGACGATAGTTTTACATAAATATATATAAGGAAAATATATATAAGGAAATTTGTAACAACAGTAGACGAGCAAAATGTTTTTGGGCGTCTCTTGTAAGTGAAGTTATTGAAGCTTTGTGCTTTTGTGTTCCACTACGTATGTGTACATTTCTTTAATAAATTGTAATTAATAGCATCGCAGATGGGTTCACATTCTTCTGTACTCTACAGACGACTTCTCTGACGACAGAAAATAATAAAATATCGCAAACAAGAATAGAGTCGTGTAGGAAAGTGTGCGGGGCACTGCGCATTGGTTGAAACAAGATGGCTTTTACACAATATGAAGCACGAATTAAGCCTCGAAAATTGTAGAAAATATTTCTAACATACTACAGAACTATCTGGTAGAAAAAAAATTCAACGTTTTTGATCAGTTTTACATACATCTACCCTTAAACCTTACGCCTCCTTATAGCGGCTGGGAAGCCAGCTCAGAGATCTGCGGAAGGCAATGGGAGACCACCTCCAACAGGACTGCGCCTAATAAAGCACTGCGGTGTTCAAACGAAGCTTCAGGTTGACAACATTTTTGCTTTACGTCGTGAAATGATCACCACGAGAAAACTAGAGATATATGAGATCTTAACTGACATTCGTTCTTTCCGCGCTCCATTCACGAATGGAATAGAAAAGTGTTGTGGAGGAATGACAGTGATCGTCAAAGTACCTTCCGCAACGCACCATTAGCCTCGCACAGTACAGATCTTATAAGGCAGGCCAAACTGCGAAACCATACGACACGTGCATGCGGGCAGCAAAAATAATCGAATATTGGTCCAAGTACGAAAGAAAGTGCGCAAAATTTTCATGATAATCCACGGCGCTAAATTGTTAGCTCCCATTATTAAAGAACCCGCCGTCTGCGATCAAAAAAACTTTTACTGATAATCGGTTTCAACCCGAAGCACCGTCCGTCTTCAGATCATCTACTGCGAAAATGCAGTTGTCCAAGCGTACTGACACCTGCATAGCATGCACAATTAAATCCTGTATTAGCTATTAGTTTAAAATAGTCTGTAGGTGTCACTGCTCTTGGACAAATATTTTTTCGCAGTAGCTGATCGAAGATAATCTATTCCTGAAGCTGAGAGATGTTATCAGAAGGTTTTGTGATACAGGCCGTAAATTCTCTCATAGAAAAATCACGATAATCATAGTTCCACATCATTGTTTTGCTATTGATGTAATAGCTTTCAATTACGGTATTAAGTTAACACGTGATTTAATAACTGTTACCGTAAGCTACTTCTCCATGGCGCTGCAGGGAGAGAAAATGTACCACGGCAACCTGAATCCGCCCATTGTGCACTTCAATTGTGTGAACTCAGTTGCATGGAATGTTCTCACCGCATATGTATGAGCACATTTGTGTGGCTATTGCACACACCTGAAAGCTTTATTGCAGTCATAAGAAGCAAACGACGGAGCCCTAATGGACTTTTCCTCCGTTTTAACAATGGAAATCGACGTTATGATTTCCTGTGTGACGGATTTAAGGGGACATGCTCGTGAAAATGACCAAAAATTTGAAAAAAGTTCTTGCTCTATAGAAAAGAGCATTTCATGCTGATTTCAAAAATGTATATTTTATGGGCATTATCATTTTCCGTTCATTCTAAAATTGAGGATGAACGTGATGTTGCACAGGGGCTACGTCCATCTGTCAGTTTGAAGTGCGTCAGAATACGTGATGTATTATTTTGTTATTCCGTTTTTTCCGTCGTTAGTTGTGGATCGTTAACACAGGTGTATTCTAGAAAGCGTTGACTACCGGAACCAAATTACAGGCATGTCTAGAAGGCTATGGTTCGAATTTAAATAAAAATCTGAGAATATATGATTTCGGAATTTCATATGCATATGGTTTTGTAATTATTGTGTGTTGTTTTGTTTCTGCGTGTGTGTTTCCTGTGCTAAAAATGTCGAGAGTAAAGAAATTTAGCCCCAAACGAAAGTTTCGCGGCAACCAGTTCCAAACACAACCGAATTATACACATCAGTTGCTTCAAAAGTCGCCTGCAGAAACTGTGTCCACAGGCAATGCTTCTAGACGTAAAGGTTCGCTTTCTGAATGTAATAAGAACAAGCCTAGTAGTATTGTGAGCAGCAATAACAACGGAAATGTTATTGTGAACCTAAATATGTTGTCAAGAGTTTTCAAGAGTGCTGTGAAATGTAAGTACTGCAATTGTGAAGATAGTATTGACGTTTCTGAGGACATTTAAGCCTGTAACTCGTGTAAGATGCACAGTGATACTACGACATCGCCAGTAACTGATAGTCGACATTACAGTGTAAATATTCAGCTTGCTTATGCAATGCGATGTATTGGAAGGGAAAGGAGAGCTGCCCAGACTTTTTGTGCAGTGATGGATTTGCCTCCTCCTCCACTGAGGTTTGACGGATGCAATAAATTAATACATCATGCTTTATGTTGTGTAAGTGAACATTCAATGAAAAGAGGAGCAGAAGAAGCAGTAGCCTTTTCTGAGAATACAGACATTGTAGTAGTATTTGATAGATCCTGGCAGAAGAGAGGTCATACTTCTCTGAATGGGATTGTAACTGCAGCATTTATTGAAGTTGGTAAGATTCTAGATTACGAATGTCTAACAAAGCACTGCCAGGGTTGTTCAAGTAAATTTATTGGCACCCATGTTTGTGTAAAGTGGAAACTTGGAAACGAAAGGAATTCTAAACATTTTTAGAAGATCAGAGGTCCATCATGGTTGAGGTATGTAGGCTACCTTGGGGATGGAGACTGTAAAGGACACACTATTCTTGTTAATGACAGGCCATATGGCGACACTAAGATAGTAAAGCTTGAATGTGTTGGGTATGTACAAAAAAGAATGGGATCTCGGTTGAGAAAATTATGTAACGACTTCAGTGGAAAAAAACTGTCAGACGGAAAACACATAGGTCCTGGTCGTCTTACAAAAAGTGAAATTGATTCTTTGACTCAATATTATGGACTAGCAATAAGGAGAAATGTAGAAGATTTGGAGGACATGAGACGAGCTGTTTGGGCAATATGTTTTCGCAGAGTGTTAACAGATGAAACCCCAGAGCATGGTTTGTGTTCAAAAGGGGAAGATTCGCGGTGCAAGTACTGGCTGAGCAATACTACAGGCATACAATATACCCTCAAGCATTCCTTACCATTTGCTGTAATGGAGGCAATTAGGCCTATATATAGGGAGCTGGCAAATAAAAATCTACTTAGGTAATGTGTGCATGGTCTCTCTCAGAATGCAAATGAAAGCTTCAACAGCTGTATATGGGAGAGAATACCCAAAACTGTATTTGTTGGGCTGACAGTGCTGAAGATTGGTATAATGGATGCAATAATAACTTTCAATGACGGTGCAATTTCAAGGATCAATGCTATGAAGAAATTGAACATCCAAACGGGAAGGAATATGGTTTCAGCTCTAACTAGTAATTGATAATCGTTGGGTAACTGATGCAGAGACAGTTGCAGAAGCAGAAAGAAAAAGAATGAAGAGAAAGAGTGTGGAGAATAAGGAAACAGGAGGACAACTGGAGTATGCAGCTGGAATGTTCTAAACGAGCATAGTGGTAGGTTAATAAATCTGTATATCTTCTATTGCGATTAACCGAAAACTTGAATTTTCATCATTCAGGTACACGTTTCTCCTAAATGACTGAACTTAAACTCATAAAAATTGGTACAGATATTTAGAATGACCTCCCCTACCTCCCTTGCCTATTATTTCCTGAAAAATTTATAACATGATAATGATGTCGGTGATATTTGAGCTACATTTTTGAATAGTTTCGTTGTAGTAAAATAAGTTACTTGTCTTTTTCACAGATCAGGAATGGAAATTGGAGGCATAAAACACTTAACGTGAATGTTGTCTGTATTCTGACTCTTTTTTCAAGCTGTGCAGTAAGTGGTTCCGCAGTGGTACCGCAGTGAAATAGTGTTCCGTTTTTTATGCTATTATAAATATTGTTGTCAGTACCAAAATGTAATAAATATCTCAATGATTTTTGGGGAATGCTTTGACTAATGACCCGAATTGTGTGTAAGAATTTTGAACTATCTCTCATTTATAGAACAGTTGCACAATGAGCTTGAAGATAAGGCAGCCCATTCAGGGGCGTGTCCCCTTAAGGGGACACGGAATAGGATTTTGGGAGAAAAAAAATCGATTTTGGTTTTATTGCCTCATTAAATTCCTCCAGTTTTCCTATTTACCCATACATGTCTCTACTAGAATTATAATAGTTTTATTTTTATAGATTTGTTAGATCTGGTAATGCGCTCTTGTCATACATTTCTCCCACAGCTGGCCATAAACTTTTTGGCTGTATATTCATGCGACGTGAATTCACATTTCTGTTTTCCAGCGACTATTTTTACACTATTTGTCCAAAATGGTTTATCTTTGGTTCCATGAAGTTACTCTTTGATTTTTTTACTTTGGATTGTTTGTAAACTGTGTACTACACGAAAGTTGTTATGTCGAGTTTTTTCGTATCTAGTGCGTTATTTTCCATACTGCAAATGTCTAGAGCTAGGGCAAAGCTGTTTAAAAAGCGTATGGACTGGCAAAAGAAAAGAAAGGATGATTCACTAACAAAAGCGAAACATTTCTTTATCATCATTGTTGGAAAATGTGTGGCCACTTAGTTCTGATTTGCAGAACGATCTTACTCCAAATGAAAGCAGTGCTTCTCCTACAAAACTCAGAGATTTGGACGAGAAACATAATTTATTTGATAAAGAGAAGGAAGTTTTTGAACTCATTGATATGAGTATACTGCGCGAAGCTCTTGAAAATAGTGAGTGCTGAAAAAAAGTCAAATAAAGGTTTCTCTGAAAGTAGAATCCCATTTTGGCCTGGCTGCTTAGTTTAATTTAATATACAGTGTTTGTTAATACAGCTGTAAGTTTCCAAGCTCTGTTTCAGTAACTGTAAATAATGGATACAAGTAAATTGAAATTTACAATGTAAGTATTAGGTTTGTCTGTGCGTTGTGAGCAATTGGTAAGGCCAAAGCAGCAGGTGATAGGCTATGTGGTGTTCTAAATCTTGACAAAGTACCTTCAAAGTTTGATGCTTACAACTAAGTACTAGGATCTGCAGTTGAAGATGTAGCACAGAAGTCAGTGCAGGAACTGTGGAATAAGCAGTGAAAGATGACAATCATGATCTCATAGCAGCTTTTAATGGCACGTGCCAAAAAGGGGCACACCTCCAACAATGGTGTTGTCACAGCAACTAGTGCTGACACTGCTAAGGTTATTGATGTTGCAAAATGGAAATGAGCGTATGGCATTATGGGCTGGGAGTCCCCCATTCGGTGAAGTCCGGGCGCCGAGGGCAAGTACTTATTGCATTCGACGCCACATTGGGCGACTTGGGAATGAAATGATGATGAGGACAACAGAATACCCAGTCCCTGAGCGGAGAACATCTCCTGTCCCAGCCGCGAATCGAACCTAGGACCCTTGGCGTGGCATTCCGTCACGCTGACCACTCAGCTAACAGGGGCAAAGTCCTATTACTGTCGATGCAAAAAATGAACATGGTGATGACTGTGTTTCTAATTATTATAGTATTAGCGGTGGCATGGAGATTGCTGGGGTGAAAAAATTTTCCATCGCTCTTCAGAGTGGTATGATGTTGGCTATGTCCAGTATGTGGGGGATAATGGCTCTGAAGTATTCACAGAAGTTTTGGACAGTAAACCATATGGGAACAATGCAAATGTGAGCAAACTTGAATGTATAGGACATGTGCAGAAGAGAATTGGTGCCAGGCTGAGAAGGCTGAAATCAATTAGGAAAGGAAAAAATACTAGATTGTGGGAAAACCTTGGATGGGGAACGCTCCAACAATTCAGATGAAATGGCCTTTATTTGAATCTTGTGGTCCGCTGTGAGCATTCTTGGAACCCATCGTGAGCACCTCTTTGAATATCCGAGTGTGTCGGCCATTGCAGATGCACGTCCAATGCTGACCGACAGCTGTAGAGCTTATAGTCGAGTTGTGATGCGCCGGTCGGCACGAATAATGGCATCCGCACGATTCAGCATGTGTGGAGCAGTGGAGCTATGCTTGGAGCTTTGTTTCTGCATTTCCTAAGGCTGTCACTTTCTCTACTCATCGCCCAACTGTACTCCTATCAGTTGCAGCTTCACCATACATTGCACACAAACGTTTATGGATGTTCACCACGGTTTCTTTTGCTGCATACAATAATTCCATAACAGCACGCTGCTTCTAACGTGATTCGTATGTGGATGCCATTTTGACGCTGTACTACGGCTCTGCCATCTTCCAGAACGGTTCGAAACTTCACCGGCGCAAAGAACAAACTTCAAACGTGTAGCACCAACAAGGATTTTGTCTATGTATATTAATAGCTTTTTTCTTATTGAAATAGCCTCGTATTTCCACATCGCATCCACAGATGAGCATCTGGAACACGGTTTGTGCCCCAAAGGTGAAAAAAGCTGGTGTAAATTAAACAGGGGACTAATAACTGGGCAGAAATACATTCATCACCAGAGTCTACCAGCAGCTATCATAGAGGAAATAAAGCCCATCTATAGAGATCTGGCTGACAGAACTTTTCTGATGAAATGTGTTCATGCAAGAACGCAGAATCCCGACGAGTGCTTGAATAGTGTGATATGGTATCGCCTCCCAAAAACAGTGTTCATAGGAATTAATACACTGTATTTGAAGAGTACGATGCTCTGGCAACGTTCAGTCTTGGGAATATTACTAAATGCCAGGTCCTTGAAAAGTTGGTTCCTTCACGGTACTTGTGGCATAGGTTAAGGAATGCTGACAGTACAATCAAGACATTAGTGAAAAATGCGAGGCAGGAGCACACGGGTGCTAAAAGAAGAATTGAAAATGATGATGAAGATTGTGAAGGAGGTATTAACTATGGATCAGGAATGTTTTAATCTTCTTTATCTGTTTCCCGTAAGTTTATTTTTTAGTTCTTCTAGGAAGATTATCTCAGCTACTGTTGAAATTTTTATGACGTAGTCACATGGAATTCTTGTACATATTGAAACAATGATTTTTGAATTACTTGATTTACATAAGATTCAGAGGTGATAATGTAGTGAGAAGTGATGGAAAAAATTTACTGTAAGGTAAATATAAAATATCTCTGTAAGTAATTACTTTGACAAAAACTATTGTTTCAGTATTGCTGTAACATGTCAATTCACATACAGTAAAAGCTTTATCTCTCTACCTTCAGTCGTTCGTGAGAAAATGTTCCCTATATAAGGCGTTAGCGATTTTGTATCCCCGTAAGGGATGTTCTGACTGTGACACACTGGGTATACCTGAAGTGAATGTAGAAAATGTGATGGCTGGTAGTGTGCGTCATAGTGAGCTTATTTCGCATAGCAAACTTTGTCCGCATTCCTACGCGTACGGCGCTAGACGTCGTTGAACGGCGTCGAGCGCCGCCAACAGGTTAGACACACAGCACGTCATCCGGGCCGTCATGATACAAGGTCTCTAGGGCAAAGTTTTCAGTGTATTTGTGGTATCAAGGTAAATGAGAAGTCGAGGTAAGTTTTATGACCTTTATTTGAAAACAGTTACAAAAAGTGCTCGAAATTCGCCCTCTTGCTTCAATGTACACCGTGCAACGATGCTGTAGTGACTGTCGCATTCTTTCAAACACTCCTAGCACAGTGGAAATTGCATCGGAGGCTGCCATAATGCGCATTATCAGCTCTTCATCAGTCTCAGTGGGTGTTTCGTAGACAATAGATTTCAGGTTGCGTGCGACGTCTCCTGGCAAGACATTTATAAAATCGTAATTTTATGTATATATATATATATATATATATATATATATATATATATATCATTTTATGTTTGTGCAATATTTATGTATGTAGAATGAGATTTTCACTCTGCAGCGGAGTGTGCGCTGATATGAAACTTCCTGGCAGATTAAAACTGTGTGCCCGACCGAGACTCGAACTTGGGACCTTTGCCTTTCGCGGGCAAGTGCTCTACCATCTGAGCTACTGAAGCACGACTGACGCCCGGTCCTCACAGCTTTACTTCTGCCAGTATCTCGTCTCCTACCTTCCAAACTTTACAGAAGCTCTCCTGCGAACCATGCAGATCCTGAAAGAAAGGATACTGCGGAGACATGGCTTAACCACAGCCTGGGGGATGTTTCCAGAACGAGATTTTCACTCTGCTGCATTCTGGAAACATCCTTTCTTTCAGGAGTGCTAGTTCTGCATGGTTCCCAGGAGAGCTTCTGTAAAGTTTGGAAGGTAGGAGACGAGATACTGGCAGAAGTAAAGCTGTGAGGACCGGGCGTGAGTCGTGCTTCGGTAGCTCAGATGGTACAGCACTTGCCCGCGAAAGGCAAAGGTCCCGAGTTCGAGTCTCGGTCGGGCACACAGTTTTAATCTGCCAGGAAGTTTTATGTATCTATATTTCACAAAAAACGTCTTTGGTCGGCGAATGTAT
The DNA here is from genome assembly GCF_023864345.2 of Schistocerca serialis cubense. Classification (NCBI taxonomy): domain Eukaryota; kingdom Metazoa; phylum Arthropoda; class Insecta; order Orthoptera; family Acrididae; genus Schistocerca; species Schistocerca serialis. The sequence continues at coordinate 573,952,525 of NC_064638.1, forward strand.
GTATCGAAGCAGACAATGAGAATTAAAAATAATCACAAAGATGCATATTAAATTGCCTATAAATAGTGGAGGTTAAAACATTACTGTCTCTGTCTTCTTGTAGCCGTTAAAGTTGTAAGAGCTTGTGACGCTCGCCTGAATGCTTCGGTAGCGTTCCTTTGTCATTTGATAGAGAAAGACGCTATTGGATGCTGATATTTGTAAAAGGTGTGTTACGTTCAATTTATGTTGATTTTTTGAATATAAAAATTGTTAAAGTTATTACCTGTAATAATTTATTGCTGGCTTGCCGAAGATTTCATTCCACATTCTTAGCCGTTTTCAGCATATTAGGAATTTTTCATGACGCAGAGCCGTGCAGCGATCGCGGTAGCCGCTGCAGCGGCAAATTCGAATTAAATTGAATGAAAGCAGTTTTCCCGCAACATAACGGGCAGGTAACGGTACATTAAAATTATCTCTTTCATCTTCCTGGAAACTTCAGAGGGAAATTGTGGATTTTATTATGTCATTTTCAGGTGGACATGGGCAGCTGCTGTTATGTTATCAGTTACGTAAATAATTCATGAGTGATAAAATTTTACTTTTGTGTGATCAAAGACTGCTGTGCAAAACCTGTTCTGGCTAATAACATATGAATCAAATGTCATTTTTTTTTTTTAGTCTCATGCTCTCATGTTAGTCGTGGCAGTTAATAGTGTTCACATATTTTAAAAAAATCCACTGCAGCTTTTACGTTTACCGAACATAACAGACTGTAATTCCGTACAGATCATAAGAGTAATTTTCACTGCATTCAAGAAATGAAAGTAACGAAGCGCATTTTTTATTCCATAATTAGTTACAGTAATTATACCATGTTCCATATCTAACAAGCCAGATCAGTGTTATATAAAAATAGTTGGCAAATTAAAGATCGTACGTCCACAGCAGGAAATCTTTCAGTGTTGTGCGTATCCCCACATAATAGGTCAAAGTGCATAAAGTTAAAATATTTTCAACTGCAGAAACTAATAGTGAGAATTGTATTTTATCTGTCGTGCTCGCAACAATAAGCAATATAAAATTAATTAAAATATTATGCCATATAAACTACATATAAAGTAAAAAGGATGTGCGGTGGGGATTACGCGACACGCCCCAGAAGAAAAAAATCAATGGGCGACTAGTAGTGGGAACGTGCGGGCCATGTCACCGGCGCACCGCGCCCTATCCAGTTCCCACCAAAGGTTTCATCCAAATGGCTTCGCACTACATGTGCGAAGTGCGCAGGTTCACCATCGTGTTGGTCCCACATTCGCTGTCGCACGTTGAGGGGAACCTGTTCCAACAACTCTGGCAGAGTTTCTCGTAAAAATATTAGTATCTGTTTGCGTTCAGTCGCCGGAAGAACATGTTTGGACCAACTAGATTATCGACTGCCAAGCCGCTCCAAATGTTGACAGCGAAGTGACCTTGGTGACCACGAACGAAGGTGGTGTGCGGATTTTCCCGTGCCCACACGCGTTGATTGTGGCTGTTGACCATGCCCTCGTGTAAAGGATGCCCCATTCGTAAAAGGTACACGATTCGGAAAGCCCGGTTGAATGGCACACGTTTATAAAACCACTGGTAGAATTCAGTTCGACATGGAAAGTTGTCAGGATTAAGGGCGTGAACGTTCTGGAGGCGGTAGGGGTACAAAGCATCTTCATGCTGTAACGTCGCGAGTCAATACGTAATAGCATTTACTGCATCACTTTGCAGTACGGCTCTCAGCTTTGATGCCGTTGGCGGTGATAGACACAGCCGCTTGTATATTAGCGTGACTCACTCGAACCTGTCGCTAACCTATCCGTGGGAAACGGTACCTGTGTTAATTCGAGCGACAGAATATTCTAGCCCCTAAGAATCTAAATAAACTATATTAAATATTATTCAATTTAGTTAAAAGTCAATATACAGCAGCCCTTTGTTATTAAAAGGAATGTTGTGTTAAAATCTCAGCTATGTAACTGAGATACTTCCAGATTTAGAGACAATTACCTAAAACACCAGAAACCGACACTTATAAGATTAAAGTCAGTTAAGATTCATAGCAGTTTGTCTTTTAGTATCATTTGGAATTATTACTGAAATTCACTAAATGGAAGAACAAGTTATTTAGATTTTTTATAATTAAAACGTTCACTATTTTTCATTTTCGTAACATATAATTCAGAAAGGATTAATATTTATTTAATAACTATTTGTTTTGTTGTGTAAATAAATGAGAGTGATTGAGAGTGTATATGTGGTACACCCGTAAAGATTCAATATTATCTGATGTTAAACATTACGTAACTATGTCATGGGAGAGTGTGAAGCAAGCAATTGCAATGAAAGCTGTAATTTCCCTACCTTGCTGTTGACGTATGTCCAAGGGTAACTGCTTTTGTAAGAAGGCAGCCAGAATAGCCATTTGCAGGGTAATGATTTTCTAAAGTTATTTCAAGATTAGTTTCCTTTTCGTTTGGTTTTGTTCAACATTTTATTAAGATTTGCATGATGAAGTGACGTAAATGCATCTGTGAGTGTTGATTGGCGTAAGACAGATTTAGCGCGAAAAAGAACTCGAAGGATTGTTTTGATTGGCTGGTCATTTTGAACAATCAATCAGAGTTAAGCATTTCCCGCCCACTGCAAGTAGTTACAGGCCCTGGAAGGAACGCCAGTGAGCCAGTCGTTGGCTAGCTATCGGACGTACAGGTCATGTTGGATGTGTCCGTCTACGTTATGAGTAAAATGAAAAAGTTACTGGTATTTCGCGTCCGGATTGTATTGCCGTGAAAACAGTTGCATTTACGGACAAATTGTGAAAATCTGACCTTGGTAAAGTGATTTGTTAGAGAGATAAACGCGTGTGAACTTTCGGCCTTTGTAAAATTCCGCGTGGCATATTTCGTACCAGTCTATGGAATAGTTGGCGAGCAATTTCTGTTAATAGAAATCCACTACAAAGGACCGAAAGTGAAACTCGAATATTGTAGCAGAGTAATGACTGTAAATCGTAATAATTCGGGTCGGACTTTAAGTACATTCCTGGCTGCCTTGTGTGTGTACTGGGTTGTATGAACTGTGAGGTGAGGACAGTGACATTATTCGTTAATTAAATACGGGCTGATGGCAAATGTTTAATTTTGAACCTAAAGAACTAAAGAACTCGTTGCAGAATTTTGCCATTTTTCTAAAGAGATGAAGCACTCGCCCTCCACCCCAAATCTGTCATAAGATATTACAGGATTGCCTTACTACCAGGGTTTACGCGGACTTTGCAAACGTAAGTATTGACGATGTTTTTCTTCAATGCTGCTTTTAACATCGTCTGGACAGTATCTACGTATGCAGAGGAACGGGCTGGTGGTCAGACGCCGTACTGAGGTAGATGGAACTTCTGTAGTGCACAGCTCGACGAGAGACAGTGATCAAACAACACGCAACACAGACGACGCAATTTCTAACCCGCCCCGCCGCAATGCCACACACGCTAAATTGTAGAATGGCTTACACCCATCACCCGTGCAACACTCCGCGAGCTTGTTGAGGGTGTGTTTTCCAACAGTGCTGACACATCCTCTTCAAGCAACTGCATCAGGGCCTTCGCACCTGTAACACAAAGTAAATACACAGGGTTTCGAAACAGGCCTTAAATGCAAATCTGCCATTACGAGAACCTGTCAGAGGGAAACGTACCTCAAATGAACCTGTCGCAGTAAATGTGAGTGGATCTGCCACTCGACGATTTGGAAACCGCCAACGTACAAAACCTGGGCAGCGTGAACATCTCCACCCACCGCTCCATAAGCACACTGCATGTCTGCCCTTTCCTCCCAAGAACTGCGTTCCATTTCCTATCCGCTCCACGCAGTAACAAACACAAAAATGTCCCCGTATGATGACAAACTGACGTAGGCCGTACCAAACCACGCAATATGCACAGAGGCTGCCCTCTATGCAACACCTATCAAAGAGACATTTGCACAGCCAAAAGCTACACGTTCACCTCCCAGTAAGAAGAGGAAAACCTGTAGTGATGTCCTGCCTGGAATATTCGCAACAATGTCAACTACAGCGTTTGCAAATGAAGGTAATAAAACTTCATCCCGACGCCTCTTTTACCTTGATGTCACACTACACTCAAATCGATGCCCTACAGGCCTGCTACCATGACGGCTCGGATGGCATGTTGTGTGCCTACCCTCTTAGCGGCGCGCGATGCTACCAACGACACACGGCGCCATACGCTAAGGAACGCGGACATGGCTTGCTGTGTGAAATACGCTTGTTATGATCCGCTCTACTAGCCCTCTCATTTTCTGCATTCATTTAAGATACACCCTGTATACAGTTGAGGATGATGAAATGCAGTCATATACGCCACAATGAACGTATTCCTGGCTCTATTGCGGATAAATACAAAGCGTTCTTGTCTCACCAGACAATGAGAACAGTGCGTGCATTTAGGGAGTACGTCGACGTGCCTGACCTAACAAAAGCGACACACCCCACTAAATTCAGTAAATTGTGACTCGCGAGTTGAAAATTCTTCCTAAGTAATACTGGAAATGGCGATCTTTATGAACAGTTATACGTCTTCATAACACAGTCACTTCCTACTAGTATACTTGGACCGAAAGTGTTCCACATGTCTATACATAGGAGATTGTGTTAGGCAAAAGTATATACAGCACTCTCTGGAATCCCATTTTGAACCGTAATTCATGTCCTCCACTCGTTAGTGTCCTAGAAGGGCATCGTTCGAACCACAAATATAGATTACAAAAAATGGTTCAAATGGCTCTAAGCACTATGAGACTTAACATCTGGGGTCATCAGTCCCCTAGACTTAGAACTACTTAAACCTAACTAACCTAAGGACATCACACTCATCCATGTCCGAGGCAGGATTCGAACCTGCGACCGCAGCAGCAGCGCGGTTCCGGACTGAAGCGCCTAGGACCGCTCGGCCACAGCTGCCGACATAGATTACACTCCCATCACCCTCTGCCCGATGCAGTACTCTCTGGAATTCCATTTTGAACCGTAATTCATGTCCGCTAACTCGCTAGTATTCTAGAAAGCATCGTTCAAACCACAAATATGGATTACACTCCCATCACCCTCTGCCTCTGTTCAAATGTATCATCGACCTTGCTGCATTGGGATGGCGACCTTGTAGTATATGAATTCAAGGAGAAATTTTGAAAGAGAACAAATTTCGAGGAGAACAAATTTGGAAATATGTGGTAAGTTCCTATGGGACCAAACTGCTTAGGTCATCCGTCCCTAGGGGCGAAACGTGGCAAGACACGCCTAAGACCGCGCGGCACGGGGAGAAGAAATTAAAACTTAGATTGGCTTAAGAAACTAGTTTTGTCAGTGACGCCATACGGCTTTGAAAGTCAGGTAAGCAGAGTGGAATTAAAGCGAATTTTGCTGAGGAAACCACATTAGTAAATGAGAGTGTGAAAGCAACACGAGTTCTGCTATTTGGTTAACAATACAACCGACGATGGTAGAAGTAAGGGGGATACAAAATGCAGTTCGGCAATAGCAAGAAAAGCCTTTCTGAAAAAGAGAAATTTGTTAACAGCTACTAAAACTCAAGTGCTAGGAAGCATCCTTAAATGGGTGAACCGTTGAAGTTAAATAGTTCAGACAAGAAGAGGTTTTTGAATTATGGTGCTACAGAAGGATACTAAAGAGTAGATGGTCATATCGAGTAAATAATGAGGAGGTGTTGCATGAAATTGGGGAGGGGGGGGGGAGAGGAGGGAAAGAACTTTATGGCACAACTTTTAAAAACAAAGGATCGACTGTTAAGAAACATCCAGGGGATTAAGGAATTGTCAAATTGATAGCGGAGGGCTCGGACTCAAGACCAAGATGCAGATTAGATTTCACAGAAATGTGTGGATCAGTTAAGGAGCGTCATGGATATTACTTCTAAGAACCGCGACTGATTTCATCCGCAATACTTTCCATCTGAGCTACTGTTCGATCACTAATGACGTCACTGTCGACGGCGAGCCTGATACCAATCCCTTTCCACCAGCAGTGGACCTCCAGCTACCGCTTTTGTCTTTCTCAACAGAACCGCGCGCTGACCGCTGAAGTGAGTGCCACGTATAAGTACGTAAGCGCCGAGTCACGGGAGAAAGGCGGTGATTTTGCGCAGTTCTTCCAGAGAACAGTATATTTACTGAAGACTCGTCTGCATCCCGTGTGTACAGCAAGTACTGAAGTCCGTCATGGCAGCGCAAATGTTTGGTGAAAGCCGCGTGGAGGGTTCCGACCTCTCAAGGAGCATGGCGCGTGACTGAAATTCACGAAGAGACTTTGGCTTCTCCAAGCTCACTTGAACGACAAAATGAGAATACCCATTCTGAGAAACATGAGAGGTAACAGTTATTTCGGGACTGACAGATTCCTCAAATTCATCTGAATGCTTAAATGATTATAAATATTGTAGCACCTTGAAACAGCTGTACGTTCCCTCCATACCCACAAGCTATTCGAGCTTATCAAACTTAGCCATTGCACGAGTAACTGGTAGGAAGGCTCACTTGAGTTTATATACAGGACTACTCTAAATGAGTCATTCGTTTTCAGAGCTCTGTATTTTCAGAAGTATTACTTGTACGAATACGACTGATGCATGAATAGAACCGTAAACTAATCAAATTTGCATTTTGCACTCTACAAATGCTTTATGAGTGCCCCTCTGGCCATACGACACACGTTCAAGCGGTTGTCAAGTTCGTTCCATACATTATGTACCAACATGCTTCCAGTCGTCATCACAGCAGCATTGATGCGTTTTCTGAGCTGTTCCAGTATTCTTGGCAGCGGGAGTACACTAAACACGATCCTTAATGTAGGAAAAAGTCACAAGGCATTAGGCCAGGCGATCTGGGGAGCCAAGCCAACAGAGCTACATCGTCTTCATCAGTATGCCCAATCCAGCAATGAGGACGTCCATCGTTTAGGCAGCGCCGAACATCTATCCTCCAATGAGCGTGTGCCACGTCTTGTTGGAAGATGAAATTCTTGGAATCAGCTTTCAGTTGTAGAAACAACCACAACTGCACCATATCCAAGAAGAGGTACCCCTCACATCCTTCTCACAGAAGAGAATCGGTCGATACAGCTTCGTCTGTGGTACTGCAAAGAAAACATCTCGTTCATGCGGCACAATTTCATGAAGTTTTCCAGTGCCACACACTCTCCCACTGTGGCGATTAACTTTTCCAGATAAATGGAAAGTTGTTTCCTAGCTGAATATAATTTTGGAGGCGAAATGCTGTTTTTTCATCTACATCTACATCTACATGGATACTCCGCAAATCACATTTAAGTGCCTGGCAGAGGGTTCATGGTACCACCTTCACAATTCTCTATTATTCGAATCTCGTATAGCGCGCGGAAAGAATGAACACCTATATCTTTCCGCACGATCTCTGATTTCCCTTATTTTATCGTGGCGATCGTTTCTCCCTATGTAGGTCGGTGTCAACAAAATATTTTCGTGTTCGGAGAAGAAAGTTGGTGATCAGAATTTCATGAGAAGATTCCGTCGCAACGAAAAACGCCTTTCTTTTAATGATGTCCAGCCCAAATCCTATATCATTTCTGTGACACACTCTCCCATAAATCGCGATAGTACAAAACGTGCTGCCTATCTTTGAACTTTTTCAATGTACTCCGTCAGTCGTATGTGGTAAGGATTCCACACCGCGCAGCAGTATTCTAAAAGAGGACGGACAAGCGTATGGTACGCAGTCTCCTTAGTAGGTCTGTTACATTTTCTAAGTGTCCTGCCAATAAAACGCAGACTTTGGTTAGCCTTCCCCACAACATTTTCTATGTGTTCCTTCCAATTTAAGTTGTTCGTGATTGTAATACCTAGGTATTTAGTTGAATTTACGGCTTTTAGATTAGACTGATTTATCGCGTACCGAAATTTAACGAGTTCCTTTTAGCACTCATGTGGATGACCTCACACTTTTCGTTATTTGGGGTCAACTGACACTTTTCACACCATTCCGATATTTCTTCTAAATCGTTTTGCAATTTGTTTTGATCTTCTGATGACTTTATTAGTTGATAAACGACAGCGTTATCTCCAACCAACCGAAGACGGCTGCTCAGATTGTCTCCCAAATCGTTTATATAGAAACGAACAGCAAAGGGTCTATAACACTACCTTGGGGAACGCCAGAAATCACTTCTGTTTTACTCGATGACTTTCCGTCAGTTACCACGAACTGTGACCTCTCTGACAGGAAATCACAAATCCAGTCACATAACTGAGACGGTATTCCACAAGCAGGCAATATCACTAAGAGCCGCTTGTGTGGCACAGTGTCAAAAGCCTTCCGGAAATCCAGAAATACGGAATCGATCTGAAATCCCTTGTCAATAGCACTCAACACGTCATGTGAATAAAGAGCTAGTTGTGTTTCACAGGAACGATGTTTTCTAAACCAATGTTGACTGTGTGCCAATACACCGTTTTCTTCGAGGTAATTCATAATGTTTGAACACAATATATGTTCTAGAATCCTGCTGTGTATCGACGTTAACGATATGGGCCTGTGGATTACTCCTACTGCCTTTCTTGAATATTGGTGTGACCTGTGCAACTTTCCAGTCTTTGGGTACGGATCTTTCGTCTAGCGAACGGTTGTATGTGATTGGCAAGTATGGAGCTAATGCAACAGTATAGTCCAAAAGGAACCTAATTGGTATACAGTCTGGACCAGAAGACTTGCTTTTATTAAGTGATTTAAGTTGCTTCACTACTCCGAGGATATTTACTTCTATGTTACGCATGTTGGCAGCTGTTCTCGATTCGAATTCCTTTCTTTGTCGCCATTTTGTAAAAGCACTGCACTCACAGCCCCAACTGGAGGGCACTATGCAAACTCCGCAAGTTTACCGGTCTATTGATGCATCAGTCCTATTTCTAAATGTAATACATTGGAAAATATAGAACGTTAAAAACGATATCAATTACGGCCGCCCTCTATTTGCATCTGACGCCATGTGTAATTGAAACAAATACGATTGCGGTTGACATATCAAAACAAAATACTACACTAAATCACTGGGAAAGTTGGAACAATATGAAACTGTGGGCTAAATTTCACTATTTCGAGTATTAAAGAAGGTCTGTTGAATAAACATTCATAGCTATAGACCTATGTCACTGGTGTCAGTCTGTTGTACAATTTGGCAACACGTTTTATAGTCGCGTATTGTCACCGAAAGTCTCCTCAGTATGAATCAGCATGTATTCTGCGATGAGCGGTCGTGTAAAGCCCTGGTTACGCTTTTCGTCCGCAAGACGCAGAAGGCAGTAGACGTCGGCGTTTAGTTGACGCCATGGTCCTTGACTTCTGCAAAGGCGTTCTGCATTGCCAACTAATGAATAAAACACAAGTGTACGGAATATCAGAGCAGCTGTGCAATTGGACTGAAAAGTTCATAGAAAATAGAACTCATTATTTTATTCTTACCGTAGAGATATCATCAGACATAAAATTTAACTTCGGGCGTACCCAAAGGGTGTGCTGTAGATCTACTACGTTTTACTGAATATACAGATTGTCGCAGGAGGAATGGTCTACGCTCTGGGACATGAAAGAAATGGCCAGTGTTCTGGGATATGAAAGGAATGATCATTTGAAGTAAGAAACCTCATACACACATAACATTAGTAATTACTGCACAAACAGCTCTCTCCATGACCATGCAACAAGAGATATGGGTTCAAATGGCTCTGAGCACTATGGGACTTAACTTCTGAGGTCATCAGTCCCCTAGAACTTAGAACTACTTAAACCTAACAAGAGATAGACTCAACCTACATTTACCAAGAAAAAATAAACATAAAACTCAAAACAGCATTTCCTTCCAAGGAATAAAACTGTACAATAAATTACAAACAGAGATTAAAGAAATTGCAAAAATACACTTATTTAAAAAGACAGCTGTAAAGTACCTGTTGTACAATACATTTCATACATTGAAGAATTACGTAGTTAAAACAGAGTAGGGGTTTGATAAAAAGTGTTATACAAATAAATAATAGTAATAATTAATAATAACGATTATAAAATATCCAACACTCCAAATAACACCTTCACTTTACGTTTTTTCCTTCTTTTTTCCGTTCTAGAAATACTTACCCCCAAACTAAGCATGGCACAATACTAACATCTCTTCCTCCTTCTTAGCTCAACATCTCATTCATTATGGAGCGATACTGACTCAGTTTTTCAGGATAGCAAATGGGAAGTTGCGGTACATAAAATGGCCCAGAGATCACCCGCGCGCGAGCGCATGTGTGTGTGTGTGTGTGTGTGTAGTGAGTGAAGTGTTATGAAACAATGTGTGTATAGTGTGTGCAGTGACTGATAGTCAGATAAGAGTGAACAATGTGGTATTACATTATTTAAATTATTTAATAAGTTATTTGTAAAAAAAGTATTGTATACCAGGAGTAAATCTAATGATTGTCTCTAACTAGAAGTCTGTAAATATATGTGTATACGAATTAGCTTATTTTAAATTGACCTAAATTTGTAAATACTTTGATATGTCCTATATCCTTGTAAAAAGAGATCCACGGATGAATAAAGCTACTACTACTACTACTACTACTAGATATGCCATATTCGAATGGTTTTCGCCGAGAAGTTCTAGGCGCTTCAGTCCAGAACCGCGCTGCTGCTACGGTCACAGGTTCGAATCCTGCCTCGGGCATGGATGTGTGTGATGTCCTGAGGTTAGTTAGGTTTAAGTAGTTCTAAGTCCAGGGGACTGATGACCTCAGATGCTAAGTCACATAGTGCTCAGAGCCATTTGAACCATCTGAACCGAATGGTTTGCGACATAGAATGCACTTAATGTACGTTGTCATACATTTTCTGTATTTTCCAGATCACTGTCAGCTTTACACATATACAACACTGAAACACACTTTTTACGAAATATCATTTGAAAAATATTTTTAGCACATTCACGTCTAGGCGTTGTCATATACACTACATTACAGCTGCTGTAAAGTTCACAGTAAATGTTCGAATATCCCACCGTCTCCTTCAATGCAATTGGCCTGCTCGATCACCAGATCCGTCTGCAGTCGAGCACGTACGAGACCTCATCAGACGACAACTTCGGTGACATACACAAGCAGCATTAACCACTCCTGTATTGACCGACCAAGTGCAACAGGTATCGAACTCCGCCCTGGAGACTGATATCTGGCATTTGGACAACACAGTGCACACATTTTTGAATGCTTGCATTCAACATTCTAGCGTTTGCGCCGATTAATAATCCATCAGCATTTCACATTTGCAATAGCTTATCTCGCGCTTACATTAACATGTGAGCTTGCTGTGTTACCGTATGTTACCTAGACCAATGTATGCCCGAAATTTCATTGTTGTTGTTGTGGTCTTCAGTCCTGAGACTGGTTTGATGCAGCTCTCCATGCTACTCTATCCTGTGCAAGCTTCTTCATCTCCCAGTACCTACTGCAACATACATCCTTCTGAATCTGCTTAGTGTATTCATCTCTTGGTCTCCCTCTACGATTTTTACCCTCCACGCTGCCCTCCAATGCTAAATTTGTGATCCCTTGATGTCTCAAAACATGTCCTACCAACCGATCCCTTCTTCTAGTCAAGTTGTGCCACAAACTTCTCTTCTCCCCAATCCTATTCAATACCTCCTCATTAGTTACGTGATCTACCCACCTTATCTTCAGCATTCTTCTGTAGCACCACATTTCGAAAGCTTCTATTCTCTTCTTGTCCAAACTGGTTATCGTCCATGTTTCACTTCCATACATGGCTACACTCCATACAAATACTTTCAGAAACGACTTCCTGACACTTAAATCTATACTCGATGTTAACAAATTTCTCTTCTTCAGAAACGATTTCCTTCCCATTGCCAGTCTACATTTTATATCCTCTCTACTTCGACCATCATCAGTTATTTTACTTCCCAAATAGCAAAACTCCTTTACTACTTTAAGTGTCTCATTTCCTAATCTAATCCCCTCAGCATCACCCGATTTAATTTGACTACATTCCATTATCCTCGTTTTGCTTTTGTTGATGTTCATCTTATATCCTCCTTTCAACACACTGTCCATTCCGTTCAAATGCTCTTCCAAGTCCTTTGCTGTCTCTGACACAATTACAATGTCATCGGCGAACCTCAAAGTTTTTACTTCTTCTCCATGAATTTGAATACCTACTCCGAATTTTTCTTTTGTTTCCTTTACTGCTTGCTCAATATACAGATTGAATAACATCGGGGAGAGGCTACAACCCTGTCTCACTCCTTTCCCAACCACTGCTTCCCTTTCATGCCCCTCGACTCTTATAACTGCCATCTGGTTTCTGTACAAATTGTAAATAGCCTTTCGCTCCCTGTATTTTACCCCTGCTACCTTCAGAATTTGAAAGAGAGTATTCCAGTTAACATTGTCAAAAGCTTTCTCTAAGTCTACAAATGCTAGAAACGTACGTTTGCCTTTTCTTAATCTTTCTTCTAAGATAAGTCGTAAGGTTCATTACTCTACATTAATTATTTATTGGTGCTGCTATTTTTTCCATTAGTGTACATTTTCTTATTCCATTCTCAAATCATAGCAGCCCCTTTATGTATCCTGCAGTCATTTTATGAAATTACTTCGGAAAAATAAGGTTTTTCGAATGTGAAAAACTTTTCAAGGTACAACACGACCAGGTATCCACGAACAAATACTGTAATAAAATTTAGCAGCGATTCAATCGAGAAAATCATGCCAATACTGTATTTAATACTGTGTGTATTACATTATTACTCTACTTCATACCAACAATCAGAGACTGAAATGCAAATACGAAACCGAGCGAGGTGGTGCAGTGGTTAGCACAGTCGTCTCGCCTTCGGGAGGACGGCGGTTCAATCCCACGTCCGGCCATCCTGATTTTGGTTTTCTGTGATTTCCCTAAATCGCTTCAGGCAAATAGCGGGATGGTTCCTTTGAAAGGGCACGGTCGACTTCCTTCCTCATCCTTCCCTAAACTCATGGGACTGACGACCTCGCTGTTTGGTTCTCTCCCCAAGATCAGCCAACCAATTAAGAAGAAATTTTATGAAAAACCATTTACAAGTTAAAAACATTTTGAAATAGAAGCTACTGGCAACTAACACATTTCCGTTTCCAAGATAGGGAAAATTGTTGGCATATTAAAGAAGCTAAGTTTAATTCATAAAATACCGAGTTCCATAGTAGAAGACATTCTTCCGTTTCAGAGTACAAGAAGGGGCACGGCCGACGAAATATGGCTTAACTGTCCACACCATACGTCACTAGTTTCAAAATTATTCAGTGTTTTAAACACCATAATACCCTGTAAACTTAAGAATTAACAGTTTTCTCCAAATAGCTCACATATATTGTACAACATTTGAATATGTAGAATTCGTAATATTTGCAAACGCTGCAGAAAACACAACCTCATGTCTGACAACAACACAAAACAGTAAAAAATGTTGTAAACTCCTTTTGGCTAATTCTAGTGTGCTTTTCCTTCACGTGATTCTAAACTCAGTCACTAGATTGAAACACCGAGTAGGAAATGTCACGTGCTCCTAGGTACACTAGACTTCAGGTAAAGCACTATTTTCTAACAGATCGAACTAACAGAAGAAGTAGAGAAGATCCAAATAAGAGTGGCGCCTTTCGTCAAAAGTATTCTAGTAAATGCGAAAGCGTCAGGGAGATACTATTCCAAATGTAGTGTCTGAAGCTACAGTTGAGAAATTCTGCATCACGGTGCGATTTACTGTCAAAATTCCGAGAGCATAATTTCCTAGACAAGGCAAGCAGTATTTTGCTTCGTCCTGGGTATATTTTGGCGTAAGACCATGAAGGTAAACTTAGAGAGACTCAAGCTCACGGTTTTCTTCTTGCGTATCATTCGCGACTGGAATAGGAAAGAGGAGAAATGACAGTTTTATGCACAGTACCCTCAGCTGCACACCATAAGGTAGTTGTCGCAGTGCAGGTGTAGGTATAGACAACAGCAGCGTCAGCGAACAATCTGGTTGTGTTCCTAATCCTATCTCATAAACCGTCTACGCTGACTGCGGTATGAAACCGAATCTATCCGTCCGATTGCCGACAAAAGCGAGATAGTAATAGACGGGCCTCGAAACGTCTTCCCCTGGAGGCTCAAACACACGATGGCTCTTGCTTTGCCGACAAATAAGATTGTGTTCCAAGCTAACTAATGTACAATTCAAATCCAATCTCGGATAAACGATGAACCGAACACTCCCCCCTTCAGGCAAGGAACTGATGCGTTACGATGTGGACGCCGCTGCTGCTGTGTAGAGACGGCCGATGTGACCGAGCGGTTCTAGGCGCTTCAGTCTGGAACCGCGCTGCTGCTACGGTCGCAGGTTCGAATCCTGCCTCAGGCATTGATGTGTGTGATGTCCTTAGGTTAGTTAGGTTTAAGTAGTTCTAAGTCTAGGGCTTTACTGTATGATTAAATGATGATGGCGTCCTCTTGGGTAAAATATTCCGGAGGTAAAATAGTCCCCCATTCGGATCTCCGGGCGGGGACTACTCAAGAGGACGTCGTTATCAGGAGAAAGAAAACTGGCGTTCTACGGATCGGAGCGTGGAATGTCAGATCCCTTAATCGGGCATGTAGGTTAGAAAATTTAAAAAGGGAAATGGATAGGTTAAAGTTAGATATAGTGGGAATTAGTGAAGTTCGGTGGCAGGAGGAACAAGACTTTTGGTCAGGTGATTACAGGGTTATAAATACAAAATCAAATAGGGGTAATGGAGGAGTAGGTTTAATAATGAATAAAAAAATAGGAGTGCGGGTTAGCTACTACAAACAGCATAGTGAACGCATTATTGTGGCCAAGATAGACACAAAGCCCATGTCTACTACAGTAGTACAAGTTTATATGCCAACTAGCTCTGCAGATGATGAAGAAATTGATGAAATGTATGACGAGATAAAAGAAATTATTCAGGTAGTGAAGGGAGACGAAAATTTAATAGTATGGGTGACTGGAATTCGTCAGTAGGAAAAGGGAGAGAAGGAAACATAGTAGGTGAATACGGATTGGGGGGAAGAAATGAAAGAGGAAGCCGCCTTGTAGAATTTTGCACAGAGCATAACTTAATCATAGCTAACACTTGGTTCAAGAATCATAAAAGAAGATTGTATACCTGGAAGAATCCTGGAGATACTAAAAGGTATCAGATAGATTATATAATGGTAAGACAGAGATTTAGGAACCAGGTTTTAAATTGTAAGACATTTCCAGGGGCAGATGTGGATTCTGACCACAATATATTGGTTATGAACTGCAGATTGAAACTGAAGAAACTGCAAAAAGGTGGGAATTTAAGGAGATGGGACCTGGATAAACTGAAAGAACCAGAGGTTGTACAGAGTTTCAGGGAGAGCATAAGGGAACAATTGACAGGAATGGGGGAAAGAAATACAGTAGAAGAAGAATGGGTAGCTCTGAGGGATGAAGTAGTGAAGGCAGCAGAGGATCAAGTAGGTAAAAAGACGAGGGCTAATAGAAATTCTTGGGTAACAGAAGAAATATTGAATTTAATTGATGAAAGGAGAAAATATAAAAATGCAGTAAATGAAGCAGGCAAAAAGGAATACAAACGTCTCAAAAACGAGATCGACAGGAAGTGCAAAATGGCTAGGCAGGGATGGCTAGAGGACAAATTTAAGGATGTAGAGGCATGTCTCACTAGGGGTAAGATAGATACTGCATACAGGAAAATTAAAGAGACCTTTGGAGAGAAGAGAACCACTTGTATGAATATCAAGAGCTCAGATGGCAACCCAGTTCTAAGCAAAGAAGGGAAGGCAGAAAGGTGGAAGGAGTATATAGAGGGTTTATACAAGGGCGATGTACTTGAGGACAATATTATGGAAATGGAAGAGGATGTAGATGAAGATGAAATGGGAGATAAGATACTGCGTGAAGAGTTTGACAGAGCACTGAAAGACCTGAGTCGAAACAAGGCTCCGGGAGTAGACAACATTCCATTAGAAGTACTGATGGCCTTGGGAGAGCCAGTCATGACAAAACTCTACCATCTGGTGAGCAAGATGTATGAGATAGGCGAAATACCCACAGACTTCAAGAAGAATATAATAATTCCAATTCCAAAGAAAGCAGGTGTTGACAGATGTGAACTATCAGTTTAATGAGTCACAGCTGCAAAATACTAATGCGAATTCTTTACAGACGAATGGAAAAACTAGTAGAAGCGGACCTCGGGGAAGATCAGTTTGGATTCCGTAGAAATGTTGGAACACGTGAGGCAATACTAACCTTACGACTTATCTTAGAAGAAAGATTAAGAAAAGGCAAACCCACGTTTCTAGCATTTGTAGACTTAGAGAAAGCTTTTGACAACGTTAACTGGAATACTCTCTTTCAGATTATGAAGGTGGCAGGGGTAAAATACAGGGAGCGAAAGGCTATTTACAATTTGTACAGAAACCAGATGGCAGTTATAAGAGTCGAGGGGCATGAAAGGGAAGCAGTGGTTGGGAAAGGAGTGAGACAGGGTTGTAGCCTCTCCCCGATGTTATTCAATCTGTATATTGAGCAAGCAGTAAAGGAAACAAAAGGAAAATTCGGAGTAGGTATTAAAATTCATGGAGAAGAAGTAAAAACTTTGAGGTTCGCCGATGACATTGTAATTCTGTCAGAGACAGCAAAGGACTTGGAAGAGCATTTGAACGGAATGGACAGTGTCTTGAAAGGAGGATATAAGATGAACATCAACAAAAGCAAAACGAGGATAATGGAATGTAGTCAAATTAAATCGGGTGATGCTGAGGGGATTAGATTAGGAAATGAGACACTTAAAGTAGTAAAGGAGTTTTGCTATTTGGGAAGTAAAATAACTGATGATGGTCGAAGTAGAGAGGATATAAAATGTAGACTGGCAATGGGAAGGAAATCGTTTCTGAAGAAGAGAAATTTGTTAACATCGAGTATAGATTTAAGTGTCAGGAAGTCGTTTCTGAAAGTATTTGTATGGAGTGTAGCCATGTATGGAAGTGAAACATGGACGATAACCAGTTTGGACAAGAAGAGAATAGAAGCTTTCGAAATGTGGTGCTACAGAAGAATGCTGAAGATAAGGTGGGTAGATCACGTAACTAATGAGGAGGTATTGAATAGGATTGGGGAGAAGAGAAGTTTGTGGCACAACTTGACTAGAAGAAGGGATCGGTTGGTAGGACATGTTTTGAGACATCAAGGGATCACAAATTTAGCATTGGAGGGCAGCGTGGAGGGTAAAAATTGTAGAGGGAGACCAAGAGATCAATACAGTAAGCAGATTCAGAAGGATGTAGGTTGCAGTAGGTACTGGGAGATGAAGAAGCTTGCACAGGATAGAGTAGCATGGAGAGCTGCATCAAACCAGTCTCAGGACTGAAGACCACAACAACAACAACAAGTCTAGGGGATTGATGACCTCAGATGTTAAGTCCCATGCCGGTCGGGGTTTCCGAGCGGTTCTAGGCGCTACAGTCTGGTACCGCGCGACCGTTACGGTCGCAGGTTCGAATCCTGCCTCGGGCATGGATTTGTGTGATGTCCTTAGGTTAGTTAGGTTTAAGTAGTTCTAAGTTCTACTGGACTGATGACCTCAGAAGTTAAGTCCCATAGTGCTCAGATCCATCTGAACCATTTTTTTGTTAAGTTCCATAGTGCTCGGAACCATTTGAACCATTTTGATGTGTAGATAGGCAACGTGTGGAGTTTCAACCCTCGTATTGCATCAACTTGTCGTTCGGCATAGGCCATCCACCAGTTGGACGGTACTGCGGTGACCGCAATCTCACACCCTGTATTGTTGAGCGATGCAGTAGCCCTCTGTAGGGATGTTCCAGCAGGACGGCGATCGGCGATATGTTGTGTGAAATATACGAACTTCTTCCAAGAACAGTTTTAGTCTGGTTTGCATGTTCATCCAACAAGTCACCCATCGAAAAAGTTTGATTTGAAATAGGCCGGCATTTTGTTCGACTTGGGTCCCCATAAACCACTTAAAGTTCTTTGTGGGCTTTAATTCATACCACGTCGAGAGTGATTTTCCTCGGAACAACCACAA
Organism: Schistocerca serialis cubense; assembly: GCF_023864345.2. NCBI lineage: Eukaryota > Metazoa > Arthropoda > Insecta > Orthoptera > Acrididae > Schistocerca > Schistocerca serialis. The sequence goes on from NC_064638.1 coordinate 573,970,742, forward strand.
TCGATCATGATTCCATGCCACGTTATTTAGAGGCTCTGACTGCAGTAAGCAAGGTTTTCACACCACACTATAAGGAACGAGTTTGTTGTTGGTCAGCACAAGGTCTGTTGCGATGTATTTGGAGAACAGGAATTTCATGGTGTAAAATGAATTAACAGTATCAGCTAAGGTCGTCGCTGCGATGCACACAGGGTAACTGATCTGTGATGCAAATGATCGAAATTTAATATCTGCCTTAAACTGTTAGTTTTGCTTGATAGCAACTACAAAAAAAAAAAAAAAAAAAAAAAAAAAAAAAAATCATTAATAACAGCAACACAAAAATTTTAATATCTTACGAGACAATTTACGAATCAAAAGCACTCATAGCAAAATTTTAAACGTATCTACTGACACCACCCTTCTATCTAGTACCACATAAATACTATTAATTTATTTATTAAGAAGATGAAAACTGTCTTTTTCGTTAAGTGCACTATTTTAGCTGATATGACGTTTATTTTAGTACAGCTGATCTCCATGCTGAATGAGTTGGTTCAAGACGAATACGCTACTAGACTCATCCGTTTTTGGCTCTTCGACAGAAATGATGCTAATTGAAATATGGCCGTTCGTCAAGGTCGTACGTCGCAGGTTTTAATTTTATGAAAGAATACTTGATGCAGTGTACGTGTCTATTAATTTATTTGTTTGCTGGCACATTGTCAGATAGTTCAATATGATTACATTATTTCATATTATTGTCCAAACAAACCAAATATAACATTATGATGATGCATAAATATATATCTCCACACAACCACGATCATACGAACAGATTGCAAATTTAAAGATAAAAATAATAAATAATATACTGGCATCATAGAAATGAGTGACTGATCTGAGAAGCGAGAACTATTCTACCTACAGCTGCTCGACTGTTGTGGAGCGATCTCAACAAAACAGCCGAACTACGATTTTTTTAAATTTAAACTGTGATTTGTACTGCATACAATAAATATAGGAATTCATGTATCACTGTGAAATTCAATTTATGTTAACTTTCAAAATTATGTTTTATTTACTTTGATTTGTATATAGGCCTAGTGTAATGTTGTCAACATGAGTTCAAAAGCTCGCCTCTCTAGAGCTCAGAAAGTCTCGTAATACTGGCGAATCAGCAGGTTCACCCCACCCCGCCGTCACAACATAAATTAAACTATGGAGAAGACAGATACCGAACTAAGATATACCGGAGGAATTCTAAGAAAGTGTAATTCAGGAAGGAAAGAGAGTCCCGTGTTCGAATTCACGATTCATCACGGGTTTATTTTGCCAGTGTGAGAGTCACAGAAATAAAGTGTAATTCAGGCTCGAAAGAGAGCCCTTGTTCGAACAATTCTTGGGCACTGTAAGAAGATCTGGAAACCTTACCAAGGTAAGAGAGAGTGAATATTAAAAGAAGAGCTTCACGATTCATCGCGGATTTGAAATGTTTGCTCATGTGCAGAGGGAGACGTTACAGTAAAGAAACTATGCAAGGTGCAGGGCCTTACAAAACACAAGATCCCAAGCCCTAAAATGAATCAAGAAACGTATTACTTCCTGCAGCATAAATTTTGCGTAATGACCACCATGGTGAAATTAAATGCAGAAGGGCACCGATTACCTCTCTTCCTGCTCTCCATCCGCCGCTGGAAGAGAAAAAGGGGTGGAGGGGAGATGGAATTGGTGTAGAATGTACCCTCCGCCACACACAGTGCCATGGTTTGCGGCGTACGACGTAGGTGTAGATGTAGACGTATCGGTAACGATCGATTGGGATGCGTAAGTTCCTTATACAATACCGCAAAGTAAACATCTCCGAACCACTTCTGCAGAATTCGAATCCAACCTGTATATGTATACCATGAGCGCTCCTATAACATTTTTGTCGGTTCACCTATCGTTCTTTTCCTTCTCCTGTCCAAATTTACCGCTAATTAGTGGAGAACAGGGGAATACAGCAGTTAAAGGATCTATCGACACCGCTATGACGAGTCGACAGCTACTTCAGTACTTTTAATTTGTATGCATTTCTGTCTTGTCTACTCCAGTTCAAATGCACAGGCCTGCTATGCTTGCAGGATGATTTAGAATCCAAGAATAGAATCGTCCATGTATAGCGACCACTAAAGGGTAAACTATTAGGTTGGTGAATGAGTTCGTAGCGTTTTTCCATAAATTTAATAAACACAATGAAGACAAATAACAGAGACTTTAGTCAGCAATAATACACTCCTGGAAATTGAAATAAGAACACCGTGAATTCATTGTCCGAGGAAGGGGAAACTTTATTGACACATTCCTGGGGTCAGATACATCACATGATCACACTGACAGAACCACAGGCACATAGACACAGGCAACAGAGCATGCACAATGTCGGCACTAGTACAGTGTATATCCACCTTTCGCAGCAATGCAGGCTGCTATTCTCCCATGGAGACGATCGTAGAGATGCTGGATGTAGTCCTGTGGAACGGCTTGCCATGCCATTTCCACCTGACGCCTCAGTTGGACCAGCGTTCGTGCTGGACGTGCAGACCGCGTGAGACGACGCTTCATCCAGTCCCAAACATGCTCAATGGGGGACAGATCCGGAGATCTTGCTAGCCAGGGTAGTTGACTTACACCTTCTAGAGCACGTTGGGTGGCACGGGATACATGCGGGCGTGCATTGTCCTGTTGGAACAGCAAGTTCCCTTGCCGGTCTAGGAATGGTAGAACGATGGGTTCGATGACGGTTTGGATGTACCGTGCACTATTCAGTGTCCCCTCGACGATCACAAGTGGTGTACGGCCAGTGTAGGAGATCGCTCCCCACACCATGATGCCGGGTGTTGGCCCTGTGTGCCTCGGCCGTATGCAGTCCTGATTGTGGCGCTCACCTGCACGGCGCCAAACACGCATACGACCATCATTGGCACCAAGGCAGAAGCGACTCTCATCGCTGAAGACGACACGTCTCCATTCGTCCCTCCATTCACGCCTGTCGCGACACCACTGGAGGCGGGCTGCACGATGTTGGGGCGTGAGCGGAAGACGGCCTAACGGTGTGCGGGACCGTAGCCCAGCTTCATGGAGACGGTTGCGAATGGTCCTCGCCGATACCCCAGGAGCAACAGTGTCCCTAATTGGCTGGGAAGTGGCGGTGCGGTCCCCTACGGCACTGCGTAGGATCCTACAGTCTTGGCGTGCATCCGTGCGTCGCTGCGGTCCGGTCCCAGGTCGACGGGCACGTGCACCTTCCGCCGACCACTGGCGACAACATCGATGTACTGTGGAGACCTCACGCCCCACGTGTTGAGCAATTCGGCGGTACGTCCACCCGGCCTCCCGCATGCCCACTATACGCCCTCGCTCAAAGTCCGTCAACTGCACATACGGTTCACGTCCACGCTGTCGCGGCATGCTACCAGTGTTAAAGACTGCGATGGAGCTCCGTATGCCACGGCAAACTGGCTGACACTGACGGCGGCGGTGCACAAATGCTGCGCAGCTAGCGCCATTCGACGGCCAACACCGCGGTTCCTGGTGTGTCCGCTGTGCCGTGCGTGTGATCATTGCTTGTACAGCCCTCTCGCAGTGTCCCGAGCAAGTATGGTGGGTCTGACACACCGGTGTCAATGTGTTCTTTTTTCCATTTCCAGGAGTGTATATTCTTCTTCACTATGTACAACACTCTGCCAACGCTGTGGTAATTTTTCTAATCCGCTACAGTAGAAATGACGCGGTTTCGAGGCGAAGAACTCGTCGAACCATGTTCAGAGCGCATTTTCATCGAGAAGGAAGTTCCTAGTAGTAGTATAAAGCCGTTTCCGGTGCAATTTTGATATCAAATTGATATGTAAATTAATTGATCAATTAATCACCCCTGCCTCACCCACCCCCACTCCCGACCACGACCACACCTGCCCCCAGATGACGTCACATGTCTTTTCAGCTGCATGTGTGCCCCAAACCTGTCCTCCCCCTCTCCAACCCTCCAACCTACCCTATTGGTGGGAATTTCGAATTTTGGCGGGAATTCCGAATTTTGGAGGGAATTTCGAATTTTGGTGGGAATTTCTTTGTCCCAGGGTTGTGCTGACATCACACCCCTCCCCCCAACCGGGAATAGGTGGGAAGTTAAAATTCCCGTCCCCTTTCTGGGACTCGGACCCTGATCCTCCTGGGTGGAAAGCCCAAGTGTACCCCCCTATAACACAATTAAACCACCAGAAGCGCTCAGAAATGATTGGAAACTAAAAATGGCTGTGCCCTTTCTGGGACTCGAACGCTGGTGCTCCTGGATTGAAAGCCCAAGTGCTCCCCCCCAACACATGAAACTGCCCAGATGCGAGAGGGGAAGTACAGTAGTACAGTAACCAACCTTCCCCTCACGCATCTGCGCAGTTTCATGTGTTGGGGGGGGGGGGGGGGGAGCACTTGAGCTTTCCATCCAGGAGCACCAGCGTTCGATGCCCGGAAGGGGCACAGCCATTTTTAATTTCCCATCATTTCTGAGCGCCTCTGGTGGTTTAATTGTGTTAGGGCGGTACACTTGGGCTTTTCGCCCAGGAGGGCCAGGGTTCAAGTCCCAGAAAGGGGACCGCCAATTTTAATTTCCCTCTAATTCCCGGTTGGCGGTTGGGGTGGGATGTCAGCCCACCAAAATTCGAAATTCCCGCCATAATTAGATATTCCCGCCAATAGGGTAGGTTGGGTGGAGAGGGGAGGGGAAGGAGGGGACTGGGGCACACGTGTAGCTGAAAAAATACGTGACGTCATCTGAAGGCGGGTGTAGATGTGGTCAAGGGCGGGAGTTGGCGGGGGTGGGCGGGGATGGGGGTGATTAGCTGATCTATTTCATTAATTTCCATATCAATTTCCTATTAAAATAGCACCACAAACGGCTTTATACTACTAATGTCCCTTGAAGGTTGTTTGATAGAGGGAAAGGTGAAAATATGAGGGAGCAAGATCTGGTGAATAAGGTGAGTGCAGATGACTTCCCGACCCAACTCCTGTGTAGTGTTTTTTGTCAGTCTAGCAGAATTCCCTTCCCCACTGCATGGAAATGTAGCACGATGGTGGAATTATCTCAGTTCATCATATCTGCCAGTTCTCTAGAACACTGAAGTGGATCATTATGGATTAATGCGTTTAAACGATCTTCATCAAACCCCGAAGGTCTTCTTGAACGTAGAGAGTAACTAATGTCAAAACGATCGTCCTCAAAGTGAGAAAATTATTTTCTTGCCATGCTCTATTCAATGGTATTATCCCCATACACGGTGGAAATGGTTTTGGCTGCGTCTATTGCTGTCATCCCTCTGTTGAACTCAAACAGAAGAATGCGTTGGAAATGTTCCGATTTCTCCACTTGACACTCCAGTTTCTAGCGTCCACAGATCGACTCACTATGTCACAATGACAAAATGACGATATGTAATCTCAGTTAGCAACAATGAACTACAAACAAACAATGGCAATCGATAAAGAAACGCATAGCAACCGGAATACCAACATTCAAAATACAAACGCCACGATCTTATGCACCAGCTTATTATAAGGTCACTTCGCCACGTACTTCTAATTGTTAAGTGACATACCAATTTTTTATATCTAAGATATACTGAGAATAGTAAAACATTCAATGTGATTAAGAAAAACTCCTTTTCCACGACAAAAATAGTTAAGACATAGTATATTTGCCAGGTATTGTGCCTAAATCTTTTACTTTTGTGATTCTTCTCCTACCACTCCCTCCCCCCCCCCTCCCACCCACCCCCCACTCCCACCCCTGTTCCACTCACGAATGGCGTGTAGGATGAATAGTTGTCGGTAAAGCTTCGTATGAATTCTAATTTCTCCTATTTTCTCGACGGACGTACGTGGGAGAACGTATAATGTTGCAGGACTCTCTCGGAACATCAATATTAAACTTCTTCGTATTACACAACGCTTCTCTTGTACCATCTTTCACTGGAGAGGTTGATCTCTTCACCAATTTATCAGCAACACTTTGCATTTATTTCCTTCCAGGGTCAATTCCCAGTCCTTGCACCAAACGTCGTTGCTGCGCAGGTCTTCCTCCATTTCGTTACAGTCATCTGGCGTTGGCACCTTTCTACAGAGAGCAGCATCATCCGCGAATAGCCTCACTAACCCTCCAGGGTTATCCACTTTTTTGTATACAGTAACGGCTCTATAACACTCCCTTCTCGGACTCACTAAATTACATTTAGATCTGTCGAATCTGTTTCGTTAAGGGCGACGTGTTGATTTCCATCTGCAACGAAGTCCCGAATCCAGTCACAGGCCAGGTCAAATACTCGGCAAGCTCTTACTTTGTTTGCTAAACGACAGCGCGGAACTGTATCGAATGTCTTCCAGGACCAAGGAACACAGCATCAATCTAGGCACCATATTGTGCAAAGTCCTTGCTTCTGTAGACGAAGAGAGTGAGCTACGCAGCTTTACGATTACAGCAAATATCTCATTTATTCTTTCTGATTTAGATCCTCTAACGCTGAGTGTAGGGTTGAGTTTTAGAAACGCACCAAGCCAGTCTCTCCATGCAAGAATTCATCATTACAAAACCTGTGAGGAGCACAAAATTGTTGAGCTTTTCATGGCCACATGTTGACGTATTGCTTCTTGGCTTTTGTCGCGGGATATTCAGCCGACCTTCGTTTAGTGATCTCAATGGTCGTTATCGCTGGAGGTTCTTCATACTTGTTTGCAATACTATAAATCGTACTGCGATAATGAGTTGGGAAACGTGGCTCGTGAATTTTAGTGTGGAGAGTGCACACACAATCTGATCAAAAGAATCAGCTCACCTATGAGTGGACATTAATATGGAGTGTGTCCATCCGTCGGCTTTATGGTGGCTTGAACCCTGCTGGGGACTCTTTCAGTGCGATGTACGGATGTCTGTGGGGGAATGGCAGCCCATTCTTTCCAGAGAAGGTAGTGATGTTGGACGCTGGGGTATGAACCGAAGTCGACGTTCCAGCTCCTCCCAAAGGTGGCTATTGCGTTCAGATCGGGAATCTGGGCAATCGAGTTTGTGCTGAAGTGAAACTTCGTGGCAGATTAAAACTTTTTGCCGGACAGAGACACGAACTCCGGACCGAGTCCTGGTCCGGCAAACAGTTTTAATATGCCACCAAGTTTCACATCAGCTCACGCTTCGCTGCAAAGTGAAAAATTCATTCTGCTCGTGGTTAAGCCAAGTCTCCGCCAATCCACCGGTAGTAATAAGTGAAGACGAGTTGTAAGTCGTGCTTGCATAGTTCAGTTGGTATAGTACGCGCCCGTGAAAATCGAACGTCATAGTTCGTGTACCGATCCGCGATGTAGCTTTAATCTGCGAGGAAGTTTCACATTGTGTTCATATGCCTCAGCAAACAGCAGTAAGAATAGTTCACTGTAACCACGAAAAGCACCCGCCCCCCATACCGTAACACCATATCGTCCGTACTTCAGTGTTGTCACTCCAAATGATGGTACGCAACGTTCTCCAGACATTCCCCAAACCCAAGCACTTCTACAGGATTGCCAGAAGGTACAGCTTGACACATCACTCCAAATCACTCCTTTCCAGTCATCCAGCGCCCAGTAGTGTCGCTCTTTGTACCATGTCAAGCCTCGTGTAGAAATGTGTGGCTTAGTTATGATGAACTGCTCGACCATTCTTTTCAACTACATACATAGTCTTTGTGTTAGCTGGACTGCTGGCAGCACTCTGGAGCTCACGAGTGACGCCCTTCGCTGATATTAGGCAATTTTTTACAACCAATCTCAGCAATACTCGACGTACCTGCCCGTCAGTACAGGAGATTTGCCTGGACTTGGTTTAGCTGTGGCTGTTCCTTCGTTTTTCCGCTTCACAGTCATATAATCGAAAATCGACTTTGTCAACTTTAGAATGGTTGAAATGTCCCTGGTGCATTTGTTACTCAGGTTACGTCCAACGAGTAGCCCATGTTCGAATTCACTGAACTCATCTGACAAGAATTTCTCAACAGAGAACGCAATTCTCCTCGTCTCCTTTTATACAGACAGATCAGCCTCTCTTGCTACCTAGTGGTCAATTCCGTACTCTATAGGGGCCGTCCGGATACTTCTCATCAGACAGTGTATAACCTCCAGCCACAATCTCGACTTCAGTTCGCCACCAGCAATATGGATATTCGAGAATGCCAGTCACTCGACGATTTCGAGACGAAAGCCGCCTGTGAGGAATATTATTTCTTTCTGCGAGTTCAAATTCTCGTACATCGAGCGCAGACTTTCCGCACAATTCATCACCTAACAATTATACTCGCATGTGCTTACTTAGGGTCTCGTTTTGTTCGCAAATAAAGAGTTTCATTTTGTTGTAAAGAGGGTTTTGTATTTTTGTTTTGTTTTCGCCGCTCTCGAAGACTTGTGCTCGATATTTGGAACGTTCTGCTGACAGCACTTACTGAGTTTACGCCTTCTATAAATGTTAAAGTATCTTTTATAGTTTGCTCAGTCCAGAGCATACTAATTGTCCATCTTTTCAAAATCAAAGGCAGCTGTAGCAGATCATAGTATTTTATTTACGTCTCTAACAAAATGTATTTTTAAAATGTTGTGAATTTAGCGCCACAAGTAATATAGAGGGAGGTACACGCTAATACTATTACCCCGTAGAGATCTGCCATGGCTATCTGATTAGCTTTGTCTGAGAAGATGTTCTTACACCGAAACGAATCTAGTTAAAATAATTGAAAATGCAGGACACTTAAGCTCAGCAAGAACGTTACCAGTATTTGATGACCGTATGACAAAAAGTAGCAAGGGAGGATATTCTTTCTTCATCAGTCTTCTGACTGATTTTGTTGCCGTCTGCCGTAATTTCCTTTCCTGTGCCAACCTATTCAACTTAGAACGGCACTTACTCCCGACGTCATAAGTTATTTGTTGTATGTTTTCCAGTCTCAGGCTTCCGTTGCAGTTCTTACCCTCTAGAGCTCCCTCTAGTAGAATGGAAGTTATTCCCCGATGTCTTAAAACATATGCCCTATTACCCTGCCCATTTCTTGTCCCGCCTCTAATGACCTTGCTATCGATGGGACGTTAAACTCAAATCGTCCTTCCTCTTCTTGTCAGTGCTTTCCATATTTTTTTCGCCATTCTGCGGGGAGTTTCTTCGTTCCTTATTGCTCTATATAATTTTCAGCATCCGTCTATAGCATCACGTCCCAAATACCGCGATTCTCTTCTTTCCCGGTTTTCCCATAGTCCATAATTCACTGTCTTACAACGCTGTTTTGTAGATGCTCATTCTCAGAAATTTCAGATACTTACGGTGAGGTGAGGAGCACAATCTGATTTAACAAACGGCTACTGTGGAGAAAATCTTCTTTCCTTTCAGAATAACTCTCCTTCTCAGTCCTTCTCCTAATAACAAAGATAAAATCATTGAATAGGTTATTAATTAATGTCGTCCACACCAGAGTATTTTGAAACTAAGCGTTAATTAACGAAAGTGTTACAAGTCGTGAGTAACCCTCTTTGCTGTCTCTCAGCTCAACCTCCACCAGGAGAAAAATGAGACGACAACAGAGATAAAAATGCTGAAGTAAATGCCTAATCGATAATAAAGGACACCTGACGAGAAAAATAAAGGTGAAAACGCTGCATAATATCCCGAAACTAAACGCAGAGTTACGTCTGGGTCGGGCGTGGTGCGACAAAATAGAAATAAAACAAACTGGATGGCACAATACAGCGTAAGTGTAGCCTAGTGTTAGCACTCGGTTAGTTGATGAAAACGGCACGGTGCCAACAGCAAAACTGAAAGAAAAAATACTGACTGTCTCTACCTCCCTGCCACAACAACGCCAGTCTCCAGCACGTGATGTTACATTTAAGCACGCAGATTAAATACCAACGACATCCCGTCATTGTGTGTATACAGAATTTTTATCTTTCAGCAGATAACACATTTTCAGGGAAAGGGTGTTACACACGGAAGATACGCTGCGCCAGCCATCGTAGCGGTGACGCCGCAACGCAGTAACGTTCTACCTGAGGAATCAGAACGGAGGCGTAGAGCTCCTCACCAAATGCCTTCCGCATTTCGCCAACACTTTCTAAAATCTGGTAGTTGCAATTGCGCTGATGGCGAAAGGGAAAAGGCAAGCTGGCTCTGCGCAAGCTGCAGACTGACTTCAGGAGGTAAACACCTACTCCTACCGCGCTCTATACAGTATTCCGAGCTACATCACCTCCCAGATATCTGTCTACCGTTCGTCTGGCCGTTGCGTACTGTGATGGCTGTTAATCAGTCTTCGTTCATAACCTGAAAGAAAAGCAGACAGGTCTAGCACTTCGGGTATCTCATTTGTTTCCACGTATGTTCCTTTCCGAGCTCTTACAAGATTTTTATTTTCCAAATTTCTTAGACTTGAATCACCTTGCTACATTGTATTCGAGTCCGATCTACTCTCTCTAAGTACCTTCTACACCAAACGTCCTCAAAAATGTGTACATCATTCAAATTTTGATATTCTCTACCATCTGCTGAGGTTGGAGACTTATGTTAACGTTTATGTCCGTGATTGCGAATTAAATTTATGTTTTTAATCTCTTCTTCTCCAAAACACAACGTATTTCTTTCTTATATTTACCCAAACCTGTTTCGATACCTACTTGTTATCCTCTGCGGGTCTCGATTTCTATCTGTCAAAACGTTGTACAAAGCACACGGTTGTTATATGTTTTAAGCCTACAAACTGTAACATGTGACATGTGTATGTGTAAGCGACTAAGGAAACACGTCAGTGATACACAGTGGGACGGGAAACGTAAGTACATGGTATTCAGCACTACTACGCTCGGAAAAGCACTTCAAAATTTATAGTTGTCTAAGTAAAATCTTCCATCTATTTTGCAGATGTAATGCTGTATAACCATAAAAAGGCTTAAATGCATACCGACCTGTACATGTCCAGTTTCACAATTATTATTATTTCAGGCGAGGAATTAAAATAAAATAAAAAATGCCCATTTTGTAGTTTCTTGGCTTAAAATAGACAAACAATGATGTACTTCGTACAATATTTTTACAGAAACAAAACGAGACTTGCAGAAGATGACAGATAGGTGTTGAAACATGTTTGAATAAATAGAAAAGAAATACAGTGTGTTTTACAGAAAGCAGCGGAGTTTACCCCCCTACCCCCGCAAAAAATAAAAATAAAAAACAACTGCTACACTGTCTATCCTCTCCCCTCGCCCCCCCCCCCCCAAAAAAATCCATCATCGAATTACTTAGGCTCATGGTTTAATTACTGCTAGACGCCTACTAGTTTTTCTTTTTCCAGACAGTTAACGTGATTCTCTAAATTAATATCAATGAACTGAAATATTATGACGACATGCCTAATACAACGTCGGTCCACTTTGAAACATAGTACAGCAATGACAGGCGTAGCATGCATCCGACACGACCCATGTATGGTTCCGGAGGTATGCAGCACCAAATGTCTTTGTACTGGTTACGCAGTACCGCACTCCGTGGCACATTCTGGAAACTCGGGCCTGTTGACAGGCGAGTATAGTTTACCCATCACAAGTATGAAACCAACATGTCACCAAATTAATCAATCTTTGACGACTTTCGCTGTGTTTTATCATCCCTTGTTTTAGTCAAATTGTTGCATAAATTTTATCCCCAGTTCGACTCACTACATCCTCATTAGTGATAATAATAATAGTAATATTTGTTCCCTAATGAATACTCTCAAACAGAAGAGCATTCTGTATACTCGGTAACTATATTATTCCTTAGTTACATCCTACAAATCGTTGGCTTGATCTCGGAAAATGTGTACACAAAATTTTTGTATTTTTAAAAAATAAACGTAATTGTTAACGAAGGGCTACTTCTTTCCACATATATTTTTAGGTCAGACCCAAAGCTGCAAAAGACATCAGCACTGCGCTCACAAAACCTTAACTGAAAACACTGCAATAAAGAAAAATTAATGTTTATTCCGTAAGGCGTCTGCAGACGGAGTCTACCCGTCAGCTAATGGAGGAATGGAGGTGTTTTCAGTATAATGAGGTCCTGTGCAGTCTGTCTCATCAGTGGTCTAAGGACCGAAACACACCGAGGAAATTAAAGAACATAACTATCAGACTGTTGTAATTAGTACTGTTCAGTATATTTAAAAGAATTTTTGTAGCCAGTTTATGTCGAGCCTAGTGGCAGTTAACGTATTTGTTAATACTTTAAGGGTATGAGACCATACTCGTGTGGATGAAAATGATCATTCACAACAAAGAATCATTCATTTATGAACCATTTATTTATTTTAGTTTCATATCAGTTATACACAATATTATTATAAAACTGATGACCCCAAAATCGAGCATTTGATGCAATGACTGCAACCACCTACAGAAATATCAACTACGCGTGAGTCTCTGTATGACAAATTGCAGCGGATTGATTAACTATATTAACAACATTATGTTTTGTCACAATGTATCTAGGAGCAACGGCGTAAGTAAAGAATACCTTTACTGCTTCTGAAACATAGATTACAGTGAACGTTAATTACGAAAAATAAAAAGTAATTTTGAAATATTATATGTAAAACCACCAACTAATTGTACATGATTTATTAACGCATGATAATTTTATTAAAATAAAGTCTGTTGTGCAAGTCCTCGATCGGGTTACTGCCCAAGGAGAACAGCCTCTCCTCGCCCCGGTCGCCTGCCCCCAGGCAAGAACCCCGGCATCTGTTTCATAGCAGACCGAGTGCATTTGAGACCGTCCTGGAGGGACTGGAACGAAGAAAAATCCCTGCTCCTTCCTGGGACTGAATCCAGGACCTCCAACGCTCTACCAGCTAGACCCCACGATCTCGATAATTTTTTTAGCGAATGAACTACAATTTTCCCTTATTATTTAATTTCATAACTCAAGGTAGCCACAATTATCTTATCAAAAATGTTACGTTACACCTTACTGTCAAACGGTTTCTGAAATTATAACGTCGTTGGCTAGTAGTATGATTGTCTGCTCAATTTCATTCTCTGACTGACTTTCGGCAACACAAGCCAGTTCAGTATTATCTGTGTAGTATGCGTCAATACACAAACTTCTTGTTATGGCGCTAAAACGTCCGATTGTCGAAAAATCATTTTTGTTACTTGATTATTCCAATAAGATATTATGGTCTCTGAAAATGATTATATACGATAGGTACGCAGTTGATTATGCTCATAAACATTGCCATTCTTTCTTCTTTTTCTCTTACTTGTGCCTTCGTCCCGCATCTACGTGGAGTCGACATGGTTGTTATGGCGTTTGGAACAGTTAATTTTGAGGGCTGACCGGATGCCCTTCCTGTTACCTCCCAGTGACGAAATATGTGAACCTCGAATGAAATTTTCACTCTGCATTCGAGTGTGCGCTGATATGAAACTTCTTGTCGGATTAAAACTATGTGACGGACCGAGACTCGAACTCAGTCCCGAGTTCGAGTGTCGGTCCGGCACACTGTTTTAATCTGCCAGGAAGTTTGATATGTGAACCCAACTGTCTGCGTGTAGTGTTCTCCAAGCGGAAGTGTGAAGGTTTTCTAAATGTTTGTGAATCGTGTTACTGAGGCGGAACTTTGGTACCAGACCGAAGTTCACTTAATCGGATGTGGGAGATCGCCCAAAAACCACATCCAGGCCCTCGTCTGTAATCCGCCACGTGGATTCGATAGGGAGCCGGTGCACCTCCTCGTCATAGAAGCAGCGCTTTGACATGCACAACCATACGGGCGGTTAAGTATTCTATAACGTTATATACGAAGGAAGTTCAAGAAGTGATGGAGGTTGGTTTCATTCAGGACTCCAGTATACCATACTATTTCCCATTCTTTATGCTACAAAACCCTATTTTTCAATATAATTTCCGTTCAATGAGACGGCCTTATGCCTCCTTACTGAGAGGGCCTGTATGCCTGCATGGTACCAATTTAGTGGTCGACGTCAGAGCCAATGTTTTGGTACACCAATAACCACCCCATTACCCACGTACTGTTTCCTGCAGAGTGTACCCTCCATTGGCCGAAACAGATGGCAGTCGGAAGGTGCGAGATCCGGGCTGTAGTGTGGATGAGGGAGAACAGTCCAATGAAGTTCTGTGACCTCCTGTCCGCCCCCGTTAGCTAAATGGTCAGCACGGCGGAATGCCACGCCAAGGGGCCCGGGTTCGATTCCTGGGTGAGGCAGGAGATTTTCTCCGCTCAGGAACTGGGTGTTGTGTTGTCATCATCATTTCATCCCCATCTCCGACGTGCAAGTCTCCCAATGTAGCGTCGAATGCAATAAGTACTTGTCCTCGGCGGCCGAACTTCCCCGAATGGGGGACTGGTTGGTTGGTTGGTTGCTTGGTGGAAGGAGACCAGACAGCGTGGTCATCGGTCTCATCGGATTAGGGAAGGATGGGGAAGGAAGTCGGCCATGCCCTTTCGGAGGAACCATCCCGGCATTTGACTGGAGTGATTTAGGGAAATCACGGAAAACCTAAATCAGGATGGCCGGGCGCGGGATTGGACCGTCGTCCTCCCGAATGCGAGTCCAGTGTAATGGGGGACTCCCGGCCCTCAATGTCGTACGCTCATTTCCATTTCTGTGAGCTCCTCTCGGGGGCGTTAACTTCTGTGAGGCTTTGAGTTGTGGAGAAGTTCGTTTGCATCTCTGTGGCGACCAACATGCTGAAGACGTTTCTTCACTTTCCAGATGATAGCACGTTACACTTCAGAGTTGATCGCTGCGCCATGAGGGAGGACATCAAACAGATTAACCCCTTCAGAGTCCCAAAAGAACGTCGCCATGACTTTACGGGCTGAGGGTGAGTCTTTGATCTTTTTCTTTGGAGGAGAGATAGTGTAGCGTGACTGCATGGTTTGCCGTTTTGTTTCCCGTTCGAAGTGAAGAACCCACGTTCCATCGCCTATGCCGATGTTCGCCATAAAATTGTCACGATAAGGTTCATAAAGCAAGCCTTTCCGCAATTATGCTCCTTCGTTGCTCTTTATGTTCTTCTGTTAGGCGGTGAGGAACCCAACGAGTGCACACCTTTGAGTACCCCAACTGGTGGACGAGTGTGCCAGCACTACCGACAGAGACGTCCAGTTGTGTAGCGAGGCGTTTGATTGTGATCTGTCGGTCACTTTGAATGCGAGTGCCCGCACGTTCCGACACTGTAGGAGTCACGGTAGCGAGCGAACGGCCGGCACACGGGACATCGGACGCGTTTGCGTGATCTTGTTGAGTTGATGACAGATGCCTCTCCCAACGACTCACCGTTCTTTTGTTCATTGCCAGGTGTCCATAGAAATCCTGCAAGCGTTATGAGCACGTGCGATGCTCTGGTTTTCCGCTAAAAGAAACAGCTCTTTGCTTCAAAGGCACCTCCGTTCCAGCCGGTCGGTGTGGCCGAGCGGTTCTAGCCGCTTCAGTCTGGAACCGCGCGACCGCTACGGTCGCAGGTTCGAATACTGCCTCGGGCATGGATGTGTGTTATGTCCTTAGGTTAGTTAGGTTTAAGTAGTTCTAAGTTCTACGGGAGTAATGACCTCAGATGTTAAATCCTATAGTGCTCAGAGCCATTTGAACCATTTTGAACCTCCGTTACAGACGCCATTTTGGAGAATACATATGGTGCCGCCACCTATCAAAACTTGATGAAACTACGGTGAATGAAGCGGAAATATTTCACGATGTCCCACAACAAACTCTGCATTTTTTCAATCGAAACTGACCGAGAAAAAGAAGTGTTGCGTAACTTATTGAACTCCCCTTCTAATAATGATGCAGTGTGGCTCAAAGACCTGGTGCAAGTCTTTCAGTTGGATGGCGCTTTGGCGACTTGTGTGCCTCTAACCTATCCAAGTTATCCATCGGGAAAAGGGGATCTACAGATTAACAACGAATCCTAAACATGTGTCGATCGCGGTTTTAATTGTGTGCTCGTCTTGTTTATCGTCCATGACTGTTCCGTGCTACGCCGTCCGTCACGTGGCTGTTTTAATCGTTCTATGATTTTTTATGCTCCGGCCGTACTTTACCTGGTGCCTTTTAATCTAGTGTGTGTTTTTTGTGTGACATATTTTTTAGGTTATTATCTCCGATTTACAGTCACCGGTTTGTATGTTTTCTTTTCTTCTGTTCCTCCTTTTTTGTTTCTATATTCCGCCATGTTTTCTTCTTTATATTGTTTTACATGTCTTCCTGTCTATTTGTCTCTCGGCTGAAGAGCAGCGCTTATTCTGCTGCCAGCCCGCCCCTGATGGGGAATGGAAATTACAATAAAGGAAAAAAAAAAGAAAATTTCTCGATCGCGGCAAATCTTCACAGCAACGAGAGATGAACACTAAGATAAAGGCAGACTGAAACATTTCTAGATTCGGCCCCACGACGTTTTGGTTTAGAAAGACACCTTTTAACGACCGACTATTGTTGTTATATGGCAATGACCGTTTAAACGTTTTTTCATTTTGTTTTGTTTTTGTTTATTTACTTTCATCCTAGTAGTTTGCACAGCCATATATGCTGACGAAACTTGCTTCAGCTCAAATAAGTCTACGTATTCATATCACTGATAGCTAACGTTGTAAATACTTAAATGTTACTTCTTTTTTATTACGTAATTCCAAGTTTTTGAATGTGTCTAATATCGGAAGCTGGAGTAACACAAGTAAAGGTTACAAATTCAGACAGTACTGAAACCATGTTGTCATTTAATAATTTCAAAATGACTGAGGAGCTACAAACAAAACAGTTAATGCCTACACCGAAGTTCAAGAAATATACGTAATTATAAATCGCTGAAAAACCCAGCCTGGCCCCGCACGGGTAACACTAAATGTCTACGGCCAGACGACTTGTGTGCCGTATCGTATTACTTGTGTGGGTCACTGCGTGAGTTTCGAATAAAATTCAGAGAACAACGTGTTAACTAAATGAATGCCATCACTGTCACATAACTTCCGCTGTGTAAGAAGCGCACGGCTGGAAAGTTGTTCGGAGGCATGAGTGTTGCGTGTTCCAAATTGTATTGGCGTTTGGAGTGACATCTCATGCAATGATGGGAGCATATAGTGATGTAAGCAACATGTTTAGAAGCAATGAAATGTTATATGCAAATCATGGGTATATGTTTGTGTGAGCGATTCATTGGAGGCTGGCTGAGATGGCACAAATAAAAGAGAAATTAAGAAAAAACACGCATACTGTACATGTTTCGCCCGTCTTACAGCACTCCTCTTGTGAAGTTTAGTACTCAATGTGATGCACTGTTGTGACTCATTGCCGCAACTCTTTGTCGTTGTCTCTTTACGGTAGACTTCTTCGCCGTGCCACGCAAAGACTCGTATCCACACCTAGGTTTGAGTCAAGGAGGGCGGAAAGCTGGAATCTGAGTCATCTGGTGCACTGCTGAAAGAAGGTACTGCACGTAAATGAGGCGAAAGTTTTTTCAAAAAACGTTTTATTTGTAGCAAAAAATAAAAAAAAATAAAAAAAACACATTTTCGATTCGCATGCTTTTCCCTGTACAACTCTTCGTAAACCATTGCAGAGAAACTATTTGTTAAAAATAATTGATTATTTAAAATTGTCTCACATAACAGCCTGATGATGAGTTGATTTTCTTTTCGACATTCGTCATATTTATTACGATACTTACAATTTGAGTAACTCACTGCCCAGTGTTCGAAGGAACTGCGGTGAATTAAGAATGCGTAGTGCGATAGTCTAATATTAGCGAAGCAGAAATTGGCAGTCTGAAATTGTTATATTTCTAAATGCGTATCTCCTCTTCTTTGAGAGGTGAATACTTGGCTAAAAGGTAGAGTGGAAAAAAGTGACCTAGGTGAGATTAGATTCCACAATCTTTCGGTTTCCAGCCAGCACACAAGATGCGAATTTGGTCACGCTTGCTATTCTCTCGGGGCACTGGTGACTTCTCGGGCTATGGTGGCTGTTTCCCAGGTGGCAATGGCATCGTTTATGTAAATTACTTTAATTCATCAAAATTCAGACGATTTGTGCAAAATGTTTGTAAATGATACTCATAAACCTTCCACATAAATAAGTGCATCCGTTTGTCAAAACCAGATCAAAAACCCCACAGCAGTTCCTGAGATTAGGCTGCATATACAGATGGACACAAGCAGGCGACCTCAATTTATATACGACGGCGTTCTACGCATCGGTTGAGGTGTTACAAGTCATGTATATTACTTTCTCGACCTCACCGCTTCCCTAACACAAGTTGCAACCCTCAGCCGCTAGAGGGTTCCGAATTCTAGCGTACAACATGGCGAAGTGTAACGCAACACACACACACACACAACACACACACACACAAACCATGCACCACTGACGCCAAATACAATTCAAACTAGCGCGCCTCACCCAGCCAAACATGCTACGAAACAAATGAATATCTCACAGCTACAACAACACGTAATGACAGTGAAAACTCTGCCTATGTTTTGAGAAATCGAAGACGTGCAGTGCCAACCGACCATAGGTCACGAAGTAAGCCTATTTACTTCGCCAACAACACCGGGGAACGCACCACAATTTCAAAACTGTAAGTTACATACAAAAAACGTGATACAGACTCATTTCCGTTCGTAAATGCATAATAAACAGAAAAATAAATTACGTTTTGCTGTTTGAAGATGACAAGTTGTATATTGTGTAGCAGAATAGCTACCAAAATAAATGGACAATAGCATCATGTAAGGTATGTTAAACAATGATCACACACACTTTTCGCCAATTAAGCTATAAATGGAACTTCGACATATTATTATAAACAAAACAAATGTTAATATGTAACAACAATTATATAGTTAAAAATAAAAATTAAATCCACTGAAGAAAGCACAAAAATGATGAAACATGTATGGGTGAAACAAAACAGAAAAAAGGTGTCTTGCATAAGGCGGAATTTCTCATTCCAAGAAGAACAAAGATGTTAAATATTAATAAAGTTTTTTTTATTTAAAAAGCTTAGAAATTTTAACATAAAAAATTCTGATACATTACTTTTCAGCACGCCGTCGCGTATAGAGATATGCCAACCATTCTTTACAAACAAGAAAAAGTAATGGTTTGCAGATATGTAAATTTCCGATGCATGCCTTCGAAAAACAGCTGCACTAACAACATGTGCTATCACATGGTCCGCTAAGGTGACTGAAAGGCGATGTTTGCCGTAACGGTTATCTGTCGGGTATTTCTGGCAGTCCCACTACATGATGACTAACCGACCTACTCTTTCGATCCGTCAACGTTCTATATAATCTTTTGCTGCAGCTCGGCAATTTTGTTCGTTTAACGCAGTCTGTAAAGGAACGATAATAGTGATTACGAGCGTGTACTACAATCGGTACACCAAAGAAAAGTTAGCCGAATTAAACCAGAAGGTGCTGAGGGAATTACAATAGGAAATGTGACATTAAAGATGTAGTAGATCAGTTTTGCGATTAGGACAGTAAAATAAGTGATGGTTGTCGAAGCAGAGAGGATATAAGATCTAGGTTGGCTATAGCAAAAAAAGAAGAGTTTGTTAACATCCAATACAAACTTAAGTGTTAGGAAGTATTTTTTGAAGGTCTTTGTTCGGATTGCAGCCTTGTACAAAAGTGACACGTGGACGATAAGCAGTTCCTTACAAGAAATAATTATAAACTTTTGAAATGTGGTACTACAGAAGGATGTTAAAAATTAGGTGGCTAACTATGAAAAGGTACTGAATCGAATTGGGGAAAATAGAAAATTATGGCACAGTTTGACTAAAGGAAGGAATCGTTTGACAGGACATATCTTAAGACATCAAGGTATCGTCAATTTGTTAATGGAGGGACGTGTGGGAGATAAAGGAAGACCAAGAGATGAATATACTAAGCAGGTTCAAACAGATATAGGTTGCACTAGTTATTCGGAGATGGAGAGGCATGACTACAACAACAAACGACAATGCATTTCGAGCTCTAAACATTCACAGACGACGCCTGGGTTTTAATGGGTCTGCTGAAGATGATACAGATGCGACCAGCACAGCTGTTTGGACCGGCACTTGGCTCTGGCAACCTGCCACTAGCCATTAGCAGCCGTTGGAAGCGTTCACGCACAGACAGCGCGAACAACTGACAGCAGCGGCACTTGGACAGATTCCAACTCGCGCACGACGCCACGAGCGTCCGTGCCTAGAACGAAATTTGAATTTTCTTGTCTGTAAGAAGGAAAATTTGGCTTTGGCGTCTCGCGAACGACGGGGAAATTACAGGCGGAAGATAGAAACGAATACGGCAAGGGTGCAAAGGAGCAATGAGGGTCAGGCTTTAATATCTCCTGGTCGAGGGGGTAATTGGAACGCAAGCTATGGTAGACAGTTTCAGGAAGGATATCGGCCGAATGTTTTTCAAAGGAACCGTGCAGTCATATGCCTTAACGGTTTATGGAAACGTGGTGTGCTGGTTGGCCTGGGGTGTGCAACCATTTTCTCCAGAATGTGAAATCACTGTCATCACCACAGAGTGATTTGAGTTAGTATTGTTCTTGAAACAGACACTACTGCCAAACAATTATTTTATTTACTGTCCTAAGTCAGTACACCTACAGACAGATTTTAACAGCTGTTGATGCAGTAGACATAAATTTTAACAATGATTGAATGCAATACAATATATAAAACACAACAACACAGAGATCTGTTGAATCATGGCGTTACATTAGTAATGACATTCAGTGGAATTCCTTTACATTCATTTTTACATTGATTGATGTTTGAGTAGCGTCAGATCATGTTTTGAATTTACAAAATCATGCTTCCCTGAAACAAATAGGAAGCTATGTTTTCTTTGTTTGTTACTGGTGTAACTGTTTGCATGTAATAAAACAGACGTTGAAGTAAGGAATGCGGCTCCTTGCTGCCCATGTTCCCTGTACAAGTCTTCTTGCTCTTTCCTGTACCTGACGCACTCCAAAAATCGGCTGTTTGGAAAGCCTCCTCGAGACAACACGGATCGTCCTTAGCTTTCATACTACAGATATTACTTGGATAGCTTACAGCGAATAAAGGATATAGTAATAATAATAATAATGGCGTGCGACGAGGGCCTCCCGTCGGGTAGACCGCTCGCCGGGTGCAAGTCTTTCGATTGGACACCACTTCGGCGACTTGCGCATCGATGGGGATGAAATGATGATGATTAAGACAACACAACACCCAGTCCCTGAGCGGAGAAAATCTCCGACACAGCCGGGAATCGAACCCGGCCCCTTAGGACTGACAGTCCGTCGCGCTGACCACTTTTTTTTTTTAAGGGCCTCCCATCTCCCCTTCTAGCCCTTCCATTCGCTCTCCTTCAAGCGCCTTCTTCGGCGAGCTTCAATGCTCCACTTTTTTTTTTATGGGTTATGAAACTCAATTGCATCTTGAAGACAATGTTAGAAAATTGTAATCCGAATAGATTACCGTGAAAATAACTCTCACTATTATACTGTTGACTGCATTAACGGAACGCAAAATATTCTTCCGTTAGAATTTAAACAAAAATGAGAGAGAAGCAAAAGTAGAATTAAGAGAGGAAATTAAACTTCTTCAGTGATGCACGTCTTAGCATTAGAATAGTTTTTCCCTACTATTCTTGTGCTGTGGCATGACTCCTGTTACTTTTTGGGAAACATGCTTTTTCGGGGTTCTGTTGAGGCCTTCACGGCTATCGTAGCGGCCCCGAGCACACGAAGACCCCACCGTACTTCACCCTCAACAGCAATCCCCTACTTTGGCAGTCTGTCTTGTTCCGTCGATTTCATATTATTTAGGTATTAACCGATGCCTTGTTTCTGAAACAAAATTTGCATCATATTCCCGAACTTCTTTTTATGGTCTTTGTTCCGGTATATTTTGAAGTATTCATCTTTCATTTATTCTCGATATTCTTGTAGATTGTCATTACCTTTGTTGTTGATAACATAATTGACAAAATTTCCGAATAGCCACAAGGTGACATTGTTTTTTTGTGGTGGAAAGGAAACTTCTTCTGGGAAGAGTATATCGTGTAGTGTGATATCTCTTCCATCGGTCCGTTTGAGAAAAGCGACTTGCAATATAATGTCATTCCAAATATTCTTGTATCCATTACAGATGAAGCGATGCGTTAAGGAGTCCAAATTGTGACATTTTTGGCACACGTTGGTGGTATGTAGTCGTATTGAATACAATTTTTCATTGGTACTAATGATGTTGCTGACAACTCTGTACCATGACGCTTGCACTTCCGTAGTCAGTGTTTTGTTATTTATATTAGTCCATATTTTTTCCCAGTTTTTGTTGGGATACTTCAGCTCCAATTTATTTTGGTTTTCGCGTGATTGTAACTGCTCTACTATATATTTACTTGTCCTCTTATTTTTGGATGTTAAACTGAATGTCAAGTAGCTTAATTCTACATAAAAATCCTTAATATGCTTTAGGTTGTAATTTATGTTGTGAACATCTACTGGCGGCTGCATGCTTTCGGGTTTAAGAAGGTCAAATAGAGCGGCAGTTATGCTGTTCGGCTGCGTCTCTGTAAGTTTTAGCGTTCTTTTAACGAAGAGGGCAGTGTTTTTCCTCCGAAGGTCTGTCGGCCCTAGGCCTCCGGTTTCGGGTCTCGATGTAGTCGTTCCTACTGCTACTCTAAAAATTGGCCTTTCCATACGTATTGACAGATTGTGCTCATTATAGATTTCGCTATGTCTGGAGGTGTTGGTAAAATCTGAGCGACACATGCAGCTTTCGAAAGAACTGCACAGTTTATTAGTTTAATTCGTTGCTTGATATTTAAGTCTCTCGTTTCATGTAGTATTAAACTGCCTCTGATTTTTCCTAACTCCTGTTTCCATTTAGCAGCCGTTGTTCTTAATGGGCAACTGTAAAAAGTTATGCCCAAAGCAGTGTGACGGTCCACCCTGTTTGCCCACGGTAGCTGCACATTGTCAAGACCCTGTAAATTTAAAAAGGAACTTTTCGTTTCATTTATCCTCGCACCAGTTACCCTGCTATAAAGCAATAACTTGCCCGTTAGCTGGGCCCAGTCATCATCGCTCCTCACTAGAACTCCCACATCGTCAGCGTATGCATTTGTAGCCGTCTTCAGCCCAGCTATTGTTATGCCTTCTAAGGTTGTGTTCAAAAGCCGTAAAAGGGGTTCCAGAGAAACCACATAAAACAACATGGACAGGGGACTCCCCTGAGGAACTGCACTAAATATCAATACTTCATTAGTATATTGTCCATCGATCGAGATTTTGGTTCGTATGCCTCTGACGATGTTCATTAAAACCGCTAAGTTGTCATCGTTGAAACCTATGTGTTTCAAGGTTCTGAACAGATATCCGTAGTTGACTCTGTCAAACGCTTTAGCAAAATCAATGAAGGCAATGCCACCATTTGCTGACGATGATGAGAAAATAGAAATAATGTCTCGATATTCACATACAGTCTTAAAAATGGTACGTCGGGGGAGACACGTCTGGTAGCATCCAATGACTTTTTCTAAAATCGGTCCCATTCGTTCTTTAATTACACGTGCAACTACCTTATAATCTGAGTTCATTAGACTGAGCGGCCTCATTTTAGTAATATCTTTCGTGTCCGTACTCCTTCCCTTTGGAAGTAGTACAGTTAGAATTTCCTTGAAAGCAGCAGGAATTTCCTCTCTCCTCAAGACGTCATTTACTACTTCCGTGAATTGGGAACCTATTAGGTGCCAAAAGGTCCTATAAAACTCTACAGGCAGGCCGTCTGGGCCGGGAGACTTCCGTGAAGGTGAAGATTTGAGTATATCAAAAACCTCGTCATTCGTAATTTCTAACGTTAAACCTCTGTTCTCGTCCTCTGTAACAACTGCCTCTATTCCGGAGTTCTGTAAAAACTCTTGTACTGAGTTGTCGTTAATAGTATTTCCAGAATATAATTGCTGAAAAAATCTATGTGCTTCATTTAAGATATCCCTTTGTTCTGTCAGGACTCTGTTATCTTCCGTTCTGAGGCTGGCAATAAAATTTCTTCTTTTGTTTTTTGTGTGTTGCATCAAGTGGTAGATGGAGGTGTTTTCTGCCTCCACCGTCGTTCTAATGTGTGATTTGACTTGTAATCCCTCCAAATGTACCCTCTTGATACTTATCATTTTGGCTTTAACGTTTTTAATATTGATAAAGACGTCTTGAGACATTGGTTGGTGTAAAGGTCTCTTAAGCAAGAGTAGTACAGGGTGATTCAAAAAGAATACCACAACTTTAGGAATTTAAAACTCTCCAATGACAAAAGGCAGAGCTAAGCACTATCTGTCGGCGAATTAAGGGAGCTATAAAGTTTCATTTAGTTGTACATTTGTTCGCTTGAGGCGCTGTTGACTAGGCGTCAGCGTCAGTTGATGCTAAGATGGCGACCGCTCAACAGAAAGCTTTTTGTGTTATTGAGTACGGCAGAAGTGAATCGACGACAGTTGTTCAGCGTGCATTTCCAACGAATCCGCGGGAAACAACTCAGTATGAACGTGACTCGCCTAAGGTGAACGTTTTCTGTGCCATTTCAGCGAATAAAGTTTTTGGTCCCTTTTTCTTCGAAGGTGCTACTGTAACTGGACTACAGTATCTGGAGATGTTAGAGAATTGGCTGTTCCCTCAGCTCGAACAAGAAGCACAACAATTCATATTTCAGCAGGATGGAGCGCCACCACATTGGCACTTATCTGTCCGTAACTAAGTACCTGAACGTCAACTACCCGAGGCGATGGATCGGCCGCCAGGCAGCCCGTGACAGAGCACTTCATCACTGGCCTCCAAGAAGCCCTGATCTTACCCCCTGCGATTTTTTCTTATGGGGGTATGCTAAGGATATGGTGTTTCGGCCACTTCTCCCAGCCACCATTGATGATTTGAAACGAGAAATAACAGCAGCTATCCAAACTGTTACGCCTGATATGCTACAGAGAGTGTGGAACGAGTTGGAGTATCGGGTTGATATTGCTCGAGTGTCTGGAGGGGGCCATATTGAACATCTCTGAACTTGTTTTTGAGTGAAAAAAAGTTTTTAAATACTCTTTGTAATGATGTATAACAGAAGGTTATATTATGTTTCTTTCATTAAATACACATTTTTAAAGTTGTGGTATTCTTTTTGAATCACCCTGTAAAACTCCATTGTGCGTCTTGACCACATTGCCCTTTCTTTGGCGTAAGATATCAGCGCTGCTCTTATCTTTTTCTTAGCGGCCATAGTCCACCATTCAATAGTTATTCTATATTTAGTACGCATCCTTAAAACAAACTGCCAAGTTTCTTGCATCTTTAAAGCTAGAGCGTTTTCAGAGAGGGTGGGCGACCCCAATATGTCTTTTGCCTGGTTAATTTGATGCTGCACCTCACTCCGAAGTGGTCAGAGAAGGCAGCTGGTATCACCTCGATACTACGGACTTTAGTGTCTAAAGTGGGGGTGACATATATTCTGTCGATTCTGCTCTGTGTAGCACCAGTGATATATGTGAAGCGAACCAGCGTCGGCTATTTTATTTCCCAGGCGTCAAACCACTTCATGTTGGTGACCAACGCCTGCAGTTCTTGGGAAGAGTTAAAATTTGGTCGCTGATCCTTTTTATTTAAAACGCAATTAAAATCTCCACCAACGACAATTTCTGCAGGGTTTTCTTGGAGTGGAAATAAAATGTCACTTTTAAAAAAGGCTGCCCTCTCTCGTTTCGCATTGTTGCCTGATGGTGCGTAAAGGTTTATAAAAGTGGTGTTAAAAATTTTGCAGCTAATTCCCCTCCCCGACTCTAAAAGGCATACGTTTGTCATCTCGATCCCTTCTTTAGCAAGGATGGCTGTTCCACACGCGTTTTCTGGAGCCACATTCAACACCTCTTTGTACCCTGAAACATACAGTTCTTTGACATTAACTTCCTGCAGGAAGGCGATATCTGTATCTGACTGATACAGAAAGTCCTTCAGTGCAGCTGCCTTTGCTTGACTCTGAATTTTGTTTATGTTGAGGGTGGTCACGTTATATGTATGTTCCACTGTGAGACGCTACAAGATGGTTCAAATGGTTCTGAGCACTATGGGACTTAACATCAATGGTCATCAGTCCCCTAGAACTTAGAACTACTTAAACCTAACTAACCTAAGGACACCACACAACACCCAGTCATCACGAGGCAGAGAATGCATCGATCTGATCCTCCTTTTCGTCCGCCCAGTTAAATCGTGGCACTGTGATGTCATGTCCATGTCCTTGTCCAAGTCGGGTTTCATTGTCCATATCTGATGTCTTATTGTCATGCAAGGGTTCAAATGTTCCGTGTGGCGTGTCAGACCGTTCTTGTTTCTTGTTCCGATCCGAAGACTCGCCGACCGCTTCCTTTTGTGTATCTTCGTCCTTCTTTTCGGTCTCCTGTATCTTCCTCAGCCGCTCTCTTAAAGGAGGGGCCAAGTTTTCTGCAGCTTGATGTGCTCTTCGTCTCTCTTTATTTTTTGATCATTTCGGTGAAATCGTCGGTGAAACCTCTGGTGAACTTCCTGGCGACTCCATGGAAGGTCGAGGAGAAGTCACCTGTCCCGCCTTCGTGGCGGAAGATTTTTGAGCTCCGTTAATTTCGGAGTCGGCCGTTGCTGCTGTTTCTACGACACGTGAGATGGGTGATGTCATTGGTTCGTCTTCTTGCGCCCCCCCCCCCCCTTTTCCTTTGATGTTTCCTGAACTTGTCTGTAGTGTCCTATCATCTGTGTGGTTGTCAGTTATTTGTTGCATCACTTCCTCTTTATGTTCATCCACTGTAGTCCCCCCTGGGATGTTGGCCGTTTCGTGTGTAACTACCGCGTCGTACTCTACCATGTCTACATCAGGTAATATCGATGAAGCTTTTCGCTCGTTGGAAGAGTTGTCAGACTCAGAGGGCAAGCGCGGTGCGCCCTCAGTGACGTCATTACTGGCCAGATTCTGATTGTCATCGTTAGTGAACTCCGCGGTGCTTCCCGTTTCCGTGCGCGCGTCGGAAGGGCCCGCCTGCTCGGCCATATTCTGTTGATAGGGGGCCTGGCTAGCTGGCGCGGCAGCGTACGTCACTTGCATGCTAACAACTTGTCCTGGGATAGCCGCCTCGTTAGTCGGTAACTGAGGAACACGCCTTCTACTGCACTCAATTCTGACGTGCCCTGTGGCGTTACATAACGCACAAGTCCGTGGCTGCCCATCATAAATTATGAGAGCGCGATGGCCACAGATATTCAAGTAAGAAGGGATGTGTCTTAAGAGCTCAATCTTAATCTGTCTAACTCCATTCAAAACCGGAAACATACATTGCTCCGACCATTTTTCTGCAATATTAGATATAATCCTACCATATGGCTGAAGAGCAGCATTGATTGCTCCGGCAGGGACCTCGAACGGCAGTTCGAAAACTCTCACTGTTCGAATGCCTAGCCCAGCATGGGAAACAAGAATGTCACTAACGGTTCCGTCTGCGTGATTAAATTTCATTTTGCCACCACATTTGTCAACTATCGAGGAGCACAAATCAGAGGAAATCAATTTCAAAAAGACAGACTTGGAAACAAATGAAAGATGAACGCCAATGATTTCGTCTCCTATGATCTTAACTGTTTCTGAAAGCCACCTTTAAATCTCAAAAGCCTTTGGTCTTTTGCAGGTCCAATCAAAAGTGAATCTAATCGTATCTCTTCTTTCACAGTTAATTTCGTTCATTTTGTCATTTTAAGTCACTGAAAGATGCAAAGTAAACAAAGCGCTCTGCTGACCTTCGTAACAGCCACACAGCCGCTGTCTACGCCAGCCCTCCTAGCGCTGCCGCCGCACGTCCGTCCAGCTCGGCGGCCGAGTAGCGAATGTCGTTTTTTTAACTGTGCCGGACCGAGACACCACTCAGCTACCGTGGGCGGACAAGGATATAGTATGCTGTTTGCTAAGATTCAATTTAAAAGAGTCATGTAGGTCTGCAAACTGAACCGTTCTTCTTGAACATGTTTTTTTATTAAAAGAACGAAACCAATTAAAAATCGATTATGCATTGGGAACGGTTTTTTTTTTAAATACTAAGCTTCACTTAAGCGTCCGCTGTTTCGTTTTAGTGGGTCCCAGCATGAGCCTTAGTCCATTTTAAATTAACGTCTTAAGCTCATCAGTTTTGTCAATCTATATTTCGTTCAAAATATCTATTACATAATGGCGCCACGCGGAATTAGCCGAGCGGTCTGAGGCGCTGCAGTTATGGACTGTGCGGCTGGTCCCGGCGGAGTTTCGAGTCCTCCCTCGGGCGTGGGTGTGGGTGTGTGTGTTTGTCCTTAGGATAATTTAGGTTAAGTAGTGTGTAATCTTAGGGACTGATTACCTTAGCAGTAAAGTCCCATAAGATTTCACACACATTTGAACAATTTTTTTACATAATGGCTTGGCTTCAGCTGTTGCGATATTGCAATGTTTGAAAACACTTATACAGTCTGTAAGCACAAAAAATTTTGAAAATTGTCTTGACTGTCAAGACCTCAGTTGTTGAGGTTTCTCCAGGAAAAGCGTACATTCCGCATATGTGAGTAAATGGGAAGTAGAAGACATATTCTACACTATTTTTGGTTTCTGATCCGTCGGTGTAAATGCAGCTGTGGTCGGGCCATCTAGAGTGTATGAATTATACTGTTGTGCTAATGAAGGTCTGCTGAACATAACGTTTTGCTCACATGCTTAAGGCCTCTGACAGCTGGCTTCATAGTAATACTGAAAAACGGGAAAATAGTAATCTTGTAAAATGTGTGGTAGCTATAATGTAACGTAAATCAAGAAGGATTCGGACTAACAGGGGTACTCGCGTTGCTTCTTGTGCTTCTGTGTCTAATGCGTTTGTCAGCTTTCTACTCATAAGTGCAGGATGATTACTAATTGCAAAGCATCGTAAGCTAAATTTGCCTGAAAGGTGACGCCATAGTTAAGCATAAGTTCTATTAACTGACACTGAACTTTGTTTCACAAGCCCCAAGTTTTAGTATGATGCGCAACGGCCTAAAATATGTTATAAATAAAACAAAATATTAAGCGATTATTCATAAAAAAATTGTCTGCCAGTATCATCTACGCCGAGTAAAATGCACCAGTGCTTAAGGAACTGGACTCACATTCTCGAGAAGCAGAGTTCCAATCTCCGTCTGACCATCAATAATTTAGTTTTCCCTAATTCTTTGTTACATGAGACGAATTCCGAAATGGTTCCTCCGAATCAGTCTGAACGGCTTTCCACCCTGTAACTGTCCACAAGGAGTCTGTGCTCAGTCTCCAGGGACATCAGCGTTGATGACATGTTAAGTATAAATCTACCTTCCTTCTTCATGTTTACCTTCATCACTTCGAATAACTCCACAGTTCTCTTCATTCTCACACATAAAAAAAATCATATTTCACATACGACGTCAGCATGCTAAACGAACAACAGTTGCAATACGAACTTGTGTGAGACGCACTTACAAATACAGGGTGTTTACAAACGAATATCGGGGTTTTAACGCTTTATAATATTTATTACATTAAACTTAGTGTTATAAATGATATGTCAAATGAAAGAGCAGCTCAAACACTTGTGTTTGGCACCAGTGCGCATGCGCAGCGCGCAATGTTTCCGCCGCAATCCACTAGACAGCGGAAGTAGCGAAGACGGCGACTAGTGAACAGAAAGCGTT
The DNA here is from genome assembly GCF_023864345.2 of Schistocerca serialis cubense. NCBI lineage: Eukaryota > Metazoa > Arthropoda > Insecta > Orthoptera > Acrididae > Schistocerca > Schistocerca serialis. The sequence continues at coordinate 574,000,544 of NC_064638.1, forward strand.
TTGTATTTTGCAGTTTGCAAAGACCGAATCTGTAGTTACTGTGCAACGTGTGTTCCGGCTGAAGTTCGATTGTGATCCTCCAAGTGATCATAACATTCGTAGATGGTATCATCAATTTGAAGATACTGGCTGCCTTTATAAAGGGAAGAGCACAGGACGACCGAGAGTTAGTGAAGAGGCTGTTGAGCGAGTGAGAGGGTCGTTCACTCGTAGCCCAAAGAAATCAGTCCGGATGGCTAGTCGTGAATTATAAGTTCCTGTGCCGACTGTTTAGAAAGTTTTAAGAAAACGTGTACAACTACGTCCTTAATGTTTACAGTCATTACAGGCTCTAAAAGCCGGCAGACCACGGATTACATGCCAACTTCACAAACGAAATGTTGTTTCACGATGATGAGGATTTTGTGGATCATGTTTTCGTGCTGGATAGGCCGTAAGGGGCCCAATGACAGGGCTTGCTTTGCATGGCCTCCACATTCCCCCGAACTAACGCCATGCGATTTCTTTCCTTTCGGGCTTTGTCAGGAATCGTGTGTACTTGCCTCCGCTACCAGCGGACCTCCCTGAATTAAGAAACCGGATTGAAGCAGCTGTTGCTACAGTCACTGAAGACACACTTATCAACGTTTTGGAAGAACTCGGCTATAGACTTGATGTGTGCCGTGTGACAAATGGTGCTCACATTGAACATTTATAAGGTTCTTGGTAAAATTGTTTGAGTTGCTCTTTCATTTGACATATCATTTATAACTGTAACAAGTTTAATATAATAAAGCATTGAAACCCCGATATTCATTTATAAACACCCTGTACATGGCGCACAACACTTAATGACGTAAATAACTTACTCATGATGTGTCATGGCCAAGATAGCTCAATGACACTTGGTCCATACATAGAACGAACTGCTAGAGTACAGCACAGATGGTAACTGAAAGAAACACGCAATGAGACGAAGAGAAATTACACTTTTATTAAAATCAGTAATTATGCAGGAGTCAGTGATTCATTGAGGCTCCCTCGACATTACAAAAGGGGATCATGGTTCTTACTATGGTGTGTGATCACTGCAGATGGTAATTCATGCCTTGCAACGTGTTCACATGCTGGTCACAAGGTTGTGGTCACGCGTTCCGTTGCTCCACTAGCGCAGTTGACAACTGCTGGATGGTCGTTGGTGCATGGTAAATGTGCTCATGTTACTGTATGTCCCCCATACGTGCTCAGTGGGATTTAAGCTGGGGGAACAGGCAGGCCAATCAACTCGCCGAATATTTTCTCATTTCAAGAGTTCCTCCACCTGCGCAGTTCGATGCGATCGCCCACTGACATCCATTAAAATGAAGTCAGGGCCGGATGCACCTCTGAAATGAAGCACATGGGGAACGAGTACAGCGCCAGAACGACGTTGACCGTGTTCAAAGATGTAGAGGTCAATATGACCATGCAACTTATACCCCCCTACAACGTAACATCTGGTCCGTCAAAAAGGTCATGTTCCACGATGATTTAAGTATCCTCACAAGGCGAGAGGTGGGGAACACGTAATGCAACCAGGACCCTACTGTACTATAATGTAGCAGTTTTTTCTATGTATGATCCAAGTTTCATGGAATTATGTTACTTGGCAGTGATGCATGATGCGAAAGTTACTGTAGTTTTGCACACCAGTATACACCCGTTTGCTAGTCCCAGGGAACGGGTCTTCTGCTCCTGATATCATTTCTGTGAGGTATTTTACATTCGTTAATCTCACCATCATATAACTGTCACCGGGATCATGGGTGATTATGAGTGGTAAGAAACACTTTCGCGCGGTTTTGGCTGAAGAATTTCTCCTTAGTAGTATCATGAGGAGGAGATAAACTTCCCTAAGCCGAGATGTAGTTGATTGCCGGGAATATCCCCACTGCACCATGAATGTTTTGCAGAAGTGTACGGGAATGCCAAAGTGTCAAAGGGGTTTGATGACGTCAGTGCAGTTGTTTCTGGGTATTACGACGTCAGTGGCAGGGTCAAGATATACAGAACATAGCGCGAAGTTACAGATATCACCAATATCAATATATCGACAGAGAAGTCAACCAAACCATTTTGACTGTCATTTTGTTTCTAGACGAAGCAGAGACAGAAGCACAGAGATGTAATTATCTGAAGGAGGGACTACGTAAAGAGTAATGTTTCCTATGGAGATTCAGAGCAACGCTGTCTCACCAAAAGTATCCGAACACCTATTAGCGGACATTAATATCTGGTGTCCTTACCCTTCGCCTTTATGGCGGCTTGAACTCTTCTGATGACACTTCCAATGACGTGATGGGGACTGTCAGCCCATTCTTCCTCAAAAGCCGAAACCTGAGAAAGTAATGGTGTTGGATGCTGGATTCTCGAGCAACGTCGACGTGCTAACTCATCCCATTGGGTTCAGATCGGAACTTTGGGCAAGCCAGTCCATTTTAGGAATGTTACGGTCCACAAAGCACTACTTCATAGATACTGCTAAATGACAGCTGTATTGTTATGCAAATAAATGAATCATCGTCTTCGAACTGTTCCAATACTGCACGCAGGTATACGAGTACAATGCCGTAAAATGTGTTCATATCCCTCCACATATATCGTTTTTTGAGAGCAGTAAAAAAACCAATACGGTAACACCACCTCCTGTGTACTTCACGGTTAGCACTACACATGATGGCGGATAACGTTCTCCGAGCATGTGCCAAACCCAAATGCTTCCATTGTATTTCATTTTCCAAAATCACCCGTTTCCGGTAACCACTGTCGAGTGGTGTCGCTCGTTACACCACCCCAAGGGTCGTTTAGAGATTCCTACAGAAATGTGTGGCTTATGAGCAGCTGCTCGACCGTGTACTCCATTGTTTTTGACTCGCTACGCACAGCCACCATGCTAGCTACTCTGCTGTTAGCACTTTGAAACTCACGAGTGATTCCTTCCGCTGATTTCATGCGGTTTTTTACAACCACCATACGTACTGCTCGACGGTCCTTGTCCGTCAGATCGTGAAGTCTGATTGGTCTTGGTTCAGCGGTGGTTGTTCCTTCCCGTTTCCACATCAAACTCACATCACCAACCGTCGATTTGGGCAGCTTAGAAGGACTTAAATACCCCTGATTTATTTGTACGCAGCTGATAACAAGTGTTCGAGTTACTGACCTCCCCTGACCGACCCATTCTGGTGCTGCTTCTCTACTGAGTCACCCCCTGCTTTCTCACTAGCGGGTCCGCCTCTTGTGATACGAGCGTAAGTCAATTATTATCCGCAATTTAGTTATATTTTTGTTTATTTTCGTAGTACTGTCGTTATGAAGCCCTCGCCTACCACAGTAGTACAAGTTTATATGACAACTAGCTCTGCAGATGACGAAGAGATTGATGAAATGTACGATGAGATAAAAGAAATTATTCAGAGAGTGAAGGGAGACGAATATTTAATAGTCATGGGTGACTGGAATTCGATAGCAGGAAAAGGAAGAGAAGGAAATGTAGTAGGTGAATACGGATTGGAGGTAAGGAATGAAAGAGGAAGCCGCCTGGTAGAATTTTGCACAGAGCATAACTTAATCATAGCTAAAACTTGGTTAAAGAATCATAAAAGAAGGTTGTATACATGGAAGAAGCCTGGAGATACTAGAAGGTTTCAGATAGATTATATATTGGTAAGACAGAGATTTAGGAACCAGGTTTTAAATTGTAAGACATTTCCAGGGCCAGATGTGGACTCTGGCCACAATCTATTGGTTATGAACTGTAGATTAAAACTAAAGAAACTGCAAAAAGGTGGGAATTTAAGGAGATGGGACCTGGATAAACTGAAAGAACCAGTGGTTTTAGAGAGTTTCAGAGAGAGCATTAGGAAACGATTGACAAGAATGGGGGAAAGAAATACAGTAGAAGAAGAATGGGTAGCTCTGAGGGATGAAATAGTGAAGGTTGCAGAGGATCAAGTAGGTAAAAAGACGAGGGCTAATAGAAAACCTTGGGTAACAGAAGAGATACTGAATTTAATTTATGAAAGGAGAAAATACAAAAATGCAGTAAATGAAGCAGGCAAAAAGGAATACAAACGTCTCAAAAATGAGATCGACAGGAAGTGCAAAATGGCTAAGCAGGGATGGCTAGAGGACAAATGTAAGGATGTAGAGGCTTCTCTCGCTAGGGGTAAGATAGATACTGCCTACAGGAAAATTAAAGAGACCTTTGCAGATAAGAGAACCACTTGTATGAACATCAAGAACTCAGATGGAAACCCAGTTCCAAGCAAAGAAGGGAAAGCAGAAAGGTGGAAGGAGTTTATAGAGGGTCCATACAAGGGCGATGTTCTTGAGGACAATATTATGGAAATGGAAGAGGATGTAGATGAAGATGAATTGGGAGATACGATACTGCGTGAAGAGTTTGACAGAGCACTGAAAGACCTAAGTCTAAACAGGACCCCGGGAGTAGACAACGTTCCATTAGAACTACTGATAGCCTTGAGAGAGCCACCCCTGCCAAAACTCTACCATCTGGTGAGAAAGATGTATGACACAGGCGAAATACCCTCAGACTTCAAGAAGAATATAATAATTCCAATCCCAAAGAAAGCAGGTGTTGACAGATGTGAAAATTACCGAACTATCAGTTTGATAAGCCACGGCTACAAAATACTAACACGAATTCTTTACAGACGAATGGAAAAACTGGTAGAAGCCGACCTCGGGGAATATCAACTTGAATTCAGTAGAAATGTTGGAACAAGTGAGGCAATACTGACCCTACGACTTATCTTAGAAAATAGATTAAGGAAAGGCAAACCTACGTTTCTAGCATTTGTAGACTTAGAGAATGCTTTTGACAATGTTGACGGGAATACTCTTTTTCAAATTCTGAAGGTGGCTGGGGTCAAATACATGGAGCGAACGGCTGTTTACAATTTGTACAGAAAGCAGATGGCAATTGTGAGAGTCGAGGGGCATGAAAGGGAAGCAGTGGTTGGGAAGGGAGTGAGACAGGGTTGTAATCTCTCCCCGATGTTATTCAATCTGTATATTGAGCAAGCAGTAAAGGAAACAAAAGAAAAATTCGGAGTAGGAATTAAAATCCGTGGAGAAGAAGTAAAAACTTTGAGGTTCGCCGATGACATTGTAATTCTGTCAGAGACAGCAAAGGACCTGGAAGAGCAGTTGAACGGAATGGACAGTGTCTTGAAAGGAGGATATAAGATGAACATAAACAAAAGCAAAACGAGAATAATGGAATGTAGTCGAATTAAGTAGGGTGATGCTGCGGGAATTAGATTAGGAAATGAGACGCTTAAAGTAGTAAAGGAGTTTTGCTATTTGGGGAGCAAAATAACTGATGATGGTCGAAGTAGAGAGGATATAAAATGTAGACTGGCAATGGCAAGGAAAGCGTTTCTGAAGAAGATAAAGTTGTTAACATCGAGTATAGATTTAAGTGTCAGGAAGTTGTTTCTGAAAGTATTTGTATGAAAGGTAGCCATGTATGGAAGTGAAACATGGACGATAAATAGTTTGGACACGAAGAGAATAGAAGCTTTCGAAATATGGTGCTGCAGAAGAATGCTGAAGATTATATGGGTAGATCACATAACTAATGAGGAAGTATTGAATAGGATTGGGGAGAAGAGAAGTTTGTGGCACAACTTGACTAGAAGAAGGGATCGGTTGGTAGGACATGTTCTGAGGCCTCAAGGGATCACCAATTTAGTATTGGAGGGCAGCGTGGAGGGTAAAAATCGTAGAGGGAGATCAAGTGATGAATACACAAAACAGACTCAGAAAGATATAGGTTGCAGTAGGTACTGGGAGATGAAGAAGCTTGCGCAGGATAGAGTAGCATGGAGAGTTGCATCAAACCAGTCTCTGGACTGAAGACCACAACAACTACAACAACAACTGTCGTTTTACGTTGATAAAGCATGCTTTGTTTATTTGTTGTTATATCTTTGCAGTTTTCAAGCTGCTAGGTTAGTTTCGTTATCGCTGCCGTGGAGTTAATCACGGCTGCTCCGCTGTCTACTTGCACCAAAGAACAGCAAGGTTCAGTGTCCCGTTTTTTGAGGTCGGAAGGCGTATCACGGGCCGTAAGTCATCTGAGACTTCGGTACAGTACGGGAACAGTGTTTTGCCACAACGGAGTGTCTACGAATGTATTGAAAAATTCCGATTGCTCGCACAAGACTATGCACAATGAAGGAGCCGGACGACCATTTACCGCCACAAATGAATTGAGCGTTCACGTGAAATGATTCTCTTAGACAGACGATTGACTACTGACGATGTGGCACTCACAAAGTTGCATAAACAAACGCGCTTGGACATCTGCAAAAAACATTTGGATCGCTATGGTAACGAAGGGGACAACTTCTTTGACGGGATCATTAAAGGTGACGAAACATGGATCCATCATTACGATCCGGAGAGTACACGGCAGAGTATGGAATGGAAACTTCCGAATTCGCCGTGCAAGAAAAAATTCAAGACCCAACCGTCCGCAGGAAAACTGATGCTTACGGTTTTTTAGGACGCGCAGGGTCCAGTGCTGGAACATTATGGGGAAAGGGGCACAACAATAAACAGTGTACGTTATAGTGAGATGCTTACTGCCAGGCTAAAGCCTGCAATTCGAAGCAAACGCTGAGGATTGCTGTCAAAAGGTGTTGTGTTGTTGCACGACAATGCCCGTCCGCATACTGCGGCCCACACTGCTGATAAGCTCCAGAACTCAAATTTGTAGTACTGAATCATCCTCCACATAGTCCCGATCTTGCTCCTTCTGACTATAATTTGTTTGGTCCACTCAAACAGGCATTAAGGGGCCGTCGATTTGCCTCGGACGAAGCAGTGAAAGAAGCGGTGCATTCCTGGCTCGCAGCTCAACCAAGAACCTTCTTTTATGAGGGCATCAGGAAGCTTGTACAACGATGGACCAAGTGTGTTGAAACGCAAGGAGACTATGTCGAAAAATTATTTTCTTGTATGTTTCCTACCTGATTACAATAAAATTTTATAACTACTTTTCGGATTATAATTGACTTAGGCCTACCCTCATATACTTTTGGTCAAATAGTGTAAATGCTTCTGGTCGTATAAGCTGTTAGCTCAGAGTAACTGTTTTCAAAAATTATGCAACAGGCTTTCCGGAGGCCGTGATCAGTTAATTATCTGTTACCGCGCTAAAATAATTTTATTTCTGCAAAATGTTTTTAGGAGTGGATAAATCTTCATGAAAATATGGCAGTTAAACCATCTAAATATGCAGAGATTTTATTTCAATATTTTTTACTCTCTTCGTGCGCTGTTAACTGCTCAGTTGATGGGAATTCGGTGTCTTCTGTGTTGTATTCTAATATTTCCATCTCTGTGTTTCTCTGGAGTTATTGACCACAGTCTGGAAAATCATGAAATGCACTAACGTTGTTTGACGCTTACATCGTCACCACGCTATTCTAGAATAAAATGACGTTCAAAAACTGTTCGAATGACTTCTCATCGCTGTATCGATGTTGTTGAAACTTGTAACTTCGTAATACATTCTGCACACTTCGGCAAAGCACCATTATGTTAGTAGCCGAACTGTGTGAGGATGTCACATGCAAAGAAACACATAGGAATACCCTACTGTTACAAAGACATAGCTTTTGAAAATACAGATTCATTCCTTTCACTGATTATTATGAAATCATATCTTGAAAACTCTTTTGTTGGCCCGTGTTTACATAAAAAACTATATAGGATTGTTGGTCCGCCTTGATGCAAAACACCTTTATTTTATTTTCTCCACAGACTAGTTTCAGCGGCAATATCGCATTCATCAATGGGTTTTTCTTTATTCTTAAACTTGAAAAACTGGTGTCGTTACAAATTTCACAATACGTTATTTCATTTGTAATGTGTGAATAGTTTTATAATACCTTTCCAATTTTAAGTCATAGCATGGTTTCTAGGTTTGATGCCGTTTTTCGGCGTGTTTTCTGCATTTTGTTGCCGTTTTTTTTGACATACAGCATGTCATCTGCAACTGTATGAACGGCTATTATTAACAAATATGAAAGTGCGAACTTAAATACGTCAGTGTTATTCTATTGCGAAGTATGGTAGTGTTGTGGATAGGATTTTGATGAGCGCTAGACTTTTACGTAATCTACCATGTACTCATGTTCGTTAGTAAAAAAAAAATGGTTCAAATGGCTCTGAGCACTATGGGACTTAACTACTGTGGTCATCAGTCCCCTAGAACTTAGAACTACTTAAACCTAACTAACCTAAGGACATCACACACATCCATGCCCGAGGCAGGATTCGAACCTGCGACCGTAGCAGTCGCGCGGTTCCTGACTGCGCGCCTAGAACAGCTAGACCACCGCGGCCGGCGTTCGTTAGTCGACCTGCGCCGAAAAAACGGCATCAAACCCAGAAACCATCCTAAATTTACTGCGTATAACGTTTTAAAAACACGGAAAAACAAAACTTAAGTTTTGACACTAATTCAAAACATTATGCTATCTTGCTGTTCGTGCGTGTCGCGAGATGTATCAACATAGCGTCATGTTTTGAATTGGAACCAAGGTTTAATAGTCACGTTTTTCTGTTTTTAAAGCAATCGCAGTCCGACTAACGAATATGAGTACATGACCGAGTACGTAACAATCTAGCTCCCGTCAAAATCCTATTCACAAGATTACCGTAATTCCCAACAGAATAACACTGACGTTCACACTTTCATATTTGTTAATAATAACGGCTCATACAGTTACAAATGACATGCTGTGTGCCGAAAAAACGGCAAAAAACTACAAAAACACGCCGGAAAAACGGCATCAAACCTAGAACTCATGCTACGACTTACTGCGTACAACGTTTAGCGCAGTTGTCGGATGACGAGTTTTCCGATTGCTATAAAAAAGAAACAAGGTTTAAATTAGTAATCCCTGAAGGGAGACTCATTTAAACCCGTAATGAGGGCCACCTCGAGGCTGAAACGCTTTATTAAAACAATCTGAATGACATAGGAGCGGAGGTGGTTGGTGACATTCACCGATAAAAAGTGTTTGGTGTCCGTGAGAACATTATGTCGCGCAATGGAATCTCGTGCGTCATACGTCGTAAGGACCAGGAGGACACGTTAGCTACTCTCAACACGGAAGGAAGGAACATTCACTCCGCTGATGACAGACTCTTTATAGTACTCTGAGTACGAGGTCATTATTAAAGGGTGTGTCTCTGAAGCAAACAAGAAGACTTGTTTAGTAACAAGAATAATCAAACAAATACAGCCTGAACTCCACCGACAACAGTTCGGTTGATGTTTAGAGATATTTTATATTTTAGTGTAGGGGACAGATGGTCGGCGTTGGCACCTTACGGAATAATAATGTAATTATGATTTATTCGTGCTTTATGCCTCAAGCAGACGACGTGCGTCGTTGTGCTCCACAATACACGAGTGCATATTTTTAACGAGATGTACAGACGCTACAGTGTTCATCTTTGAGACGCTAGTGTAAGTTTCACATAATGAATCCTTCCAAGTGCAAAATCTGATAATTCCCTTGTTCAGTTACTTATATTTACGTATACAACCCGACTTCCGGTTTTTTCTTTGTTTTCGCGTAAAACCACGTGAATCATATAAATTTTCTTGAACAATCTAGGCCCTAAGGCTTTATGGTTAATTTCAGTGTACTTTTCCTGTACATTGGATCATAAGTCGCGCAGGTGTTCTAATACACCGATGAGCCAAAACATTATGACCAACTGTTTAGTAGCGATTTGTTTCATTTTTCAAACAGAGTACAACAGAGATTCGTTTGGCATGGATTCTACAGGGTGGAGCTGAGGAAACGCATGGTTTTTGTACCGCTAGTACGCGGCGACAAGAGGGCGTATTGACCTTGAATGAATGTTGGCAGACTGCCCATACAAAGGCAGTTTCAATCGGTATCGACCGTTGGAGCGTAGAGCATCGTGTGTTCGTTGTCGAGCAGTACTTTAGAAACAATGACTCCATAGTGCAACGTCTTTTCCCTCAAAATTTGGCCGTCGAAGTGCAGTGCCTGATCCAAATGCTGTACTCCGATGGTTTGCAGCGCTTAGAAGTACTGGATCTGGTGTAACTGCGACCGGAACGGTCGCGAGGTTGAAGTGACGGAAAGCGCGGCGGGACCTGCGGAGCGGCCCGCGAACAACATAACGGGAGAGGACGGACACGACCAACGCAGGACAGAACGAACAACAAGATCGAAAGAACGGAGTCACAAGAAAACCTAACAACCACGTCCACTGGTACACAGTACAAGAAAGTAAGTAAGCTGTCTAAGACGAGGCGATGTGTCCAAAGACGTACGCAAGGTTAGACTGGCTGGCTGAAGGCTTTTTTTTTTTTTCATTTCCACCCGTGAAGGGGGTGGGCGGGCTGCTTGAGGGCTTGCATTGCCCTTTTCAGCCTTTTGCTGTACAAGTACATTTATTTATTTATTTATTCTTTCAAAAGTGCATTTGGTCATATTTACAGCGTAGAGTATACAAAAATATAAAATAAGTACAAAAATACTATATAAAATAAAGGATATTGAAGATAAAGAGTTAGGAAAAAAGTTAGAAATTGAAGTTTAAAGATTATAGATATTAGATTTTACGTCATATTGAAATATAGTGTTGTTGTTGTTGTGGTCTTCAGTCCTGAGACTGGTTTGATGCAGCTCTCCATGCTACTCTATCCTGTGCAAGGTTCTTCATCTCCCAGTACCTACTGCAACCTACATCCTTCTGAATCTGCTTAGTGTATTCATCTCTTGTCCTCCCTCTACGATTTTTACCCTCCGCGCTGCCCTCCAATACTAAATTGGTGATCCCTTGATGCCTCAGAACATGTCCTACCGACCGATCCCTTCTTCTGGTCAAGTTGTGCCACAAACTTCTCTTCTCCCCAATCCTATTCAACTCTTCCTCATTAGTTTTGTGATCTACCCACATAATCTTCAGCATTCTTCTGTAGCACCACATTTCGAAAGCTTCTTTTCTCTTCTTGTCCAAACTATTTATCGTCCATGTTTCACTTCCATACATGGCTACACTCCATACAAATACTTTCAGAAAAGACTTCCTGGCACTTAAATCTGTACTCGATGTTAACAAATTTCTCTTCTTCAGAAACGCTTTCCTTGCCATTGCCAGTCTACATTTTATATCCTCTCTACTTCGACCATCATCAGTTATTTTGCTCCCCAAATAGCAAAACTCCTTTACTACTTTAAGTGTCTCATTTCCTAATCTAATTCCCTCAGCATCACCCGACTTAATTCTATTACATTCCATGATCCCCGTTTTGCTTTTGTTGATGTTCATCTTATATCCTCCTTTCAAGACGCTTTCCATTCCGTTCAACTGCTCTTCCAAGTCCTTTGCTGTCTCTGACAGAATTACAATGTCATCGGCGAACCTCAAAGTTTTTATTTCTTCTCCATGGATTTTAATTCCTACTCCGAATTTTTCTTTTGTTTCCTTTACAGCCTGCTCAATATACTGACTGAATAACATCGGGGAGGGGCTACAACTCTGTCTTACTCCCTTCCCAACCACTGCTTCCCTTTCATGTCCCTCGACTCTTATAACTGCCATCTGGTTTCTGTAAAAATTGTATATAGCCTTTCGCTCCCTGTATTTTACCCCTCCCACCTTTAGAATTTGAAAGAGAGTATTCCAGTCAACATTGTCAAAAGCTTTCTCTGAGTCTACAAATGCTAGAAACGTAGGTTTGCCTTTCCTTATTCTTTCTTCTAAGATAAGTCGTAAGGTCAGAATTGCCTCACGTGTTCCAGTATTTCTACGGAATCCAAACTGATCTTCCCCGAGGTCGGCTTCTACTAGTTTTTCCATTCGTCTGTAAAGAATTCGTATTAGTATTTTGCAGCTGTGGCTTATTAAACTGCTTGTTCGGTAATTTTCACATCTGTCAACACCTGCTTTCTTTGGGATTGGAATTATTATATTCTTCTTGAAGTCTGAGGGTATTTCGCCTGTTTCATACATCTTGCTCACCAGATGGTAGAGTTTTGTCAGGACTGGCTATCCCAAGGCTGTCAGTAGTTCCAATGGAATGTTGTCTACTCCGGGGGCCTTGTCTCGACTCAGGTCTTTCAGTGCTCTGTCAAACTCTTCACACAGTATCGTATCTCCCATTTCATCTTCACCTACATCCTCTTCCATTTCCATAATATTGTCCTCAAGTACATCGCCCTTATATAGACCCTCTATATACTCCTTCCACCTTTCTGCTTTCCCTTCTTTGCCTAGAACTGGGTTTCCATCTGAGTTCTTGATGTTCATACAAGTGGTTCTCTTATCTCCAAAGGTCTCTTTAATTTTCCTGTAGGCAGTATCTATCTTACCCCTAGTGAGATAAGCCTCTACATCCTTACATTTGTCCTCTAGCCATCCCTGCTCAGCCATTTTGCACTTCCTGTCGATCTCATTTTTGAGACGTTTGTATTCCTTTTTGCCTGCTTCATTTATTGCATTTTTATATTTTCTCCTTTCATCAATTAAATTCAATATTTCTTGTGCTATCCAAGGATTTCTACTAGCCCTCGTCTTTTTACCTACTTGCTCCTCTGCTGCCTTCACTACTTCATCCCTCCAAGCTCTTCATTCTTCTTCTACTGTATTTCTTTCCCCCATTCCTGTCAATTGTTCCCTTATGCTCTCGCTGAAACTCTGTACAACCTCTGGTTCTTTCAGTTTATCCAGGTCCCATCTCCTTAAATTCCCACCTTTTTGCAGTTTCTTCAGTTTCAATCTACAGTTCATAACCAGTAGATTGTGGTCAGAGTCCACATCTGCCCCTGGAAATGTCTTACAATTTAAAACCTGGTTCCTAAATCTCTGTCTTACCATTATATAATCTATCTGATACCTTTTAGTATCTCCAGGATTCTTCCATGTATACAACCTTCTTTCATGATTCTTAATCCAAGTGTTAGCTATGATTAAGTTGTGCTCTGTGCAAAATTCTACCAGGCGGCTTCCTCTTTCATTTCTTAGCCCCAATCCATATCCACCTAGTACGTTTCCTTCTTTCCCTTTTCCTACACTCGAATTCCAATCACCCATGACTATTACATTTTCATCTCCCTTCACTATCTGAATAATTTTTTTTTATTTCATCAGACATTTTTTCAATTTCTTCGTCATCTGCAGAGCTAGTTGGCATATAAACTTGTACTACTGTAGTAGGTGTGGGCTTCGTATCTATCTTGGCCACAATAATGCGTTCACTATGCTGTTTGTAGTAGCTTACCCGCATTTCTATTTTCCTATTCATTATTATACCTACTCCTGCATTACCCCTATTTGATTTTGTGTTTATAACCCTGTAGTCACCTGACCAGAAGTCTTGTTCCTCCTGCCACCGAACTTCACTAATTCCCACTATATCTAACTTTAACCTATCCATTTCCCTTTTTAAATTTTCTAACCTACCTGCCCGATTAAGGGATCTGACATTCCACGCTCCGACCCGTAGAACGCCTGTTTTCTTTCTCCTGATAACGACATCCTCTTGAGTAGTCCCCGCCCGGAGATCCGAATGGGGGATTATTTTACCTCCGGAATATTTTACCCAAGAGGACGCCATCATCATTTAATCATACAGTAAAGCTGCATGCCCTCGGGAAAAATTACGGCTGCTTTAAATCGGTGGCGGTCCGGTAGTATACGTCGGACCCGCGTGTCGCCACTGTCAGTGATTGCCGACCGAGCGCCGGCGCACGGCAGGTCTAGAGAGACGTCCTAGCACTCGCCCCAGTTGTACAGCCGACTTTGCTAGCGATGGTTCACTGACAAATTACGCTCTCATTTGCCGAGACGATAGTTAGCATAGCCCTCAGCTACGTCATTTGCTACGACCTAGCAAGGCGCCATTATCAACTGCTATTTATCTTGTGATGCATGTACCGTCAGACCGATGTTCACCAATTATGGATTAAAGTTAAGTATTCCAGCAGCTACGTACGTTATTGGCTATATTAATCACCTTGTCCAGTTCCAGACCTCACGCCAGCCTGCGTGAGCTTAAACGCGTGCCTTTCGGCTACCCGTCACTGTGGATTGGCTGTCTTGCCAGTCCACAACAGTTTCCCCTTGCTTTCAGCCGTTCGCAGTACCAGCACAGCAAGGCCGTTTTGGTTATTGTTACAAGGCCAGATCAGTCAATCATCCAGACTGTTGCCCTTGCAACTACTGAAAAGGCTGCTGCCCCTCTTCAGGAACCACACGTTTGTCTGGCCTCTCAACAGATACCCCTCCGTTGTGGTTGTACCTACGGTACGGCTATCTGTATCGCTGAGGCACGCAAGCCTCCCCACCAACGGCAAGGTCCATGGTTCATATAGTGTATATTTTACATATTATACAATATTTTTCGTTATGATTATGCCATAAATTCTCTTTGAATTCTTTAGAGTATAGAGAGGTTGTAGCATGCGATAGCAGTACAGTAATTTTGATGTGTATGCTACTTTTTATGTCTAACTTATTTCTATGCTACTTTTATGTCTAACTTAGGTGTAGGTGCGCGTGTGCGTGCGTGCGTGTGCGTGGGGGTGTATTCTGAGGTTGGTTTCTGTGTCTTTGGGTCAGATGTGGGGCAAGTGGGATGTCTTGTGTTAGTGGTTTCATGATGGGGGCGAGGTTGAGTATTCTTGGCTGGTGTTGTGTGCTACTGTACGCGCTGGTTGGGTATATTTAAATTTTGGTCGTCTGTTCACTCGAGGTCTTGTTGTCAGGATGTCTTCCATGTCTGAGCGTTTCGTTAATATGCGTCTCCCGTAGTTTGCTCTGAGTTTAGTCAGTCTGTTTTGTAGCGGCTCCACGCCTGTGATGTCATATACGTCGTCACTGGGTGTGAGCCTTGGCAGTGTACAGATGCTGCGTAAAAGTCGTCTTTCGGTCGAGTAAAGTCGTTCTGCTACCGGTTTGTGCAAGCCTCCTATGGGGGCTGCTGTGTATTCTATCACTGGTCTAATGTACGTCTTGTAAGTGTGGATCACCGTTTGGTCGTCCGCCCCGGTAGCTGAGTGGTCAGCGTGACAGACTGTCAATCCTAAGGGCCCGGGTTCGATTCCCGGCTGGGTCGGAAATTTTCTCCGCTCAGGGACTGGGTGTTGTGTTGTCCTAATCATCATCATTTCATCCCCATCGACACGCAGGTCGCCGAAGTGGCGTCCAATCGAAAGACCTGCACCAGGCGAACGGTCTACCCGACGGGAGGCCCTAGCCACACGACATTTCCATTTTATACCGTTTGGTCGTCACATCCATGGAATCGTCCTTGTACTTGTCTGATTAGGCATTGTCTTTTTCTCTTCTTGTTTAGCAGGTGAGTGAGGTGTGTTTTACAATTTAAGTACTTGTCTAGGTACACTTCTAGGTACCTGGGAGTGTCGTTAAGTCTCAGTGGTGTGTCCCACAGCGTCAGTTGTGTGTCATTTGTGTTTTGTTGTTTTTTGGTTAGGTGTGTGTCTGAATAAAACCATTTGGGTTTTGCTTGGGTTTGGGCGGATTCTCCATTTTGCCATCCAGTTTTCTAGTCTTTGTAGGTAGATCTGTGTCTTTCGTTCTACGGTTGTCGTCTTCAATTCTGTACACCAGTAGGCGGTGTCGTCAGCGTACAGTCCTACCGTTTCTTTGGGGGTTGTTGTCGTTGGTACGTCAGCCGTGTAAAGCGAGTACGGAAGCGGGGATAGGATACCTCCTTGTGACACTCCTGCTTGGGGTGTGAATTCTTGGGAGGAAGCGCCGCCGACATGTACCTTGCACTTCCAGTTTGTGATGTACGTCCGTATTAGTCGTATAACCCTGGTCGGGAGGCCCAATTTGCCCAGTCTGTAGAACAGTTCTGTATGCCAGAGCTTGTCGAAGGCACGCTGTATGTCTAAGAAGACTGCGAGCGTACAGTGGCCTCTGTTGAAGCCTTGCGTTATTCTGTTGGTCAGTCTGATTGACGGGTCGTTGGAGTGATTTTGTCGGAAACCTGATTGTGCCAAAGGAAGTATTTCGGTGCGTTCTACGTACGTTTTTATGCGGTCAGTTTGTATCCTTTCGCATGTTTTCCCTATGACGTCGAGTAGAGACATCGGTCTCTAAGATCTTGGGTCAGTCTTTGGTTTGTCAGGTTTTGGTATCATTATTGTTTTTCTAGTCTTCCAAGCGGCGGGTAGCGTTTCGTTTGTGAGACAATAGTTGTAGATGTGAGAGAGGATGGGTGTCAGGAGGTGGGCTGGGGCTTTCTGAAGGTGTACACGTCTTATGACATTCTGTCCTGCGGCTGTGTTACGTCCTGAGTAAATGGCATTAATTATTTCTGCGTTAGTGATCTCTGCTGTCAGCGTGTTTTCGTCCTCTGTTTCTGTCGTTGGGGTGTTTAGGGTTATGGTTGGTTGCTGCTCGACGTGTTGTCTGAAGTTGTCGTCAAATTTTGTGTCTTGTGGTAAAGAGTAAACTTGTTGCATGTGACGTATAATTTGATACATATATAAATTTTCGGTGCCTACAGTGTCACGTCTTTCAGTGTCACACAATTTTTTTTTAAAGGGGATCACTTAAGACTATTTCCATGGGTTCGACCCTCAAATTTCTCCCTCATATCACAAAATTGTCGTCTGGAGTAGTACAAACAGAAAAAATAAATTCCTTTTAAAACACAGTTTCGTATATAATTTATATTCAAAACCTTACACCTGTGTCACAGAACAAATCCTACATCGAGAATACTTTACACAAGTTTAAGGGAAGAAATACTTCCGATAATTATTACAGTATTTAAAGAACATCAAAATATGAACAGGCTGAAATGAACAAACAGTACATGAGACTACGTTAATCAATTCAAATATAAAAAGCTAAGGAGCATATTATTAGCAAAATGAGAAATATGCAAAAGTGGAATGCCAAAATGAGCACTTCTCAATTGGGAGTAAATCAAAACAATCAGAATGGCTGAAACAGAGCACAATAACATGAGCCATAAACGAATAAGAGCTAAGCAACTAAGCAAATAAGAGAATAGTCAAAAATGAGATGCCAACAAAATGAGAGCTGGCCGAACTCCGTCGGCACTTACATATGGTTGCGCTCGTGGCGGCACCTCGCGGCCCGTACCCAACACGCGCCTGCGATCGCAATGCACTCTTAGCGCTCGCGGCGGCGTCTAGCGGCCCGTACGTAAGTTGTGCGATTGCTGTCGCAGGTCGGCCCTTAATCTATGATGTTACATGCAGTACTGTCGAAATGCCTCGGCTTGTTCTGTTTTGTCTGTTATTGGCTCGTTATCCAATAGTAGTGTAGTGTTTGTTGTCTATCGTTGTCTGGTGAGTGTTTTAAAGCGTTGCCAAAAATCCCTCCTTCCCTGTAGTTTAGTCTTCTGCATGTGTCGTCCCATTGTCTTTGTCAGTATCCAGATATGAATCCTGTAATTCTGGCATTCAGTCTATTCCACTGTCTTTTTAGGTCTGGGTTGTTGTCGTGTCTGATTTGTCTATAGAGTTTTTTTTTGTCGAATTAGGTTGAGGGCTTCCTGGGGTATGGCTGTTTCCAATTTTCGATTACTATGGTGGGTATGGCTTCATCTATTGCTTGATGTATGGCAGTCTATTCTGTCGGTCGCGTGTTGGAGGTCGTCATCGTCTGTTATCGTCAGTGGTATTGATAGTTGTTCTGTGATTACGTCTTTGTATTTGTCCAGCCCGCATTTGCGTATTTGCGGATCGTTCGTCTTGTGGGTATATGGTCTGGGGGCAGGGTGGCGCTGGTCGAAGAAAGGATTGGCAGGTGGTCGCTCGTTATAGAGGTGCCCACGACAGCATCTGACATTGTGTCGCTAATGTTGTGTCCATATGGTACGTGATCTGGTGTCGAGTGGCCTCGGTGTCCTATGAAAGTCGGTTGGTTGACTGGTAGCCGGTCCATCGGTTCTTTCGTCAGGAAGTCAAATAGACTTCGCCCGTTTCCGTTATCGGCTGTGTCCCCTAGCATATGGTGTCGTGCGTTAAAGTCTCCTACTATTATGTATTTATTGTAAGTCATCATATATCGTAGGAAGTGCAGTGGTAGGGGCGTTATGGATAGGTTGTACAGACAGGCTATCGTGAGAGTGCGTCTGTTCTTGTCTCTTATCTGTACTATAGCTGCTTCTACGTTATTGAGTGGTGCTGGGAGAGGGATCTCCTTTGCTGCAATCGTGTTCTGTACGAGTAGAAAATCTTGTTTTAGGAATTTTCTCATAACTGAGGCTAAAGTAAGTTGCTTGGTGCCCCTGGGGAGGTTTTTGAGTTCGTATTTTGTAGGCCAAGGCTCGCTAATTTCTTGCCTGTTTCCCTGGGAGGACGTTTCACTTGGTGACCTGCTCCTGTTTGGTGATGGCCCGGGGCTGGGGCTGGGGCGCTCGCTGCTATGTTGGCGTAGGTCGGTGGTGGGGGGCGTCCTTGGTCACTGTCGCTGCTCATGTTGCTCAGTCAGTGATTACCTGACTGTGAGTGTGGTGGTGCTTTGGGGCGCCGATTACACACTTCGTTGGCACCTTGCGTTGGCTACTGCTTCTGCCTGAAGGTCTCCGTGTGCTAGTACAGCCCTAATCGACATGTGCGATGGTAATGGGGCGGCGCCACTGGCCCTGACACAGAGTGTTCCCTATTCTTTGGGAGGAGGCAGAAGAATTCTGCCGCACGATACTGTGGCACACGACAGTTTTGCCGCTACCAAAGTTTGGTAGCTGCACAGTGACAAATATTGCTTTCTTCGAAACAGTGGCGCAGTGAACTGGCGCTGTGTGCAGGAAGACGTCCTCGTTCTTCCGTTCAGCACAGGTGTTAGTGCTGAAGTAGATGGCTGGTCTCGGCGTGGTCGTTGGCGGGATCTTCTTCCTATGCTAGGCCGCCTTTGTGGCTGCCTTAATGCGTACCAAAGATCTCGCAACAGCCGCTCGCACTCCGCCAGGCGTCTTCACTGCTCTGCTGCACTGCCTCATCTGCTGGCTGAGTTTTTTTCTCTTTATTGTGATTTCATTTCCCTGCCCCATATGGGGAGGGGAGGGGAGGGCTGTCAGCGGCACAATCCGCCACTCTTCAGCCAAGTGACGTGACAACTAAAACAAGAATAAAATGTTACATATATAAGGCGATAAAAAAGGGGAACATAAAACAGAGTAAGGGGAGAAAATGGAGATAAAAATACACTGACATGGAGATGTTCATGGGGGACAATTAAAAAGTCACCAGAAAGTTAAAAAACACAGTTGGTGATTCTTAAAACACAAAGAATACACTGAATGCACATGCACAGGTTAAAAGTCGGCCACAGTATTAAAACACTCCAGAACAACACACTTAAAACCCACTTGGAGCACACATGATGAAGAATAAAACTGCCAAGTGGGAACTACCGAGGAAAAGGTCAGAGAGGATGGAAAAGGAGGGGAGAGCAAGGGGCAGCAGGGGAGGCGGTGGGGTGAAGAGAGTAGAGGCATCAGCGGGCACACTAAGAGGCAGGAGACAATGTGGGGCAGGAGATAAAGAGGGAAGACAAGGCAGGAGGAAGTGCAGAGACACTGAAAGGGAGCACTAGAGAGGGAGGGGGAGTAGGAGGGGAAAGCCGCTCAGGAGAAGGGGGGAGGAGAGGGAGCTCTGAGGATACAGGAAGATGGGGTTAGAGTTGGTAGGAAGGGTAGATGTCAGAGCAAAGCTCATCATCTGGGAGGGGTAGATGGTGGAGGTTCCATTGGGAAAGGAGATGGAGGGTGTGTAGATGGAGAGAGGGTGGGACACAATGGTAAAGGCGCACTAATGGGTTGGGGGTGGAGGGGAAGGGAGACACCAGGGGGTGAGGGGGATCAATGCGGCAGACAATATATAGTGTACGGGTGTGTTCAAGGAAAAGGAGAAGGTGGGGAAAGGAGATGAGGTTGGAGAGGATGTGCGTGGGGGACAGAAGGTGGATGCGGAAGGCGAGGCAGAGCGCATGGCGTTCAAGGATTTGGAGGGCTTTATAGAACCAGTGAGGGGCGGAAATCCAAGCGACGCTGGCATAACAGAGGATGGAGCAGATCAAGGATTTGTAGGTGTGAAGGATGGTGGAAGGATGGTGGAAGGATGCAGACCCCATGTCCGGCTGGACAGGAGTTTCAGGAGGCGGAGTTGGTTGTGAGCTTTGTTTTGGATGGTAAGGAGATGGAGAGTCCAGGTGAGGTGGCGATCGAGGATGAGGCCAAGGTATTTGAGGGTAGGAGTGAGGTGGATAGGACAGCCATAAATGGTGAGGTAGAAATCATGGAGATGGAAGGAGCAGGTGGTGTGGCCTATGACGATCGCCTGGGTCTTGGAGGGGTTGATACAGAGGAAACCACTGGTTGCACCAAGCGGTGGATTGGTCAAGGTGGGTTTGGAGGGTACGTTGGGACTGTAGAAGGGAAGGCTAAAGGGCTAGGAACGCAGTGTCATCAGCAACCTGGAGAAGATGAACAGGTGGGGGAGGTTTGGGCATATCAGCAGTGTACAGGAGACAGAGGAGAGGGGAAAGGACAGAACCTTGGGGCACGCTGGCAGAGGGATAGAAGGTACGGGAGTTGCAATTGTGGATAGTCACATAGGAGGGACGATGGGAGAGGAAGGAAGCAACAAGACAGACGAAGTTGATGGGGAGAACATAGGTCTGGAGTTTGAAGAGAAGCCCAGGGTGCCAGACACGGTCATAGGCGTTCTGGAGATCAAGGGAAACAAAGATAGTGGAGCGACAGGAGTTAAGTTGGAGGGAAAGAAGATTGGTAAGGTTAAGGAGATGGTCGTCGGCGGAGAAGGAAGGCTGGAAGCCACATTGGGTAAGGGGAAGGAGGTGGTGCTGGTTAAGGTGGCGGTGAATACAGTGAGAGGATGGCCTTGAAGACCTTACTGAACACGGAGGTGAGGCAGATGGGACGATAGGAAGAGGTATCGGAGGGGGTTTGTTAGGATTAGGGAACAGCAGGATACGGGAAGTCTTCCACAGGTCAGGGTAAAATCCAGTGGAGAGAAGGACATTGCACAGGGTAGCAAGGACAGTCAGGAAGGATGGGGGGGGGGGGATTCTTTGAGGTGGCGGTATGTGATACCATCGTGACCAGGGGCAGTGTTGTGTTTGGAGCAGAGGACGAGTGTGACGTCTTATGCGGTGATGGGAGTATTGATGTCTGAGGTGGGTAACCGACCCAAGTACTGGAAGCTAGGGGCGAGAGGTGTCAGTGTGGTCAAGGACGGTGTGGAAGAGGGAGTAATCAAAATGGGGATGGTCAGGAATGGATAGGACCTTGGAGAGGTGGGAAGCAAAATGGTTAGCCTTACTGAGGATGTCAGGAAAGGGTCGATCGTCATGGAGGATGGGGTAATGCAGGGTGGGATGGCTACCTGTAAGGTGGTGGAAGGCTGACCAGTACTTGGAGGAGCTGACAGGGAGGGTGGAGTTCAGGCGTGTGCATGTCTGGCGCCAGTCCCAGCGTTTCTTTGCTGTAAGGAGGTTCCGGATGTGTCGCTGTAATTGTCGGTGGTGGGTGAGTGTATTTCAAAGATAGGGACTGCTGGACCCTATTTTTTTTTTTGAAGAGGAAGGAACTGCAGTTACTGTGACATCAGCATGCTACATTAAAATGCTAAACAACATTCTTCCTCCAGACCTTAAAAGGCGTCAAGTGAACATGAGAGAACCAGTTTCAGCAGGACAGTGCCACAACTCACACAGCGAGAGCAACCATGGAAGTGGTTCGACAAATGCTCCCAGGACAAGTTATTTCGATATATGGTGATGTTTACTGGTCCCCTCGCTCACCCGATTTGTCGATTTGGCACCACATGTCTACGCAGAGCTCAAGCAATTCCCGCAAATTACAGGATGGTGGTTCCCGGTAATGCAGCTGTCGCCCGATATGCATTCCAATGGATACAAATCAGGCACATTTGCTGGCCAACATATCAATGTGAGTTCGCTATAATGCCCTTCAAACCACTATAGCTCGACTCTGACCTTGCTGGCAGATGTCATTGCCGTAAGGGGAGACTTCAAACGTGAAGTGATGCAGGTGGTCTGCAAATAATGTTCACATACTTCACTGCTGTATACCCAACAGCAAAATTCTACCCTCAACTGCATGCATCTGTGGCGCAGTGCATGTTTTTGGCAGCCATTCGCCTGGATGACAGAGTGTAAGGACCCAACCATCGACCTGGTGTTACAAGCAATGTGAACCATTCGATAGGCGACACATTTCTACTGATACACAGTGAAACCTCGGTGATCCTGTGCTCACTGCTATCATAACTGACGATGTCGTTGGGTCAACACAGGAACACATGGAGGTCGTGTGATGTCGAGCTCCATGTTCAACAATGACCGAAACACTTGTGCCTACATCAGCACCGTATTGTGTTCTCAGACCTGCAATAGATCGTTGCCTATCCTGGATTACACAATGGGGGATCCTCCGAGCCCTACGGTTTGCGATCAGACGTAGTCGCCCAGTACCACATGGCATACTCATAATTTTATCATCCTTCAGACACTTTTCAAGAGCCACAACAACGTGCCCTTCGCAAAACCGCTCATATCGCTGGATTTCCGCATTTGCGGCTTGTATCTTTGCTACAATGACTGCCCATTAGTCTCTCTTCCTCTTACATTCTTTCCTTTCTGCGCCAAGTGCCCGCAGCCCTACCAGGAGGCATCCAAACTCGCGATGGGCAACAATCATAGTGATTCGGCTCGTCAGTGTATTGATCAGCCAAAACATTATCACCACCTACTTAATGTCTGGTGTGTACACCTTTGGCAGAGATAACAGCGGCGATGCGTATTGGTATGGAAGAAATGTGGCCTTGGTAGCTCGCTAGAGGGAGGTGGGACCACATCTGCACACCTAAGTCACGTAAGTCCAGTAGACGCCCAGGAGGGGGCGATGAGCTATGGCGCCACATTCAATCACATCCCAGATGTGTTCGATCGGGTTCAGTTCTGGCAGGAAGGCCAGCACATCAATTCAAACTCGTTGCTTTGTTCCTCGAACCACTCCGTCACACTCCTGGCCTTGTGACATAGCGCACTACCGTGCTGAAAAATGTCACAGCTGTCGGGAAACATTATCGTCACGAAGGGATGTATGTGGTCTGCAACCAGCGTGCGACACTCCTTGGCCATCGTGGTGCCTTGCACGAGTTCCATTGGAGCCATGGATGCCCACACATGTATTCCCCAGAGCATATTGAATCCGTGGCCAGCTTGTCGCCATCCCGCAGTACAGGTGCCAGTTCATCAGATCATGTAATGCTCTGCCACTGTACCAACATCCAGTGTAGATGGTCACGTGCCAATTTCAGCCATAGCTGCCGATATCATGGTATTAACAGTGGCACATGCATGGGTCGCCAGCTGCAGAGGTCTACCATTAGGAGTGTTCGGTGCAGTGTGTGTTCAGACACATTTGTACTGTGCCCAGCATTAAAGTTTGGTGTCAGTTCTGCCACAGTTTGCCGCCTGTCCTATTTTACCAGTCTGCCCAGCCTAGGAACGCCCGATATCTGTAATGAGGA
Source organism: Schistocerca serialis cubense (assembly GCF_023864345.2). Classification (NCBI taxonomy): domain Eukaryota; kingdom Metazoa; phylum Arthropoda; class Insecta; order Orthoptera; family Acrididae; genus Schistocerca; species Schistocerca serialis. Next base: position 574,024,171 of record NC_064638.1, read on the forward strand.
GTGGCTCCCCAAATTCATGACTTCTGGACGTGGCGTCAGCATGGTTTCGCCACGTGTTGAAGACACTTACTACAGCACTCCTCGGACACCCGAAAAGTCGTGCAGTTTCCGAAATGCTTATGCCCAATCTCCAACCCATCACAATCTACCCTCAGTCAAATTCAGATTGATCGTGCAGCTTCCTCATTCTACACATGGATAGGACACTTGCTGACACTACATGCACCGTGTGTGTGGCTAATTAGCAGTCATTCCACGTCAGGTAACGCTGCTATCGTCTGTATTGGTTTATGTCGATAGTAGTTCGGTGGTTACAATGTTCTGGCTGATCAGTGTACATTGCGTACTAGCTGAGAAACCCAGCACGGCTCAGGTCTTTGTATATTCGTCTTCTGTTCATCTCTTCCTCCCTCCCCTCTCTGTCAATCTCTTCCTCCCCCTCTCTCTGTCTATCTCCCTTTCCCCCTCTCCCTATCCTTCTCTCCCTAACCCTTCTCAACGTCCATCTCCCATTCCTCCCTCTTGCTGCCCATCTCCTCCTCCTATCTCTCGCTGTCCATCTCGTGCTTCCCCTCTCTCCCTACCCACCTACTCCTCCCCCTCTCACTTTCCATCTCCTCCTCATCCTTCAATGTATCTACCTCCTCCTCACAACGTCTTTCTGCCCATTATCTCTGTCTCTGAGTGTCCAATCCCTCCCTCTGTCCATCTCGTCCTCCCCCTCTCTATTCATCTCCTCTGCCTCTCTCGCTATCTCCTCTACTCTCTCCTTCTGTCCACCTTCTCCACCCCCCTCTCACTATCCATCTCCTCCTACCTCTGTCTATGCACCACCCCATCACCCCCCTCTCTATATATTATCCCTGTCTCTGTCCTTCTCCCCTCCTTGACTCTCTCCATCCCCAGCTCACGTCTTTCTTTATTCATCTCCTCCTCCACCTCTCTCGCTACCTCCTCCATCCCCCTTCCCCTGTCTACCTTCTCCACCCCTCTCACTGTCCATATCCTCCTCTCCCTCTCTATGTGCCACCCCATGACCCATCCCTATCCATTATCACTGTCTCTTTCCTCCTCCCCTCCCTCACTCTGTCCATTCCCAGCTCACTCCTTTCTTTATTCACCTCCACCTCTCTCCCTGTCTCCTCCATCCCCCTTTTTCTGTCTACCTCTTTCTGCACCCTCTCTGTCCCCCTCTTCCTCCCCATCTCACTACCCATCTCCTCTTCCCTCCTCTGTCAGTCCATCAAGTTTTCTCTGTCTATCTCTTCTCCTGCCCTCTCCCTGCCCATCTCCCCTTAACTCCTCTCTCTGTCCATATTTTCTTCCCCTATAACCACTACCTCATCCCTCTCTCTGTTCATCTCCTCTTCGTTCTATACCTGCCCATCTCCTCCACCGCTTCTCTCTGCCCATCTCCATGCCAATGCCATCTCCTCCTGCCCCCATCTCCTCCTCATCCCTCTCTCTGTCCATCTCGTCTGATCCCCTCTCTATATGCATCTCCTTTTTCCCCTTACTCTGTCCACCTCCTCTTCCATCTTTCTCTGACTTTATCTCCTCCTCCCTATCTCTGTCCATTTCTTCTTCCCCATTTCTTGACCATCTCTACTTCTCATTTCTCTGTGTCTAATTCATCTATCACTCCTTTCTGTGTTCGCAGCTCGTGGTTATGCGGTAGCGTTCTCGCTTCCCGCGCCCGGGTTCCCGGGTTCGATTCCCGGCGGGGTCAGGCATTTTCTCTGCCTCATGATGACTGGGTGTTGTGTGATGTCCTTAGGTTAGTTAGGTTTAAGTAGTTCTAAGTTCTAGGGGACTGATGACCATAGATGTTAAGTCCCATAGTGCTCAGAGCCATCTGAACCATTTGAACTCCTTTCTGTATCCATCTCCTCCTGCTCCCTTCTCTGTCCATCTTATCCTCTTCCTCTCTGTCCATGTCTTCTACCCCCTCTCTCTGTTGTCCTCCCCTTCCCCTCTCTGTCGATTTCCTCTTCCTCTCTCTCTGTCTATGTCCTCTTCCTCCATCTTTCTGTCCATATTCTCTTCCTCCCTCTCTCTCTTCTCCTCCTCTTTGCCCCCTTTCTCTCCAACTCATCTTACCCCCCTCTCTGTTCATCTCCCCCCCCCATCTCTGTCTGTCTCCTCCTCCCTCTCTCTCTATTTCATCTTCCCATTCTGTCTGTCCATCTCTACCCCTCTATCTGTCTATCTCCTGTACCCCTCTCTCTCTGTCCATTTCCACCTCTCATCTCTGTACATTTCCTCGTCCCTCCTCTGTCGAGATCCTCCCCACTGCACTGACCCATCCTCCATGATCACCTTCACCCCCACCCAAATGGGAGGTTGGTTTGTTTGGCACCCACATTATTTCTTTGCAGATAGCGAGTAACATATGTAGAAAGTTTCGTTGAAATCGATATTTGCATATTTACATATATTGTTCATATGTATGTTTACACCAAGTGACTCATATGTTAAAATTATCTGCAGTATTTAGCCGTATGCCCCGAAACGATTTGCACAACTATTGGCTCGCTGCAGTGCTCATTATCGTGACCTGCTTGACAAATTAAACAGCGCAAATGGGAGACAAGTTGCATTTCATGGTTTTAAAGCATCTGAAGTCAGCTACATGCAGAAAATAAATAGCAATAGTTCATTTTCGATCATTTTTACGCTACCCTTTCTCAACCACAACCTCACTGCAAGTAGTATTGGGGAATGTTACTCTTACAGTATTTTAATACAAACAGTACGTCGTAAACCTAACAAATTTGGTTGAAATTGATCCAGGCGTTCCTGAGTTACACTTCAATGTCCCTTTACATACCCACCCGTATACGATGTTCGTGGTTATTAATCCCGTGAACGGTTTTTAGCCCCCGCTTCTTTAAATGATCGAATTCCCTGTATATGGCATCTTCAAAATTTTTATTACGTTACAGATGAGCTAACGTGTTAAATATTTGGCGTTTAGCTAAAATGGTTCAAATGGCTCAAAGCACTATGGGATTTAAAATCTGAGGTCATCAGTCCCCTAGACTTAGAACTATTTAAACCTAACTAACCTAAGGACATCACACACATGAATGCCCGAGGCAGGATTCGAACCTGCAACCGTAGCAGCAGCGCGGTTCCGGACTGAAGCGCCTAGAACCGCTCGGCCACAGCGGCCGGCTGGCGTTTAGCATGTTAACAAGAAAAGGTGTAAAAAGGTTTGAAATCATGTACAAAGCTTTTTTCAAGTTCCTAAACTCCCTCATAGGTGTGTTTCTAGATCTGAAAGGTGATATCTGTTCAAATTTCGCATCAGTCGCATGAGAGTGACGCTGGTAGCAAAAAATGGTTCAAATGGCTCTGAGCACTATGGGACTCAACAGCTGAGGTCATCAGTCCCCTAGAACTTAGAACTACGTAAACCTAACCAACCTAAGGACGTCACACACAACCATGCCCGAGGCAGGATTCGAACCTGCGACCGTAGCAGTCGCGCGGATCCGGACTGCGCGCCTAGAACCGCGAGACCACCGCGGCCGACTGACGCTGGTAGCACCACTATTAGAATGCAAATCAGGTTTGCTTTAAATACACGCTGTAACGGTCGTGAGCTTTAGGTAGTTTTCAGATTGATCGAGGTTAGTTGATGTTAGTCAAGAATGTCTTTAAGGTATCAGACACGCCATTATCAACTCTCACTGAGTTTGAACGAAGTCGTGTAACAGGGCTACGAGAAGCTGCATCTTCCTTCTTCAATATTGCAGAAAGACGTGACAGGAATGTAGCCAATGTACATGATTGCTAGCAGCGGTGATTACGAGAATGTACAGTCGCGACAGGATCGGGCTCCAGACGGCCATGTGGCACTACCGAGAGACAGGACCACCGTGTTCGGCGAATGGCTCTGGCGCATTGCACTGCACCTGCAGCAGAAATCTGAACAGCAGTTGGTACCACAGTGACACAATGAAGTGTTACAAATCGGTTATTTCAAGGACAGCTCCGAGCCAGATGCCCTGTAACGTACATTCCGCTGACCTCAAACCAGCGCCACATGCAACTTTAGTGGTGTGAAGCGAGAGCTCATTGGAGGGCAGTGTGCAGGTCTGCCGTGTTCTGTGATGAAAGCTGACTTTGCCTCAGTGCCAGTGATGGTCGTGTGTTGGTTAGAAAGAGGGAAGAACCTGTCTGCGTGCTAGGCACACTGGATATATATCTTGAGTTATGGTCTCGAGTGCGATTTCGCATGACAGCAGGAGCACTTTCGTGGTTCTCTCACGCACCCTGACTGCAAATTTGTACGTCAGTCTAATGATTCGACCAGGTGTGCTGCCATTCATGAACAGCATCCCAGGGGGAGTTTTCAAGAGGATAATGCTCGACCACATACCACTGTTGTAGCCCAGCATCCTCTACAGGGTGTCGACATGTTGACTTGGCCTGCTCGAGCACCAGACCTGTCTCCAGTCGAACAGATATGGGACATCATCGGACGACAACTCCAGTGTCATCCACAAATAGGACTAACCGTCCCTGTACTGACCGACCAAGTGAAACAGGCATGGAACTCCATCCCACAAACTGGCATCCGGCACCTGTACAACACTATGCATGCACGATTGCATGCTTGCTTTCAACATTCTGGTGTTATACCGGTTATTAATGTACCAGTAACTCACATTTGCAATGGTTTATCTCGCACTTTCATTAACCTGTTGAAAGGTCTCTGTTGGATTCCTTTCATGTTTGATTTCTTAAATCTGTTGTCATTTACGGAATAAATTCCTCTTCTAAATTTACTGTGGCGTTTCTGACTATCTGGGAGGAGACTGAGTAGTGGAACGTGTTACTTTTACACATAAACAAGAACAATCTGTCACACTACTACACTTTAAAACACAGTTTATATGTAATTCATGTCACACAGTCTCATACGGAACCTACATCCGCTTTCTGTTATATACTGTATATGATAAGATACTGTCATCCCCCTTCCCTTCTGTGTGAGAGGATGAATGATCAAATGTGTTTGTAGTTGCATGCTTGAGGGTAGCAGACAAGGCTGTCTGCTAGAGAACAGTAGGACCAACGTCGGAACAGGTAGCTACGCTTTCTTAAAGCAGAGAGGTTTCTATCCTTAGTATGGTTCTGTCCGTCCGTTGTCATGTTGGTATAGGAAGCTGCCCCTCTGGCCCCTTCCGTTTTGTCTTTGTGAGCCACCCTCAGGAAGCACGCTCGGTAGTAGGCAGTTGCTGTGGGACCATGGCGAGCGTCTGAAGTGGTAAGATCTCCGGCTAAGCGCGTGTCTGCTAAGTCCATAGGACAATGGATTTGTTAAGTTCAGCCTAACGGAAAATTTAATCATCTTTATTTCGGGTTTAACTCTAAAATATCTAAGGTTATCTTAAATTGCAGCGTAGTGTAATTCTCGTGTGAAGTTCACAGTATTTTCCGGTTGTTGCTTTGTTACTACTTTGTGAGTAAAGTGGAACCACGTGTTGATCAGTAACTCTAACTAAGATCAATCTTAAATGCGAATGCTTGTGTGATTATAACGTCTCGTCTTGACAATATTTTCAATATAGCAACTTTTCTTTATGTTCAACCCACGTGGGGTGTACTTTGCGAGACCAGTACCACGTGCTTATATAACTGTTTGACCCGTCAGGTTAACAGTAAGACGTTAATAACCAGTTCGAGGTTTTTCTTTTGTAATTTGCTTTTCGATCTAATTTATTTTAATTATCAAAATTATTGTGGAGTTATACGCTTTGTGTAAACCAAGTTGACCACGTGAAGCATGTGGTGTAATCATCAAAGTAGCCCTCAGCTATTCTTTTCGGGAAGATTTCACAAAGAGTTAATATGAATTTAGTATACCAGTGTGTGGTAATTACATGACGGACAGGATTGTGCTACGAACGTAATTTCTTTGGGTGAAAATTTGAATCTGTTGGTAGTGGTTAATTTTCTCTTGGATATGTTTCAATGTTCTTTGTGTGTTGTTTTATGAATGCAGTGTTGTATGCAGACTCCCAATCTTGGCTCCATATTTGATGTGTTCCGTAAGATTTTCACAATCCTAAATAAGGCACCAGCTTGTTACGAGTAGAATTTAATATGCTGAAATTTCAGTGACCAATCTTAAAAATAAATTTCCAAATATGAACTGATTTCTTTCTTGTTATTTAAATTCTCCTTTTTATATATATATTACCGGTTGTGGTATGACTGTAAAAGATTATAATCAATGTTAGTCTGATTGGTAATGTGGTAAACCTAGACTAGTTACCTGGTGAAACAGTTGCGCAGTAATGCACGGTTAACTTCTCCCCAGACACCTCACAGCTTTTAACCCACTTTTATTCTACTATTAGCACCCGATTTCAGCATAGCAAATTCTTGTAGCAATATTACACTGTGATCTTGCAGTTTCAATCACCTAAATATGTTCTATAGACAAATGCATTCCCGAAATGTTATTACTCAACTTTAATTACTTCTGTTCAAATAATTTACGGGTTTGCTGCCGGGTGACGTCGTAGACCACCGCCGACATTTCGGCAGGAGCACGCCCTGCCATTCTCAAGGCACAACTGCAAGGAGGAAGCAATGTGCAAGGGAATTTAATACCTCGGTTCACAGAGGTTCTAAGAGTTTTCCAGTCGTTCATTTTATTAGTTCTGTTGAACAGGCTGTTTATAAACTGCCTTCCGAGGCTGCGGAAGAGGTTAGGAGGGAAGCTTGTCGTGTGTTGACTGGGGCCCGTCCACCCAAGTGTAACATTACATCAGCTGAGGCGGCTGCTTTACGTTCACAAAGAATGGATCCTGATATTGTTATTTTACCTCCGGACAAGGGAAACGCCACCGTTTTGTTGAACAACCACGATTACATTCAAAAGATGCAGTGTCTACTGTCTGATTCGGCGTGTCGCAAAATTGGTGCTAACCCTACTAAGAGTGCTGAGAGAAAGACTAATAACCTCCTTACGCAGGAAGCATTTCCAACAGGATTGGCCGTATTTTGCGGAAATATGATGTGAAATGTGTTTTACGACCGCCTTCTAAGATTAAGGCTCTGTTGGCGTCCGTAAAAGATTATCTTGGTTTGCGTAAGGCTGGTGGCCATCGTATTCCTTGCAGTTGTGGCATGCCATATATTGGTCAGACAATCAGAACTGTGGAAGACCGGTGTATTGAACATAAGCGCCACACACACTTACAACAGCCGGGCAAATACGCTATTGCAGTACATTGCCTTGACACCGGTCATCCTGTGGAATGCAACAACACGGAGATTCTGGCTTGCACGTCCAGCTATTGGGATAGTGTTATTAAGGCAGTTGTTGAAATCAAACTACCAAGCAACCTTATAAACAGAGATGGTGGATTTTGTTTACATGCTGCTTGGAATCCGGCTCTGTCTCTCATCAAAAACAGAGGGACAGAATTAGTGCTACCTCACCTGTTGATTAATAGTCACTATCGATATGTCTGATGTTGGTCATCTTTGTTTGTGTGTTGACTTTGCGGTTACTTGTTCTGTGTGTGGTATCTTCCTTGTTTCTCCTCTGTGAACCGAGGTATTAAATTCCATTTCACATTGCTTCCTCCTTGCAGTTGCACCTTGAGAATGGCAGGGTGTGCTCCTGCCGAAATATCGGCGGTGGTCGACGACGTCATCCGGCAGCAAACCCGTAAATTATTTGAACATTCAATTCGTCGGGAAAAGTTAAGGTCTCACATTAATTATTTCTTGTTGTTGTGATTTTTTTCCGTCAGTGTCTGGGCAGGTGAGCGCTATTGGCAAGCGGGTTGCACTTAGCACTTTTGAGGCCTGTTGAGGAGCTACTTGACCAAGAACCAGCGACTCCGGTCACCAACACTGACAACGGTCGGAACAGGAACGGCGCTGTGCTGACTGCATGCCCCTCCTCATCCGCATCCAGTAACGCCCACCGGCTGAGGATGGCACGACAGCCACGGCAGGATAGCACGGCATATATATCTACAATTGTGCTTTAAACAATTTTAGCAGTAGTATCCTCCTTAAAGAACCGTTCACTTAAAATTTCAATAAATATATACATTAACAAATGTATATTTTGAGAATTTTTGAAGTTACAGTACTGAACAGACCATATTTCTTATGAAATCGGCTTTTGTGATTACAGTTACAGTAGAATATGCAGTATAACTAACCTCTCATGTTACATTTAGTTTTCCCTTTCAACGGAAGTATAAAGTGTCTGCATTTATCGTAAATTAACGCTATTTTTGAATTTGTTAGCAACAATAACTTCGAAAAAATTTCATAGGATCTGTAATTTTCATTACAGGTTACTTCAATGTCGTAATAGGAATCTCCTTATGGAAATCAGTCGCTCAAGTTCTTAAAGGGAACCAGTAATACTTGTAGCCCAACTGATGAATAAATTAAAAAAGGATCAGTAATCTTAGGTTAAAGTTCTCTGTTTACTGTTGTGCAAAACATTTTACCTGCTATTAAGCAACCCCACTTTCAATGCTGTTCTCAGGCATGGGATGACTTAGTTGATATTTGCAAGCACTTAGCAATCATCCTGACTACTGTAAAGCGATTCGAATCTGATGCAAGTGGGTGTGTTGGCAGTGCTTCCGAGAGTCGTGTTCCAGAGATACCAAAGATAGCTCAAATATTGTCCTCTCCATGATATAAAAGAGCTATTACTACTCATAAATTTGACTGAGTAGTGAATCAGGGTATGTCTAGGGCCTCCGAAGAAGAGAGATAGAGACGAAAGAGAAATCGGGGTGCAACTTTCATACCCTTCCCATTTTTGAAGTGCTATCTTGCACTGAAACATAAACTGTAGCAATGAGATCCCCTTCATCTCTTGAGCAACTTGTTGGATCCCATGCCAAAGGGACGAGATAACAAAAGGGCAGAGGTTTATTAGCCGTCAGCAGTTCAAACATTCGACAAACAGTGGTACATTTAGGGAAATGGCAGCAAGGGTGGGGGGGGGGGGGGGGGGGACCGCCTTGTGCACTTTGCGTGTATAGGTGAGGGCCTCATACAGCATGTTCAAGACTCTATTCCAGCAGTCATTGAGGGAACAGGGCGCAACCAACGGCAGTTCATTTCGAACGATGGAACAAACGACTCCTGCTATCTGGGCTCCGAGAACATATACAGATGATTCCAGCAGTTGTCACAGACAGTTGAGAAGATCAGGCTTGCTTCTGAAGTTTCAATGAAGCTCCTCACAATCTGCAGCATTGTCTCAAGACCTGATTGGGACCATCCAGTTCAGAGGCGGGCAGAAGGCTTAAACCAGAGACAAAAGGTTCTGTGACTAGCTAGGTTGTGATTTCCTGGACTTGCGCCGTAGTGTTGAAAACGGCAAGGGTCTTCCTAAATGAGTCAAGGGTGTAATACACACAAGACGCTGTTATCCAGGTGGTTGTCTACGTGTGAAGTGCACACAAGGACCTTTTTCTTTAGCTTAGGTGACCCTCCATCCATTACAGATAATGGGAGCTGTAGTAGACCGCGAAATGTTAGCGTAAGATTCAAAGAATATGCCCCCACAAATAAAGTGATTAAAATTCTGATGATCAGATGCCAAAGCGTTTCTAACAAAATACCAGAGTTTGAAGCATTCTTAAAAATAAGTGTAGCTCACTAAGTAGAGAAAGCTTATAACTGAATCATTCTATTAATTACTAGGTTCGTCTTCAGATGCAACTGAAAACTTTAGAGAAAACCTCGGTTCACTAGTACATAACTTCCTCAATCATACTGTTATCATCGGAGGAGACTTTAATCACCCAAAAGGTAACTGGAATACGTAATTACAGTTTTGTAAGTGTAGATGTGACAAGAAATCCTGTGAAACGTTACTCAATCCCTTCTCTGGAAACCTATAATCGATCTGATGGCAACAAACAGACCTAATCGCTTTGAGGACGTCGACTTTGAAAATGGTATCATTAACAATGAAGCAGCTTACAACAATGATTGCCAAAGTACAGATGGTAGCTATACAAGCAGGTAGTTTTATATGATGAGCAAACTGAGTAAAGGGACAGTTGTGTCATATATCAGTATGTTCAAACATTTAGCTCTCGACAGAAGCTTGTAAAAGAACTGCTGCTCAAGTTTATGAGAATAATTGACCATGCCCTTGGAAGATATGTTCCCTTTTAAAACAGATTGTGATGGTAGGGACCCCCCTATGCTACACAGTCGCTTTGAAGAAACTGCCAAAGAAACAGAGACTACAGCGTATTTGGTGTAACACCAAGCATACAGTATCAGGATAGATAGTTACTGAATGAAATGCGCTTGGCTGTGAAGACGGCAATGAGTGAAGCCTTCAACAACCACCGTAACAGAATAGTACCAAAACATCTTTTACAAAACCCAGAGATATTTTGATCGTATGGAAAGGCTGTCACTGGTACCAAACAATCTAGACATTCACGGACGAGTCAAACTGAAACTGAGGATAGCAGAGCAAAAGCGGAAATGCTGAACTACGCTTTCTATTCGTTCCCTTATAAAAGAAAATGCAGGATTATTGCCTCAATTTAGTTCTCGCACCACTGAAAAGATGATCAATGTAGATATCAGACTCAGTAGCATAGAGCCAAACTTGTAGAAATCTCCATGACCCAATGAAATCCCTATCAAGTTATACACCAGTCTGCGGCTGAGTTAGCCCCTCTTGTAATCGCAGTATGGTGTAGATCCCTCTATCAGAAAACCGTGCCCAGTAGTTGGAAGAAAGTACAGGTCATAATCGTCTACAAGAGGGATAGCGGAAGTGATCCACAAAACTGCCGTCCAATATCCTTGACCTCCATTTGTTGTAGAATCTTGGAACATATCCTGAGCTCAAATACTATGAAGTATCTCCAACAGAATGAACTTCTCCAGTTCACCCAGCATGAATTTCGAGAACGTCGATGATGTGAAACCCAACTCGCACTTTTCTCGCATGATATCCTGAAAACGAAAGATCGCCGGCCGCAGTGGCCGAGCGGTTCTAGGCACTTCAGTCCGGAACCGCGCGACTGCTATGGTCGCAGGTTCGAACCCTGTCTCGGGCATAGATGTGTGTGATGTCCTTAGGTTAGTTAGGTTTAAGTAGTTATAAGCTCTAGGGGACTGATGACCTCAGATGTTAAGTCCCATAGTGCTCAGAGCCATTTGAACGAAAACGAAAGATCAAAGCAGTAAGGCAGATTGAGTATTTGTTGGATACCGAAAAGCGTTTGACTCAGTTCGACACTTATGCTTACTATCGAAAGTGCGATCGTATGGGGCATAAAGTGGAATTTGTGACTGGAAGGAGGAATTACTCGTAGTGAGGGCGCGGCACGATTTCTTTAATGGAGAGTACTTGACAAATGCATAAGTAACTTCAGGTGTGCCCAAGGGAAGTGTGTTTGTACCCTTGCTGATCGTGTTGTACATCAATGGCCCAGCAGATCATACTAATAGTAATCTGAGACTTTTCTTGGATGATACGGTTATCTATAACTAAGTACTATCTGAAAACACCTGCTCAAACATTCAGTCAGTTTTTGATAAGATTTCAAACTGACGTAAGGATTGGGTACTTGCTTTAAATGTCAGTAAGGTAAAACAGTAAACTTTACAAACAGAAACAACATAGTAGTGTATGTCAACAACATCAATGAATCAGAATTGGAATCGGTCTGAGTGTAATACACTCCTGGAAATGGAAAAAAGAACACATTGACACCGGTGTGTCAGACCCACCATACTTGCTCCGGACACTGCGAGAGGGCTGTACAAGCAATGATCACACGCACGGCACAGCGGACACACCAGGAACCGCGGTGTTGGCCGTCGAATGGCGCTAGCTGCGCAGCATTTGTGCACCGCCGCCGTCAGTGTCAGCCACTTTGCCGTGGCATACGGAGCTCCATCGCAGTCTTTAACACTGGTAGCATGCCGCGACAGCGTGGACGTGAACCGTATGTGCAGTTGACGGACTTTGAGCGAGGGCGTATAGTGGGCATGCGGGAGGCCGGGTGGACGTACCGCCGAATTGCTCAACACGTGGGGCGTGAGGTCTCCACAGTACATCGATGTTGTCGCCAGTGGTCGGCGGAAGGTGCACGTGCCCGTCGACCTGGGACCGGACCGCAGCGACGCACGGATGCACGCCAAGACCGTAGGATCCTACGCAGTGCCGTAGGGGACCGCACCGCCACTTCCCATCAAATTAGGGACACTGTTGCTCCTGGGGTATCGGCGAGGACCATTCGCAACCGTCTCCATGAAGCTGGGCTACGGTCCCGCACACCGTTAGGCCGTCTTCCGCTCACGCCCCAACATCGTGCAGCCCGCCTCCAGTGGTATCGCGACAGGTGTGAATGGAGGGACGAATGGAGACGTGTCGTCTTCAGCGATGAGAGTCGCTTCTGCCTTGGTGCCAATGATGGTCGTATGCGTGTTTGGCGCCGTGCAGGTGAGCGCCACAATCAGGACTGCATACGACCGAGGCACACAGGGCCAACACCCGGCATCATGGTGTGGGGAGCGATCTCCTACACTGGCCGTACACCACTGGTGATCGTCGAGGGGACACTGAATAGTGCACGGTACATCCAAACCGTCATCGAACCCATCGTTCTACCATTCCTAGACCGGCAAGGAAACTTGCTGTTCCAACAGGACAATGCACGTCCGCATGTATCCCGTGCCACCCAACGTGCTCTAGAAGGTGTAAGTCAACTACCCTGGCCAGCAAGATCTCCGGATCTGTCCCCCATTGAGCATGTTTGGGACTGGATGAAGCGTCGTCTCACGCGGTCTGCACGTCCAGCACGAACGCTTGTCCAACTGAGGCGCCAGGTGGAAATGGCATGGCAAGCCGTTCCACAGGACTACATCCAGCATCTCTACGATCGTCTCCATGGGAGAATAGCAGCCTGCATTGCTGTGAAAGGTGGATATACACTGTACTAGTGCCGACATTGTGCATGCTCTGTTGCCTGTGTCTATGTGCCTGTGGTTCTGTCAGTGTGATCATGTGATGTATCTGACCCCAGGAATGTGTCAATAAAGTTTCCCCTTCCTGGGACAATGAATTCACGGTGTTCTTATTTCAATTTCCAGGAGTGTAGTTTGTAGGGCTATGAAGTGGAACGATCTCATAGGCTCAGCCTCAGGTATAGCTAGTGGCAGACTTCGGTTCATTAGTAGAATACTAGAGAAATACAATGTCTGCAGTCGAGATTCCTTACGAAACACTTATGCGACGCAAACTAAAATATTACGCAAGTGTGTGCGACCCGTATGAAATAGGACTAACTGGAGATATTGTACAAACTCAAAGAAGAGCAGCACGAAAGATCTCAGGTTTGTTTGACCTTTGATAGAGCGTTTACTGATTTGGCAAACGTCTGAAAAATTAAACGGCATTATTGGCTGGGAGAGCCCGTCGGGTATTGTTCGGCCGCTAGGTTCACGTCTTTCCTTCTCATGCCACTTCAGCAACTTGCTCGTCTATGAAGATAAGCTGAAATGACGTAGACAAGACCCAGTCCCTGAGCGAAGAAAATCTCCAGGGCGGAAACCAGGAATCGAATACAGGACTCCGCGATCTACAGCCAGCGAGGCTATGCGCTAGACCACGAGCTGAGGACCAGACCTTTGAAGACAGACGCATACTACCCCTTGAAAGCCGACTTAGAAAGTCTCCAGACTTGTGTGAGGAATCGAGGAATCTGTGAAACCTGTAGATCAGATATTTTCAGTTCTCTACGGATGGAAAGAGAAATTGCAATAAGAAATCCAACGAAATGCACTTGACTCTATAACGAGACACCTGAGACCCAGGATTCCTTATACCAAAACATTCAAAAAATATCCATGAAAAATCTGCGAAATGCTGTCGACGGTATTAGAGTTTCTTCTATATAATCTAGAAGTGATACTAACTTGAATTATAAATTTGAAGTAAAATAAATTTTCGTGTCATGATTTAACGGCACATGAATTATTTGTACAAATATCACTGGCACATATGCTTTAACTTTAAGAACAACAAAGAATATCGATGTTCTAATGCATTTGGAAAGGAATTAAACTTTTGGGAGAAGAAAAAAACTCTGACGTTTGCCGATGACGTTGTAATCACATCAGAGGCTGCGAAGGACTTGTAAGTTCAGTTGAATGGCGTGAGTTGTTGTACGATGAATATCAGCGGAATTAAATCAGCTGATGCCACGGAAATTTGATTAGGGAATGAGACACAGGAAGCACTAGAAGATTTTTGCTGTTTGGGCAACAAAAGAGATGATGGCGGATATAGAGAGGATATGAAATGCAGACTGGCAACAGCATTTCTGAAAAAAGAGGACTTTGTTAACATGTAATATAAATTTAAATACGTTAAATGAATTCACAATTGCGAATAATGACAACCATCAGCTGTAGAATGGAATGACGACAGTGAAAATCTGTGCTGGACCGGGACTCGAACCCAGAATTTCCGCTTATCGCGAGCGGACGCTCAACCATCTGGCTATCCGCGCACGACTCATAGCCACACCCACACATCAATATGTCGTCAATCATGCGTCTACGACCTGTACTCTTACATCCATTATGTATGTCCCCGTAGAGGCCAGACGTTGTACTTGAAAGTTGCTTGGCCGATATCGGCAGATAACTTTCAGTGCGGGAATTCCGAATTCGAGTACCGGTACGGCACATATCTTCACTGTCGTCATTTCATTCTACGGCTGATGGTTGTCGTTATTCGCAATTGCGAATTCATTTAATGTTTCATAACGGCTGTAGTCGCCGCAAGTCCTGTTCCTTTGGACATTCATGCAAGTCCAAAGGAGCTTTGAATCGTAATCAGAATAATACAGGCACTGCAATACCGTATAAATTTAAGTGTCAGGAAGTCTTTTCCGAAGGTATTTGTCTGCAGTGTAGCCTTCTACGGAAATGAAACGCGGCCGAAAAACATCGCAGGCAAAAAGAGATTAGAAGTTTTTGAATTGTGGTGCTACAGAAGAATGCTGAAGATAACATGGGTAGATCATATGATGAAAAGGTACTCAGTTGAATTAGGCGAAAAGAAATTTATGGCACGTCTTGAGTATACGAAGAGATCCGTTCTAGGAGGGCGAGTGCGGGGCTAAAAACTGTAGAGGGACGCCAAGACCGGACTACAGTAAACGGGTTCAAATGGTAGTAGGTTGCTGTAGTTACGCAGAGCTGAGGATGCGTTCCACAGGACAGACGAGTGGACTTGTGTGGGAGATACATCAAGTCAGTCGTTGGGCTGGCGATCATAACAAGACCAATCTACTTGTTTAACAAGCCGTTGAAAATTACAAAGAATATGGCGACGACAGGTGGGTGGGTTAAAATGGTATTTTTAATTTTATTCTTTCTGTTTCAACTAAACGACTACTGATGCAGTTTATCGCCTGCAGCTCCATAGGTTCTCTCGTAGATTACATTTACCTTGTGCATTCGACATAAGAAGTGTCCGCATTTAGCTTTGTGCCAGCTACACACTGGCCGCTCCTGATTTCAAGTCAGTTATATGTATAGCTTCCGTTTCGTGTCCATGCATACCCCCTCCACCTCTCCAGTTCTCAGAAGAAATAACATTTCCAGAAAGTCGATGAACTGAAACAAAAAATAATAATATTCTTAAATTAAAATAAATGGACACTTCAACTTTAGAACTTTTATCATATGTGGTTGCCGCACAAACCCGCATACACTCTGGAGCCATTCCTGTAGACTGCCGGACGATTGTGCTCGTTTCCCTTTGTATTCTTTCCCGTGGTTACTGCCAAGCTAATGCACATGTAATGATACGGTTCAGGAGCCCACTCGAAGTGTAGATGGTTGCGAATACATAATTGACTTCTTAGCAGCAAATAATCCTCAATTCATCATGACGGATACAGGGATTAATGACCACAAGATCGTTGTAGCGAGACTAACCACAGCAACATCCAAATCTACCAAAAATAAATGCAAAATATGTCATTTAAAAAAGCAGATAAAAATTCGCTTAACGCTTTCCTAAAAGAAAATCTCCACTCCTTTCAAACTAACCATGTAAGCGTAGGCGAGATAGGCCTTAAATTCGAAAAAATAGTGCCTAAAACGTGAAAACGCGCGAGGCACACTGACCCTACGACTTGTCTTAGAAGATGGGTTAAGGAAAGGCAAACCTACGTTTCTGTCATTTGTAGACTTAGAAAAAGCTTTGGACAGTGTTAACTGGAATACTCTCTTTCAAATTATGAAGGTGGCAGTTGTAAAACACAGGGAGCGAAAGGCTATTTACAATTTGTGCAGAAATCAGATGGCAGTTATAAGAGTCGAGGGGCATGAAAGGGAAGCAGTGACTGAGAAGCGAGTGAGACAGGGCTGTAGCCTATCCCTGATGTTATTCAATCTGTATATTGAGCAAGCAGTAAAGGAAACAAAATAAAAATTTGGACTAGGAATTAAGATTCATGGAGAAGAAATGAGAACTATGAGGTTTGCCGACAACATTGTAATTTTGTCAGAGAAAGCAAAGGAAATGGAAGAGCAACTGAATGGAATGGAAGGAGGATATAAGATGAACATCAACAAAAGCAAAACGAGGATAATGGAATGCAGTTGAAATAATGATGCTGAGGGAATTAGATTAGGAAATGAGACACTAGTAAATGAGTTTTGCTACTTGAGGAACAAAATAACTGTTGACGGTCGAAATAGAGAGGACATACAATGTAGATTGGCTATGGCAAGGAAAGCGTTTCTGAAGAAGAGAAATTTGTTAACATCGAGTATAGATTTAAGTGTCAGGAAGTCATTTCTGAAACTATTTGTATGGAGTGTAGCTATGTATGGAAGTAAAACATGGAAGATAATTAGTTTAGACAAGAAGAGGATAGAATCTTTCGAAATGTGGTGCTACAGATAAATGCTTAAGATTAAATGGTTAGATCACGTAACTAATGAGGAAGTACTGAAAAGAATTTGGGAGAAGAGGAATTTGTGGTACAACTTGACTAGAAGACGGGATCAGTTGGTAGGACATGTTCTGAGGCATTAAGGAATCACCAAATTAGTGTTGGAGGGAAGCGTGGAGGGTAAAAATCGTAGAGGGAGACCAAGAGATGAATACACTAAACAGATTCAGAAGGAGTAGGTTGCAGTAGTTATTCGGAGACGAAGAGGCTTGAACAGGATAGAGTAGCATGGAGAGTTGCATTAAATCACTCTCTGGACTGAAGACCATAGCGACAGTGTCTAAGGCAACTGAGAGATTTATATCAAATAAATTAATAGCAGATTATGCTGATCCTCTACGGTACACAATACAGGTGAGAGCACTGTTGCAGAAACAACGATAAAAGCATGCCAAATTTAAAAGAACAGAAAACCTCCGAGACTGGAGATTTTTCACTGCAACTCTAAACTCAGCACGGACTTCAATGCAAGATGCTTTTAATAGCTTCCACAACGAAACTCTTGTCTCCAAATCTGACAGAAAATCAGAACTGATTCTGGTCTTATGTAAAGTATACCAACGACAAGACAGACCCAATAGCTTCACTGCGTGATACCAATAGAAAAATTACCGATGACAGCGCCAATAAAGCAGAGTTATACAGCGCAGTTCTCAAAAACTCCTTCACCAAAGAAGACGAAGTAAATATTCCAGAATAAGAATCGGGAACAACTTCGAACATGAGTAACTTAGAGGTAGATACCCCACATGTAGCGGAGCAACTTAAAGCACTTAATAAAGGCCATTCTTCCGTTCCAGATGGCATACCGATACGGCTACTTTCAGAGTATGCTGATGCAGTAGACCCATATTTAGCAATCATGTACAACCGCTCGCTCGAAGGAAGATCTGTACAAAAAAGGCTGGAAAGTTGCACAGGTCACACCAATGCTCAAGAAAGGAAATAGGAGTAACCCGCTGAATTACAGACCCGTATCATTAAAGTCGATTTGCAGTAGGATTTTGGAACATAATTTACGCTCGAACATAATGAATTACCTCAAAGGTAACGGTCTACTGACACGCAGTCAGCTCAGATTCGTAAAATATCGTTCTTGCGAAACTCAGCTAGCTCTTTATTCTCAAGAAGTAATGAGCGCGATTGACAGGTGATCTCAAATTGATTCCATATTTCCAGATTTGCAGAAGGCTTTTGACACCGTTTCTCACAAGAGGCTTCTAGTCATATTGCGTTTCTATGGAGTATCGCTTCAATCGTGTGACTGGATCGGTGATTTCCTCTTAGAAAGGTTTTAGTAAGTAGTAATCGACGGAAAATCATCGGGTAAAATAGAACTGAAGTCTGGCGTTCCCCAAGGAAGTGTGATAGGCCCCATGGTCTTCCTAATCTACATAAACGACTTAGGAGATAAACTGAGTAGCCCTCTTAGATTGTTTGCTGCTGATGCTGTCATTTACGGCAAGTAAAGTCATCAGTAGAACAAAACCAATCGCTAAATGGCTTAGACATTGTATCTAAATGGTGCGAAAAATGACATATATCTCTCAATAAGGAAAAGTGTGAGGTCATCCACATGAGCATAAAAAGAAATCAGTTAAATTTGGATTATATGATAACTCACCAAATCTAAAGGCTGTCAACGCGACTAAATACGTAGGAATTACTATTAGGAACAACTTAGGTTGGAACGATGGGATAGATAATGTTGTTGGGAAGGCTAACCAAATACGTTTTACTGGCAGAACATTTGGAAGGTACAACAGGTCTACCAAGGAGACTGCTGTACTCTCGTTCGTCCTCTGTCAGAATATTGCTGTGCTGTATAGGATCCTCATCAGAGAGGAGTGATGGAAGACATCGAAGAAGCTCAAAGAAGGGCAGCTCATTTGTATTATTACGAATTAGTAGAGAGACACGAATATGACAATCGAGTTGGGATGGCAATCATTAAAACAAAGGCGTTTTCCGTTGCGGCGAGGTTTTTCACGAAATTTCTCCTCTGAATGTGAAAATATTTTATTTTCGCCAATCTACATAGGGGAAAATGATCATCATAATAAAATAAGAGAAAGATTTAAGGATTCAACTTTCACTCCCTCCCGTTGTGGACCAGTAGGGAAATAGTCTGAAGGTGGTTTGAGAACCCCTGCCAGGCACCAAAGTGTGAAATGCACAGCAGTCATGTAGCTGTGGATTCAGATGAGCGCTGTGAGCTTTTTACTTCAGCCACGTTACAAAAAGTGATACGGAATCGTTCTGTTTTACTCGGTTGCGGACAGATAAAAAGTTGAAAGCAGTTTCGAACTATACACTTCGAAGGTTTAAATTTATTTCTGTTCTCGTTTTACTTCTTGGATTTATTACGAGCTGCTAGTACAGCGTAAGGCGCAGAGTGCTGGTTTGTGAGTCACAGAGGTAAACCAGACCCAGCTCGAATCTCCTCGACGGCTTAAAGACCGTTGGCGTGCTACACTGGTCAGCACGGGTGTGGTCCCTAATTTCCGTATATGGACTGTGTCACTTTCCACAAGATGGCGCATGAATGGACACAATATGGTAGAAACGCGCTTGTTCGCACGATTTGCCACTTACTAATAGTAGCCGGCCGCGGTGGCCATGCGGTTCTAGACGCTGTAGTCCGGGACCGCGCGACTGCTACTGTCACAGGTTCGAATCCTGCCTCGGGCATGGATGTGTGTGATGTCCTTAGGTTAGTTAGGTTTAAGTAGTTCTAAGTTCTAGGGGACTGATGACCTCAGATGTTAAGTTCCATAGTTCAAAATGTTTCAAATGGCTCTGAGCACTATGGGACTCAACTGCCGTGGTCATTAGTCCCTTAGAACTTAGAACTACTTAAACCTAACTAACTTAAGGACATCACACACACCCATGCCCGAGGCAGGATTCGAACCTGCGACCGAAGCAGCAGCGCGGCTCCGGACTGGAGCGCCTAGAACCGCACGGCCACCGCTGCCGGCAAGTCCCATAGTGCTCAGAGCCATTTGAACGTTTTTTTTTTTTTACTAATAGTACTTCAGCCGAAGTTGGCCAATCGTACAAAATCAAATGTTAACAGCCATGGTGAAATATATCCTTCACAGGATTAACATCCCTTCCACGATGAGATCATTAGAGGCGGGCAATAGCTTTGAATGGAAAATCGTGGGGAACTAAATCGTTCTTGTCCTTTTCAAGAGAACCATCCCTGTATTTGCCTCTATCGATTTAGAGAAACTACGATAAAGATAAATCTGGATAAGCAGTCGGGGATTTGAACCCCACTCCTCACGGATGCGAGTTCTGCGGCACTCACTCTGTATTGATGCACGGGCAACCCCGGAAGTTCCTCGAATTCCCGAAACTGTAAAATCCACGGTCATGAACAAGCCGCGCGGCGCTACCTCCAGAAGTCACGTACTGAGCACTTAACACCAGTTAGCGGTGTGTTAGCCAACACACATATACGCACACGTACAGGAGCGCGGGCGTCAGTTGTCCTCCGTTGGCCAAACTTCGCGAGTGAAAGTGTGTCGCCGCTCTCGTAGCTCATGTTGACATACTCGGTGTTGAGCTTGTGACAACACGACGGCGGCCTTTGCGAGCCGTCAGTCGCGGAGACTTGGCCCTGAGGATGCGCACGTCGACTGCATGCTCAAAGCTCGCTATTAACCCGCTTGTATCAGCCCACAATCCGGGTATCCTCCTCGCAGCGGAATCTAGCCGACAGTATTACGGGCTACACCCACAGCAGAAGCCAATTACAGGTCAGGCCACTGAATTCTGATCATTTAACATGGCTCGTTACCTGACTTAGGTACAACCTGTCATTACAACCCAACAGATTATTACCAGGGCCGCATCTTAGGCGCAGGCCATCTCTGCTGCAACTACGGACCCTCATCACAAATTGTCCCGCATTTTTTTTTTAGTGATATTGTGGGAGCCCTCGTGAAAACAGCAGATGCAAGCAATTTACTTGTGTTATTCGGCCAAATATTTCTGTGGGCAGTTGATACGAATTAAGTCACCGTTCACCTCTAAAACCCCAAAACATAAATTAGTTACAAGCTACGGCGTGCACACACTTTATTCAACATGTAAACGTCACTACAGATATTTGGATTTAGGTTATAACATGTCCGTTATGCCTGCCATCATGCGCGATGATGTGAGGCAGACGAATAGCGAAATTCTACATGACCCGTTGAAATGAGGGAACATCGATGCTGTTGACGATCTCCCGAATGGGTGTTTTCAGCTCAGCAATGGTTTCGGGGTTATTTCTGCACATCTCGTCTTTAATATAGCCGCACAAAAAGGAGTCGCATGTGTGTTCAGATCCGGAGAATATAGCGGGTAATCGACGTCCGTGCCAGTGGACTCTGGGTACCCCAAAGCCAGAATGCGGTCCCCAAAATGCTTCTCCAGGACATCAAACACTCTCCTGTTTCGATGTGGTCGAGCTCCGCTTTGCATGAACCACATCTGGTCGAAACCAGGGTCACTTTGGATAATGAGGATGAAATCATCTTCCAAAACCTTCACGCAGCTTTCGGTAGTTACTGTGTCATCAAGCAATATCGCACCGATTATTCCGTGGCTGGACATTGCACACCACACAGTCACGTGTTGAGGGTGAAGAGACTTCTCGATCACAAACTGCGGATTCTCAGTCCCCTAAATGCGCCAATTTTGCTTATTGACGCAAACCGTTCAGTCGTTATACGATTTTATTTCATATAGTTCAATAATTGTCACCCTGTGTATTACCAGCGACGAGCAGTCAAACGTGTGGCACTTCAGGTTTGTTTGTGGTGCGTTCCGCTTTGGGCAAACGCAATCTTTTCTTATTTCTGTCTAAACATCTTTTGAATGTTATATCGTTGTGGTTAAACTTATTCCATATTCTCTTGATGGTGGAATTGCACTTTAAACTTGCACTGTGTCACTGTTTATGATGTATTAAAACAAAATAGAAAACAGCTGAATGTATTCTGGGCGTGAGAGGAATTTTCTTTCAGCCTTGGACTTTGAGAGGCGCCTCTCTCTCTCTCTCTCCCTCTCTCTCTCCCTCTCTCTCTTTCAGCGCGCGCGCGCGCGCGAGTGTGTGTGTGTGTGTGTGTGTGTGTGTGTCTGTGTGTGTGTGTGTGTGTGTGTGTGCGTGTGTGCGTGTGTGTGTGTGTGGCGGAGGAGGCTTTCCAGTTACCAACATCAGCAAAAAGTTCTATTTCTCAAAAGCCGATTTCTTCAGGCATTCATTTCATTCAGTTCATGACACTTTAATTCTTTTTGTATCTTTACTTCCTGATACTAGATGCGGGTTGTTCAGCTCTTTGCGCTGGGGAAATCATTTATTGATAAACGATATACTGCGGGAAAGTATTGTATCTGGATGCAGTAGATGTAAAATTTGCTTGGTTATCATTACTTTTGTTAGTCGACATTAGCCCAATAGACATGTACACCAATCTCAGCTTTTTGCTCTTTTGCTTAAAAATGTATCTGTATGAATATACAGGATGTCCCAGCTATCTTGTCCACCCAAAATATCTCTGGAACAATAACAGCTATTGGAAAACGACTTTCACCGGTATCAATGTAGGGCTGGGGCCCATGAATGTACATATTTGAAAACATTCTAAAACGAAAGCATATGTGTTTTTTAACACAAACTTATGTTTCTTTAAATGGACCTCCTATATTTTTTCTTCAGCAATCCATAGCATGACAAAGCACATACACAATGGCGTTGATTACATCGCAATATTCCCATTACATCCCGAGATATTAAGACGCGAAGTTGACGCTTGAAACACCCGACATGCGCTGCTAGCGCACGTCCTGACGCTCAGGCGTGAACGCCATGCTGCCCGTAATCGCGATGTGATTGGCATGCGTAATCACACCTCCATACTTATCAACAGGTCCGAAACAAATAATACGGTCTGCTGCCATCAACTCTCATAAGCACATCATGGTTTCCCTCTTGCACGTTTTACGTATCTACGTACACAATATGAACCAGTATCGATCGGTGTACACCCGTCAGGTTGTCTTATTTATCCTGCACACCCAAAATAAGGTTTATCTAATGCGTTATATGACCCATTGTGCCTGTCGCGCAGGGCCTGGCTCTACCTAGTCAAGTGTCCAACGTAGTTCCCACTACTGCCACAGTTACCACTTCGCCTTGTTTATGATTTGCGACCCATGCAAACTCCTGTACTCCACCACCCTCCGAGCATCCCATTTATTGTTGCTTTGGCGTGCAGTACACCGCTTGCCAGTGTAGTCGTGCATCAGAGTAATCTAGTGTCGGCACGGAGGTAGTACACATTGTGAATAAACGTTGTGTTGTGGAACTTATACTGTACAGTATAATGTACACACATGAAGATATGGTAGAAATGCTGCTGATCTATGGAGAATGCACGTTGACGGGAAATACGTTAAGAGATTGCTTGTTTGTTGATAGTACTGTTAGGGAACATTATGATTATTAAGTTAATATGTCTGTTATCTACCCTACTCTACATACCTGTACTGTACCCTGTTGTAGGTGGACGAAATGCTGTTCAGGCAGAACGACTGTACAGAAGACGATTCCCTGACAAGCCATCGCCTTCGCGCCGGATGTTTGGTCGTCTCTCATCTCGTCTACGTGAAACGGGAAGCTTAAATCCAAGACCTCGACATCGTCCTAGAACACGCACAGATGAACGTGCTGAAGTTGCTGTGCTCGCTATCATAGCTGTGAATCCTCAAATCAGCACACGTCAAATTGAACGTGAAGTTGGTGTGTCGAAATCAAGTGCACAGCGTATTCTTAAACGTCATTAATTTCATCCTTACCATGTTCATTTACACCAGGATCGTCATGGAAATGACTTCCGCAATAGGGTAACATTGATAATTATGTGATAATAAAACTAATTGGCTAAACATGTTTACATTCATCTTCTATGTCCTACCTGAACTTCCCAAATCAAAACATTTTTACCTAAACAACGGTAAAACTTTTAGTCCACTTGCTCGTTTCACTAAAACCATCAACATGAATTTTACTATTACGAGTGAATGATTAACTGTCACTTGCGCTAGATCTACAGTAAAGTAAAGTTTTAACGTTGAACGGCATTACCTTTTTAGTAACGGATTAACGATAAGCGAAGTTAACTTTGTGACTAACGTTGCGGTACACAGATATGTTACAGAACCGCATCACCCCTAACCTATGGGATAAATACCTGCTGGAATGTACGACGTTAATGCAGGATGGCAGCAGACCGTATTATTCGTTTCGGACCTCTTGATAAGTATGGAAGTGTGATAACGCATGTCAATCACATCGCGATTACGGACAGCATGGGGTTCACGCCTGAGCCTCAGGACGTGCGCTAGCAGCGCATGTCGGGTGTTTCAAGTGTCAACTTCGCGTCTTAATATCTCGGGACGTAATGGGAATATTGCGATGTAATCAACGCCATTGTGTATGTGCTTTGTCATGCTATGGATTGCTGAAGAAAAAATATAGGAGGTCCATTTAAAGAAACACAAGTTTGTGTTAAAAAACATATGCTTTCGTTTTAGAATGTTTCCAAATGTGTACATTCATTGGCCCCAGCCCTACATTGATACCGGTGAAAGTCGTTTTCCAATAACTGTTATTGTTCCAGAGATATTTTGGGTGGACAAGCTAGCTGGGACATCCTGTATATTGAATATTTAACGAGTTCAATTCTTATCACTTTTTAAATATTATCAGTTCATTAAAACATAAATTGTATAGCAGTCTTTTACAAAATTAAATAAAAATCCTTAAATGCCGTGTTTTACGTTTTTAACCCAAAAATTGTTATAAAATGCTAATTTTGTGGGTTTTTTATCCACTGCACAACATATTCAGCCTACAGGTGTGTAGAGTGAAATTCGATCCCGACTACAATGTTATCTGGCAACTGCTAACTGTGAATCATTTACGTAAAAAGAGAAAAAAATCACGGCTCACTGGTTCAGATCTGTATTGTGTAAGGGATGCTCGAATATTCAGTAACAATTCAGCTATCGTGTTATTTCATGATTCTTTAATCTATGCAGATACTTGAGCAAAAAGTTACGACAAATACGTCGCTTTAATGGTATCATGACTGTGCTCCAGGACTGCTCCCCGTGGAAAGACAACGAACAACATGTACTTGATTTCCTACAAACTCACACTGCTTGCGCCATAAAAAGTGCAGAGAGTATTTCTCATCAAAATTATAACATACCTGAAAATTTCTCGCATTCTATGATATTCCTAAATGTTGACAAAGTTCTTATTAATGAACTAAAATTATGCTATTCTTCTAATAGGGAAGAATTCTGACTTTCTCTTATAGCGACACGCTCAGTGCGATACCTTACGAGAAAGGGAGACAGGTGATACACAGACCGAATCCGCGGCGCGTCTTACTGATCGTGGGCTGGTACACCGGCCAGACTGAGGGCGGTTTTTAGTCGGTTTCTTATGCTAGCTTAAGGAATTGCTGGGCTGGTTCCCAAATTTCGTCTGATAGTATACGATATACAAACAGATAAAACACGATAACCCACAGAACAAATTTGCACTATTCACAGCCAGACGAGGCACACGACTTCCCCGTCTTAGGTAACCTTGACGACTGTGGCATCAGGAACGGTATCCACCCACAATAATTAATAACATAGAATTTGCCAAATCCTGAAAAAGCGGACGCTTTACTTGGTGGAATTAAGGGTAAGAAAAATAAGAAAGAAGAAGACTAATAGGGAAGAATTCCCCACAATGTGTGGCGTGTGGGTGCAATCACGCTCAAGTTGCCTACGAGCTCAGAACTTACAGTAGTCAACTGACGTGGGCACGTAATACCGTTTGAGATCTTCAGAGCCTCTGGGGGTGCTATCTGCTAGTAGTTAAATATATTCTTATAATGTTGTAAGACTGGTGTTAAGTGTTTTCTCCAAACAACGGAAGCAATTTTACCTCATCTCCTTCCATCCGCCGAACTGTTCTGTGGCGAAACAATGCATCTACATCTACATCTACATCTACATTTATACTCCGCAAGCCACTCAACGGTGTGTGGCGGAGGGCACTTTACGTGACACTGTCATTACCTACCTTTCCTGTTCCAGTCGCGTATGGTTCGCGGGAAGAACGACTGTCTGAAAGCCTCCGTGCGCGCTCTAATCTCTCTAATTTTACATTCGTGATCTCCTCGGGAGGTATAAGTAGGGGGAAGCAATATATTCGATACCTCATCCAGAAACGCACCCTCTCGAAACCTGGCGAGCAATCTACACCGCGATGCAGAGCGCCTCTCTTGCAGAGTCTGCCACTTGAGTTTATTAAACATCTCCGTAACGCTATCACGGTTACCAAATAACCCTGTGACGAAACGCGCCGCTCTTCTTTGGATCTTCTCTATCTCCTCCGTCAAACCGATCTGGTACGGATCCCACACTGATGAGCAATACTCAAGTATAGCTCGAACGAGTGTTTTGAAAGCCACCTCCTTTGTTGATGGGCTACATTTTCTAAGCACTCTCCCAATCAATCTCAACCTGGTACCCGCCTTACCAACAATTAATTTTATGTGATCATTCCACTTCAAATCGTTCCGCACGCATACTCCCAGATATTTTACAGAAGTAACTGCTACCAGTGTTTGTTCCGCTATCATATAATCATACAATAAAGGATCCTTCTTTCTATGTATTCGCAATACATTACATTTGTCTATGTTAAGGGACAGTTGCCACTCCCTGCACCAAGTGCCTATCCGCTACAGATCTTCCTGCATTTCGCTACAATTTTCTAATGCTGCAACTTCTCTGTATACTACAGCATCATCCGCGAAAAGCCGCATGGAACTTCCGACACTATCTACTAGGTCATTTATATATATTGTGAAAAGCAATGGTCCCATAACACTCCCCTGTGGCACGCCAGAGGTTACTTTAACGTCTGTAGACGTCTCTCCATTGATAACAACATGCTGTGTTCTGTTTGCTAAAAACTCTTCAATCCAGCCACACAGCTGGTCTGATATTCCGTAGGCTCTTACTTTGTTTATCAGGCGACAGTGCGGAACTGTATCGAACGCCTTCCGGAAGTCAAGAAAAATAGCATCTACCTGGGAGCCTGTATCTAATATTTTCTGGGTCTCATGAACAAATAAAGCGAGTTGGGTCTCACACGATCGCTGTTTCCGGAATCCATGTTGATTCCTACATAGTAGATTCTGGGTTTCCAAAAACGACATGATACTCGAGCAAAAGACATGTTCTAAAATTCTACAACAGATCGACGTCAGAGATATAGGTCTATAGTTTTGCGCATCTGCTCGACGACCCTTCTTGAAGACTGGGACTACCTGTGCTCTTTTCAAATCATTTGGAACCCTCCGTTCCTCTAGAGACTTGCGGTACACGGCTGTTAGAAGGGGAGCAAGTTCTTTCGCGTACTGTGTGTAGAATCGAATTGGTATCCCGCCAGGTCCAGTGGACTTTCCTCTATTGAGTGATTCCAGTTGCTTTTCTATTCCTTGGACACTTATTTCGATGTCAGCCATTTTTTCGTTTGTGCGAGGATTTAGAGAAGGAACTGCAGTGCGGTCTTCCTCTGTGAAACAGCTTTGGAAAAAGGTGTTTAGTATTTCAGCTTTACGCGTGTCATCCTCTGTTTCAATGCCATCATCATCCCGGAGTGTCTGGATATGCTGATTTAACGTAAGACCAGAACTTCCTAGGATTTTCTGTCAAGTCGGTACATAGAATTTTACTTTCGAATTCACTGAACGCTTCACGCATAGCCCTCCTTACGCTAACTTTGACATCGTTTAGCTTCTGTTTGTCTGAGAGGTTTTGGCTGCGTTTAAACTTGGAGTGAAGCTCTCTTTGCTTTCGCAGTAGTTTCCTAACTTTGTTGTTGTACCACGGTGGGTTTTTCCCGTCCCTCACAGTTTTACTCGGCACGTACCTGTCTAAAACGCATTTTACGATTGCCTTGAACTTTTTCCATACACACTCAACATTGTCAGTGTCGGAACAGAAATTTTCGTTTTGATCTGTTAGGTAGTCTGAAATCTGCCTTCTATTACTCTTGCTAAACAGATAAACCTTCCTCCCTTTTTTTATATTCCTATTAACTTCCATATTCAGGGATGCTGCAACGGCCTTATGATCACTGATTCCCTGTTCTGCACTTAAAGAGTCGAAAAGTTCGGGTCTGTTTGTTATCAGTAGGTCCAAGATGTTATCTCCACGAGTCGGTTCTCTGTTTAATTGCTCGAGGTAATTTTCGGATAGTGCACTCAGTATAATGTCACTCGATGCTCTGTCCCTACCACCCGTCCTAAACATCTGAGTGTCCCAGTCTATATATGGTAAATTGAAATCTCCACCTAAGACTATAACATGCTGAGAAAATTTATGTGAAATGTATTCCAAATTTTCTCTCAGTTGTTCTGCCACTAATGCTGCTGAGTCGGGAGGTCGGTAAAAGGAGCCAATTATTAACCTAGCTCGGTTGTTGAGTGTAACCTCCACCCATAATAATTCACAGGAACATCTGGTGAACATACCTAAAACCTGATGGAAGAACCTGCTGCTTGTTTCCAACTACGTTATTAGACGTGGAAGACCTTAAATAGACAGAAAAATCGAGTGACTAGGGGTGCTGAAGCGGTGCGGTTGTCAGTAGCCTGTTTGTGGGTTGGCAAGAGATTGTGTGGTCGGACGGACTAGCAGTTAGCGAGTGGATAGAGAAGTGTATGGACATGTTTTTCTTATTGAACCATTTTGTCAGGGAAACCGTGTTCTGGATCTCAAAACCCATTTCATGTGTAGAACTCTTCTGTATACCCTGTAAACACGTTGTAGAACCGTTGTAAATGTGTAAATAACTTTACCGTACTGGATCCAAAAATAACAATAAACGAACAACTACAATGTATACAGATCGCTATGATCTACTTTTAATTTGCTTCTGTGCCGCGAATTTGCAATTGGCGCCACTGTTATTTTCCCTCCACACCTAACAGTGGCGCCAACGCGTGTCTTCTCTCTTTGCCGCCATTTGGGGGAGGGTGGGGGGGGGGGGAGCAGAGGAGGTGGGGCCCATAA
The DNA here is from genome assembly GCF_023864345.2 of Schistocerca serialis cubense. Classification (NCBI taxonomy): domain Eukaryota; kingdom Metazoa; phylum Arthropoda; class Insecta; order Orthoptera; family Acrididae; genus Schistocerca; species Schistocerca serialis. Next base: position 574,053,342 of record NC_064638.1, read on the forward strand.
AGTGTAACGTTCCTCTAATATCCCAGTGCGGTTGAACCTGTGTTAGAGAGATCGGGTATAAATTTCCATGAATTCTGTTAGAGTTAATGCATCGCTGGTCTGTTTTGTAACGTTCCTCATTGTTTTGCTGAAACCGATTTCCACTGTATCCGTTTTGAACCTACGACTCAATCTAGACTAGTCTAAAAAATTAAGACAGACACCGAGCGGAGGGGACGCGAGTGTAGCGGTAGCAGCAGTAGCAGCAGAAGCAGCAGTTGTCTGACAAACATTAATTCAAGCCGCGTCAAGTGCTTATCCGCGCACGAACTTTCGAGAGAGATCTCCTCTGCCATTTTCAAGTGGATGACTGTCGACTGAAAATCGCTGCCGTAGTTATATAGCCGAGCCGCCGTCAGTGACGTCACTGCTACCTAGTCCCGCGCCATACATATGGCACTGTTTTTAGTGGCGTGACCGCCGCGCCCGCTTCAATTCCCCAATCACGGGAACGCACGCCGTAGTCAGCTGCAATCCACCGACTTTATTTATGGTGTTGTCCGATATTATGATCTCTATTGCTTCATGTATTACGCTATCCCAGAAGCCGTTGGTCCGTTTAATAATAGAAGTATCGTCGAATGCAATTCGGTGTCCGTTTTCCAGTGCATGCTCCGCGACAGCTGATTTTTCGGGAAAGCGTAGGCGGAGACACCTTCCATGTTCTATGCGACGCTGCTCAAGAGCGGAACGCACCGTGATTGGCACAACAGCAAGAAACTTCGACTCGGGTGCCATCTCAGGACTTAGGAAGGGACTAAACTTCGCTCCTTCACAACGAAGTATCCCTTTTGCTGATATACCTCTTTGGCGACACCATCGTGGATTTGTTTAAACATACCTGACGTCATCGTATTTTTCACATGGTGGAGAACATTTCAACCAGACGGACGGCGTCACGATGGGGAGCCCATTAACTCCAGTTGTAGCGAACCCGTTTATGGAGCATTTTGAGGACATCGCCTTGGACACAGCTCCTGCAGAGCCTAGTTGTTTTTATCGGTACGTCGACGATACCTTCGTCATATGGCCTAATGGATATGATAACCTCAAAGAGTTCCTGGAACACATCAACAACGTCCACGGTGGAAGTAGAAAGGATAGTTCCTTCCCGTTCCTGGACGTTCTTATTCGCCATAAACCCATTGGGTGTGGCCGCCACAATGTTTACCGCAAGCCCACCCACTAGGATTGGTGTCTGCAAGCTGCCAGCGACCACTACCCAGCAAAGAAACGATCTGTTCTGAGGACCTTGGTACATGGAGCTGAATCCGCTTGAGACACTGGAAATCTGCCTAGGAAACTGAGCCACTTACGTAAAATTTTCAAGAAACAAGGTTACAACAACAGACAAATTTCCAAATCCGTTCTGCTAAGGCGCGAAAGCAGAAGACCTCCGAAGAAGACGCGAAGAAGACTGCGTTTTTACCGTTTTGTGGCTCAGTAACAGGGAAGATTAGGCAACTCCTCAATAAACATGAATAAATATAAAATCATTGCAGTCTTCAGGCCCCCAGCAAAGATCCGGCAGCTAATGAAGCCTAAGAAAGGCGATGTAGGCCTCAGAACACAGGGAATAAATAAAATACCGTGTAAGTGAGGGCAGTTTTATCTCAGTCAGTCTGTCCGTACAATTGAACAGCATCGCATAGAACATGACAAATACTTCGCCTGTGCTATACCGCAAAATCAGCTGTAGCGGAGCATCCACTGGAAAACGGACACCGAATTGCATTCGACGATAATTCTATTATTAAACGGACCAACGGCTTCTGAGGTAGTGTAATACATGAAGCAATAGAGTACAAAATGTCGGAAAACACCATAAATAAAGACGGTGGATTGCAGATGAGTATGTCCTTGGATCCCGAGATCGGGAAATTGAGCGCGCGCGGCAGTCACACAACCAAACCATTGACATGTATGCCAGTGGCATTCTGACGACAATCGACTACTTGATAATGGTAGAGGAGATCTCTGCCGAAGACTCTTGGGCAGTTACCCACTTGACACGACTTGAAGACGACAGTCTACCACTTGACAATGGCAGAGGAGATCTCTGACGAAAGCTCGTGGGAATTAAACCACTTAACGCAGCTTGAAGACGACAGTCAACCACTTGACAATGACAGAGGATATCTCTGCCAAAAGCTCGTGGGCAGTTAAACACTCGACGCGGCTTGAAGACGACAGTCAAACACTTGACAATGGCAGAGCATATCTCTCCCGAAAGCTCGTGGGCAGTAAACCACTTGACGCACCTTGAAGATGACAGTCTACCAGTTGACAATGGCAGAGGAGATCTCTGACGAAAGCTCGTGAGCAGTTAACCACTTGACGCGGCTTGAAGACGACAGACAACCACTTGACAATGGCAGAGGAGATCTCTGTCGAAAGCTCGTGGGCAGTAAACCACTTCATGCGGCTTGAAGACAAAAGTCTACCACTTGACAATGGCAGAGGAGATCTCTGACGAAAGCTCGTGGGCAGTTAACCACTAGACGCAGTTTGAAGACGACATTCAAATACTTGACAATGGCAGAGGAGATCTCTGCCAAAAGCTCGTGGGCAGTTAACCACTTGACGATGCTTGAAGACGACAATCAACCACTTGACAATGGCAGAGGAGATCTCTGCCGAAAGGTCGTGGGCAGTAAACGACTTGACGCGGCTTGAAGACGACAGTCTACCACTTGGCAATGGCAGAGGAGATCTCTGCCGAAAGCTCGTGGGCAGTAACACACTTGACGTGGCTTGAAGACGACAGTCTACCACTTGACAATGGCAGAGGAGATCTATGCCGAAAGCTCTTGGGCAGTTCCCACTTGATGCGGCTTGAAGACGACAGTCTACCCCTTTACAATGGCAGAGGAGATCTCTGCCAAAAGCTCGCGGGCAGTTAACCACTTGACGTGGCTCGAAGACCACAGTCTACCACTTGACAATGGCAGAGGAGACCTCTGACAAAAGCTCGTGGGCAGTTAACCACTTGACGCGGCTTGAAGACGACAGTCAAACATTTGACAATGGCAGAGGAGATATCTGCCGAAAGCTTGTGGGCAGTAAACCACTTCATGCGGCTTGAAGACGACAGTCTACCACTTGACAATGGCAGAGGAGGTCTCTGACGAAAGCTCGTGGGCAGTAAACCACTTGACGTGGCTTGAAGACGACAATCTACCACTTTACAATGGCAGAGGAGATCTCCGCCGAAATCTCTTGGGCAGTTACCCACTTGACGCAGCTTGAAGACGACAGTCAACCACTTAACAATGGCAGATTAGATCTCTGCCGTAAGCTCATGGGCAATAAACAGCTTGACGCAGTTGGAAGACGACAGTCAACCACTTGACAATGGCAGAGGAGATCTCTGCCAAAAGCCCGTGGGCAGCTAACCACTTGACGCGGCTTGAAGACGAGAGTCAACCACTCGACAATGGCAGGGGAGATCTCTGCCAAACGCTTGTGGGCAGTAAACAACTTGACGCAGCTTGAAGACGACAGTCTACCACTTGACAATCGCAGAGGAGATCTCTGACAAAAGCTCGTGGGCAGTAAACAACTTGACGCAGTTGGAAGACGACAGTCAACCACTTGACAATGGCAGAGGAAATCTCTGCCAAAAACTCGTGTGCAGTTACCCACTTGACGCAGCATGAAGACGACAGTCAAACACTTGACAATGGCAGAGGAGATCTCTGCCAAATGCTCGTGGGCAGTTAACCACTTGACGCGGCTCGAAGATGACAATCAATCACTTGACAATGGCAGAGGAGATCTCTGCCGAATGGTCGTGGGCAGTAAAACACTTGACGTGGCTTAAAGACGACTGTCTACACCTTAGCAATGCAGAGGAGATCTCTGCCGAAAGCTCGTTGGCACTAAACCACTTGACGCGGCTTGAAGACCACAGTCTACCACTTGACAATGACAGAGGAGATCTCTGACGAAAGCTCATGGGCTTTAAACCACTGGACGCAGCTAGAAGACGACAGTCAACCACTTGACAATTACAGAGGATATCTCTGCCAAAAGCTCGTGGGCAGGTAAACACTCAACCCGGCTTGAAGACGACAGTCAAACACTTGACAATGGCAGAGATCTCTGCCAAAAGCTCGTGGGCAGTTAACCACTTGACGCGGCTTGAAGACGACATTCTATCACTTGACAATGGCAGAGGAGATCTCTGCCGAAAGCTTGTCGGAATTAACAACCCGAAGCGGTTCGAAAGCCGAGAGTATTTTATTAAAGTAATTTAGGTTATTTCCAGAGTTTTTTTTTCATACACTTCTGCAATGGAGTAAACTCTACCTGTGGTTAGCAAATTACTCTACGCTTTTGTTTTTGCGTGAATCTTGGTTGCATATCTTTTTGTTAGGCGACTTCCTAGTGTAATTTTCCTGCCGCCAGAATCTCCATGTTATGCTCCCAATTTTAAATCTCGTGCTGGTACACAGAATGCAGTTTAGACCAGTGCATTCCAGTTTGCATTCTTAGCTCGTGCAGAAGCTTTTGGTTTAGCAGAAGTTCTAGAAGATACATCCACTTCAGTAGAGAACTTTATTTCTATTTAAGAGCTTGTCCTCCCAGGGTATACTGAGAAATCTGCAGAGCTGTTTTTAGTATTTCTTTATTTTCCTCGTTATGTTTTGCATGTCACTGGAGGGAAGGCCAAAGATGGAGCAGGTCACGCTGCTCGCTTCCTACACCTTAGCAACAGGTTTGAGGTGATACCCAGTATTGATGATAACTCTGAGCCAGCACGGGACACCTCTCCTGTTTGGCCAGCAGCGATTTTCCTGTGCAGTCCCGACAAGTGCAGAGGGTGGATATTCTTGTCATTGGGAGCTCCAATGTTAGGCAGGTGATGGATCCCCTCAGGGGAATAGCAGGCAAGCGGGAAAGAGTGCCAGCGGGCACTCGTTATGTTTGCCGTCCTTGATGTGGAGGAGGCCTTGTCGGCGGCTATCGAGCCCACTGGATGCAACCGGCTGCATCTAGTGGCACATGTCGGTACGAATGAAGCCAGCTGCTTGACTTTTGAGGGCATCCTCGGCTCCTTTCGGCTGCTGGCTTATTTGGTGAAATGAACTATAATGGTACGCGGAGTGCAAGTTAAGTTGTCTATTTGTACATCGTATCCAGGGTTGATAACGGTCTTCATCTTTGGAGCAGATGGTGGCGGCGTGTCTACTGTAGTAAAGAATTCGATAAAATCTAGCGAGGTGATCACGGATTCCGATTGTAAAATAATCTTGATGAAGTTAAATATCGAAGCTCAGTGAGAGATGATAATCGGATACTTTTATAGACCACCTGGGTCATGTGCTCTAGAGGTAGCGCGCTTCAGACGAATTTTCAGAATATCGTTAATAATTTTCTTGGTCATGTCGCTGTAATAGGGGACGACTTCAGCTTGCCAAGTACAGATTGGGAGTGTCACGCTATCAAAACTGGTGCCAGAGGCAGGGATTCGTGCGGTATTGTTTTGGATATTTTCTCCGAAAATTACTTTATGCAGATAGTTAAGAGAACCAACTCGTGAAAGTAACGTCTTAGATCTCCTGGCAACAAACAGAACTGAAGTCATCGGACAGTTAACACAAAGGAAAGTACCATTGATCGTAAGGCTGTGATAACATCTATGACAACGGGTCTTACAAAGAATGTTAAGAAAGGTAGGAAGATATTTTTGCTTAGCAAGAGTCACAGGATACAAATTGCAGAATATCCGAGCAATCAGCATAAGATGTTCGGTAATAAGGACGAACATGTGGAGGAAAAAAATGGAAAAACTTCAGAGGCATCGTACAATATGCCCTAGACAACAATATGGCGAGTAAGGCCTTTAGGGATGGGAAAGATCCACCATGGTATAATAGCCATATTTGGAAACTGCTACGTAAACAAAGAGAACATCTCAGACTCAAGAGAAGTAAAAACCTAGCTGACAAACAAAAGCTGAACGAAACAAAAATGAGTGTAAGGAGAGCAATGAGAGCTTTCAATGACTTTGAAAGTAAAACTTTATCCACAGATTTGAATAAAGACCGTAAGATGTTTTGGTCGTATGTAAAATATGAAAGTGGGTCCAAATCATCTGTTCATTCTCTCAGTGACCGCACTGGCCCGAAACGGAAGATAACTGAGAGAAAGCCGAAATACTGAATTCTGTCTTCCGAAATTGTTTCTCCGCCGAAGATCGTAACACGGTCCCTCCTTTCAATCGTCGTACGAGCGTCGAAATGGCAGATATTGAGATAACTGATTGCGGATAGAAAAACAACTACACTCGCTTAGTAGTGGAAAGGAGTCAGGACCAGATGAGATACCTATAAGATTCTACACTGAAGCGCAAAAGAAAGTTGTATAGACATGCGTTTCAAATACAGAGATATGTAAAGAGGCAGAATACTACGGTGCGATCGGCAACGCCTACATAAGACAACAAGTGTCTGGCGCAGTTGTTATATCGGGTACTGCTGCTACAATGGCAGCTTATAAATATTTAAGTGAGTTTGAACGTGGTGCTACAGTCGGCGTACGAGCGATGGGACACAGCATCTCCGTGGTAGCAATGAAGTGGGGATTTTTCCCGCACTGCCGCTTAGTGGAAAAAATGGGAGCTTATCGACTGTACCATGAAAATCAGGAATCCGGTAAAACATCAGATCTCCGACATCGCTGCAGCCGGAAAAAGATCACGCAAGAAAGGGACCCACACCCTTCCGCAAACTGCTGCAGATTTCTGCGCTGGACCATCAACAAGTGTCAGCGTGCGAACCATTCAAAGAAACATCATCGATATGGGCTTTCGGAGCCGAAGGCCCACTCGTGTAACCTTGACGACTGCAAGACACAAAGCCTTACGCCTCGCCTGGGCCCGTCAACCGACATTGGACTGTTGATGACTGGAAACATGTTGCATGGTCGGACGAGTCTCGTTTCAATTTGCATCGAGCTGATGGACGTGTGCGGGTTTGGAGGCAACCTCATGAATCCATGAACGCTGCATGTCAGCAGGGGACTGTTCAAGCTGGTGGAGGCTCTGTAATGGTGTGGGGCGTGTGCAATTGGAGTGACTGGGACTCCTGAAACGTCTAGATACGACTCTGACAGGTGACATGTAGGAAGCATTCTGTCTGATTACCTGCATCCATTCATGTCCATTATGCATTCCGACGGACCTGGGGGACAATGCGACACCCCACACGTCGAGCTTGCTACAGAGTGGCTCCAGGAACACTCTCCTGAGTTTAAATACTTCCGCTTGCCACCAAATTACCCAGATATGAACATTATTGAGCGTATCTGAGATGCCTCGCAACGTGTTGTTCAGAAGAGATCTCCGCCCCCTCGTACTCTTACGGATTTGTGGACAGCGCTATAGGATTCATGGTGTCAATTATCTCCAGAACAGCTAGAGACATTGGACGAGTCCATGTCACATCGTGTTGCGGCACTTCTGCGTGCTCGCGGGTGCCCTACACGATATGAGGCAGATGTACCAGATTCTTTGGCTCTTCAGTGTACAAGGATCATACGAAAGAACTTGCTCCCCTTCTAGCAGTAATTTATAGAAGATCGCTTGAGCAACGAAGGGTACATAGCGACTGGGAGATACTGCAGGTCATTACCTTTCCTCAGAAGGGCCGTAGGCCAGATGCACGCAATTATAGAATTGTATCACTGACGTCAGTGTGTTATACATAGAATTATGGATCATATTCTATGCTCAAGAATTATAGCGTTTTTGGTGAATAAAGATCTCCTCTGTAAAAATGCAATTCTGCAAATAGACATTCTGCGGAACCCAGTTCTCTCTGTTCCTCCATGACATCCACAGCGCCGTAGACAATGGTGCTCACGTTCATGCCGTGTTCTCTGACTTCCGGAAGGCATTTCACACCGTCCCGCACTGCCGTTTAGTGAGAAAAAAAAAAACAAAAAAAAAAAACGAGCTTATCGAGTATCGGAGCAGATTTGTGACTGGATTCAAGACTTCCTTACAGATATAACTCAAGATGTCGCCCTTAACGGAACAAAATCAACAGATGTGAAAGTAATTTCCGGAATACCCTAAAGAAGTGCGATAGGACCGTTACTCTTTACAACATGTATAATTGATCTAGTAGAAAGTGTCGGATGCTCTTCAAGGCTGTTCACAGATGATGCGGTTGTTTATAACAAAGAAGCAACGCCTGAAGACAGTAACGGTTTGCAGAATACTGTCCAGAGAATTGATGACTGGTGCAGGCTCTGGCAGTTTAGCCTGAACGTAAATAAATGTAATACATTGCGCATACACAGGAAAAGACATGAACCTGTGTGAAATCTTATGGGACTTAACTGCTAAGGTCATCAGTCCCTAAGCTTACACACTACTTAATCTAAATTATCCTACGGACAAACACACACACCCATGCCCGAGGGAGGACTCGAACCTCCGCCGGGATCAGCCGTACAGTCCATGACTGCCAGGAAAAGAAATCCACTGCTGTATAGCTACACTACTGATGACAAACCGCTGCAAACAGTATCTGCTGTGAAATATCTAGGAGCAACTATCCAGAGCGACCTGAATTGGAATGACCACATCAAACAAATAGTGGGAAAATCAGATGCCAAACTGAGATTCATAGGAAGAATTGTGAAGAAATTTAACTCATCCACGAAGGAAGTGGTTTATATGGCGCTTGTTCGACCGATTCTTGAGTATTTTCATCTGTCTGTGATCCCTGCCAGGTAGGACTGATAGAAGAGAGAGAGAAGATCCAAGGAAGAGCGGCGCGTTTCGCCGCTGGATCGTGTAGCCGGTGCAAGAGCGTTACGGAGATGCTGTACAAACTCCACTGGCAGACACTATAAGAACGGCGTTGTGCATCACAGAGAGGTTTACTTTTGAAATTTCGAGAGAGCGCTTTCAGGGAAGAGTCGGACATCGTATTACTTCCTCCCACGTACGTCTCGTGTAATGCCCACGAGGGGAAAATTCGAGAAATTAAAGCCTATACAGAGGCTTACCGACGCTCATTCTTCCCACGCGCTATTCGTTAGTGGAATAGGGTTGGAGGGCTCAGTAGGTGGTACAAAAGTACCCTCCGTCACACACGGTCAGGTGGCTTGCAGAGTATGATGTAGATGAAGATACATATATTTAACCGTTACTCGCCATCTCCACTTTGCCCTGTCCGTTAAGTTTATGTTGTCAAAACGCTCCCTCTTGAGGCGTTAGCTCTTATCCGACTAGCTTCTCACACTAGTTTTCCAGTTCCAATATCGTGGAAAATCAATTTCGGTTAAGACACCAATGCATTAGGAGCGCTACTTCTGATTTTTCAATGACTTTATGTACTCAATAAGTCGTATACTTTCAACATATAAACTTCTGTGAGAAGACTTTCCTCGTCCAGTTATTCAGTTAATTCTAGAGGTTACTTGATTCTTCCAGAACAAAATTTTGAATGTTCACTGATCGGGACCATGTTACCGTCAAACTCTCTAACAGACCGAATTTTATCGCTGGCACTGTCTAATCAAATAAATCCCAAAAGAGTGCCTCACCGTTTAGGTGTTAGAAACTTCGTTTAGACTGGGCCAACTTCCAAAATTTCCCGTTATGTGTCAATAATTGAGGTGTTGAGATCAAAAGGGGGTCATGTCACTCAACATTAGCTTTGAGGTATGCTGAAAAAACTGTATATTTGTGAATAATATTATTCGCAAACCTTATAGTGTGCTCCTACATGCTCATCAGCAAGAATACGATCTTATACCAAAATCTGTAATCATAGAATAAAGAGCAAATAATAGAAAATGTATTACCTTTTTAATTTAAATAAGGTTCATTTTATCATAAATATCGTGTAACTAAAAAAACAGTATATTTTCAAACAATATATTCTTTCTAATTATTTCAATATGTTCATACACATTCCTGTTATTTGTATACACATTCATAAGTAAACAACACATATCTAAGTAGTCAAACTTCCTTAGCTTATAACATGGGAAAGTTAAAATTTCAAATCACACCACCTTCAGCCGTCTAAATTTCCAGTTTTCTTTTATTTTTGCTACTAGTTTCAGCGTACCAAACGCCATCTTTAGGCCCGTGAACGACATTTAGGAAGAATCCCACCTCTTGTACAATGGAAACAGAGGCCAGTATACAGTCACTGGTCTCTGTAGACTTCTTTTTAACACAGAGAGCCCCTGGATCATCATCTTTACATCTAACAGAAAAGGGAACCACTATGAATATATTGGAAGAAATAGAAATACACACACACACACACACACACACAAACAGCACCGCAGACTATATCTTTAATGTACAAACTGAGTTGGCTAACACCCCTTTTCTGAAAAATTTCCAAAAATTATTTTCCACCCTCCAATAACAAATAGTATTCCTACATCTATTTGCAGATCAAGTAGCAAATAATTAAAAAATCTTTGAAATGGAACATCGTTATAATAAGTGTAGCAGTATTCGCTCTAATATTCACAAAATCAGTGTCTCTCTATAGTGGTATAAAAGGCGTTTCAGTTACATAAGTGAATATGTGATCTTTTCCCAGACATGGGGTATCTTTATAATGTTACGATGTATCAAAGCATCTTTGACACTCATATGTTTTTAAACATTTTGTATCTATCAAAACATGCGATGCATGTTAGAAGTCTGTTCTGTGACTAATATGAAGTGCTCAGTGATACAAATTTACGTGTGCAACAATAGGAATGTGGTGGAAATGTATTCAGCGACAAATCTGATGTGCTCAATTATACAGGTTTATGTCTGCAATGTTGGGAATGTGGCGAAAACTACGAACGCCGTTTGCTGGATGAAACCTATGAAACCAAGTACTCCAAACCGGCATTTCACGTGTGTCACATCCCAATGCAAATCTGTAAGGCAACCATCTATGTGACGTGCTTATAATTATGTGTTGCTTATATTTTAGCACAACTATTCAATAAAAATGTACCACATGTTCTACTAAAAGCATGAAGGCCGTCTGATGATGAACTGTAATGATTCGAAACCGGTGACGGTACCTTTTGAATAAAGGAACTTAAAATAAATTTGTGGATAGTTGCTGTCTCAACACCATCAACGTTTGCTGATGCCTTTGTTTTTCTTTCAGAAATAGCTGAAGACTTCGAAGAACAGTTGAACGGAACGGATAGTGTTTCGAAAAGAGATGAGAAGATAAACATTAACAAAAGCACAACAAGGATAACGGAGTGCTGCTGAATTCAATCAGCCGGTGGTAAAGGAATTAGGTTCGGAAACGATACGCTAAAACTAATAGATAGATTTTACTATTTGGGCAGTAAAATAACTGATGATGGCCGAAGTAGAGACGATATAAACTGTAGACTGGCAATGGGAAGAAAAGTGTAACAGAAATTTCTTGACATCGAATATAAATTTGTTAGGATGTCTTGTCTGAAGGAGTATAGCCTTGTAGGGAAGTGAAACGTAGATGATAAACAATTCAGACCAGAAGAGAATAGAAGATATTGAGTTGTGCTGCTACAGAAGAAAGATGAAGATTAGGTAGGTAGATCATGCAACTAATGAAGAGTCACTGAATAAAATTGGAGAGAGATGTTGAGAGCTGCATAAACCAGTCTTTGAGCTGAAGACCAAAACAACAAGTAAGAACCAAATATCAGTCCAGGTTTAGAATTTCCCTAATGACTTTGGTGCTGACGGGATGTTAAAATCTAAACATTTCTCGTAAATCTCTTCAAGAAAACGGGAAAGAACAGCCCACTGGCTTAAATTCCCCTTCCGTCACGTCTCCCCATGGGAATCAGTGAGACGGGTCTCTTTTCGCTCCTCATTGCAAAACGTCTAATATTCCCAATCAGGTCTTGGTGTCACAGGCAATGAGAAAATCTGTACGGCGCTACGGAGCGCGTAATCAGAAGCTTCAGACCGAGAATTAAGGTCTCTTGCTCTGGATGGGAAGTGGTAAATGTGAGGGATATGAACAGTCAATGTGCCGACACATAGTAATTATTAGAGACAATGCAGTGGCTCTGACAGCAACCTCCTGTGGCATGAACCAATGACCTCTCGTTCCGCAGCTGCTCACGCTAACCACGGGACCACGGCGCTCCTATGCTTACATTATCCTTGACGTTGCCTATCTTGCGCATGGACTACTCAGTTTGTATATTTTGCTTATTTTTTCATAGTTCCACACAACTTCTTCCTGAAACTTCCTGGCCGATTAAAACTGTGTGCCCGACCGAGACTCGAACTCGGGACCTTGGAAGGCCCAACGGCAACGATCGGGCGCCGTGTCATCCTCGGCCCAGAGGCGTCACTGGGTGCGGATATGGAGGTGCATGTGGTCATCACACTGCTCTTCCAGCCGTATGTCAGTTCACGAGACCGGAGCCGCTACTTTTCTATCAAGCAGCACCTCGGGCAAAGGTCCCGAGTTCGAGTCTCGGTCGGGCACACAGTTTTAATCAGCCAGGAAGTTTCATATCAGCGCACACTCCGCTGCAGAGTGAAAATCTCATTCTGGAAACTTCCTGTTTTCTCGATTGATCTGTGTTCAGTTTTTCAAGGCCTATCCAGTGTGCCAACTTATAACTGAGGGGGGTGCGATGGGGAGGTTCCCTTGTCAGTATTTCTGCAGGGGACTTTCAACGACTTGTTGAGTCCTTGCACTTCGAGCTGCTGCACTAAAACTAAAAACTAAACTCCGTCCGAACAGACCTTGGAAGGCCCAACGGCAACGATCGGGCGCCGTGTCATCCTCGGCCCAGAGACGTCACTGGGTGCGGATATGGAGGGGCATGTGGTCATCACACTGCCCTTCCAGCCGTATGTCAGTTCACGAGACCGGAGCCGCTACTTCTCCATCAAGCAGCTCCTCAGTTTCGCTTACAAGGGCTGAGTGCACCCTGCTTACCAACAACGCTCGGCAGACCGGATGGTCACCCATCCAAGTGCTAGCCCAGCCCGATAGCGCTTAACTTCGGTGATCTGACGGGAACCGGTGTTACCACTTGGGCAAGGTCGTTGGCCGAGCTGCTGCAGTACGGGAGGCAAAAAGAGGGACACGATATTAGGCCATTTTTCTCCTCAGCATATAACTAGTCAATGGCAGAAGAGGGAAGAAAGTAATATAAGTGTTCAACGTCTTGCCCACGACGAAACCTTTATGGACAGGCCACAAGTTCGGATTGGGAATGAAAGAGAAAGGAAATCGGCCGTGTTCATTTGAAAGCAACCATCCCATCATTCGTCTTAATCGTTATAGGGAAACTGCGGATACCCTAAATATGGATGTTCGGACAGTGATTGTAATTGCCTTACTTCTGAATGCGAATGCAGTGCGTTATCTCTCTCTGTAGTGTCAGGAGGGACATTACCCCACAGTCAGACATCTTATAGTGGGAGTAGTTTACCGTTGCTTTCCTCGAACCTGTGGCCGGACGGGATAGCCGAGCGGTGCGACGGTCCGAGGCGCCTTGCACGGTTCGCGCGCGGCGCCTCCCCCCCCCCCCCCCCCCCCCCCCCGTCGGAGATTCGAGTCCTTCCTTGGGCCTGGGTGTGTGCGTTGTCGTTACCGTTAGTTAGTTGAAATTAGTTTAAATAGTGTGTAAGTCTAGGGACCGATGACCTCAGCAGTTTGGCCCCATAGGAACTTGCCACTAACACTTCGAATCTGTGGACCTGGCGGCACTGTATAGAGCCGGTGACTGCAGTATTTTGCAAGGAAGGTCAGCTAAAACTCTAGGTTTACGTCAAAGTTGTAGTTTGTTTCCGATATTTGTAAATATTTGTAATGATGATATGCAGAGGCAATACCTAAATCAAACAGGATTTTACACCCATAATCTTAAACAGAATATTTATCGACAGCACTCCTTGCTGATAGTAACAACCTCTAAAAATGGCATTTCAAATTAAATGTAACTGTGAAGTGCTGTAGCTTAACTATTTTGACTCAAATAAGAAAAGTTGTGGCTTTTAGAGATCAAGATCCAGAGCCACGGAAAATTGTAATTTACAGTAGGCATAGGAAATGAGTTCAGCCCTGGAAAATGATGCCTCCTTCAGAAACGAAAGAGACATGCTGAACGAAATACGAAGTTTCAGTTATAGAGCGCGCAAAATGCCGTGGCCGTTAAATGTGCAGTCGACTGGTTAAGCTTGGGGGGAGCAGCAGTGGTGGAGGGTCGCTCAGAGCGCTGCAGGGAAAATGCCAAGCGCTGGAAGGCAAAGTCCTCTTCTAAACTGAAGCCCACGCTCATACTTTTTGTAAATATTAAGTGGGCCCCTCCACTCCCACACCTGCATGGTGACCTTCCCAAAAGACCTACTGTCACCTCTGCTTTGGTTAGTATCTAAAAAGAATTCCGCCGAAAATGCAACAATTTATTTTCACCTGGCTTGTCAACCTGTTGTAACTTTGGGAGAAGCTCATGAGTGGCGAATTTTGAGTAAATCCTACACGTTTCTCTGGTTGCCATGTCAAAATTTGCTTCTTTTGCCAAAACACAGCGGACTTTACACTGTTCCACCTCACTAACATGATGTGCAGACTAAATTGTGAGAGAATTCTGAGACGGTGGTTTATTAATTTTATTAAGTGAGGAACTGAGGAAAATGGTTCAAATGGATCTAAGCACTATGGGACTTAACATCTGAGGTCATCAGTCCCCTAAACGTTAAACTAAGTAAACCTAACTAACCTAAGGACATCACACACATCCATGCCCGAGGCAGGATTCGAACCTGCGACCCTAGCAGCCGCGTGGTTCCGGACTGAAGCGCCTAGAACCGCTCAGCCACAGCAGCCGGCGAACTGAGGAAAAGTAAAGGCAGTAGCTTGTGAAAAAGGACATCCTCGGTACAAAAAACATATAATGTCTTCACATATGTTGTTCCAAAACACATAACATATGTCGTTTCACCAGCTATCGATGGCTCATAAAGATTACATTCTTCCACCGAAAAAGTCTGTAGTTATTGGAGTAGCACGGTGAATAATAAAGTTTTACATAATAACGATATGGTAGAATAATCTCCTCTTTACGTGCTATCATTTGCTAAAATCTCATTTCGATATCTGAAACCGTTTATGAAATATGATGAATGTTATGGATATTTCACTCTAGCTTTATCGCTGACGCGGCGTGATCGCAAATAAGTGTGCTACATCAGATCAATTTTCTCGGGACTGGTGACCTCTATCCAAGTATAAAGAAAAATGCAATATGTTAGCCAAATTTCATACCCACACACATTATGTAATATGAACCAAACGCAAAATCATAGCGATCTCTATTTTTCACTGTACACTTTTCCGAATTTCGCGCTGTGTGTTATTTTCACGTAAATACCACAATAACTATGACAATTATGGAAATGATAGGCACATCATCATGAACCTGACTTATAGAGCTATAAGTAAAGCAAAAATGAATTTTTTTACCGAATAGTTTCTGTAAAATCGTTTGAGAAAGACTGCAGGTTGTTCGCCTCGATTCTGTCATCGGTGACCGGCCGAAAGGTGGCAAACACCTGTCGGTTGCCCTTCTCAACAGATGAATAAACTCGCCCAGCGCTTTGGACGAAAACTTGTCGCTGCGGATCGGCCACCGTAACCTGCGCGAGCTATACGTTAGTGCAAACATACACAGATCATTGAATAAAAAATTAGAGAAGGCATACCTAATAAAGTTCTATAAAGCAAGGGAATGCAAGCCATATTGTTTGGGAGCGGGAACGTATCCCACAAACGAGCGAGAAATGAAGAATAAGAGCACAAAATGAACACAGAATGTAAGTGGCAGATGCGCGGCTTTTAAAAAGAGCGGCTGGTAACAGTTACACAGCTTAAAGTACACAGCAATCAAATAACGGTTATTACTGAAAGGTGTCGATGAACAGATAAAGGAGTATAGAAATAAATGGAGAGATCATTTCACGAGAATGAACGAAACAGAATCCCAAAAATAACAATGAATCATCGACCAACAGTCCGTCCCCGGTAGCTGAGTGGTCAGTGCGACAGGTTATCAATCCTAAGGGCCCGGGTTCGATTCCTGGCTGGGTCGGAGATTTTCTCCGCTCAGGGACTGGGTGTTGTGTTGTCCTAATCATCATCATTTCATCCCCAAGTCGCCGAAGTGTCGTGAAATCAAAAGACTTGCACCAGGAGTAGTGGGACAAACTTTGTGCCACCCCCTCTCCATTGTTGCCAAATTTATTCAAGATGGCGGCGATGACGTCATCCAAGATGGCGGCATCTATACTTGACAACACTGCATGACGTCATCCAAGATCGCGGCTTTTGGCGGGAAAATAGGCCAATTGTGCTACGTCCACTAGCCTAACCTCAAGAAGAAATGGCGGGAATTTTGAATTTTGGCGGGAAAATAGACCAATTGGGCTACATCCACTAACCTATGCCTCCAGAAAAAACGGCGGGAAGCTTGAATTTTGGCAAGAAAATAGACCAATTGTGCTACGACCACTAACCTAAGCCTCCAGAAGAAAAAATGGCGGGAAGTTTGAATTTCAACAGGATAATGTATGCAAAAACCGTACTTATCTTTATTATTATTATTATTTATTATCATTCATTAACATTCATTATCATTTATTATTATTTATTATCATTTATTATTATTTATTATTATTGACCTGTCTCCACTAGAAAATTCCCTCCAAAATCAAATTCCAACACGAAAATGGCTGCAAAACCTTACTTTTCTTTATTATTATTCTTTATCATTTATTAACATTCATTATCATTCACTATCATTTATTATCATTCATTATCATTTAATATTATTATTTATTATTATAGGCCTACCTCCACTAGAAAATTGCGCCAAATTAAAATTCCAACACGATAATGTCTCGAAAACTGTACTTCTATTTATTATTATCATTTATTATTTATTCAAGATGTCCGATTTTCTCAGCAAGAAAGCCATTTTCCTTGTGTTGTGGTCTTCAGTCCTGAGACTGGTTTGATGCAGCTCTCCATGCTACTCTATCCTGTCCAAGCTTCTTCATCTCCCAGTACCTACTGCAACGTACATCCTTCTGAATCTGCTTAGTGTATTCATCTCTTGGTCTCCCTCTACGATTTTTACACTCCACACTGCCCTCCAATACCAAACTGGTGATCCCTTGATGCCTCAGAACATGTCCTACCTACCGACCCCTTCTTCTAGTCAAGTTGTGCCACAAACTTCTCTTCTTCCCAATCCTATTCAATACTTCCTCATTAGTTATGTGATCTACCCATCTCATCTTCAGCATTCTTCTGTAGCACCACATTTCGAAAGCTTCTATTCCCTTCTTGTCCAAACTATTTCTCGTCCATGTTTCACTTCCATACATGGCTACACTCCATACAAATACTTTCAGAAACGACTTCCTGACACTTAAACCTATACTCGATGTTAACAAATTTCTCTTCTTCACGAACACTTTCCTTGCCATTGCTAGTCTACATTTTATATGCTCTCTACTTCGACCATCATCAGTTATTTTGCTCCCCAAACAGCAAAACTCCTTTATTACTTTAAGTGTCTCATTTCCTCACCTAATTCCCTCAGCATCACCCAACTTAATTCGACTACATTCTATTATCCTCGTTTCGATTTTGTTGATGTTCATCTTATATCCTCCTTTCAAGACACTATCCATTACGTTCAACTGCTCTTCCAAGTCCTTTGCTTTCTCTGACAGAATTACAATGTCATTGGCGAACCTCAGATTTTTTATTTCTTCTCCTTGGATTTTAATACCTACTCCAAATTTTTCTTTTGTTTCCTTCACTGCTTGTTCAATATAGAGATTGAATAACATCGTGGAGAGGCTACAACCCTGTCTCACTCCCTTCCCAACCACTGCTTCTCTTTGATGTCCCTCGACTCTTACAACTGTCATCTGGTTTCCTTACATCCATAACAAAAATCTATCACAAGTTCAAATCCCAACACCATAATTGATCATACGTACGATCTTTCTCCGTCACTTATCTTTATTCACTGGTAGCCTATCATAATAGCATCAAATAATAAACTGCTCTTTTAGTAACGTAAGTCATGTTCTTTGATTTTGCTGGGGGAAGGAACTGAAGACTTTATTTCAAGCAGTGCGGTCATCACTTGCTCTCCAACACAGTCAGCACACACATCTTTGATATCGCAGTTCAGTCGCCACGACATCCGCGCTCCAACTGAATTAGTTCAAATCCTCACCACCATCTGGCCAGCGCGCGGAGACACTGCCGACGCCTGTCACGTGAGGCGACCACCTGCACTGGACTGGCGGTAGGCTGGGGGCGAGCCTAGTGATCGAGCCATGTCGTAAACATGTTTTCTCTGGACATGCTCGAACTTGCCGAGTTTGACGTCACAGCGGCCCCTTGTCTGCTCACCACGTGTATTCGTCGCCTCCGCACGTTTCCTGCCAAAATTGTTTGCCTCGGAGCTAAATCACACAACGGTCGGCTGTTCCCTGCCACACTTTTTGCGCCAAAGTTGTTTTCCTGGGCACGTTCAAACCTGTCAATGCCGACCGCTCACTGTCCACCATGTGTCCCTGTGCGAGCGAGAACACAGTGCTACACTTTTGGCGGCAAAGTTTGCTCGACAGTGTAATCCGCCATGACTATATAATAGCACGTTTGGTCCGCACTAGAACGCTCGCTAATTGACTCTCTCTCGCACGCGCGTAATAACTGTACAATCGCTGCGCCGCCGCCCCACTTACGTCACACACCCTCCATACGTGCAACGGACATCGTCTTCTATAAATACCTAAGTACTTAATTCCATTTCGTTTTTAATCATATTAAATAATTCAATTTACAGGTTCATATATGTATGCAAAGGTGTTCAACTACCTAATTTCAACTACTTTTCGAGGACCAGACAGCCACCTCTTCCTACAAACCAGCGCCAAGTTTGAATTCTGGCAGTAAAGAAAGGTCACTTCTGCTTTCTCTACCAACCTATCAAAATTGTTGTAAAAAATGGGCACTTGTACTAACCTCCTAGGAACCAGCGCCAAGTTTGAAATCTGCCATTAAACAAAGCTCACTGCCGCTTCCACCACCAACCTAAGAAAACTGTTGCAAACCAAGCTCATCACCGCTAAACTAAGCCACCAGCACTCAACCTCTTCGTACACGTTTCGGGTAAAAGGACTCACCCTGCACTAGGCCCATGGATGGAGGAACCAATTTACTTTATTTAGGAATGGAGTATATGTATCACACCGACATGTTCCACACCATACGGACCTGCAAAACACTCCTACATAACTCATTTACAATGTTCTAGACACACGCTTGCTAATTGTAAACAGTTAAAAATAACTCATAGCCCAGCCTACGGACACGCAAACCGCTCGTAAATAATGCAAAACATTTACGTCCAAATAGCCAAACAACTGCTAATTTTCGGAAATAATTTCAGTCCATAGGCTGATGGGAGGAGGAACGAGTGTACTTTATTTATTTGGGGCATATCTTTTTGAAACTTTTACTTCTCATAGGTTTCGATATGTAAGGCTGACCTAATGCAGTTTCTGACCTCCAGTGGTGCACTACACTTGGCAAGACAACCACACCCATCAAGATATTCATTCCAATCCAGACCTGTAACTCCTCTACAGATAAATTTGTCCAGTTATTTGTCTACTCACCCACATTGTGACCAGATCGCCGTTGTTGCGCAAAACCAGCTCAGACTGCGCTGTGCTGCTCGGGGAAGTAAGGAAGGGCTGCACTCTATTTATTTGGAGCCCTTTTATTTATTAGAGGAGTATATTTGTCACAAAACACCCGCACAGGTCCGACTGTGGTCATCTGACACAGGCCACAAATACGTAAACAACTCCTAATTTTACCACACAACAGCAAACAGCTCTTAAATAATGCAGTACACAATATCCGCAGACGAGCTCTGTACTCTTAAACTATCCAAATAAAGCACAGCACAGTGCACAGACATGCTCGCAAAATAGTGCAACAGACGCGCCCAAACACCCCCAGCTGCCAAACCGATCAAAAGTCTCTGCTCAATCGCCCCCAAACATGACCACAACACAGTCGCATTCGCGCCTAACACCGGGGAAATTGATGTCGCCTATGCACCTTAGATTAAGCTCCAAAGCAGGTGGGAGAGAGGGTACCAGAGCCTCCACCCAAGTTGCTTCCGCGCTCGCTCGTGATAGCCGACCCGAAAGGGCAATTCATGGGCCATAATCTCTGGAAAACTGTACTTCTATTCATTATTGTTATCATTTACTATTATTTATTAGCATTTATTATGATTTATTATTATTTGTTCAAGATGGTCGAAGAAAGTCCATTCCCTTACATCCATAACAAAAAATCTCTCACAAATTCAAATTAAAACACGATAATCTGTCACACCTATGAAAAAAAAAGAGATCAATTGGGGCCATGTGCACTAACCTAAGTCCACCTCATCCTACGAAGTTTGAATTTTTCACCCTCACTTATTTTTTCACTCCTAAGCTATGAAAATCGCGTCAAATAGTAATAAAGTGCACTTTTACTAACGTAAGTCACCTCCTGTGAATTCGTGGGAAAAGGACTGAAGTCTTTATTCACTTGTTCTCCAATAGAGTTAGTATACATCTTAGGTCGCAGTCCAACCGCCACGAGGCCCCCAGTCCAACTGAATTGGTTCATATGGTCGCCACCGACCCGCGCGCCACCGGCCAGCCAGCGGTCGCCGCACGTGGCGGCCGCCAGCTGCGTCCGCACCCGCTGTCCGTCCAGCGGCCCGCCCACGTCTCAGCCTACTGCCGCCGACTCGCGTCACAGGCCTGCGTTGGTCCAGCGATGTAAACATGTTTTCGTGGACAGTGGAGTCCACACCCCACCAACCAGTTGGCGCCGAAGCTGTTCGCTGCACAGGTTGGAACCTGCCGATTTCATAACGGTCGGTCGGTTTATCCAGCACCTGGTTGACAAAGAATGCCCTGCCACACGATTGACGCCGAAGTTTGCTCGAGAGTGGAATCCGCCATGACGTCACACAGGTGGTCCAGCACATGTGCTCGCCACGATGTCCCTTGCTAAGTTAATTGATCAACCGACACTCATTATTCAATCCACATTCTGCACTTACCTAATCGAGGATCGTCACGAAAACACACGCCCGTACACGTGAGCCTTCGCGCACGCCGAGCTTAGTACCTTCTCAAGTGAATGTAACAAAGTTCCCATGACTGCTTAAGTAAACTGATCAATTAATCAACCTCTCTGATACGGAAAACTGCCACATCCACCTAGACCGGGAATCAATTTTCCACCAGTACCACGCACACCTGGACTCAGAATGAAATAGTTAAAGTCCCTACCGACCGCCACGGCCCCTTACCGACCCACGTTCGTCGGCTAACATGTACTAATGTGTACTGCCGTTTGCTAACGTGCACCAACCTACATTAACGTATATCACATTTTTTCTATACAAATAAGCCAAATTTGAATTCTGATGGTCAGTTCGTGTTTCGATACCAACACAAGAAAATTATGGCAAACGAAGCCACTAACCTAAGTTACCTGTGATGATTCAAAATCATCTGCTTTGCCTCTCTCACACACCACGAGCGCGAGACCGCCCACGTCACAGCCTGGACCTTTATACTCGCGTCGGACATACTCCTCTGTAAATATTCTAGCTAAACTATGACCCTAATACTGTTGTTCAATCCACACGGTCTAGGACATGGCCAGACCACACCACCAGTACCTAAGCCGAGAACATCGCTGGCCCCACCTGCAGTTAACCGCTGAGAGACGGAGGTATACTGCAATCACATCCCGCACGCTCTCGTAGCTACTTGCCTCAGCAATGCGATCTAACTAAACCTCGAAGTAGAAAAAATAATAACCAACTCTATCATATTCTATATCGTCCCACAAATACCTTACCTACATTTTATTTAGGCATCGAGTATATCTATCACTCTCAAACAAAAAACACGCGCCCTGACGGTCTGGTGTCATGTTGCACAGTCGGCAGACACGCAAACAACACCTAATTTCAGTGCACAATATCAAACTGCTCCTAAATAATGCAGTACACATAACTGTAAACATCATCAGTACTCGTAATCTGCCCAAATAACGCATAGCAAAATGACTCAACAGAGGCGCGCATTGAACCCGTCCCACACTAAGTCACACGTCCGACAGCTCTCAATTCCCTCAAAAGTCTCTTTTCGAACCCTCAAACATGACTTGATGACAGTCACATTCACACCTAACACCTGAGAAATTCATATCACCTAGGCGCCGGACATGACTATCCAAGCCAGGCCACGCGCATCATCTGTCACCATCCTAACTTGTGCGGTCCAACACACGTGTTAAGGCTGCATTCCATTGGTTGCCTGCCTATTTGCAACACATCTCCACCTTCACGTCTGTAGTCAGAATAGCCGAGAGCGAGTTCACACACACGCACACACACACACACACACACACACACACACACACACACGGTCATCCTCTCTACTCATCCCATAACATAAGCAATACTAACTTTACAAGCCATTATATACAAACCCTGCATAATGTAAGCCACAGTAATTTTACAATACCAACTTTAGGCCCTATGCTCTCCATTCCTAAGGAAGCACTGTGAACCTGCTCTTTCTTTCTACACACGTGACACTCAGCAGTAATCAGCCCTTCTACATCAACATCGAAGTCCCTCTCAGAATTGTTCACAACTTCGGCGATCGCTTCCCCTCAACATAAATGCGTTACTTTCTCTTCTTCCTTGCCTTCTCGCTTTTTTTTATACAAACATATCCGGACTCATAGACTACAAGAACGCACCAAAATTTTTTCGAAGTACAGTATCCTGTAAACCACTGACTAACTAGAAACAAACAGACCATAAAAAATGATATTCGCACTCTCGAATACCGAAGTCGTTGATGTCATTATACTTACAGTTAAATGTTACGTTCGCGGTCTCAATTGATTGTCATTCGACAATGAGCTAAGTATCGGAAATACACTCTCTTGACCCCTGTTACTCTGGAAATATCTGTACCGTTATTATTACTTCCTGTCTACTCATCACATAACATAAACAATATTAACTTTACAATGCAATATATACAAACGCTACACATTGTAAACCACATTAATTTTACAATACAGTATATACATATTGACACAAAACAGTGCACTTATCCAGTGTATCTCCACAGCATACGAAAAAAAAATTTCCTATTCCTGCAGCGTCTACATACCCCATTGCTCTCCAGTCCTAGGAAAGCACCGTCAACCTGCTCTTTCTCTCTACACATCCAACACTCAGAGCTAATCTTCCCTCTTACATCAGCAGACCTAAGTCACCCTCAGAACACTTTTTTACAAATTCAGTATCGTCCCCCCTCAGCACAAACGATTTACTGTCTCTCCTTCCTTGCCTGCTCGCTTTTCTACAAACAACCTCAGACTCATAGACTGCAAGAACACATGTACTTTCTCCATAATATTACACGATTTTAGCTGTACTTCTCAATATCATGCACTAGGCTACACCATACCGATCACTAGTTCATCATAATTCCCAAGATATAGGCTTCAAATTAATTCTATACAAACGCCGAACTTCATCTATGTGCAGCATGCTGTAAACCACTCACTAACTAGAAACAAACATACGGAAAATGACATTTCCACTCTCGAATGCCGGTCTCAGTCATGTAACATATTCGAGATCGTGGCTATAATTTACACATCAACTAAGTTCTGTCCCAGGTCTAGAGAACAGACAAGCGTGTATCCAACACACCAAAGTCGATCTTCACTCAACTAAATAAAGGAAGCAAATGTGCAGAAGTAGTCAATCGCACAATCTACATCCCATCGAATAACACTCTAACCCAAATCAATCATCCTCTCAAATTCTGACTTGATCGCCAAAGCCACCCAACACATACTACTATTTCGCTGTTCGGTCGTCCAGAGGACATAAAAGTTAAATCTTACAGCAACAGCTCTTTCTCAATCGATCATCCGTACACTCTCTGTTATCCTTTAGCACTGAGGTGAGTAAGTTTAGCCGTGAATGATTCCGCGTGCGCGAAGGCTCACGTGTACGGGCGTGTGTTTTCGTGACGATCTTCGATTAGGTAAGTGCAGAATGTGGATTGAATAATGAGTGTCGGTTGATCAACTAGCAAGGGACGTCGTGGCGAGCACATGTGCTGGACCACGACGTCATGGCGGATTCCACTCTCGAGCAAACTTCGGCGTCAATCGTGCGGCAGGGCATTCTTTGTCAACCAGGTGCTGGATAAACCGACCGACCGTTATGAAATCGGCAGGTTCCAGCCTGTGCAGCGAACAGCTTTGGCGCCAACTGGTCGGTGGGGGTGGACTCCACTGTCCACGAAAACATGTTTACATCACTGAACCAACGCAGGCCTGTGACGCGAGTCGGCGGCAGTAGGCTGTGACGTGGGCGGGCCGCTGGACGGACAGCGGGTGCGGACGCAGCTGGCGGCCGCCACGTGAGGCGACCGCTGGCTGGCCGGTGGCGCGCGGGTCGGTGGCGACCATATGAACCAATTCAGTTGGACTGGGGGCCTCGTGGCGGTTGGACTGCGATCTAAGATGTGTACTAACTCTATTGGAGAACAAGTTCAAAAATGGTTCAAATGGTTCTGAGCACTATGGGACTCAACTGCTGAGGTCATTAGTCCCCTAGAACTTAGAACTAGTTAAACCTAACTAACCTAAGGACATCACAAACATCCATGCCCGAGGCAGGATTCGAACCTGCGACCGTAGTGGTCTTGCGGTTCCAGGCTGCAGCGCCTTTAACCGCACGGCGGAGAACAAGTGATGACGGTACTGTTTGAAATAAAGACTTCAGTCCTTTTCCCACGAATTCACAGGAGGTGACTTACGTTAGTAAAAGTGCACTTTATTACTATTTGACGCGATTTTCATAGCTTAGGAGGGAAAAAATAAGTGAGGGTGAAAAATTCAAACTTCGTAGGATGAGGTGGACTTAGGTTAGTGCGCATGGTCCCAATTCATCTCTTTTTTTTTCATAGGTGTGACAGATTATCGTGTTTTAATTTGAATTTGTGAGAGATTTTTTGTTATGGATGTAAGGGAATTAACTTTCTTGCCGCAAAAATTGAACATCTTGAATAAATAATAATAAATGCTAATAAAAAATAGTAAATGATAATAATAATGAATAGAAGTACAGTTTTCCGGAGATTATGGCCCATGAATTGCCCTTTCGGGTCGGCTATCACGAGCGAGCGCGGAAGCAACTTGGGTGGAGGCTCTGGTACCCTCTCTCCCACCTGCTTTGGAGCTTAATCTAAGGTGCATAGGCGACATCAATTTCCCCGGTGTTAGGCGCGAATGCGACTGTGTTGTGGTCATGTTTGGGGGCGATTGAGCAGAGACTTTTGATCGGTTTGGCAGCTGGGGGTGTTTGGGCGCGTCTGTTGCACTATTTTGCGAGCATGTCTGTGCACTGTGCTGTGCTTTATTTGGATAGTTTAAGAGTACAGAGCTCGTCTGCGGATATTGTGTACTGCATTATTTAAGAGCTGTTTGCTGTTGTGTGGTAAAATTAGGAGTTGTTTACGTATTTGTGGCCTGTGTCAGATGACCACAGTCGGACCTGTGCGGGTGTTTTGTGACAAATATACTCCTCTAATAAATAAAAGGGCTCCAAATAAATAGAGTGCAGCCCTTCCTTACTTCCCCGAGCAGCACAGCGCAGTCTGAGCTGGTTTTGCGCAACAACGGCGATCTGGTCACAATGTGGGTGAGTAGACAAATAACTGGACAAATTTATCTGTAGAGGAGTTACAGGTCTGGATTGGAATGAATATCTTGATGGGTGTGGTTGTCTTGCCAAGTGTAGTGCACTACTGGAGGTCAGAAACTGCATTAGGTCAGCCTTACATATCGAAACCTATGAGAAGTAAAAGTTTCAAAAAGATATGCCCCAAATAAATAAAGTACACTCGTTCCTCCTCCCATCAGCCTATGGACTGAAATTATTTCCGAAAATTAGCAGTTGTTTGGCTATTTGGACGTAAATGTTTTGCATTATTTACGAGCGGTTTGCGTGTCCGTAGGCTGGGCTATGAGTTATTTTTAACTGTTTACAATTAGCAAGCGTGTGTCTAGAACATTGTAAATGAGTTATGTAGGAGTGTTTTGCAGATCCGTATGGTGTGGAACATGTCGGTGTGATACATATACTCCATTCCTAAATAAAGTAAATTGGTTCCTCCATCCATGGGCCTAGTGCAGGGTGAGTCCTTTTACCCGAAACGTGTACGAAGAGGTTGAGTGCTGGTGGCTTAGTTTAGCGGTGATGAGCTTGGTTTGCAACAGTTTTCTTAGGTTGGTGGTGGAAGCGGCAGTGAGCTTTGTTTAATGGCAGATTTCAAACTTGGCGCTGGTTCCTAGGAGGTTAGTACAAGTGCCCATTTTTTACAACAATTTTGATAGGTTGGTAGAGAAAGCAGAAGTGACCTTTCTTTACTGCCAGAATTCAAACTTGGCGCTGGTTTGTAGGAAGAGGTGGCTGTCTGGTCCTCGAAAAGTAGTTGAAATTAGGTAGTTGAACACCTTTGCATACATATATGAACCTGTAAATTGAATTATTTAATATGATTAAAAACGAAATGGAATTAAGTACTTAGGTATTTATAGAAGACGATGTCCGTTGCATGTATGGAGGGTGTGTGACGTAAGTGGGGCGGCGGCGCAGCGATTGTACAGTTATTACGCGCGTGCGAGAGAGAGTCAATTAGCGAGCGTTCTAGTGCGGACCAAACGTTCTGTTATATAGTCATGGCGGATTCCACTGTCGAGCAAACTTTGCCGCCAAAAGTGTAGCACTGTGTTCTCGCTCGCACAGGGACACGTGGTGGACAGTGAGCGGTCGGCATCGACAGGTTTGAACGTGCCCAGGAAAACAACTTTGGCGCAAAAAGTGTGGCAGGGAACAGCCGACCGTTGTGTGATTTAGCTCCGAGGCAAACAATTTTGGCAGGAAACGTGTGGAGGCGACGAATACACGTGGTGAGCGGACAAGGGGCCGCTGTGACGTCAAACCTGGCAAGTTCCAGCGTGTCCAGAGAAAACATGTTTACGACATGGCTCGATCACTGGGCTCGCCCCCAGCGTACCGCCAGTCCAGCGCGGGTGGTCGCCTCACGTGACAGGTGTTGGCAGTGTCTCCGCGCGCTGGCCAGATGGTGGTGAGGATTTGAACTAATTCAGTTGGATCGCGGATGTCGTGGCGACTGAACTGCGATATCAAAGATGTGTGTGCTGACTGTGTTGGAGAGCAAGTGATGACCGCACTGCTTGAAATAAAGTCTTCAGTCCCTTCCCCCAGCAAAATCAAAGGACATGACTTATGTTACTAAAAAAGCAGTTTATTATCTGATGCGATTATGATAGGCTACCAGTGAAAAAAGATAACTGACGGAGAAAGATCGTACGTGTGATCAATTATGGTGTTGGGATTGGAACTTGTGATAGATTTTGGTTATGGATGTAAGGAAAATGGCTTTTTTGACGAGAAAATCGGACATCTTGAATAAATAATAAATGATAATAATAAGTAGAAGTATAGTTTTCGAGACATTATCGTGTTGAAATTTGAATTTGGCGCAATTTTCTAGTGGAGGTAGGCCTATAATAATAAATAATAATAATAAACAATAATGAATGATAATAAATGGTAATGAATGATAATAAATGACGATGAATGATAATGAATGTTAATAAATGATAATGGATAATAATAAACAGAAGTAAGGTTTTGCAGCCATTATCGTGTTGGAATTTGATTTTGGAGGGAATTTTCTAGTGGAGGCAAGTCAATAATAATAAATAATAATAAATGATAATAAATTATAATAAATGATAATAAATGATAATGAATGTTAATGAATGATAATCAATAATAATAATAATAAAGATAAGTACGGTTTTTGCATGCATTATCCTGTTGGAATTCAACCTTCCTGCCATTTTTTCTGGAGGCATAGGTTAGTGGACCTGGCCCAATTGGTCTATTTTCCCGCCAAAATTCAAAATTCCCGCCATTTTTCTTGAGGTTAGCTTAGTGGACGTAGCAAAATTGGCCTAGTTTCCCGCCAAAAGCCGCCATCTTGGATGACGTCATGCGCTGTTGCCAAGTATACATGCCGCCATCTTGGATGACGTCATCGCCGCCAACTGGAACAAATTTGACAACAATGGAGAGTGGGGTGGCACGAAGGTTGTCCCACTACTACCAGGTGAGCGGTATACCCGACAGGAGGCCCTCTTCACACGCCATTATTATCATCGACCAACTGAAAAAGATCTGTCGAAACACCAAGGAAGAAGTTGAGAGCATAAAATCGATAATCATCTTGCTACAAACAAGGGCCTAACGTTTGACAAAAGAAAACGAACAATATCTACAGACAACATCTCTGTCCTCCGAGACTGCTGAACTAGCTCTAATCTTACAGCCAAACCACTTCGCCCGCCATCCAAGTTAGGCGCAATCCGATGATCAGCGAAGAGCTTCGTCTGCCTCTTTGTTGTTTATTATTCTGCTGGTCATTAGTACTTGTGAAATAATGGAATGATAGCACGCTATTGAAAGATGCTTCAATTTGAAATGCAAGTAAATAAGCCGTTTAGTTTGTCTAATATTAATAAGAGAAGTTTACCATTTTGCTGCGCTACTTCCGAACGTAGAAGCAAATCGTGTTTTCACGATACCTGTACCGAACAAACCATCTTTCATCGGGCCTCAGGCCACATTACGTCATCTTGCCACTTCTGCCCCTTCTCAACTGTTCTAAGAAGAGCTTCTTGTTGCTTAGGAGGAGGCCAGTTGAGAGTTTGAACCTGTCTGTGTGCTGTACGTACTGGACCTACACTTGGAATTATGGTCGTATGGTCGTGGTTATCCCACGCATCCTGACTGCAAATTTGTCGTATTGCCATTTCTGAACAGCATTCCAGGGGGTGTCTTCCAACAGGATAACGCTCGCCCACATACCACTGCTGTAAACCAACATGCTCTAGTGTCGACATGTTGTCTTGGCCTGCTCGATCACCAGCTCTGTCTTCAATCGAACTCATATGGGACATAATCGGTCCATAACTACAGCGTTATTGACAAATATCATCAACAGTCCCTGTATTGACCAAGTGCAGCAGGCATGGAACTTCGTATCACAAACTGACAACCAGCACCTGTACAACGTTTTATACGCACGTTTGCATGTTTGCATTCAAAATTTTGGCGGTTAAAGCGGTTTTCAATGTACCAGTATTTCACATTTGCAATGGCTTATCTCGCGTTTACATTAACTTGTGATCTTGCAGCATTAATTACATAAATCTGCTACCTAGACAAAAGTATTCCAAAATTTCATTACTCTACGTTAATTATTTATAAGTGTTGCGATTTTCTTTCCGTCGGTATAATTTACGCTCGGCACGAACTAGCTCTTTTTGAAAGTTGGTGCCGGCCGGAGTGGCAATCCATAATCAATAGGTAGTGTGTTAGATGTGAAGGTACAGCTACAACTAATGGACAGATAAATAAGGCCACAGATGTACGCATGTTATGAAACCATCCAATGCAAAGAAATACATATCGACAGAGATAATTTGGTGCAGCTTCATACACTCAGTGTTGAAAGTTAATGAATAACTGTGTGTAAGTTACCGAACAGATTCTTCATCTAGATTTGCAGTCTGTAGAATAACTTATGCACAATTATTCATTAACTTTCAACACTGATTGTATGAAGCTGCACTAAATAACCTTAAATGACACGTATTTTCTTTGCATTGAAATTTTTCATGACATACATTCTGATCTGACACTGTTGGACTTGGCTGCGATTTATCTGATGATCAGTTGTAACAGTGCCTTCAAATGTAACACGCTACCATTGTACTTCCTCTCAATTACGGATTCCCTTTTGGATACCCATTTTCGTGACTGTCTCTAATTATGTTAAATACATATACATAATAATTTTGTGAGTTACAAACTCAATGACAGGGTTCGTCATTTTGATGTTAGCAGTTCTGACGAGATGCAAGGCTTTACTAGTACCCTTACCTTGCTGTGTGAATGACTGACATGACACGTAATTAAAATACGGTTTTTTCGTATGATGAATTTATATATCACCTTTCAATTGAATGTACCCGATGCAGATTTGGTTGTTTTGTGCCCTTACGTGCTGTATACAGGTAGGATGAGTGTGACTGAGAAACGCTACCGGTTTTAATAATAAAATAAATATGGAGAGCTGCCTGTGTTGCAATTTCTAAAATATGCAACAGCTGTTGGTAATCGCCTACAAAAAAAGTTCAACTTTGAAAAGGATGGCGGAATACCGGAAGGCCTGCATAATGCTGAACTTGCAGTGATGGACCTGCCTGATGGGCATAACATACCGATGTTATCGGTATCAAAAGTTGAAGCCCGGGAACCTGATAGCTCCAAACTAAGCCCTACAAAGCGACCGAAAGTAAGTCCTATAAAGGGAATGTAACTAAATGCGGAAGACTGCCGCAATGTTAGTGAAAGAACTGTAGTTATTACGGCTGCGCTTCCGCAACATAACGGATCTCCCCGTTCCTGTAACTTAAATGCTGCTTTCTAAATTCTGCCGCTACAAACATTTCACATGCGGATAATGCCTCGTTTCCTAAACTTTGGACTTTCAAATGGAAAAGCGAATTTGAATTAGGAATAATCAGTATAGGCTGTTCTTTTCCATAGCTGTAAAGTTAAAATAGGCGACCAACTACACCGCTAATTGGTAATGAATGCAGTCTGCTACGAAGCGTGACTTAAGCGTGTCAGGGCCTTGGTGCACACTTCCTGCAAACCCGTCAATTTGCGGCGCAGCTGTGGCCGCTGCTCTATACTCATGAACGCAACCCGCACTTGCCTTGCAACAGATAATTATACCTTACTTTTATTCACTCTTGCATGACTAATGGTAATGCTGAATGTGACGCAGCTTGTGGCGTTCCTTCTTCTTTGCATGGGGCTTGCTGGAAACTTGCATCTGTCTGCTTTCAATTCAAGACCCTTCAATAATGATAAAGTCCTTGCTCACGTGTGAAACGTGCATCAACAGTGGCTTAATACTCAAACTACCTGAAAATGCGCAACGGATATTTTATTAAAGATATTTTAATAGCTGAAACTTCCTGGTAGATTAAAACTCTGTGCCCGACCGAGACTCGAACTCGGGACCTTTGCCTTTCGCGGGCAAGTGCTCTACCATCTGAGCTACCGAAGCACGACTCACGGCCGCTACTCACAGCTTTATTTCTGCCAGTATCTCGTCTCCTACAAAAAATGTTCAAATGTGTGTGAAATCTTATGGGACTTAACTGCTAAGGTCATCAGTCCCTAAGCTTACACACTACTTAACCTAAATTATCCTAAGGACAAACACACATACCCATGCCCGAGGGAGGACTCGAACCTCCGCCGGGACCAGCCGCACAGTCCATGACTGCAGCGCCTTAGATCGCTCGGCTAATCCCGCGCGGCTCGTCTCCTACCTTCCAAACTTTACAGAAGCTCTCCTGCGAAACTTGCAGAACTAGCACTCCTCCGCTGCAGAATGAAAATCTCATGGTTCAAATGGCCCTGAGCACTATGGGACTTAACTTCTGTGGTCATCAGTCCCCTAGAACTTAGAACTACTTAAACCTAACTAACCTAAAGACATCACACACATCCATGCCCGAGGCAGGATTCGAACCTGCGACGTAGCAGTCGCGCGGTTCCGGACTGAGCGCCTTAACCACGAGACCACCGCGGCCGGCGTTCGAGTCTCGGTCGGGCACACAGTTTTAATCTACCAGGAAGTTTCATATCAGCGCACACTCCGCTGCAGAGTGAAAATCTCATTCTGGAAACATCCCGCAGGCTGTGGCTAAGCCATGTCTCCGCATTATCCTTTCTTTCAGGAGTGCTAGTTCTGCAAGTTTCGCAGGAGAGCTTCTGTAAAGTTTGGAAGGTAGGAGACGAGATACTGGCAGAAATAAAGCTGTGAGTACCGGCCGTGAGTCGTGCTTCGGTAGCTCAGATGGTAGAGCACTTGCTGGCGAAAGGCAAAGATCCCGAGTTCGAGTCTCGGTCGGGCACACAGTTTTAATCTACCAGGAAGTTTCATATCAGCGCACACTCCGCTGCAGAGTGAAAATCTCATTTTAGTAACTGTTTGTGGTCCTAAAGATGCATTTGACGGTCTGTGATACGAAGCTCTTCACTACGTAACAATTTTAGAGCCGAAGGGTTTCTATATTTTGCAGAAAGTAGCTGTGTTGCACTAATTTCACGCAATATTCATCAACTCGATAAAAATCCAGCGCTGCAACCAGTCAACTGAAGATTCACACAATTACTCATACTTTCTCAAAATACCAATGAACGACGACTTAGTGCTGGAATAGCACTCTTCAATATACTTCTTGAAAATACAAACACAGCGCCTGGAAATTCTAACTAAATCTTGAATATTTAAGTCAACATTAACAGTAGTTCAGTCTAATATCTGGGCGGGGGAACAAAACTTTTACGTCAGTCTCACATTTAAATAAATAAATAAGTGGCGTTTTACAAAGTTTTCTCAAACGCTAATCAAACGATGATGGCTTCCGGACGCTCCGTCCTTGGGCCGGCTGTTAAACTGCTGCCGCCGCGCACTCTGCTACGACCAGCAAATTCATTTATTTCTCCAGAAAGTCGAATTGTAGCCTGTCCAATCGCGAACAGAACAGTAAAATAAACTACTGTCAACAGTGTATCTGAAACTTAAATATACAGTGAAAAGTGGATGTGGTGTAGGCCACGGCTCTCACAGAACCCGAAACCATTTTTTAGAATGTAATGCAGCCTGAACATGCAGGGTATAACAATAGTAACTATTTTATAAGTCCAAAGTAAATTTTATTTATGAAATTATTTTACTTGAAAATGACCATAGCAAGCTTATTTATTTAACACACTAAGATTTGAAATAAAAATAGTTACAAAAAACTAAAATTAGGATCTATGTCAGCCATAGATACTGGCTACAATATAAGACTGCTTAATAATAGTTCTCCGAGCTCTCTTCTGACTAAAATGATCAACTGAGTCTGAAAAATCAAATCTTTGTCAATTCATTCTCAGTTGCTAAAATTGCTAAATGTTAAAGACGACTTTGAGTTACTGTGTCCTTTGTCAGGGTTTTGAAGAGCTCGCTAGTTTACTAAAAGACCTATCAGCCGTAGACATTGGTACTGAAATCGTACTAAAATATCTAATTGCTGTACACAGATACAAAAAAATTGCTTGAAAGTTTTTCTTGTATATGAAGTTGAGACGCTTCATCGGGTCCTTTTCTGACTGGAAGACAGTACTATAGATGCTCTTCATGTGTAGAATATCTTCAACTAAGCTGTCTGACTCTGAAGGATACTTTGAGACAAGATTGATGATTTTGACATTCAGTTTATCATTTTCTAGATCTATGAGAGCCAAAATTGGTGAAAACAGATCACAAATTTTTTTTCACAGCTCATAAATCTTGTTGTCAAACTTGCCGTGACAATATCCAACACAGGAAGTTTTGGATCTTGACCACTCGTCGCTTGTAGGATGCCTAAAGGATGCTGCGTTCTCGAAATGCTATACAACAATTCAAGCAAATAGCATTAGTAGTTTTATTTCAATAACGGCTCTGGCTCTGAGCACTATGGGTCTTAACATCTGAGGTCACCAGTCTTTCAATAAAGTCAATAAAGCAGATTGACAATACTTAACTTCGGAGTTACATCGGCGTCGCAAATGACACGCAAACAGTAAAATTCTTCGCTATAGACAAAGTCTGCACTTGATACGGATCACGACAATCCGGTATCGTAGCACTAACGTCCGCATGCAGAGCCGATCCGAGTGGGCGACGCTTTTTTTTGGTTACACTTTGTTGAAGAAAGGCCCGTCGGCTTTGCCGATTCGCCGTGTATTTTTGTATATGTTTGGATGGTTGCGCTGTGGCGGACTTCGTCCGCCAATCCGCCTCCTTGGATGGTGGTTTGCTCTTCCTCTTCACGAGTTGTGTGGTTGGACGTTCTCGTTGTCTTCTTGGTTCTTCCGAGGCGATTTGCCGTTGGGCTGTCGTACTTTGTTTGGTTTTGGGTGGAGTACTATTTTATTTTTTGAGTAGTATTTGAGTCGTG
Organism: Schistocerca serialis cubense; assembly: GCF_023864345.2. Lineage (NCBI taxonomy): Eukaryota > Metazoa > Arthropoda > Insecta > Orthoptera > Acrididae > Schistocerca > Schistocerca serialis. The sequence goes on from NC_064638.1 coordinate 574,087,715, forward strand.
CCTGCCTGTCCTTATGAGCTATGACCTTTCTACACATTTATTTAGAGAGGTGGCTAATGATTGTAATCCTACCTATCCTTATGAGCTATGAATTTTCAACACGTTTATTTAGAGAGGTGGCTAATGATTCTAATCCTACCTATGCTTATGAGCTGTGAATTTTCAACACATTTATTTGGAGAGGAGGCTAATGATTCTAATCTATCTACAGCGTTATATATGCTAATTCTAATCGACTAGAGGTGGCTGATGATTTTTAACCTATCTACAATGTTTATGTCTACTCTAATCTAATTAGAGCTGGTTCTTCAATTATGCTACGTGGCACGTGCTGCTTGTGCCATTGCTTAGGTTTGCAGGTGCCTACGTTAGTCAAATGTCTGCAGTTATCTCTTATAATATCTAGTTTGTTACGGACACGTGTTGTTAATTTCCTGACTGTTTCGTCTAACATGTCCATCTCCATGATCTCGTGGAGGTGTCTGGAGCTTGCTCATGGTGGGGCGCCTAGGATCCAGCGCAACACTTTGTTTTGGACGATTTGTAGTTGGTATGTGCTGGTCCTGCTTGTGGTGCCCCATGAGCTGCAGCCATACGTCATCGCCGGCAAGATTGCGGTTTTGTACAATGTTCGTTTTGTTTCTTGTTTTAGGTTTTTACTTTCGAAAATTGGGAAGAGGGCCTTTGCTAGGTTTTGAGCTTTTTGTTTCTTTTCCTTAATGCGCCGGTGGTAGAGCAGTTTTCTGTTCAATGTGACGCCTAAATACTTTACTTCATCCCTCCAGGGTAGCTCCTGTGCACTTAGTCTCAGGTTTTCTTCAAGGATAGGTCTTTTTCTCGTAAAGTAGACTGCAGCTGATTTCCCTGCGTTCAGTTGCATTTTATCTTGGCGACACCATACTTCTACTAGAGACACTTGCCGCTGCAGCCTTTTGATAATGGTGAGGTGTCGTTTGGCGCTTGTGAAAAAGGCCGTATCGTCAGCGAACTGGGCAATGTTTACTCCTGGCTCCAGTGGGATATCGTTTGCGTAGATGTTAAGCAGGGTTGGCGAAAGAACTGATCCTTGGGGAATTCCTGCATTCAGTGGTCGTATGGACGAGTGTTTTCCGTCAATTTAGACTACGAAGTGTCTGTTGGTCAGGAATCTGTCTATAATTTTGACGTAGGTGGCTGGGATGGTTGTCTGTCTTAAGTTTTTCCATATTAGGTTCTGATGCCACACTTTGTCAAACGCTTTTTCCCAGTCAAGGAAGATGGCGGCTGTTGAATTTTCGTTGTTCACATTTTGGGAAATGTGTTCAGTTAGTCGGAGTACTTGGAGCTCGGCGGAAACTTTCCTTTGGAAGCCAAACTGTTCTGCCCGGACGGTGTTATCTTCAATGAGGGGTTTTTGTATACGGTTTAGTATAACCCTCTCTAGAATTTTCCCTATGGTTTGTAGGAGGCTTATTGGTCTATTGTTGACTGGTAGGCTGGGGTTTTTGCCTGCTTTCGGAATTGTTATGAGTTTCGCTTTCTTCCATGTTGTTGGGAAGTAATTTAGTTGTAGACATCGGTTTATTATTCTGGTCAGGAGGGCAAGGGGTTGTCTAGGGAGGTTTTTGAGGTGCATGTGAGTTATTCTGTTAAGGCCTGGTGCTGTTTTTCCACTTCTTTTTCGTATTTCGTTTCTTATTTCACTGGGTGTGGCTAGTTCTGGTGGTATGGCTGGTATTGTATTTCTGAGTGCTTCAGTTTCAAGTCTCATTAAGTTGTCTTTTTCGTGGTCTTCCCGTGTGCGAACATCATACTGGGCAGGATCTTCAAAGGTGTCAGCCAGTACTTCGGCTCTTGCCAGGGCATCGAACACGGTGCCTTGTTGGCCCAATAGGATCCTCTTCCCTGTTGGCTGGCTTTTTAAGTTTTTGACTGGAGCCTGAATGTTTCCACGAGGTCGTCCCATGTTTCGGCGCGCCATTCTGTGAGACGTTTTTGCAGTTCTCTTGTTAGCTTGTTCGTTTCTGTCCGGTCCCTAGGGTCGCGCGTTCGTTGTCATCGTTTTCGTACCTTGTTTCTCAGGTGTCGGAGGTCTTGCAGTAGTGGGGGAAGATTGTCTTGCTGTTTTTCGATTGTTGTTGTTATGGTGGCGTTTTAGGCGGCTATTTGGATATCTTCAGTTAGCTTCTGTATTGCTTCATGTACTTTGTTGACGGTGGTGAGGTCGGTGGTTGGTCGGGTGGTGGCTGTTAATGCTGTTCTATATTGGTCCCAGTTTATGTCAGTGGTTTTGTTTGGTGGTTGAGATGTTGGTCTGATCTTACGGATATTGACGAGTACTGCGTGATGGTCGGATGACAGGTTGTTGCACACTGTCATCGTCACATTGCCTCTTGGGCCCTTGGTTAGTATAATATCTAGGATGTCTGGTCTGTGCTGGGGTAGGAGTGGTATAAGTGTGGGGTCGTCTGGCCCTTGGACGATCAACTGAAGCGTTTCTTCTAGTGATCGCAGCTTATTTCCCTTCGGGTTCACTATCCGCGAGTTCCAAAACGTCCCCAAGAGAATTCTGTTCGTAAGTCTTCTTCTAGAAGCTGGCGGTTTGGGGCGAGGTATGTGGCTCCTATTAGTATCGCCCCATCGTCGGTGTTTATTTTGGCGAGTGTAACTCCAATCTGCTGTAGTTCTGGGCTGGTCACTGGGTCGTGGGTTATTGTGTTTTTGATGAATATTGCTGTGCCTCCACCTCGTTGGTTTCGTCGGTCGGATCTGTAACAAGTCATGTTTCGGAGTCGGAAGTTGTCTGATGACTGCAGGTGGGTTTCTGTAACCAGCATGATATCAATGTCCTTTTCGGTAATGAACGCTTGGGTTTCATGCCATTAGCGTTCCAAACGCAAATGGTTATGTCACGTTTTTGCCTTCTGTGTCCTGCCATATTTTACTCTGTGAGCATTATGGCTCCTTCCAGCAGGATTACTGCCTTTGCCGTTTTGTCTTTTGCTGCACAGAGTTTGTTGGCCGTTGGTATGATGGTTGTCACAAGGTTTTGTTTGTTAAATAGTTGCAGTGTGGGCAGTATTTCAGCCAGTGCTGTCCCCCAGTTCGGTAGGCCTTTGGTCAGCTGGTGGTTGTTGTTGTGGTGGAGCGCCCAGTTGTTGTTGTGTTGGGGTGCCTGGGGCGATGCTTCTGTCGTGTTCTGGGTGTCGCTGTGCGGGTGACGTTACATTTTTTTTTTTTTTTTTTTTTGTGGTTTTAGGGCGCACAACTTCAATGGTCATTAGCGCCCTGACTACTCTAAGAATGCACCGCGAGGCACAAGTTGACCACAACAACTAAAAGGGAAAACACGATAAAAGACAGACTGACAGGAATAGGATTAAAAAACAGCATCATCAAATGTCCTTAGCGAGGTTTGTCAAATTGATAAAACGAAGAACACGAGCAGCTGCTCGTGGGTCAGTGACGTTACATTTGCATACGTGCGGTCAGTTGACCGCATGCCTCTTGTGATGGTGGCATTTGCCAATGTCTGTCTTCTGTCGGCCGGTCGTGTTGAATCCGTCTGTAGTTCCGTTCGTGTGTGTTCTTGTCGGGTTGTGTTTTGGCTTTGGGTTGGTCTGGCAGGAGCATCGCTTATATACAATTCTTGCGGGGGGAAGGGGGGGGGCGCTCCTCGCGCGGCTCGGTATTTGTCAGCATTCATTGATTGATTAATTGATTTTTATTGTTGTAGAGACCTCAGAGATCATCTGAGGCATTACAAAAGTCAATATTACACAGTATAAATGTTACACAAATAATTACAAAAACAAGAAAAATATTACACAATATAAATATTACACAAATAATTATGGTACCTTCACACAAATACAAAACAGAGAAACTTCTGGTACAAATTGATATTGCATAGCAAATTTAGCCAATTACAGACTTACTCATATATAGAAGCATATAAAAACTGATCATAAAGTGTAGTCATATCATATTCGTTCAAGCTACTGCGGGCTATTAGCTCACATTTCCTCACCGCCTTCTCTGGTTTTCCGTTCTTCGTCTTCGTCCATGCGCTTGTGGCTATGCCAGAACAGGAAGGACAACAGAAGGTCTGCATCCATTTGCTGCTGCCAGCTGAAGTTGTTCTGGCGTATTTTCCTCTGCACTAGGTTTCGCTTTGAGAAAAAGATCTGGTAAAATGCCAACTGCCTCGGCAACTGCTTTTGCTGAATTCAAAATGGTTTCCTACGAATCTCATGCGTCTCATTAGGTAAGACTTTAATTAGTTGTGTTCCTACGTTGCAGTGGCCGAGCGGTTCTAGGCGCTTCAGTCTGGAACCGCGCGACCGCTACGGTCGCAGTTTCGAATCCTGCCTCGGGCATGGATGTGTGTGATGTCCTTAGGTTAGTTAGGTTTAAGTAGTTCTAAGTTCTAGGGGACTGATGACCTCAGATATTAAGTCTCATAGTGCTCAGAGCCATTTGAACCATTTTTGTTCTTACGTTGATGGAAATACCTTTGTTCTGTATAAAGAAGTTTTTGTGATCAATAGAGGCCAAGACATTGTGCCGAAACGATGATATCATGTGGCCTTTGAAAGTTCCAAAGTACTCCTTGAGTTCCAAAACAGTATTTCTTGCTGATAGGGTTAATGTGAGTATCTTATCCACCAGGAACAGGGTCGAAGAAAAGTGCTTCAAAATCTGGCGCACAGTATGCAGTCTTTCATTCCAGTGAGTTTCAGGAAGGCTTTGCATAGACAAAGGCCAGGACTGCTGCAGAACAAAGACTGAAAACTTTTAATGTTTCCAAAATAAGTAACATCATAACCCAGTTTAACAACATTGAGAGTGTGCTTCCCTGGGAGAAAAAATGGCAGACTTGTTTTAAAGTATTCTTGACTGAACACCACTAGTGTGACGACATATGTTGGACGTACTGTCATAGCTCTGAGCACGAAAATCCGCGAATGGTACTCCATGTGTTTCTAATGTGGACAATACTTCATCAGTTATGGCCTCTCCTGATTTTGCACTAATATTCATAAATTCAATGAATCTTTTTTTTCGAATTTGAAATAGACAGTGGAGAATGAGTACATTCTGCTTCTGGTGGGAAATGTGAGAAACTGCGTCAACTATAAATCCATAGAAGATAGAGTCTTCTCTTTGATTTTTTTTTTTTTTTTGTTTTTTTGTTTTCAGCAGTTTGTTTTTATCCTTGCACCATAATAGATAGTGAGCTTGATGTATGATACTTAAGTTCGTTAGTTGGTTTTCTCTTTCTCTAGATGTTCATGTCATATTTTGCAATCAGTTCCAATATTCCAAAAAAATTTATTGTGAGCATCACCAGTTTTAGCATTCTCCCCTTGGAAAGCTCATCCATAATTATTTATAATATAGCTTTTCATCCTGTTGCTTCACTGTTAATCGTCGGTTGACGGTTACTGTCGACACCGTGTCTTTTCAATGATGTTTGAAGAGTTGTCCATTTTATTTAGTGTTTTCGAAGTTCGAAGCTTTTTTCATGCATCAATAACAACGTACAAAGTTATTGTAGAGAGCTACTTGTGGAGAAAATCTTTATTTTGCAAGTTTATTCTGATTTCAGTTATCTGAAGACGGCCTAAGAAGCCGAAAACTAGTTCATACAAATAGAAATCAGTAAAATAAAGAATCGCCTAAGTGTTATTCAACTCTCAATATGGAATTGTTCTATCAAGACGCGACGGAAGAATCAATAAATAAAAAAGATACTAAAATCTATATTAGTGCTTTTTACATTACTTTCTTGACTTGAAGTAAGAGAATCTCTGCCGTTTTTTGTTTCCTCTGCTTCAAATGCCTGTTCAGAAGCCAATGTATTTCGTCTCGTATGATCTGTTTTACATCTTTTTGGTCTGAAATCGACTGAACAACAAAGCGCGAAGGATGGTTATCTGGGGCTACTGTGAGTTTCGAGATATCATGAACCTGAATTTCTTGCAACTCTTCTTTTTTATGACACTTCAAAATTTTTATAACTCTAACGACCTTACTTAGTTTTTCTAATTTCTCTTTTTGCAGCTTTCTTTTTAAATCTCCAGATTTATGTTTATAGCTCGACATATTAACTTCTTGTTGTCTCTATTCTGAAATGAAACAATACATCCCGGCTAAAATATATTTCTTCATAATACAGATCTGCATTTCTCATATTGTGTTATTAGCAGAAGTTAACGCTTACCTCATATTGGTTAAGAACATCTTAACGTAAACAAAATCGTAGCAAGACGAGGGACTTTTATATAAAATGACTTAACGTAAAATTTAACAAATATGCGTTATTACACTCAGTTGCAGGAGACAAAAATGATAGAATTCAGCCCACGCCACGCGGAATGGACAGGTGAACTGCGACTGAAGAGAGGTGCGATGCGTCTTTTTTTAAGCTAAGAGGAAGAGGGAAATGGCTGAACAAAAATGCCATTGCAGGAAGTGGGGTTGGGGAAGCGCGGGGTGGTGCAATGACGGGGGGGGGGGGGGGGGAGGGGAGGGGAGTGGGGTTGCTCCTACGAGCCTTACCGCGCTAAAGGCCACGGTCAAAGTGGTACCGATGTAGGTAAATTCGGACGGCGACCTACATCGGCCAAAGACCACTGATCTTTTCAAATTAGTACGCTACTACTAGTGGGTCACACTGTAACCGATCTCGTCACACGCACGTAGAGACTTCGAACGAGAATCGGCGTAGTTCAGATCAGTTTGTTAGCATCGGTCAAATCGATCGCCTTGCCCAACAGCGCACCATGCTTTTGTTCGTTTCCTGGTCTCCGTAGATATTCTGCAAGCGCCTATGAATATCTACGATGCTCTGGTTTATCTGCAAAAGAAACTCAATGACATCTCTCTGGTGGAAAGGCACCGCCATTACAGACGCCTACGGTAGCAGCTGAAGAGAGAATGTTCCACGATGTCCCACAACAAATTCCGCATTCTTTCAACCGAAATTGGCCGAGAAAAAAAAATGTGTTGAATGTGTTGCATTACTTATTGAATGCCTCTCCTAGAAAATGACAATAAAGAGGATGAACATCCCTTGCCCCTCCGGCGACAGCCAACATGTTTCCGTCTTCCCAATATCTCTGTCTCTGTCTCTCTCTCTCTCCCCCTCTTCTCCCTCTGCCTCTCCTTCTTTTTTTCTCCCTCGTTCCCTCTTCTCCGAAAAGCGTTTAGGCATGGACGATATGTTTATAGTGCGGTTAGCTTGCTGTTAGCGCCCTTTACCGAGAAGGTGTGCGACAGCAGTTACTGTTTGTTCTGCTAATTCTCGTATCTCATAGCCTCGCCGATACTTGCCATCTCCTGACAAATACTGCACTCTAGTTAGCAAGCAAAGGCTTAACGTAAAGGCCATACATGTGGAAAAGAGAAAGAGGATTTGGCTAAACCCTTACTAACGTCCGCTGTGCTTCCCAGTAAAATAAGTGCACCATGTAATGTTACTCTGGCGTATTGTCCATTCTTTATTCTTTGAGAGTAGTTTTAATGTTTATGGAAGTCACGGGCCTGTGGCTGTTTAATGTGACGATCTCTCCGTGATGAAATCTAACTATTTAAGAGAATATGATTAAAACTTTGGCTATCGGATGGGTAAGGTAAGAGAATACATTTCCTACTGGCAGTTGATTATTATAGGAACATACTTTAACACTTAGGGACAGTAAGAACCAGTAACATTACAAACAAACGATAGAGAGAGGGGGAGAACTAGATAACAGACGCCAAGAAGTCAAGGGTGTATTGACAGCCTGCAGCAGCTAAAACAGGCCACCCTGAACGTATCCGAATGACTTAATATATCGAGGTGCGGTTTTCGCTAAGCTACAGCGGACAATGCGACCGTTTTTCTACGGAGAGACAAGTAACTTGTATCAGACATAATAACACACATGAAATTAAACCACCCACATTCTCAAAAAATGGTAACCATCAGACATATCGTATACCTACTGTGCAGAACACCACTAAGCAAAAGAACCATCAAGACGAATTAGACAAGATAATCAACACAGCGCAAAACAAAAGATACAACAGCAAGGCAACACATAAACTACACAACACTTTTAAAAGGAAAATACAAGCAAAAGACAGCAAAATTAAAAACATTTCAGGTATACCAACACATATCAGTAACACACAGTGCACATTCATGCCACAAAACTCATACGTCAACACAAACACAAGTGGCACACTGTAATACACCATAACCAACGTACAAAGAAGATCAGTAACATCTTCAAAAAAACAACAAATTAATATATCCTTCAAGACAAATAGTACAGTACAAAAGAAATTAAAAACTGTGACTGAAATTAAATACAACAGTTCAGGAATATATGATTTAACGTGTAACAGCCTACAATTCTAACTGTATTGGGACGAGTGCAAGAAATTTTAATATCGCGTACAAAAAGACACGTAAGGGCAGTGAAGAGTGAATGTACTCACTCCACATACGCAGAACCCCTAAAAAACTGGGATAAAAACAGACATGGTCTGAAGTGTGGGGTTGATCTGTTATTCTCTTATTCTGCACAACGGATTAATCTGCGATGTACCATTTACCCTGTGGCTCCTGCAAGACGCAATTTCCACCCCCACACTACTACAGAAGTCAGACAGACGCTCCTAACGTTCTAAAGAGAAATGCCTGAAAAATTTTCAGCAATAAATATATTCTGGAGTCGTCCGCTGTTAGGAAATGACACAAAAATTCACAAAAAATTCTTACGTAACTAGTGGGATACTTGGGTACTGGAGTAGTGCTAGTTAGTGTAAGAAAAACATGAAACTAACGAAAGTTATTATTTATTTTGCAAAAATTCTGAGAAATCACAATGGCACTTTTAGTTACGAGTTGAACAAGTTATATCCTGGTTCTTTTCAGAATGTGAAGTTACCTCTCAAGGATAGGATTCGCTAATGAAAATTCTATACAAAGTTTAAGATGATTGTTGACTTGGCAGAATGGCTGAGAGGTGCGCCTACTCAACTTGAATAATTATCCGTTAGAATGTTGCTAGGTACGGTCGAGGCTGTCGCGTGTGAAATGCAGTGAAGTGTACTGTTGTGGAGGAAATATGGGGCTCGCAAGAGCTGTAGCACACAATGCCATAAGCTGCAATGGCTGCAGTCTGTGCTGCTCGCTGCTTACAAATAAGATAACTCTCGTTCTATCTGGATTGACCTTCGCCAATCAAACTCTCCCTAAGCCTTGATGAAGTCAAGGATTCCTATTCGCCCCCAGTCTAACTATTGGCATGGTACACCGGTCAGATAACCAGTCCACCACGATGCCACTAAAAATTCGCTCGCAGGCGTTTAACTATAACTCTGTCCGTTCACACCGCAGAATAAGTGTGTCAGCCAACACAGTGAACAACGCTTAATCGCAAGGACTCAATATAGAGTCGCACTTCGATTCGCTCTCGACAGAGGTGCTCTCCCAGGGAAGTACTGAGGAGAGACTCGTTCCTCACTCCAAGAGCGACAACGGAGCGGCGCCGCTCCACGCCAGACGTGAAGGGGTATATCTTTCGGTCTCTTCCATTACTCCTTCAGCTCAAGGCGTCAGAAATATCGTCTGCCAATCAGCATTGCTCTTCTAAAACGGGAGAATGACGTTTCATTTAAGGCGACCAATCCGGAAACCTGTAGCATTGGCGTTTGGCGTTTGCTGTCTCCCTGTGAAAATCTCTGAAACTGCGTACTATGTGTGAAGAATGCATAAGCTGGCCACTCCCACACAATGTAGCGGAATTTGCTTTTAAGCCGAACACGGGGTCATTCCCCCCTTTCTCTCGGGCCCACGCTGTTCACTACACGGGTGGTCACCGGCCGACATAGGCTGGGTCGTCCTCTGAAGAGATCGGCGTCCCGTTGTGCGGTTTCTCTCCAGAACCAAAAGCTTCTGTGACCGTCGTGTCTGGAATGTATGTGTGTACGCCAGCCTCAAGTATTTCAACCATGGTGCGCTTACTTGTTAATTGCATATCGTTTACATGAATTCATACAACATCGACTTTATCTTATCGAGTTTGGGTTCGAATGAAGCGTCTTGATGTGCGAAATATGATTGTGAGGGCGGAATATGTAAGCAATGAAGGTCAGGAGACCACGACGTCTTACAATGCATCTAATACATACAGAAGAACACACAAGTACATAAAAACCACACAAAAATGAAAATAAGTTTAAAAAACACGATCATATAGTTGTAAATAATTAGATAATTAAATGAGGTGCCACGAGGGGCTACAGATCTCTTACCAAAATATGTGTAGGTAGGTAAGAAACCAGCAGTGCCCAAGTATATATTTACAGCTGTGCTTGAGACGTCATATTCGTGGAATTTATTTTTGACTTTTAAAGCTTCTTTGTACACAACGTTTGAAGTAGCACGATTCGAGGCATGAGCGAAGAGGCTGTTTTCTTCAGTAACACGGGAGAGAGCCCAATAGAGCTAGCCATGCGACAGCTAACTGACACCAACAACACGCAGCATCAGACCATGTGCTCTGTCTATCGTCAACTTATAACATAAGCTCACCAGGAATTGTAGGCGCCAGTTCCGCTTGGGCAGCCGTAGCGTGCGCATCGCTGTGCGGAGCGCTCGCTGCAGCGAGATGACGTGAAGTGCTATTGTCCGGTGTTGCTGTGCACGCCAGCAAATTGTCGCGGTGCTGTTTTAACGGCGAAGGCAAAATTGTCGTGTAGTCACGCACGCAACATTATTGGCAAGCGAAGCGGAAAAGAAAAAGGACGAAACGGGAGAGGAAGACGCCGCGGAAGTCGAGCATGCTGAACATTCCGAGCCTACAAACCCGGAAAACACGGCAGAGCCGACCGACGAGCGAATAGGACGCAACTCCGCGGACTGAAAGCCGGGCAGCCCCGACAGCCAGCTTCTGGCGACGGACGCCGCGCGCAAAAGCGACGAGGAGGCTCCACGAACGGGCGATCCCGCCAGCGCGGACGCCGGAAACAACGAGAGATGCTGCCAAGCCGACGCACCGACACACCCGATCTACACCCGGTACCAGGATAAAGACTGGGCAGAGTTCGACGACCGACTGGAAGAAGTCGCGGCTGTAGAGGTGAACAGCCTGGACGAAAACTCGCTACTTTTTCTTTTTTTAAGAAAAACTGCATTTACAACTGTATAATAAATATACAATCTTAAAACATTTCCTTAAATGATAAGTAGGTCCTAATTTTATTCAACATTAACTGCAGCTAAATGCAAAATTAAAACAATGAGCGGATCAATGGAAGCGTCCGATTCCACCCGTCTGCTTTGACCCATGACGTTAGGGTGTTGTGGTGTGTGACGTCATTATGGCGCGGAGTTTGAGTTGGTTGTGTTTGTAGATGTTGTCTTGTTGTCTTTGATGGCGTCCTCTGTGTGTGTGTTTGGGATGGCCGGCCAAACTTCGTTGGTGGTAAGTAATTGTATTTTTGGGTCTATTTTTTTTCGAGTTGTAATCTTTTGTGTATTTATTGTGTACTGAATGTGTTTTAATGTACGTAGGGATGTTTGAGTTTTTAATTTCTGAGGTATTTTGGTTTTGGTTTTGTTTTTCCTAGTTGTAAGTTTTGGTTTTTTGGTATCAGTAGTTATAGTTACCTATATAGGTCAAGGGAAATGACCGATTCCAATTTTCGTATTTTTATATGTAGGTATAGGTGTTTTGGTACCGTCAGCTGTGGTCAAGGGAAATGTCTGATTCCAATTTCCTTAGCTTTTGCTGTAGGCGTTGGTGTTTTGGTATCGTCAGCTGCCGTTGACCTATATAGGTCAAGGGAAGTGTCCGATTCCTGTAGATTTTGTAATTATGTTTTTTGTTCGTCGTCGTGTGTGTTTTGGGATCGTGGTGTGTTTTTTTTTACTGTTATATTTAGCTTCTCCCCTCCCTAAAACCCCCAATTTCCCGCGGTTGTCTCGTTAGTTTGATTGTATTTTTGTAGGGAGATGTTATTGTCTTATTTATACATATTTTCGTGTTTGTTGCCATGTGTATGTAGTGATATCATAGACGCCATATTGGAGACGCTTAGTATAGCCATTTCCGCCATATTGATGACGTCGTGGGTCAAAGCAGTCGGTTGGAATCGGACACTTCCGTATTCCCCAATGAGCAACTAATTTATTATTATTAATGTTAGCTTTATATGACCTACGCTTAACTAAACTCTACTGCCTGCAGCGTCACAGTCGGGTCAGTAGTTTTAGAGCCTTGCTCATCGAGCTAATCCCGATGAGCGTGCCCCTGACACTGGGCAGGCCAAGGATGTTATTCGCTGCACGTTCCTAAATAACTAATTTCCTGATCTAAGTCCTACTAACTAGTTCTAATCTAAGTCAAATCCGCTGCTTTGTCCTGTATCGGTCGTGTTTTACCCCATTCCCCCTAGTCCTGTACGCAGCGTGTTCAAGACTATGAGGAAAATCGGCCTGTGCACGCACAGGCGGTATGGGAATAGGGCGCTAGATTCAGCTAGTGTTTGGTGTGTCTCAAATTGTTAATTTATGTCCCTCAGGTATTCTTTTAACACTTTTCGTGATACCTCACCCACCAATTGATTAAGAATTTGAAAAGTGCCTTCTTGTCTAAGTAAGTGTGAAACGTCCCCTTTGAACAATTTATACATGACTGCCTTAGCCTGACACACAATATATTTTAGCGCAACGCAATCTGACTTTCAAAAATCCCTACAAAAGAATGGCCCTGACTAACATTAAACTATACCTTTCAGAAATCACTTACCTCACAAAAATCTTCATTACTCGAACTACTGCAATACAGCGAGCACCACTACTGCCAGCTAAATAAAAGATTCAAACTACGGAAGGCACTAACTACTGATAGGGATAGTTAGCAAATGAAAGATATTAATAGAGAACAAACAATGTATTTACCTTAATAGTCATAATATATATAGCAGTTCATGACAAATTACAAAACTCCGCCATCTCTCTCCCCACATCCACCACTGCTGGCGGCTCACCTCCAACTGCGCAACGCTACGCGCTGTTATCAGCCCAGCTGCCCAACACTACAATGGCGAGTATTGCAACAATGCAAAGCAGCCACAGACTGCACACAGCACAGCCAGTGATTTTCATACAGAGCGCTATGTAACATTGCCAATAAGAAAACATAAACAGCCTACTTACAAGCGGTATGTGTCATGGTCAGGTAACTAGTCACGTAATGTGGATGCTACATCATTGAAAAGGGGGCACTCGTAAACCACATGATCGGGAGTACCCTCTGATACACCACATTCACACACGGGTGTGAAAATGGATCAGTCCTTGGGTAGGTACAAAGTATTTCATGCCCAGCCGTTCCCTGACATTAGGAAGAAGTTCAAATGTTCTGCGACCTGTTTCTTCTACTTCCCGTAATTCCTCCCACAACTGCTTGCCTCTTCGCCTTATCTCACCCTTATCCTCAACTCCAATGCTTCATATATTTTCTATCTTCGCGGTATTCCCTTTTTTAGCCCAGAACCACGCAGCCTGTTCTCGAATTTTGATGTCCAGGGGGTAGAGCCCCATTATGACTAATAGGGCTCCCCCTTGCGCTGTTCTGTAGGCTCCCACAGGTCTCAGTATCATGTTTCTCTGAACCCTTCTCACTGTCATTGCGAGCACAACCCTCGTGAGCCTGTGTGCCCAGACTCCTGAGCTGTAACCCACTACTGATGTTAGGATGCTGTTGTGATATAGTTTTATGAGGTGAGGCGGAAGATGAAATCTTTTATGTCCGATGGAGATGAGATTGCTTAGTGTTTGGAGGGCTTTCTGGGTTACGGTGTCAATGTGTTTCCCAAAGTTTCACCTTTCGTCAATGATGATTCCCAGGTACCGTGTCTCACATCGCCAAAGAACCGGTGAGCCCTCGACTCTTACAGTTGGGTTTCTGATTAGCTGTCCTTTTAGTAATAGGTATGTTGACATACTTGGTGATATTTTCATTTTGGTGTTTTGGCACCATAGTTGCAATTGGTCCAGGGCCCTTTCTATTTTGGGCTCTATGTCCTCCCGACTACAGCCGCCAACCAACAGGAGGAGGTCATCTGCATAGGCTATCACCTCTAGCACTTCTTCACTTTGTTGCAAGGTATCCAGCAGCGGCTCCATGTGAATGTCCCAGAACAGGGGTCCTAATACGGAACCCTGGGGGCATCCCTTTGTTATTGATTTTCCCACTCTCCCACTAGGGGATGATAGCCAGACCTGTCGATCCTCGCAATAGCTCCTCAGGCAACCATATAGCGGCGCTGGACACTCTTTCTCCCGCAAGCAGGAGATGAGCGAAAGCCACCACTGGTTGTCGAAGGCGCCACTGATGTCTACCATGATGCCAACTACGTACTTGTGCAGGGTAGAGCCACAGACCTCAGCCGCCAGGGCGATTGCATCAGATGCCGATCGCCCAGGCCTGCTGCTCATCCCACACAGCACTCGGTGTGCAGCCAGTCTGTCAGCCAGTAGTTTCTCTAATATATTCCCAAGGAGGTCCAGCAAACATATGGGTCTATATGATTTTGTTTCTGTTGGGTCTTTATCAGGTCATTTGCTGATGATCACAAAATTCGCGGTCTTCCAGATCTTCGGGAACTTCCTTTGTCTAAGGCACTCGTTATACAGGTGAGTGAGTGGCGCAGTTAGCTGGGGAACAAAGAATTGCACCACCTCCGCCAGAATGCCGTCTGTCCTGGGAGCCTTACCTCTCTTTAGTGATCTTATGTGGGCAGCCACCTCCTCTTCAGAGTAGGGGTAGACTACCATGTTATTGTTGTATTCTTCGAGGTCATCATGTCATAGCTGCCGCTCGAGGTCATCATGTCATAGCTGCCGCTGTCCTTCAGTTTCCCCATCCGCGCTATCGTCAGGCAGCAGGGACTGGAGGAGGACCTCTGCAGTCTCCTGCCAAGCTTCCGTCATTCCGTCCCCATGCCTGACTGTTGACAATTCCATAGGAGAGCGGATCTTTTCTCTAACTAATTTATAAGGTGTGCCCCAGTGGTGTAAGGCTAATTGATTCTGAACAAAGCTCTCCCAGTTTCTTGTCCTTACAGCTTTTAGTTCCTTTTGGAACCTAAGCTTGGCCTACCGATACTGCAGCAGCCACCTTTGCCGTTCCAGCCAGACGACACTGCGCTGGTAGTGCTCCTCAACCTTCTGACAGACCGGCGCATGTCCTCGAGTTCGGCCGACCATAGTGACGGAGAGGCCGCCATGGCCTTCGCCTTAGTTGGTACGGCTCCTTTCACCGCTCCAGTTATTGCGCTCACCAGTTCCTCAGCTCTCTCGTTTATGTCTGTGTCCTGGTGTATGTCACACTCTGGCAAGGCAGGAATGTCGCACTCCCTCGCTAGACGTTCGCAGTCAGCTCTTTTATAATTTAATTGCACCTCCTACCCCATGGCCCAGCGGCACTCTCTATCACCTAGGGTGAAAGTTATGAGATTATGGTCGTAGTACTGGCATTTTCTTCAACCTTCCATAGTTGGATTATGTTAACTGCGTTTGGTGTTACTAGGGTTACATCAATGTTTGTGCCTGGTCCTCACCCCGCAGCATAGGTAGGAAGGTTGCCGGGCTTGTTTGCCACCACTAATTGCGAGGCCATGATGAATTCTTCAAGCTTCTCTCCGTTTGTGTCCCTTGTACCGCTGTACCATAGGGGGGATTTTGCATTGATTTCAGCGGTTTTCGTCCCTGCAATACCATGGTTACTGTGGTCAGGTGGTCAAGATGTCTTTCGATGTTGTCACCGTATTGAAAATACATGTTAATTAGTGTTATTACTCCGACGGGAGATTGCAACTTCACGACATTGCAGTGAATAGTTGTGTACTGTGAGAGTATCGTAGCTCTCAGGGCTTTGTTTGTGATTATTATCGCCGCTTTCGGGTCTTCCCCTGCCAGGTCGCGGCTGCAAATGCTATTTTTCCAGCTTGGGAGTACAGCTCCTGCAGGCAGAGCACATCCAGTCTTCTCTCCTCCACCTCCTTACGCAGCTCCTGCATCACTAGTCTGCTGTTGTGAGTATGAAGTTGGCCAACGGTAATTTTGGTCATTAAGGAAAGTAGGTATGTATGTGATCGTTAGGCCACGTCTTACTCCAGTCAAACATAATTCGTTCATTTGCCAACACAGATTGTTCGCAGATGTCAATGAGGTCGAATTTCTCGCCTCGTCTTTCAAAGACTTTCTTTAGTAGGTCGCGCAGGGCTCCTAAGTCGATGGGGAGATTCACTGACTTTAGCTGTATTCTGTCTACAGCCTTCATTACCGAGAAGGTGACCTTTCTGCCGTTTTCATATGCCACACTAACCACATGTCGCAAGGCAGTGGTCAGGGCAGCCAGCTGCTCCAACCTCGCCAATTGCATTGTTTATTCAATGTTGGGATGTACTCTGATCAGGTCAACTGGCGGTAGCCTTACTACAGGGGTATCTTGTGTGGTTATATGTGCACTTGAGCTCGTTACTGTACTTTCTTGGACTGGTTTCTGCTCTTTTTGACTGATTTCGTCTTTCGGGATTGCCACTACCACAGGATGCCTTTGCCGCTGCTGGTCTTTGATCGGCCTCGTTCCCCGGCTGTGAGAGGAGTGTGTTGTGACCATAAGCGTGGGCTCAGTCTGAATGCCTTTGTCCATCGTTGGGAGCTCAGTTTGAACACCTTTGTCGACTGTCTCAATTTTCGTGTCGCTCGAAAGAGACCTCAAGAATTCTTTAAACTTATTCGCCCTTATGGCATCCCTCCTCCTTTTGCTCGGGGATTTCCGCTTTGGCATCCTGTTCTGTTTAACGTACTCAACCGTAATCGATCCTGGAAATCAATCTTTGTTCTAACATCCGGTAGGTAGGGCAATTCCGACCTGTGGCTCCACAAGATTTCTTACCACGTCTCTTCCACAAGACATAGACACCCGCCGCCCTACATTCTTTTCCGGTGTGACCATCTTCACCACACTTGGAGCACGCCGACCCCCTGGTGCAGTGCCTTAGAATGTGGTCCAAGTCTCTGCAGTTGTGGCAGTGAGGTACCACGAGATAATCCCTAGTGTTGACCGCATGAAAGCCAACATATAATCTGCCCATTGTCATCACCTTTCTCCGCATGGATTCGGTAACCTCGGCAACGTGATGTGCAACATCATGATCCCGAGGCCCCATTTGGAATCTCAACTTGAAAGAGTTTTTGAACTCCTCATCATTCATATGCTTAAAGTTCTGTTCTATAATTGTTTCATGAAGTTCCTCATTCGTCATTGTTATGGGAACATCATATAGTATGATCAGAGGGTTTCTTTTCCTCGGTGATTCAAACATGACCACAGAATTCAGCTTGGGGTTGTTTAATAGTTTTTCCTTATCGTCCTCAGTGGCAACTTCCACAATCACCGAGTTCCTACTTGGTTTGACCCTGTTGATTTTGATCTTGTCTTTTACTGGATCAAAGGTGGTCGTCAGTAATTCTTGTATCTTTTTTACACTAGTATCTTGGCCTGGCAGGGTCCTGAGAAAGACCGCCATGTCTGGCCGCTTGGTAACCTTAGCGATTGTGTCTTTTGTGGTTTGCAGCTTGAGTGGCGCTTGCGCAACCACTCCCGCCCAGGTCTTAGTCGGTTGCCTCCTTAGTCTGTCATTCTCCTTTTCTAATTCTTCTACGCGGCCTTCGAGTTTGGCGTTGGCAATAGCCCATGCAGCCAACTCTTTTTTGATGATTGACAGTGCCGCTTGACTTATTTTTCCATTTTTAATGTTTTGCCCCAAGAGCAATGTAATTCGCGCATGCCTCTGTGTCACAGTTTCGTCGTCTGCCTGTCCCAGCTCGTCCCATGGACAGGGATCAAGCATCATTGATGCACGCTTGAGCACGCACTCGTATCACTCATCTCAGTTCCAGCCATCTTTAAATTACGAGTGATAAAAGGTGGGAGCCCGTCTCTTACCCCGGACCGGCTCATCTGGCATGGGGGGAGGGGGGGGCAAAGAAGGCAGCTCACCCACCGGCCTCGCCTCAAGGCCAAGGGCACTCTCGAACTGCAGGGTTCAGCGTGCTGTTGCCAGTGCACTGGTCCCCATCGGTGACTCCGTCATCGACGATTTCACGCGACGCTCCTCGGCAAGTGCACCCCGCACTCCGCAGAGGCGGATGCACCTCTCTCCCTTCGCCGTTTACTAGCCCGAGCTTCCACCTCTCGGCCGAGGACCCACTCCTACTCAGGTGGTGGGCCGGTCACCCAGTCGTACAGCGGTCTGGACCCAGGTAACCCGGCCCAGGCGATGTTACCACCTCCTGAGTTTGGCAGAACACGCCCCGGTTACCCAGGGGCGCGGCGAAGCGACCTTGCCGACTCGCGCCGTGATCCGACGCCGACAAACGAGGTCGCCGGCATGCAGAGCACCTGCTGGTCTGTGCCCTGCGAAAAGAGAGAGGGACAGATCGTCGGTCCCTCAGGCAGAGCTCCCCCTGTGCCACACACCCTTCGCAGCTCTCCCTTCCGTCGCAAGGCAACGTTCGAGCGAACCCGAGCAATGCCGAGCTTGACGTCTGGCACCACGGGAAGGTGGAAAGAGCCACTTGGGAAGGAGAAGCTATCAGAGACGCATCACTTCCCCTTCTGAGGACTGCCGCGGCACGCCCGACTAGAAGCGATACGCCCTAGTGCAAGCCTCCGTTTCTTACAGCGCGCCGGCAACGGACAGGGCCGCACCAAACGCACCGTCACGCGACTGACCTCACGCCAGACAACTTGCTACTTGCCGTACTAGCAAGATGCGAGTGTGACGCTAAGAAACTCGCACCACGCCTGACGCTGTACATCGCCGACAAACCGAAGACCGAAGCGGAACCGTGGAGAGAGGTGGAGAAGAAGAGAAAGGGCACAGTCAAGGCACTCGTGAGAGGACTGCCCTGGCTGTGCAACGAAGACACCGCCAAGAAAGGCGTGCTGCTGCGGGGATATGAGAATGTGGCAGTGAAACTCCACAACCGGACCAGCAAGCAGAGACCGCCGTTGTTCATCCTGGCTGTGGAAACGGCCAGAGGTGAGCAGAAACGGCCTGCACCAGAAATATACGAGATGAAGAAGCTCATGGCCTTCCCAGTAACAGTGACGCCTCTCCCAGCGGAGGTAGACGCGAGGCCCCAATGCTTCAAGTGTCAGCAAGAAGTACATGTGGCAAGATACTGCCATAACGAGGCCAGGTGCGTCAAGTGCGGAGACAGTCACGACAGTCGCAGAAGCACACACACAAGTGAAGACCGCCCGACTTGTGCCCGCTGCGGTGGGCCACAAGTCGCGAGCTGGCGCGGCTGTAGGGAGTTTGCAGGCCGCAAAACCACCGAGGGGACGCCGGAACAAACCGGGCCCAAAAAAAGGAGGAAGGGGCGGAAGTATAGCAAGAAAGCCGTGACATCACCGCCAGAGAAGAGAAAAGGCGCCACGACGGCAGCCCCCCCCCCTCCCCCCGCCCACGCGAGCGCCAACCGCCGCCAGTTAAGAGTGGTGGTGGAGGTGGGCGACCGCCGAGGCCACGGCGACGGCACAATGCCGCCGTACGCCAAAGTAAAGAAGCCGCCACAATGGCAGTGGGCGAAGTACCGAACGTGGATATCGGGGCCGCCATTCAGGAAGCGGAATCCCGCTTCCGAATGGCGCTCCACACCGAAATGGAGGCAGCCTGCCTGAGGCTGAAGGAAGCCCTCAGCCCGCGGCCGCAAATAGAAACGCGGGCGATGCAGGAAACCCCTCGGACAGGAATCGAAGGTGCCACCCAGACTTCCCCGATACCAGAGACGAACACCAAGCTGTAGAAGGAAAAAAAATGGTTGAAATGGCTCTGAGCACTATGGCACTTAATATCTGAGATCATCAGTCCCCTAGAACTTAGAACTACTTAAACCTAACTAACCTAAGAACATCACACACATCCATGCCCGAGGTAGGATTCGAACCTGCGACCGTAGCGGTCGCGCGGTTCCAGACTGAAGCGCCTAGAACCGCTCGGTCACAGCGGCCGGCGCAGAAGAAGATGCTAGTTGTAAACCGAGCAGTTCAAACCAGGGAGTTCGTGAACTGGCGTAACAGCGTAGTGAACTCTGAAGTAATAGGCGAAATAGATGTCTCCAAGCTCGACACAGCGCAACGGAAAAGTGCAGACGTTTACGCAAGGAACTGACTACAGATTCGGAAGAAATTTGAGAAGGAAGAAAGAGAAGAAGAAGAGAGAAGACCACCACAAACGAGAAGACACCACCAACAACAGCAAAAACTATACCCTTAACATTCCCTCTCAACTGTAATAAAATACACCCCATAAATTGTAATAAATAAAGCAGACGAAATAAACATTTGTAACACTAAGTCCGACAAGAGCATGAAGAAGCTCTATAACGGCCCGCCCTATTCCCTTCAGGGAGGGGAATGAAAAGTTTAAAAAAAATTAAAAGTTGTACACATTTAAAGCGAAATAGTAAATTGTTAGGGATAAATGGCATTCAGGGTATAAAAACTCGCTTGCCAGCACCACTTCCCATCAAAATTTCCGCTCCCATGATGGGGAGAAATAACTTTACGCGTCTGTGAGCGAAGCTACGTTGCACCTGGTTTTTGGAAGGAGTTTCCAAGGAGCCAGTTAAAACCCGATGTTCTCGAGGTACAACAAATCTCGCCTCACGATCTTCATGGGATTTTTGAGACCGCATAGTTCGCAGTCTTTCAGTCGTTCTGGTTTATGCAGAAAAATTCGGCCTTTTCTAGGCATTTTTATTCGTAAACAAAATGAAATCAAAATGTAGTGAGTAGGCACCCAAATTCAGAAGCAAACTTAATACATTCATGTTATCTTCGTTGTTCTTTGGATTCTCTGTTTCCTCAGTCACAGTCTTATAAGTTACATGCCGTATTTTGCGACTGTAATAAAATAAAAATGAAACACACACACACACACACACAGCAACTGCAGACGCTCTCGCTACCAGCAAAATGAAACAAAAGACGAAAGCATGTTGCACATCAAAACAGAGTGCAGGAAATGGTGAGATGGCAATGGTTCCTCACAACACTAAAACGTCAATATATCTAGTGTTATTGGAAGTGTTGCACGCTAAAATCTACCACATATGTGTAGAAGAACGCGAAGAATGACGTAAGATACAAAAAACCGCGAGTAATTATAACAGTTAATACTGTTTATAGTAGTACAGCAAAGCTTGAGATCTGCTCATGATCGTAGAAAACATAATTGTAAGAATAACTATACTGTTACAGTGACCATTGAAAATATTTTAAAATAAAGCGAAACGACTTGGGTCTTAATTAGACTGTATTATAACCCCAAAATACGGTTTTAACCTATGCAACTTGTTAATAAATTTGTTTTTTCTAGCAAAGAATGTGAATAAAAACTGTCAAAGAAGCTACGCAGTGACGTTACGCTTTTGACCATACAGCCAAATCAGTAATTCCGTATATACTAGCCAAGTCACTTCGTTGTTTAGTTCGTATTCGTAAAGATAAGATTGCTGAGCTTAATTCTGTCGTTGACGTGAACTTCCGAAAAATACATTTGTCACTGAGTTTAAAAAAAAAAAAAACAGAGCTATCTAGGTATCAATCTGTGTATTACAAAACTAGCAGCACCATCTATTGGTTCTTTTGGGTGCTACAGAGTAATAATTAAATATCCGAACTGTTAAGTTGAGGACTGTGCTGCTGGTCCCGGCGGAGGTCCCAACTAGATGCTTGCTGATATTGCCTTGTTGTTGTTGTTGGGGGTTTCAGTCAGATGACTGGATTGATACAGCTCTCAATGCTATACTATCCTGTGCGAGGCTCTTCATGTCCGAATAACTTCTGCAGCCCACATGCTTCTGAATCTGATTACTGTATTCATCTCTCGATCTCCCTGTACGATTTTTGCCCCTCACACTTCAGTATTAAAACGGTGATCCCTTGGTGTCTCAGAATGTCTCCTGTCAACCGATTCCTTCGTCTAGGCGGGTTGTCCCACGAATTTCTTGTCTCCCCAATTCTACTCAGAATCTCCTCATTTGTCAGGTGATCTACCAGCATTCTTCTGTAGCACCACATTTCGAAAGCGTCTTTCTCTTTTTGTCTATACTGTTCATCGTCCATATTTCACTTCCATATATCGCTACACTCCATGCACTTCCAGTCTGTGCGGCTGGTCCTAGCGGAGGTTCGAGTCCTCCCTTGGGCATGGGTGTGTGTGTTTGTTCTTAGGATAATTTAGATTAAGTAGCGTGTAAGCTTAGGGACTGATGACCTTAGCAGTTAAGTCTCGTAAGATTTCACACATATTTGAACATTTGAACAATGTCATCGGTAAACCTCAAAGTTTTTATTTCTTTTCCCTGAGCTTTAATTCCTTTTCCAGTTTTTTCTTTGGTTTCCTTTACTACTTGTTCGATGTACAGACTGAATATTTCGGGCATCGTCTACAACGCTGTTTCACTTCCTTCTCAAACACTGCTTCCCTTTCATACCGCTCGACTCTTACAACTGGCGTGTGGTGTCTGTACAAGTTGTAAAATGCCTTTAGTTCCCTGTATTCTACCCCTGCTATCGTCAAAATTTGAAAGAGAGTATTCCAGCCAACATTGTCAAAAGCTTTCTCTAAGTCTACAAATGCTATAAACGTAGGATTGCCGCCCGGAGTGGCCGTGCGGTTCTGGGCGCTACAGTCTGGAACCGAGCGACCGCTACGGTCGCAGGTTCGAATCCTGCCTCGGGCATGGATGTGTGTGATGTCCTTAGGTTAGTTAAGTTTAATTAGTTCTAAGTTCTAGGTGACTGATGACCTCAGAAGTTAAGTCGCATAGTGCTCAGAGCCATTTGAACCATTTAAACGTAGGATTGCCCTTCCTTAACCTTTTTTCTATGAGAAGTCGTAGTAGGGTCAGTATTGCCTCACGTGTTTCTACATTTCTCCGGAATCCAAACTGATATTCCACGAGGTCGCATTCTACCAGCTTTTCCATTCTTCTGTAAAGGATTCTGTTAGTATTTTGCAACCATGACTTATTAAACTGATAGTTCGGTAATTTTCACGCGTGCCAGCAACTGCTTTCTTTCGTATTGAAATTCTTACATTCTTCTTGAAGTTTGAGGGTGTTTCACCTGTTTCATACATCTTGTTCACCAGTTTGAGGAGTTTTGTCAGGCTGGCTCTCTCAAGGCTGTTGGGAGTTCTGACGAAATATCGTCTACTCCCTGGGCCTATTTCGACTTACCTCTTTCAGAGTTCTGTCAAATTCTTCTTGCAGTATCACATCTCCCATGACATCTTCATCTACGTCCACTCCCCGTTTATAATGTTGCCTTCATGTGTATCTCCCTTTTCCACGCCCTCGATATACTTCTTCCACATTTGAGCTTTCCCTTGTTTGTTTAGGACTGAGCTCTTGATATTCATACAGCTATTTCTCTTTTCCCCAAAGACCTCTTTAATTTTCCTGCTGCGGTATCTATCTTCCTCTTGTGAAATATGCTCCTAAATCCTTACATTTGTCTACTACCAGTCCTGCTTAGCATTTTGCACTTCTTGTCAATCTGATTTTTTAATCGTTTGTGTTGCCTTTCGCCTACTTCATTTGTTGCATTTTTATGTTTTTTCCTTTCATCAACTAAATTCAGTATCTCTTGTGTTATCCAAGTATTTCTACTAGACCTTGTTTTTTACCTGTATGATCCTCTGCTGCCTTCAGTATTTCATCTCTTAAAAATACCTAATCGTCTTTTACTGTATTCCCTTTATCTGTTCTAATCAACCGTTGCCTAATGCTGCCTCTGAAAATGTCAGAAACCCCTGGTTCTTTCAACTTGTCCAGACATCATCTCCTTAATTTCTTTACTTTTTCCAATTTATTCAGTTTTAATCTACAGTTCATAATCAATAAATTGTGGCCAGAATTCACATGTGCCACTGGAAATATCTTACATTTTAAAATCTCGTTCCTAAATCTCTGTCTAACACTTATTAACTCAGTCTGAAATCTTTCAGTGTCTCCAGGCCTCTTTTACGTATACAACCCTCTTTTATGGTTCTTATACCAGGTGTTAGCAATTAATTTATGTTCTGTTCAAAACTCTACCATGCGGCTTCCTCTTTCATTCCTCTTCCCCAGATCATATTCACCTGCTATTTTTCCTTCTCTTCCTTTTCCTACTATCGAATTCCAGCCCCCCATCACTATTAAATTTTCGTCTCCCTTGACTATCTGAATGATTTCTTTCATGTCGTCAAACTTTTCTTTAAACTCCTCTTCATTTGGGGAGCTAATTGGTATATAAACTTGTACTACTGTGAAAGGTGTGGGCTTCTTGTCTATCTTGGCTACTTCGCTGTTCATAGTAGCTTACCCGCATTTTTATTTTCTTATTTATTATTAAACCTACTCCTGCATTACTCCCGATTTTGTATTTAAAACTCTTTATTCACCATCCCAGAAGTCCTGTTCCTCTTATATCTAACTTCAACCGATCCATTTCCTTTCTAAATATTCTAAGCTACCTGCCTGATTAAGAAACGTAACATTCCACGCTCCGATCCACAGAATGGCAGTTTTCTTTCCCCAGGTGACGATATCCTCCTGAGTAGTCCCGTCCCGGAGATCCGAATGGGGGACTATTTTACCACCCTAATATTTTACCCAAGAGGTCGCCATCACCATACAACCAGTAGAGCTGCATGCCGTCGGGAAAAATTACGGCTGTAGTTTCCTCTCTCTTTCAGCCGTTCGCAGTACCGGCACAGCAAGGTCGTATAAGGTTGATGTTACAAGGCCAGATCAGTCAGTCATCCAGGTCGTTGCCCCTGCAACTACTGCAAAGGCAGCGCTGCCCCTCTTCAGGAACCACACATTTGTCTGGCCTATCGACTGATGTTCCTCAAGTGCGTACCACAGAGGCACGCAAGCCACTCCACCGATGGCAAGGTCCATTGTTCATGGGAGAAGGGAGGGATCTTTCCTATCAACAGTCGCAAGTCCCAGAATCCAAGTTTTTCGATACCAGGCTTTTGTTTCTAAGTTGTCAATAGTAATCTACTAAAACACCAAATAGTATAAAACAGTTTGCAATTTTTTTGTCACTGACTCTCGGACTGTGTGGCAGCTTGAGCGAGCGACTTGGGTCCAGCCAAAGGAGTGTTCTGGGAATGCCACATTCCAATGCACTTCATCCTCCCCACATTTAGGTCCACCAACAGCATCCTGCCGGTGAATTTACAAATCGGTTACAGTTCTCAGAATGTTGTCTACGAGAACTGTAAAGCTTTGCACCGTTGTTATGAAAGATTTTGTGTACAGATAGCACATCGTTTATATACTATGGACAAAGGAATATCTGCAACACACACTACTGGTCAGATGAAAATCAACGTGGGCTGAGAGAGAGGTGGATAAAAAACGACACTGGTCTGTGAATGTGTGTGAGAGTTTTCAAGAATCGCGTTGTTGCTCTCTGTTTTACTGATGGAACTCTAAAGAACCATAAGTATCTACAGTTCCGTAGTTTTCAAAGACATCCCACTGGGGATATTACTATGAGATCAAGTTCAACACATCTTATGTCAATTAAGTCTTCTTCGAAACGTCTTTCAGTGGTGTGTAAGAGCTTCTCGTAAAATAAAAGAAGGAATGCTATAGAACGAAAGTAAAAAGACTAACTGGCACAAACCTGGAAAATTGTCCTCGGCTCGCTACTCTCACCAGCATAAGGGCAGAGTGGTACTACACATAGAAAAATGTTAATTTGTTTGTGGTAATGCAAATAACGTTGTCCAACAGAAAACAATTTGTGTGTATGCAAAAGACACTGCCAATCACCATAAAAGCGACGAGCATTCTACATCTACCCGAAAAGTACAGGCACAATTGAAGCAGTTAAACCCGAGGAAAGCGGGAGGGTGCGACCAGCTAGAAAATGCAATACTACTTCAGTTACCACAAGCAGCCTTTCGCCCCATCACCGCGATCTTCAATCGAATCATGTAGACTGGCAACTTCCCCTCTGCATGGAAACATGCAGAGGTGGTTGCCATACCAAAACAGGGCACAGACACCAGGCTTCCACAGAATTACAGGCCGATCAGCCTTTTACCAGCAATCTCTAAGGTATTTGAGCGCCTGTACTCGAAAAGGCTAATGCTTCACGTAAATGCGGAGGAGCTGATCCCGCCGGAACAATTCGGCTTCCGACGTGGACATAGCACAGAGCAACAGCTGCTACGTCTTGTGGAGGATGCGATGGGTGCCCTGGAGAGTCGACAGTACGCAGGGGTAGTGCTGCTTGATGTCTCTAGGGCCTTCGATTGTGTGTGGCACGAGGGCGTCCTCTACAAACTGTTTGCAATGGGGGTACCTACGCCACACGTTCGACTCATCAAGTCTTACCTTAGTGGACGAACGTTCAATGTCCGTGCGGGAGCGGGTATATCCACAGCAAGGTCCATACAGGCGGGAGTGCCACAGGGTTCTGTCCTTGGCCCCCTGTTGTACTCCTTATATACCTCGGACACGCCAAAGGCTAACAGATTCTCGCTCGCATTGTACGCCGACGACACCGCGTTGTATACCAGAAGCGCGAACGTGAACCTCATGCGCCGCTGCCTGCAGACGGCATGTGAAGCTCTAGGTACATGGGCCACAAATTGGCGCCTGAAATACAATGCCAGCAAAAGCCACGCAATCATCATTACGAGGAAAAGAATCCCCATCAACCTACAGCCGGTGCGGATCATGGGAGGCCCCATCACATGGACCCGCACTGCGAAATACCTTGGGGTGACCCTAGACAGGCGCCTCACGTGGGGACCACACATAAGGGACATTGTGGGTAAAGCCTATGGCAGATTGAGAGCGCTATACCCAATCCTGAACCCGAAGACAACCCTACCCACACGCTGCGGCATTACGCTGTTTCTCGCCCTTATAAGGCCGGTGATGGAGTATGCGCCAGTAGTGTGGGGCAACGCGGCAGACTGCCACATCCGGAGATTACAGGGCCTCCAGGGTAGAGTACTTAGGATGATCATGAAACTCCCGCGTGATTTTCCCACTAGGAAGTTGCATACCATCACTGGAGTGCAGCCAATAAAGGAAAGAATAAGACAGAACGCTCAATTTTTCTATGAGAAATCACAGCAGTCAGAGAACAGACTGGTGTCGAACCTCGGGAACCAGATACATAGAAGGGGCACCACAAGATGGCCCGATCTGCTACGGCAGTAAAAACCACCACAGTAACGATTATTAACTAACATAAAATGCTCATCACAAAATTAGGACCAACACACACGATAGGCCCACTCAAAATACATATTAGAAAACGCAGGAATAGTGCAAAGCACTTAACTTGCTTAACCTAGAGATAGTCAGGCACTATCCAAATAGGTAAAGAGCGGTGTGTGCTTACCCGAAAAGAAACAAGAGTGACGTCAGCTGGTTAAAGAGAAGTACAACATTTTACGTATTCTTAAAAAGGAAAAGGAGTGAAGGAAATTGGTTGTTGTACATGACCATGCATCACACAAACATCAACAAATTAACAATTATTATAAAAATACGCAAGCTCCCTTAAAGGAATTGTAATGTGAATCTTACAAAGGTGTCACCTTAGAAATTACTCAGTCGACAATTTCTCACATACACTCCTGGAAATGGAAAAAAGAACACATTGACACCGGTGTGTCAGACCCACCATACTTGCTCCGGACACTGCGAGAGGGCTCTACAAGCAATGATCACACGCACGGCACAGCGGACACACCAGGAACCGCGGTGTAGGCCGTCGAATGGCGCTAGCTGCGCAGCATTTGTGCACCGCCGCCGTCAGTGTCAGCCAGTTTGCCGTGGCATACGGAGCTCCATCGCAGTCTTTAACACTGGTAGCATGCCGCGACAGCGTGGACGTGAACCGTATGTGCAGTTGACGGACTTTGAGCGAGGGCGTATAGTGGGCATGCGGGAGGCCGGGTGGACGTACCGCCGAATTGCTCAACACGTGGGGCGTGAGGTCTCCACAGTACATCGATGTTGTCGCCAGTGGTCGGCGGAAGGTGCACGTGCCCGTCGACCTGGGACCGGACCGCAGCGACGCACGGATGCACGCCAAGACCGTAGGATCCAACGCAGTGCCGTAGGGGACCGCACCGCCACTTCCCAGCAAATTAGGGACACTGTTGCTCCTGGGGTATCGGCGAGGACCATTCGCAACCGTCTCCATGAAGCTGGGCTACGGTCCCGCACACCGTTAGGCCGTCATCCGGTCACGCCCCAACATCGTGCAGCCCGCCTCCAGTGGTGTCACGACAGGCGTGAATGGAGGCACGAATGGAGACGTGTCGTCTTCAGCGATGAGAGTCGCTTCTGCCTTGGTGCCAATGATGGTCGTATGCGTGTTTGGCGCCGTGCAGGTGAGCGCCACAATCAGGACTGCATACGACCGAGGCACACAGGGCCAACACCCGGGATCATGGTGTGGGGAGCGATCTCCTACACTGGCCGTACACCACTGGTGATCGCCGAGGGGACACTGAATAGTGCACGGTACATCCAAACCGTCATCGAACACATCGTTCTACCATTCCTAGACCGGCAAGGGAACTTGCTGTTCCAACAGGACAATGCACGTCCGCATGTATCCCGTGCCACCCAACGTGCTCTAGAAGGTGTAAGTCAACTACCCTGGCCAGCAAGATCTCCGCATATGTCCCCCATTGAGCATGTTTGGGACTGGATGAAGCGTCGTCTCACGCGGTCTGCACGTCCAGCACGAACGCTGGTCCAACTGAGGCGCCAGGTGGAAATGGCATGGCAAGCCGTTCCACAGGACTACATCCAGCATCTCTACGATCGTCTCCATGGGAGAATAGCAGCCTGCATTGCTGCGAAAGGTGGATATACACTGTACTAGTGCCGACATTGTGCATGCTCTGTTGCCTGTGTCTATGTGCCTGTGGTTCTGTCAGTGTGATCATGTGATGTATCTGACCCCAGGAATGTGTCAATAAAGTTTCCCCTTCCTGGGACAATGAATTCACGGTGTTCTTATTTCAATTTCCAGGAGTGTATTTCCGTTCTGCAGAGTTAAATGTGAATCTGCTGCAAAGTATATAACTATTTATAAAGTGATTTTTATTCTCCGTTATGCGATGTGGTTATGTGAGAGTGTTTAATGTCAAATAAAATTTTGAAAAGAAAAGTAAAATTGGAAAATAAATAATTAATTGCATTTAAAAAAGGCGAAGTAAATGCGACAATTCAGCAGCGACAATCGTTAAAAACAACTTGCGTACATCAGAAAATTCACCATATTGTTCCTGCTTGTTCTGGAGTATAGGGGTGGACTGTCTTCATATACCGGTTGTTCAAAAACTGTCTCCACAGTACAGTATGATTGTTAGCGGCACGTGCAGTATGATTGTTCGCCTGCCTGAGTTAGTTCCCTTCTAGTGGACTCTCCCAACATTCCACTGTTTCGTTTATCTCAGCCAACGTCAGTAGTATCGTTAGTGTGTGTCGTTATGTGTTGACGTGAACGTTAAGTTCAGTTCCTTTGTTCGGTTGTTTCGTTTTTGTCACTGTTAAAATGCTAACCATTGAACGAAGTGTGTTAGTAGTCGAGCTAGTGTTCAAAGCTGGCGGTAAATACACAGTTTCAGTTCGTCAAACATTTAATTCAGTTTTCTCGGAGACAACACTCCTACATCGCGATACTATGCGAGATTTGATTAACAAATTTCGAAGTATGGGTTCAGTGACAGATGCACCGAGAAGTGGTCGTCCTAGCGTTTTGTCTGAGGATAAACTACTCGATATTTCCGATGAAACGTCCATGAGTCCGAACAAGTCAGTAAGAAAAATCGCCCAGGAAATCGATGTTAGTGTCGGAACAGCCCACACAGCTGTAAGGAAAAAATTACAACTTTTCCCATACAAAGTGACAGTCGTACAAGAGCTGAAAAATACTGATCATGGCAAGAGTCTGCATTATTGTCAATGGTTCAAAAATTTCGTTCAACAAAATGGAAGGGATATTCTTAATGAAACGTTTTTCCCTGATGAGGCGTGGTTTCATTTATCCGCGTACATGAACTCGCAAAATTCTCGTATGAGGAGTACTGCAAATCCATTGTGTATTCATGAGGAACCACTTCATTCTGTGAAAATAGGAGTTTGGATTGCAATTTCTAGACGTCGGATTGTGGGTCTCATATTTTTCAGCGAAACAATAAACGCACAACGATACTGCAGTAATATTCTGTACACATTCATAGGAGAACTTGTGTTAAGTGAAATAATGAATGGTCATTTTCAACAAGATGTTGCAACCGCGCATACAGCTCGCGTTTCAATGTCACTGCTTGCTGGTGTTTTTGGTGATCACATAATTTCACAGGGACTTTGGTCTACGATCGCCTGACCTAACACGACCTGACTTTTTCTTCTGGGTTGCAGCGAAA
Source organism: Schistocerca serialis cubense (assembly GCF_023864345.2). Lineage (NCBI taxonomy): Eukaryota > Metazoa > Arthropoda > Insecta > Orthoptera > Acrididae > Schistocerca > Schistocerca serialis. The sequence continues at coordinate 574,118,255 of NC_064638.1, forward strand.
GCAAGCTTATATAAAAACCGTCCAAAATCCATCGATGAACTGAAAACTTCAATATCCACTTTCACTGCTTCTGTTACAGAAGATATGTTACAGCTTGTGTGTGTAAATATGATTAGACAAATTGAATTGTGTATTCACCAACATCCGGTCGCTGTGGCCGAGCGGTTCTAGGTGCTTCAGTCCGGAACTACGCCGCTGCTACGGCCGTAGGTTCGAATCCTGCCTCGGGCATGCATGTGTCTGATGTTCTTAGGTTAGTTAAGTTTAAGTAGTTCTAAGTGTAGGGGACTGATGACCTCAGATGTTAAGTTCCCTAGTGCTTAGAGCCATTTTAACCATTTTTATCAACAACAGGGGGGGGAAACTTTCAACATTTAATGTGAAAATTTGTAAGTAAAAATGAATATTCAATAAATTAATAACTTGTACTTCACTGAGTTTGATTCGGTATACTCACTGCGATATACGGCACGTGCGGCTATCAATCATACGGCACTGCGGAGAGACTTTTTGAACACCCCGTACAATGCCTGACAAAAAAGTGAGCCACCGAGAATGGAAGGAGGAAAGAAAACGAAACTTCACGGATTGAGGGGATACGAGATGTTATTCTAGAGATTACAAAATAGAATCAAATTTACAAATAACTTGACAGTATGAGCCCACTTACCAATATGACATTGCATCCTATCTGGCTGGATGCGTGCACTGATTCGGTTGGGAAGGATATTATAAACCCATTGTAACCTCTCCTGGGGTAAGCTGCCCCAAAACTGTTGTAGGTAACAACTGGAATTCTGGACACGCACTGGAACGGATTTGATGTTGAGCTGGTCCTGCACATGTTGTATCCTGGGATCTTGATGGCCACGGGAGTTCCACAACACTACACACACTGTTCATAGAGGCACTTGCCAATGTGTGGACGGGCATTGTCGTGATGAAAAATGGCACCATGATACTGCCACGTGACGTGTTACACATGAGGACGTGGGATATCTGTTACGTGAAGTCAGATTTCGCTCAATTACAACCAGCCGTGACCTGCAGGTATACCCTGCCGCTCTCCACATACTGACACCAGGAGTAACACCGCTGTGCCTCTCCAAAACATTTGAAGAACGCGACCTCTCCCGAGGTACCCGTCATACTCGTCGGCGATGATTATCCTGGGTAGTGCAGAACCACGATTCGTCGCTGAACGCAATGCATGCTATTAGTCAGCAGACTATGTTTCCCGGTAACGGCACTACTCCAAATGTAGCTGTTTGTGATGTGATGTTAACGACAGTCTACACACTGGACGGTAATTTCCTAGTCTGACTTCTGCGAGTCTCTGACTAATGGTGCAAGATGACACACAATGTTGTTCTCGGATGGTGGGTGCAAAGAAATGGTTCAAATGGCTCTGAACACTATGGGACTTAACTTCTGAGGTCATCAGTCCCCTAGAACGTAGAACTACTTAAACCTAACTAACCTAAGGATATGACACACATCCATCCTCGAGGCAGGATACGAACCTGCGACCGTAGCGGTCGCGCGGTTCCAGACTGAAGCACCTAGAACAACTCGGCCACTTCGTCCGGTACTTATTTCGGTATTTAATAATATGCACGAACTGATATATGTTTTCCTTATGTATTGTGTCTGTTTTCGTTGCACACACAACCGGCCGACCCTTTTTTTCTGAAATCTGGATTTCAGTTTTTAGTTGGTAATACATACTATCCGTGTTTGAGTGTCTACTGCTAGCGCTATGTCCTTGTACAATGTCAGCTTTTTTCCCTTTCTCACCTTGTGGTTTCGACTGATATTACTTCTTCTTCTTCTTCTTCTTCTTCTTCTTCTAGTGCCCATCTGTTCCGGATGTTAGTGAGCATCATAGTTTTGTTTGTTCGAAAAAATTCTTCGTAGCTGTGTTGAATTCAACGTTCTTAAGTTCCGAGGCAAGATGTTCTTCTTCTTCCTCGTTCTCATTTACCTCATTCCCTGTTTCCATTCCTCTTACATGGCCGAGATAACGCAATTTTTAGCATTTTGCTGTGTGTGGGACTTGTTTTTCTTCCTTTATTTTGCAAGAACGTCATGTTAGTAATGTTATCTGCCCATAGTACTCACAGCATTCACCTGTACAGCCTCATCCCAAATGCCTTAAATCGTTTGCGGTCGCGCGCTTCCAGACTGTAGCGCCTAGAACCGCTCGGCCACCACGGCCGGCTGGTAGGTGCAGATGTGAACGGGTTACAATGTACTTAGTTCACAAATCGGCGATTTTCTCTTTTCGTGGTGAGACGTTGTGAGCCAGAACCTTGACGACGCATATGTCTGTCCTCACGTCCACATAGAGTCCAGCATCGGACCACTGTCACATCCAAATAACCCACAAATCTATGTAACAATATGAAATACGAACAACCCTAACGCACTCTGGTAGCAGTTCAACCTGTCCAAGATGATTGCATCACATTTTAATACTTGGCGAGGATGTGTACGTGTGCAAAGTTACTTTCATATCCGACCACCTCTTCTGGGTGCTTAACTCCAATGGTATCAGGAATATTCTTTTAACCATAATAAACAGAGTGATGGTCAGATTACGAGAATGAACACATTAGAAGTACTTTGCTGGACTTCAAAACTACAGCACCATATAGGCGCCATGCAACACTAGCTCAATTGCCACAATTGTTCTACATGCCTGAATATGGAAAAGATTTACATTTCAGTGTACCCTCAAGAAATAGGTCGGAGCAATATAAGCAACAGTCTGTACATAAGGAAACGCTATACAGCAAGTCATTCAGGAAGCGCATTTGAATGTTAGTGTTGGCGAAAAAATCGTGTTACGTCTACAGCACGTGTCGTAATTCAGCTACAGCAGGTTCTCAGCCTATGGAGACAATGATTTACCGTTCCCTGCTCAAAATTTTCAATTTAGCACTAGCGAATGCGGGTTACTTTCAACGACGCCCAGGATTTCAACTGCCGCATGTGACTAGCGCTTGAAAGTGCCCACACATATTTTTAGTTCGGCCATGCAGGACTGTGCGACATCTGAAGTACTGTGGACTGTTATCATGCAGATCATTGTTGCGGCTTCCTTTGACAGGCACCAGAGAGACGCAGGCCAACAACACTGGGCGCAGCAGTGGCACCATGTCGTCATTACAGACGAGTCCCCTCTCAGCGTACACCTTCGCGACAAATGTATTCATGTGTAGAGACTTCGAGAAGAATGAACGTTGTTAGACTGCATTCGTCATCGTCATACTGACCTAGCACCTAGGGTGATGGTAAGTGGTTCCACTGAGTACAATACATTTAGTTCGCATACGTGGTATCTCGGGCAGCGGCTTTCACGTTTTTGATGGGTTAAGGCGCGTGGCTATATCTTATCTTTGAGGTCACCGTGACGTTATCTTTCAACAAGATAACATATGGTTATGTTGCCTGTGCTATCCTGACGTACTTCGATACAGAAGGTGCTCGAGTGTTACTCTGGTCAGCACCTTCATCAGATCTCTCCCCATTGAAAATATTGGGAACATGGGTTGCCGAGAGTTGGCATGCTACCGCTCCCCAGCCACTATAGTTGATAGGCCTGGCATAGAGCAGAAGCAGCATGAACTGGCACTCCCATACCTTTCCAAGTTCAGGTTTACTAGACGCCCAACTGGGCCAGAGCCATGCCTGCTGCCGGGGGTGGTACCTCTGCGTACTGTATTTCGCACATTGTGCACTCCAAATCACCTACAACTTTAATAACATATTCTTCATAATATGCTGTATACGCACAGTAAGTCAAATTTCGTTATTTTTCTATGCTTTCTGTTGTGGCAGATTCAATAGTCAACGGTGTAGTAATTGAGAAAAGTCTTTTTTTAAAATTTATAGGCTAGAGAACCTAAACTTCGTATGAAATTGAATTCGAACAACATAGTTTATTCATTTAATTTATTTCGTTCGTTTTTTGCCAATAGTGCTTCCTCCAGTTGGTTATTAATACTATCCTCGTACTCTTGTCTGCCGCCGGCAAGCCTGGACTCTACGGGAAGAGCAGTGACTTCGTTACACGCTGCTGCCAGACACATGGATCGTTTGTGTCTCTTGGCTCGTAAGTATCACACAAAAGCTATTGATACACACTCGTCTTCACTCATAGCCAATGAGCGCTGAAGACATGGATTCCTTAGTTTCCCATTGGATTCTCCTCCTGCCCCTCTCCCCTCTTTCATCACGACAACGCACTGTACGGCACTCTCCCCCGAGAGTAACATTGGTACTATTATTAAGAGACCCAGTACGCAGAAAAGTTCCACTGACGCCATGGTAAATTCAGGCTCATCAGCTTAGGCTATCCGCAAAGAGAGCATCCAATTTAGACATCGAATGGCTAAATCTTACGGGAATCCAATAGAGCCACAAGCAGTACGGTTGCCATAGATTTCAACTTCAAATTATGCTTCCTCCCGCAAGGCTTCTTCATTCACATCGAGATGAATAAGAAAGGTGAAAGACGTTCCGTGATCTACGGGATGTTCAAAATGTCTCTTCGCAGTGCCGTGTGTTTGTTAGCCGCGCGTGCCGTATGCCGCAGTGAATATACCGAAATGAAACTGAGTTAAACACAAGTTATTAACTTATTGAATATTCAGTTTACTTACAAATTTTAACATTATATGTTGAAATTGTCCCTCCTGTTGTTGAATACACAATTCAATTCGTCTAATCATATTTACAAACACAACCTGTAACATTTCTTCTGTAACAGATGCAGTGAAAGTGGATACTGCAGTTTTCAATTTATCGATGGATTTTGGACGTTTTTTATAGACTGTTGCTCTCGATGCATCCCAGAAGAAAAAGTCAGGTGGTGTTAGGTCAGGCGATCGTGGAGGCCAAAGTCCCTGTGAAATTATGCGATCACTAAAAACGTCAGCAAGCAGTGACATTGAAACGCGAGCTGTATGCGCGGTTGCACTATCTTGTTGAAAATAACCGTTGAGTATTTCACTTAACACAAGTTCTCCTATGAATGGGTACAGAAATTCAATGCAGTATCGTTGTGCGTTTATTGTTTCGTTGAAAAATATGGGACCCACAATCCGACGTCTAGAAATTGCAATCCAAACACCTATTTTCACAGAATGAAGTGGTTCCTCATGAATACACAATGGATTTGCAGTACTCCTCATACGAGATTTTGCGAGTTCATGTACGCGGATAAATGAAACCACGCCTCATCAGGGAAAAACGTTTCATTAAGAAATCCCTTCCATTTTGTTGAACGAAATTTTTCAACCATTGGCAATAATGCAGTCTCTTGCCATGATCAGTATTTTTCAGTTCTTGCACGACTGTTGCTTTGTATGAGAAAAGTTCTAATTTTTTCCTTACAGCTGTGTGCGCCGTTCCGACACTAACATCGAGATCCTGGGCGATTTTTCTTACTGACTTGTTCTTACTCATGGACATTTTATCGGAAATATGGAGTGGTTTATCCTCAAGCAAAACGCTAGGACGACCACGTCTCGGTGCATCTGTCACTGAACCCGTACTTCGAAATTTGTTAATCAAATCTCGCATAGTATCACGATTGGGGAGTGTTGTCTCCGGGTAAACTGGATTAAATGTTTGACGAACTGAAACTGCGTATTTACCGCCAGCTTTGAACACTTGTTCGACTGAAAACACACGTTGTTCAATGGTTAGCTTTTTAACAGTGACAAAAACGAAACAAACGAACAAAGGAACTAAACTTAAACGTTCACGTCAACACTTAACGACACACATCAATGATACTATTGACGCTGCCTGAGATAAACGAAACAGTGGAATGTTGGGAGAGTCCACTAGAAGGGAAGTAACCCAGGCAGGCGAACAATCATACGGCACGCGCGGCTGACAATCATACGGCAGTGCGGAGAGACTTTCTGGACATCCCGTATTTAAGAAACTATCTCGACATTGAGCTAAAATGGCTTAAGGAAACGTTATTTGGCCAGAGCAGAATTTGAACCCCGCTCATCGCAGCACGAGCCGGTTTCCTCCGGAAACTGATGGGCTTTCGTGGAAAACGTGGCACGTAACCAGTGTTCGGCGATAAAGGTGTGGTGTCAAAGTACACTGTTCCGCTGTCGTGCAGCATACTGCGGCTTTCCAGCTGATAACGGCGGCCGATGTACAACGCTTTGCTGATAGCCGTACCCTTCCACAAGGCGGCACAGCTTGTGAGCTGCCGCATCCAGTGTTAACGCGGGCGGGGCAGCTAGGATACGAAATTTGGGTGACGCAATAGTCGTGTCAACTTTAAAGTCAATCACAATATTAAACAGCTTGTGAGCGTGGGGTTGATTTGCTATTCTGTTATTCTGCGCAACGGATTAATCTGAGATGTACCCTTTACTCTGTGGCTCCTGCAAGATGCAATTTCCACCCCCACACTACTACAGAAGTCAGACAGACGGTCCTAATGTTCTAAAGAGAAATGCCTGAAAAACTTCAGCAAAAAATATCTTCTGGAGTCGTCCGCTCTAAGGAAATGACACAAAAATTCACAAAATTTCTTACGTAACTAGTGGGATACTTGGGTCCTGGAGTAGTGCTAGTTAGTGTAAGAAAAACATGAAACTAACGAAAATTATTATTTATTTTGCAAAAATTCTGAGAAATCACAATGGCACTTTTAGTTATGAATTGAATAAGTTACATCCTGGTTCTTTTCGGAATGTGAAGTTACCTCTCAAGGATAGGATTCGCTAATGAAATTTCTATACAAAGTTTAAGATTGTTATTGACTTGGCAGAATGGCTGAGAGGCGCACCTACTCAACTTGAATAATTATCCGTTAGAATGTTGCTAGGTACGGTCGAGGCTGTCGCGTGTAAAATGCAGTGAAGTGTACTGTTGTGGAGGAAATATGGGGCTCGCAATAGCTGTAGCGCACAATACTGTAAGCTGCGATGACTGCTGTCTGCGCCGCTCGCTGCTGACAAATAAGATAACTCTCGTTCTATCTGGATTGACCTACGCCAATCAAACTCTCCCTACGCCTTGATGAAGTCAAGGATTCCTATTCGTCCCTAGTCTAACTATTGGCGTGGTACACCGGTCAGATAACCAGTCCACTGCGATGCCACTCAAAAATTCGTTTGCAGGCGTTTAACTATAACTCTGTCCATTCACACCGTACAATAAGTGTGTCAGCCAACACAGTGAACAACGCTTAATCGCAAGGACTCAATATAGAGTCGCACTTCGATTCGCTCTCGACAGAGGTGCTCTCCCAGTGAAGTACTGAGGAGAGACTTGTTCCTCGCGCCAAGAGCGTCAACGGAACAGCGCCTCTCCATGCCAGATGTGTAGGGGTATATCTTTCGGTCTCTTTCGTTACTCCTTCAGCTCAAGGCGTCAGAAATATCGTCTGCCAATCAGCATTGCTCTTCTAAAATGGGATGGAGTTGGGGCCCCTCCACGCTCACACCAACGTGGTGACCAAACCAAAAGTTCTACTGCCACCTCCGTAAACATGTTAGTTATCTAGTAAGTGGATCACAGGATGCTGGACTGTGATGTTATCCATGCATCTGGGTAAGACTACGCATTAACATGGTCCATCAGGTGATAGATAGTGGACGAAATGTGAGTGAGGGTAGCGGTTTGAAGATCAGAGGGAAAAAAGTGCCATGGCTCGTGCCGTGGGAAAAAAACCTCTGCCACAGTGGGATGGATAGTAAGAGCAGTAGTGGCTTACTAGATGCAATAGTTCATGCAAGGTTGGGTTTGTTAGTATAGGTATCATGCATCATTATCGTGACAAGCGATGGCGATGTATCCCAGTTGCTGCAGCTGCTACATTCCTGGAACAATCAAGATTGTTATACAGTAGTGGGAGATCGGCCATAGATCATCCCACTGTGTGTGGGATGTGTGGAGCTTGTGTGCATGCAGTGTATGGTACGGCTTCCCTGTGTGGTGCCAGTTATTCGGCAGTGTATTTCAGCTGGATATCCAGTAATGGCGTCTGATTAACAGGGGCTCGCCTGTACCATTATGTTTGCGTATGCTTGGCCATAGATGTTATGTCCTTACAAGTATGTCTTTTGGTCTTTTATGTTTCCATCTATGGTTGTGGTCATAGTTCCCCAGACTCAGAATAAACGGGTTCTACGAATGTCTGGAGTTTCTGTATAGTCTTATGGTGAGTTTGTGGATTACCTCCGTGAGAGTCTCAAGTCGATATTCCCGGTGAAGGTCCACGACGCGTGTGTATCGTGGAGCATTGCTTATGATTTTGAGTACTTTGTTTTGTATGAGCTGCAGACGGCGCAGGCGTGTAGGCACAGCATATCCCCAGACAGGAGCTGCGTACGTCATCAGCGGTCGGATAAGTGTCATGTACATGGACCTCGACACCCCTCTGCTCAGTGTGCTACGCCTGTTGAGCATAGGATAGAGCTGTTTGAGGCTCGCGCTAGCTCGGTTTGCCATGTGTTGTATGTGGTCTCCCCAGAGTAATTTCCGGTCCAGCCAGACACCGAGGTATTTGACTTTCTCGCGGAAACGTATTGGGCGTGCATGTAGAGTTATTGGTCTGCAGTAGTGGTGTTTGCGCAGTTGCTTCGGTCTTCTAGTGAACAGAGCGGCTTCGCACTTGTCGACGTTTACTCTAACACGCCATTTCTCCAACCAAGGCCCAGCCACTCTGAGTGCTGTCTGTAGGCATGACGTAATGTTTGATGGTTTCCAATCTTGCGCAAGGATGGCTGTGTCATCCGAGTAGATTGCCATCGTTGTGTTGTGTGTGGTTGGGAGATCGTTTATGTAGAGGTTAAACAGTAGGGGCCCTAGGATGCTTCCCTGGGGTACTCCCGCGTGTATACCGTGTCGTGTTGATTGTTTTCCCTGCACATCAGTGTTGAAACTCCTGTCTGTGAGGTACGAGTGTATTAGACGCAGCAGCTCGTCGGGGAATCCCTTTGTCGCTGAGTTTGTGGATGAGGCCGTTATGCCATAGACGGTCGAAAGCCTTTTCAATGTCCAGGAACACCGCCCCTGTAGCTTTGTTTATGTTGAAGCCATATGTTATATGTTCAACGACCCGTAGGAGTTGTTGTGTTGTGGAGTGGTGATTCCTGAAGCCGAATTGCTCCGGTCTCAGGGTGTCATTTGTTATGCAGTGCCTAGTGATGCGTTTGAGAATCACCTTCTCAACAATCTTACTGAGCGAGCTCAGAAGGCTGATGGGTGGGTAATTTTGTGGGAGGCTGCGGTCTTTCCCCGGCTTCCTGAACATCAGGACCTTGGCCATCTTCCAAAAGGCGGGGAAGTGTTGGTGTTTTAGTATGGCATTCGTTATGTGTGAGAGGTACTCAGTTGCTTTATCCGTGAACTCTTGGAAGACACGTTTTGAATGCCATCATGACCAGGGGCTTTCCTAGCAGCGAAATGCATTATAGCCCAGGAGACTTCGGCTGTGCTAGCATGTCGAATGTCATTGTGCGATGGTTGGGCTAGAATGCGTGTAACCTCTTGGTCAGTAGCAAGTGTGAACACTGGATCTGATGGTACCAGGTTCGGTGTGAATGACGCTGCGAGTGTGCGGGCCATTAGTTCTGCTTTCTCTTCCGCTGAGTATGCAGGTCCGTCAGGCCCTTGAAGCGTTGGGGTGTATATTTTCTCCCTGGTGAAGTGTCGGGCTAGTTGCCACACACCAGGTCGTGTGGTGTCCAGCCCTTCGAGTTTTTGGTTCCACTGTTGTGTTCTATGTGTTTGTATTTTATCGTGTATGATGCCCTGTAGCTTGTTAATGTGCCGTTTGAAGTACGGACGCCTGGAGCGCTGCCATTGTCTCCTAGGCGATTCCTCATTGAGATTAGGCCCACGATTTCCTGAGGCAGGGCCACACTGCGTTGTTGTGAGGTGCGATCAGATATGGTGCCTGCCATTGCGTCCTGGACGGCGTTAGTGAGGGTTTCTACTGCCTCGTCAATTTGTGCTGTTTCATTAATTTCGTGTATAGGTAGAATGACGTTTTGTTTAAGGCGACGAATCCAGAAATCTGTAGTATCGGCGTTTGGCATTTGCTGTCGCCCTGTGAAAATCTCTGAAACTGTGTGCTATGTGTAAAGAATGCGTAGGTTGGACGCTCCCACACAATGTAGCGGAATTTGGTTGGTTGGTTGGTTTGGGGATGGAGACCAGACAGCGTGGTCATCGGTCTCATCGGATTAGGGAAGGATGGGGAAGGAAGGCTGCCGTGCCCTTTCAGAGGAACCATCCCGGCATTTGCCTGGAGTGATTTAGGGAAATCACGGAAAACCTAAATCAGGATGGCCGGACCCGGGATTGAACCGTCGTCCTTCCGAATGCGAGTCCAGTGTCTAACCACTGCGCCACCTCGCTCGGTGTAGCGGAATTTGCTTTTAAGTAAGCCGAACATGGGGTCATTCCTCCTTTCACTCGGGCACACGCTGTCTGCTCCACGGGCGACCGAGGTTGACTTGTCCTCTGAAGGGACCGGCCTCCCAGTGTGTGGTCTGCCTCTCTCGAACTAAAAGCTCCTGTGACCGTTGTGTCTGGAATGTATGTGTTTACGCCAGCCTCGAGTATTTCAACCCCGGTGCGCACTTGTTATTTGCATATCGTTTACATGAATTCATACAACATTAAACTTTATCTTATCGAGTTTGGGTTCGAATGAAGCGTCTTGACGTGCGGAATATGATTGTGAGGGCGAAATATGTAAGCAATGAAGGTCAGGAGACCACGACGTCTTACACGCTTTATAAATAACATCTTACAGTCCATCGGAGATGCTGATTCTCTTTCCCAAACTTCTCAGATCAGACATTCAGACATACAGTGGCAGAAATGGAAAGTGTTACACTAAGAAGCATCAGTCTGATTCGACAGGTTGTGTTCATTGTTGTATCACCTGTAGTGTTGGATCTTCCATTATCCGGCTATATGAATACTGCTATATTTACCTTACCGCAGTATCTTCAATAATGGACAATCCAATATGAAAAATTAACCTACTTTTCTTATTTTCATTCGCTTTTGACATACGGCATTATATTCTACGGTAACTCTTCTCATTCACAAGGGCCACTTTTGGCTAAGAAACGAGCATCCGACAATATGCCATGTAACTTCGCGAACCTCTTGTCGCACACTGTTTAGGAGTCTGGGAATTCTGACACTGGCCTCTCTGCTGTGTAATTTCCGTATTTTATCTTTGATTATGCTGATATATACTCAGTAGCATGTCATCTGCATAGGATTCGCATAAATTTTATTTTCTCGGTTATTAAATTTTCTGGTGTTACTGTCATGTACACCATGAACCACATGACAGTAACATCAGAAAATTTAATAACCGAGAAAATAAAATTTATACGAATCCTATGCAAATGACATGGTGTGGGTTTTGTGGTTCATGGTGTGGGTTCCTGTAGTCATATCCTAGTTCATGAACCACGGGCAACGTATGAGTGGCCAAGTAAGTGGTCCCGACAGTCGGGATACCAGTTACTTTGGAATAAGGCTGGGCATCTCGGACATATTCTGAGTCGCAGTCACCTTTGTGCTCATATGGCAAAGACTACCAAATCCACCGGTTAGTCCCTCAACCGTTAGGGGTAAAACTCAATGGGACTCAGGGCAAGTAAGGCTAGCAACCTGCTTCCCTGGTACTTTAAATATGATGCTGGCAACAATCAGAGCAAAATGTCTCAGACCTTTGGAGGTGACGGAGTCCCACCTCTAACTGACAAACCAGGGGCTCCTAAGATACGACTTGGCAAACAAATGGTAATGAGATGGGGAGCTATTAATATCAATGGGGGCTACTCTGGGAAGAAGGTAGAGCTGGCAGAGGCTGCAAGTAAGATGGGGCTGGACGTTTTAGCTGTTAGTGACATTCGGGTAAGGGGTGAGAAACAAGAGGAAGTGGGAGAATACAAGGTCTACCTGTCAGGAGTCAAAGCAGGAATAGCACAATGGGGTGTAGGGCTTTACATCAGGAAAGAAATGGAACCCAGAGTAGTTGCAATAAGGTATGTAAACGAACAACTGATGCGGATAGATTTGACAGTGTCTAGCAAGAAAATTATGGTTGTGTCAGTATACTGGCATTGTGAAGGGACAGATCAAGATAAGATGGATAGTTTTTATGAGGCACTCAGTGATGTAGTTGTTAGAGTAAAGGACAAGGACAGTATTCTGCTCATGGGTGATTTTAATGCCAGGATTGGAAATCGAACAGAAGGCTATGAAAAGGTTATGGGTAAATTTGGAGAGGATATGGAGGCCAACAGGAACGGGAAACAACTCTTGGATTTCTGTGCCAGTATGGGCTTAGTAATCACAAACTCCTTTTTTAAACATAAGAACGTTCACCGGTATACTTGGGAAGGCAGGGGAACCAGATCTGTCATTGACTATATAATAACAGATCAGGAATTCAGTGACACACGTGTATTCAGGGAATTCTTTGATGACACTGATCATTATTTAATCTGCAGTGAAATTGGGATTGTGAGGCCGAAAGTGCAGGAGGTCAGGTCCATATGTAGGAGGATAAGAGTGGAGAAACTTCAGGATAAGGCAATCAGGCACAAGTACACAACAGTGATCTCAGAAAGGTACCAGTTAGTTGAATGTAGTCGATTACAGTCATTGGAAAAGGAATGGACAAGGTACAGGGACACAGTACTAGAAGTGGCTAAAGAATGTCTTGGAACAGTAGTGTGTAAAGGTAGGACGAAGCAAACAGCTTGGTGGAATGACACAGTCAAGGCAGCCTGTAAAAGGAAAAAGAAGGCGTATCAAAAACGGCTACATACTAGAACTCAGGTAGATAGAGAAAGGTGTGTTGAAGAAAGAAACAAAGCCAAACAGATAATTGCAGCATCCAAGAAGAAATGTTGGGAAGACTTTGGAAACAGGTGGAGACTTTGGGTCAAGCTGCTGGAAAAACATTCTGGAGTGTAATTAGCAGTCTTCGAAAGGGAGGTAAGAAGGAAATGACAAGTATTTTGGACAGGTCAGGAAAACTGCCGGTGAATCCTGTGGATTCCTTGGCCAGATGGAGGGAATATTTTGAAGAGTTGCTCAATGTAGGTGAAAATACGATCAGTAATGTTTCAGATTTCGGGGTACAATGGGATAGGAATGATGATGGAAATAGGATCACATTTGAGGAAGTGGAGAAAATGGTCAATAGATTGCAGTGTAATAAAGCAGCTGGGGTGGATGAAATTAAGTCGGAACTCATCAAATACAGTGGAATGTCAGGTCTTAAATGGCTACACAGGATAACTGAAATGGCCTGGGAGTCTGGAGAGGTTCCATCAGACTGGACAAAAGCAGTAATCACACCAATCTTTAAACATGGAAACAGAAAAGATTGTAACAACTACAGAAGTATCTCTTTGATCAGCGTTGTGGGCAAAATCTTCTCAGGTATTGTTGAAAGGAAAGTGCGAGTATTAGTTGAGGACCAATTGGATGAAAATCAGTGTGGGTTTAGGCCTCATAGAGGTTGTCAGGACCAGATCTTTAGCTTACGGCAAATAATGGAGAAGTGTTATGAGTGGAACAGGGAATTGTATCTATTTCAAGATTTTAAACATGGCTGCAGCAGCAACTGTTAAAATTCTTCACAATAAAGGATGGCAGCCAAAAACAGTTGCAAGATAGAACTTTTGTTTATTAAAATTCTTGACCAAGGTTTCGGTACATATAAATATACCTTCATCAGAAGTACATTTCCTGAATAGAAAGACACATTCATTAGAAAAGCCATATCAACGAAAGTGAGAAACAGAAGCTTAAATAACGGTGAAATTGCTAAAGTAATACAGGCACACAGTCTTTAGTACTTACTAAAATTACATCATGATGTAATTTTAGTAAGTACTAAAGACTGTGTGCCTGTATTACTTTAGCAATTTCACCGTTATTTAAGCTTCTGTTTCTCACTTTCGTTGATATGGCTTTTCTAATGAATGTGTCTTTCTATTCAGGAAATGTACTTCTGATGAAGGTATATTTATATGTACCGAAACCTTGGTCAAGAATTTTAATAAACAAAAGTTCTATCTTGCAACTGTTTTTGGCTGCCATCCTTTATTGTGAATTGTATCTATGCTTTATAGATCTAGAAAAGGCATATGACCGGGTTCCTAGGAGGAAGTTATTGTCTGTTCTACGAGATTATGGAATAGGAGGCAAACTTTTGCAAGCAATTAAAGGTCTTTACATGGATAGTCAGGCAGCAGTTAGAGTTGACGGTAAATTGAGTTCATGGATCAGAGTAGTTTCAGGGGTAAGACAAGGCTGCAACCTGTCTCCACTGTTGTTCATATTATTTGTGGATCATATGTTGAAAACAATAGACTGGCTGGGTGAGATTAAGATACGTGAACACAAAATAAGCAGTCTTGCATATGCGGATGACTTAGTTGTGATGGCAGATTCGATTGAAAGTTTGCAAAGTAATATTTCAGAGCTAGATCAGAAATGTAAGGACTATGGTATGAATATTAGCATCTCCAAAACGAAAGTAATGTCAGTGGGAAAGAGATATAAACGGATTGGGTGCCAAATAGGAGGAACAAAGTTAGAACATGTGGATGGTTTCAAGTACTTAGGATGCATATTCTCACAGGATGGCAACATAGTGAAAGAACTGGAAGCGAGGTGTGGCAAAGCTAATGCAGTGAGCGCTCAGCTACGATCTACTCTCTTCTGCAAGAAGGAAGTCAGCACCAAGACTAAGTTATCTGTGCACCGTTCAATCTTTCGACCAACTTTGTTGTATGGGAGCGAAAGCTGGGTGGATTCAGGTTACCTTATCAACAAGGTTGAGGTTACGGATATGAAAGTAGCTAGGATGATTGCAGGTACTAGTAGATGGGAACAACGACAGGAGGGTGTCCACAATGAGGAAATCAAAGACAAACTGGGAATGAACTCTATAGATGTAGCAGTCAGGGTGAACGGGCTTAGATGGTGGGGTCATGTTACACGCATGGGAGAAGCAAGGTTACCCAAGAGACTCATGGGTTCAGCAGTAGAGGGTAGGAGGAATAGGGGCAGACCAAGGAGAAGGTACCTGGTTTCGGTTAAGAATGATTTTGAAGTAATAGGCTTAACATCAGAAGAGGCACCAATGTTAGCACTGAATAGGGGATCATGGAGGAATTTTATAAGGGGGACTATGCTCCAGACTGAACGCTGAAAGGCATAATCAGTCTTAAATGATGATGATGATGATGATGATGATGACTGTCATGTACTGACTCGTTCCATGGCCGTGAAGATTTAGTGCTCAATTTGGTCCTACAGAACTAGGCAGTAAAATTTTTAAAAAATAACAGATTTTAAATGATGAGACTTTAACTATTCGAAACTTACGTCTATCGCCAACATGGCTATGATGTTTGACCCTCAGAGCCACGAACGCACTCTATGTCATTGTTGCAAACAGCCTCCGAATGTGATCTTCAGCAGTTTTTTGCCACGCCTGTAAAACATGCTGAGTAAGTTTATGAAGACTGCTGGCTGGAGGCTGTCCTTAAATTGCGCGTCTCCAAATCGCATCCCAGACGTACTCCATGGCTGGCTTGGTACTAACGAACATTCGGACTCCCTTTAACAATTACCAAATTATTCCTGTTGTAATATTCAGCTGCTCTCCACATCTTGATTCCAGGCGTTATAGAGGTATGGGCCTCGAGAATCGCTACCTCTTGTGACCATTAACAGGTTTACTATCGACACATTGGCTTCGATCTGACCTCCACAAATAGAAGCGAGACTCGTCAGTGGACACCACGCATACCACTCAACCTCCCAGTGGACTCTGGCTCTACATCACACAAGTCTCTGTGGTAAGCCGTCAGTGATAAACGACGGACGGCAAATCGAGATTTCTTTACTTTACTTTACTTTTTCGTGTCTGGTGCTGTCCGGTCCAATTCTGGTCTAAGTCAAAAGCTTCAGTCTTGCTTAGCCAGAGGTCTTCTAGGGAGCAAAGTGCAGGACAATTTCGGCATGTTAGAAGATCTTCCATGATTTGTATTTGGGCTACAAATAAGAACTGATGAGAGTAATAATGGGATTCTATTGTCATCGAGCGGCTTATGTCTCACCTCGATCCACCATCCTCCATCGGAGCACTCTCTCTCTCTCTCTCTCTCTCTAGCTGGAAATGGTTAACATGGTATTACGCTGTGGATCAACCGATGTCGTTGATGTACAGGCACGTATCATGTACGCTAAATGACACCCTCGAAGCCGCGGTCCACCTGAAAGTGAAAGAAAATGAGTTTAGAACGGCATTCCAGCGGCTTGTAGACATGGGTTCATCATGACAAAGGATCGTGAGAGATCTCATATGTGTCAGACATTTTGCACACTGAATACGGTGGCACCGTTTTTGCGACGACTAGATGATGATCATGAAGAAAGTGAGCGAAGAAATTCAGCTGTTTAAGGGATAAGCCAAACACTTGCATGGTCACCTCTGCACAAAAGCCACTTTACCCACACCATTCACATAATGTGCAGCATCTAAGGCAATAAGACCACTATGCCTTATCACAATTATGTCAATGGATAAAGCTCCATAGTTCAAAGCTTATATTTTATTTATGGATGAGACAAGATCCACACCGAGTGAAATAATAAGTTATCTCAATAACCACGTGCAGGTGGATGCTAATCCTCGAACGATCGTGGCAGCAAGTACCCAGGTCGGTTTTCAGTTACATGTGTGGCGGAAGTTGTGAGCGACGGACTCATAGTGTTACACAGTTTACCAAACAAGTTACCTGGTACTGTTTATCACCAGTTTCTGCTTGACAGAAACAGGTAGGAAAACGAACAAATGCGGGACAGCAATGGCTGTGGGACTATCTCATTTTGTACACCTCATGCGACAGTGCCTAATACAAACATTAAACCCATAATACATTGGTCAAGGAAGACCTGTAGCATACCATCCACATTTATTTGATCTTAACCCCTTCGATTTCTACCTAAGGGGACATTTAAAAGCATTGTTGTATTCCTTATAGATCGACAACGTGCTCACGACACAGGAATGTGTGACCCATGCATGTGACCAAATCTGAGGACAGCCAGGTGTGTTCAGATGAGTTCGCGATTCTTTGAAAAGGAGAGCTGAAGAACGGTTAATAATGAGTTGAGCAGCCACAGTAGTGCAAACAGAACGACGGATGTCATCAAATAGAATTGCTCATACCTCAACAAATATTCGTTTTCGGACGTACGTTTACAGGTCTTATTCCTAGTTTTTCCTGGTACTACCTTTTTGAACAGTGCTAACTCCTGAAAGAACTCGAGACACTCCTTTTACAATTAAACCAAGCTTCTGATATGTCTAAAAGGGAAAATTTACTGTATATACTACTAATATTTATTCATGATAGTGAGACAGGGACTACTATTGCGAATTACATTAAAAAAAACCAGGTCTGTTTGTCGATCAATGGCGAAATGCGTGTTGAAAATTAGTGGGAGAGGCAGGAAAATCAACAGCTGCTTTGGCGAACAGACAACAGAGGTAGATGTAATTATGTCTTGTAATGAAAGTCGAATGGAAGCAGACGAGACATATTTCCAGGTACGTGGATGACCAAGAAAAGTCTTTCTTGCATTATATCAGGATGTTGACCTAATGGAAGATGGATAAATGGCATTAGAAAACGTGCAGGAGCGAGAGAGATGCGCATCGCTGAAGACCGCTCTGCAAGGAAAGTTGGATAAACCGGCAGCGGACGTCAAATGACTCATAAATGATACATCGATGTTACTCAGAAGATTGGAACAGCTGGATGAACCAACCACCTCATTAAAACAGAGGGAGAGTGAGTGGATTCAGTCCAGCTCTTATTTTAGTAAGAGAATCATAAATTGTAGATTAACGATTGACTGATGCCACCTTACAGTTCTTCCATTCCGCGCTTCAGTGGAGGGAAAGGTGAATAACGTGGCTTTTACTAATATCTACTTAATGTCTTTGACAAAACTGATAAATAGCATCATCTCCTTATCTCAGGAAACCTCAGCACTCGGGTAACAACGGAATCTATAAGCCGGGCGGTGTGGCCGAGCGGTCGTAGACCCTACAGTCTGGAACCGCGCGACCGCTACGGTAGCAGGTTCGAATCCTGCCTCGGGCATGGATGTGTGTGATGTCCTTAGGTTGGTTAGGTTTAAGTAGTTCTAAGTTCTAGGGGACTGATGACCTCAGATGTTAAGTCCCATTGTGCTCAGAGCCATTTGAACCAAGAATCTATAAATTGAATGCTGGCCCTTCAATGAGAACCAATTATTAACTTGAATGAAAAGAAATGGTCTAAGGAATCGCAGTTGTTGACTAAGCACCCATTTTAAAAAGAACTTAATGATATGTGAGCGTGTAAGCTTTGTATCGGGATCTTCGCCCGAGGTACGTTTAATGATTTTTTTCTGACATTTTTCCCGCCCGGTTGCCTGGCATTGTGAAAGATACACCCTCAGTCGCTGTAGTAAACGTCAAAAACCTCATTAAACTAACGTCGGACGAAGATCCCGAGACAAAAGCCTACAGACAATACGTCAAGTGGCGACGAAAGCCTCGATAGTTTTGTGTTAGTTTAGAATTAACTACACAGTTCAGTTTCTAACAGAGTGTCGGTTTCTTTACGTGACAGCTATTTCTCTCTTTAACAAGAATATTACCGTCGCCTTCAGTGGATTTTATAGCTCGTGCAGTCAGATGCTGGGTTTCTTACGGAAGTTCGTGTCTGTCTGCTTTTACGTGCCACACTCATTCGAAGCAGGAGTCAAATGCAGAGATGTTGGTGATAGCATTATTAAATGTGAGTTGTAAAGAGAAGTAGGCAACAGAACTCTCAACAGTAGCGTTCTGTAAACTTCCTTACACATCGGAAACCAAGATTTGATGGGACCATGTTATTCTTATCGATAGAGACTGATAACACAACAAAGACATTCGCGTAAAAGGTGACGGTCTATATTTCAATACAAATTTCACAAAAAAAAGAGACATCGCTACATTCAGGAAGCAAGACATCGGGAACCCATTATGGCGAAGGATAAATTAAATAATTTATTCAAAAGTGTCATAGTTTTTAGGGGAAGTGGCGCACTATATCATCATTATTTACTGAGAGCGGGTGTAGCACTGAAAACCGCGTGATAGAAGCCTAGAGTAAAAAATCAGTGGAGGGCTTACTCAGAAATAGGTGGAAAAAGTGTTTTGTATAGTAATTGAGAATGATCAAAGTTCAAAGGTATCGTGGAGAACACAGTTGCACATTTCAGAGGACTCTGAGGCATTAGACAAAAGAAGAGAGGTTTAATGTCGCGCGTTAAACTCAGTTCCAGTTTTTCAATAGCTTTGCTCTCAATAACGCGAGAATTAGTCTTTGGCAACATTTTGTAAAGACGTTCTATAACCAGGATCGATATTGGCAACATTTTGCAAAGACGTTCTACAACCAGGATCGATATGCAGTGTAGGTTCTTTGATCTGTCTCTCTCTGAGACGTTGCTGTGGAAGCCTGCAGCCCTGGTCGTTTCCGCCCGTTCTCTGCCAATCAGACAGCTGGTGGTTAGGTGGAGCATGCTCACAATAAGTCTTCATTAATAGAATACGTGTGAGGGGGCGGCAGCAGTCGGCAGATTCGGTGAGAACGTGCCATTTATTCGAAATGGTTGCAGATATGCAAGATGTTATAGCCAGTTCATTCGCATGGCACTCGTACTGCACGGTTTACTCTTCATTAATTTCACACGGTAAACTTGTGATGAAGTGCGAATGTGAGCTGATATTTAGGCGTAAGCTGCTACAAAAGTTGATAATCTTTGCGTTTCTCGTGAGCTTGAGGCTGGTTACAGGACCGTGTTCTGGCCATTCACACCAAAGCATTATGCATTCGTGCTGTCCAGCAGTTTAGGCCCTTGTAGATTTTGCTGGAAGTCGTGCACGTAAATCTCAATATGTGTGATTAAAGGAATTCTCGTCTTATGTTCCAATGTATCTTGAAAGCCAAATGACTAGTGACCTATGCTTGTTTAACTGAAGTCAATTTAGATAATTTAATTGAAATTGTTGGCATTTATTTCTACTTTCCTAAGCAATTTACTCGAGTATTTGTGTATATTTCTGGCGCAGCTTTTGTCTGACGCTATATTGTGCACACAGGTTGCACAGCACCTTTTATCTGCCAACGACAGCAAATAGTGGATATGGAGAAATAATTCGGATGTCACATAGTTTTCCCGCTTTAATAATAATATATATTCCGCTCTCTGCACATAAATTTTCAGATGTGAAGATAAGTTTTGTCATTCATTGTAGAATGCAGAATTGGTGTTGGAGATTTACTACAGAGTTTGTTTTCGTGTTCCATGAAATAATTTGCATAGTGTATTGCTTTGGTATATTCAAGATTCCTTAGCATCTAATGTATGTTTAGTTCTTTCGAACCACGTCATTATTCAAATAACTTGGAGAAGTATTTTTTTTACCAGCAGTTAGTCATTTCCATATCTAAGTACTGTGATTACAAACAGGAGTCAGTATCCACAATGCTCAGAGTTCAGCTATACGTTAGTCACTATTACATTCTTGTAACTTTTATAGGATTTTCCGGGTGGTTTCCACAATGGTAACCATTGATTTCAGTTGTACAGCTGTGCCTGCGTTTTATTAGTTGCGCGATTTATTGTAAGTGTGAGCTACTGAGTTAATTTCTTATTCGTTTTCCAAAAGTCACATAGCGTTACGAAATTGTTTGTTGAGTCATGAATTTATTTATGACAAGGCATAGCTTCAGTAAATCAGGGGTTAAAGATGCTGCTTGCACCGGCAATCCAATCTCGAAAAATACTTGCCACCCTGCAACGTAGAGGTTGGTACGAAAACAGATGGACTGCGAAAGGTACTAAGAACAAGTAACAGTGGTAAAAAAAAAACCTTGTTAGGGATGCCTATAAAGTATACTGGCGCGACGTGTACGGAAGACAAACCTCAGCATCTAAAATAGTGGTACTTCTCGGCAAGATGAAAGAAGGAGCAGTAAACCAAACTTCTGGCAACCCTGTGATTTCGCTTCGATTCCGTAAGAAACACAGGGACACTAATGTGAACGAAGCAAAACAAGAGAATTTAGAACTGTCAGTGCCTGACACTATTAGTAGAGGTAACAAAGAATATCAAGAATTGCAAAAAGCAGTAAAGAAAGCCACTATAGGAAACTCCTGGGCCGATAATCAGAACACGGAGCTATTCAGATACACCTCTGAGGAAACAAAGTAGAGACTGTGGTAAATCTACAACTAATATTGGAAGCAAACGAAGATAGCGAATTAACGGAAAGAATTCATAGTAATTCACTTATTTAAGAAAGGAAATAGAATCGCCCCAGTAACTACAGAGTAATCTGCTTTCTAAAACCGGATACAAGTTTTACATCAGAATATTCGCTCCTTGCTTCTGACTAATCAACGAGAAAATTTTAGTTGAGGAACAAAGTCCTTGGATTCCGCGCTGACAATGTTTCTGCAACGAAGCATTTTAATGAGTAAACGTAACTGCAACAGTTCCATCGCATTTATTAATTACGTTTCGTCTACAACAGAGTGCTGAAAAGCAAGCTCTGGAAAATCATCGATAGAAGTAGCATCCCAAAATTTCTTATAGAGCTATGGGGAAAAAAACTCAACAACAAGACGCATACGCGTGACAAGAAAATCAGGGGAAATCGATTCAGAAAGCGTAAATAGTAGGTTACGGCAAGACTGTTCTGTGTTATCACTTTAATTCAACTTATACAATGACGATGTCATCCGAGAATAGAAAACAAAACTTTCGCAATTAGGTTTCAGATAATGACGTCAATAGTGATAATTTCATGACGACGTACATGTTTGCAGATGAGGTAAAAGTTTCAGGCCCTGAAGATTCTTTACGGGAAGTACTGTTTTAACTACGGATAGTAATGCAGCAATGTAATTCTGAACACTCTATGATCAAAAGAGACTACATGGGCTATTGTGCCCCGCTACTAACCGGTTGCAAGTTGGTTTTTAACCCTTTACGGTGAAAAAATATTTTGCTTATATTTGAAAAATAAAAGCTCAAAAACTGTTACCTTTGTCATAAATAATACACTTTCACTTCCAAAATATTTTTAATCTGACCGATTTTGAAAATAGGTGAAGTGGGACACACGTGTCCCACGTATCTAACTACTTAGATGATTTGTTATGAACTTGGTATTTTCATAGTTAAATGTTTAATTTTAGTACGATTTTATCAGAATGGAGATTATGCAAAAAAGTATAACAAATCAGTAACAAAACATATTTATTATCTTGACAACTAAAAACTTGAAATATCGTACACATGGCTCAAATGGCTCTGAGCACTATGGGACTTAACTGCTGTGGTCATCAGTCCCCTAGAACTTAGAACTAGTTAAACCTAACTAACCTAAGGACATCACAAACATCCATGCCCGAGGCAGGACTCGAACCTGCGACCGTAGCGGTCTTGCGGTTCCAGACTGCAGCGCCTTTAACCGCACGGCCACTTCGGCCGGCTCGTACACGTGTTTTCGACATAACATTTGAAGATGGCTTTGACATACCCCACACCAATGTTTTCTACACTCTAAGAAGATTTCTAGGGCACGTAAGTCCCACTACATACAAATTATGTACAAACCAGCAGAATTGCTAATGGGTGTGGTAATGTTTCAAAACAGTCTGTCATGTATAAGGAAACACAATTAGTTACTTCAGACATTCTTGGAAAGGAGGAGATGTTGATTTGATCTCATTTTCGTGAAACAGGCACACTATAAACACATGCCGTCCCATTTGATTGCACATAGCCTGCTATAAAACCACCCAGTGGTCCGTAGTATTTTTCTCGAAGTTCCGAAGCCGTCTCGCTACATGCTAACACTAGACAGATATGAGATATAGAGGTCCCAACACTCAAAACTACGTATTACTGTAGTGGGACGTAACCCATTAACCATGAAAGGGTTAAAAATAAAGCTACTAAATAGATTATCAACTTTAAATCCTAAAATCTCTTAGCTGCAATTCAGTGCCTGAGAAAAAAGGTGAGATTTGACAGAATACGGAGGCAGTTTGATGCTGTGATAGTCAGTACGTTGCTGTGAGAGTAGAAAATTGGAAATATGATACATTAAAGATATACCGAGCAGTCAGAGAAGACTACATTGTTTCACCATTCATATTTGGTCTTTATGCGAGTTATATGTTTAAAGAAGCAGTCGAAAATATCGAAGAAGGTATCGTCTTGAAAGGAGTGCTGAAAATATCCGCTGCACTGATGATATTGCTATATTTGCTGACAGCTTAAATTCAACATCTTGCAACCCAAACCAACGAACGTGGTGAGCGTTATGACGTTGAAATCAACATAAGTGAAACAAAATTAGCGGTTGTCAGCAAGAAAGACATACTGCCGCACAACGGCTTTGCTTGGTTAAACAGAAGAGTCTCGTGACCAACTTAGCAGGAAACGTCACGGTAAGGTAACACGAGAACCCCCTGCGACGGGGACCAGTTACACGTCCTTGCATAATAAGCTAAAAGCAGGTTATGCTTACACCGCAGAAATTCGCCGCTCGGGACTTGTGAAAGATGAAGTTGCTACAGCAATATGACTCAGCCAGGGATATGATATCGCTGACACAGCGGAAAGACTGGGCCACTGAAGCGGTGGTTCAAAAACAATGACGAGCCAAGCTCGTACAAATACTACCCATTTTGTACAAGCAGGAACAGTGAATTCTTCAGCCAGCTACAAGGGGAGGTCATGGGGGTCATCACGCTGCCACTGCTAGGCACTGTCTTCAATAGTTGTAGGTCTATCAGCCACATCTAAGTCCAAATACTGCTGGCGTGGTGCCTACCAACCAGAGAGCCACCTAGCAGCTAACTTCCATCCGCTGCAGGCTGCCAGTTTGGGGGTCCACATTCACTCCTGGGCTACCTAGCTGTCGAGCCATCATCACCTTCTGCGGGCAAACTCGACTGCAGCTCGCCCCCAGTGCGGGAAGACTCAGCACTGATGATGCCATCCACACTGGGATTCACGGTTAGATTTTGCTTTGGCCTGCTCCATGTTAAGGCGCGTGCCAGTGCCAGCAAGCTCGGCCATCCTTTCTGGAGGCCGACACAGCCGCAAACCATCAGGGCCGGAGTCGTGACTTGGTAGCCACTGCATTGCTGACAGGGGACGCTGCCATTAAGGCCGCTTATGCCCGGGCTGACGGTTCCTCCGAGCCTGCTTGCTGGGATGTACTCACCAGGACCGACTCTTCACCTCCGCTGCCACCGTGACATCATCATTGTCGTAAATTTGGAAATAAAATCACGCCATTCTTATGCCCTTCAGTTATCGGAAGACATCCACATGGTACCTACCCACCGCCTTACTGCAACCGTGCCTATGGTGCAGAGCTAAACGCCATCCTGTCCACTAGAAGTACAGTTCTACCACCCACTATAGCGGTCATTCACCCTCTACCTCTATAATACCAAACTGCCATTAAACATTAATGGTGAATTTATTGAACAAATAGACAAATACATATATCTGGGAACTAACATTAATAACCAATGGGACAACAAGCAGGAAATTAAAGCCGTTATTCAGAAAGCCAGAGCCGTCTTTGGTCAAATGGCTCTGAGTACTATGGGACTTAACATCTGAGCTCATCAGTCCCCTAGAACTTAGAACTACTTAAACCAAACTAACCTAAGGACATTACACACGTCCATGCCCGAGGCAGGATTCGAAACTGCGACCGCAGCAGCAGCGCGGTTCCGGACAGAAGCGCCCAGAACCGCTCGGTCACATCGGCAGGCAGCCGTGTTTTGTAAAATGACCAATATGCCAATCGACGCAAAATTTTGTTACGTTGCTACAAATTTCCCAACCTTTTCTATGGAATAAGACATGAAGAAGTTACAGACGTTGGTTGCGAGTCAACACTGATTTAAAACAATGAGGAAAGTTGAAAATTTATGTCAGACTTGGACACGAAGGCAGGTCTCCTGCTTACTAGGCAGATGCGCTATCACTGTGCCATCAGGGCACAGTGGTCGTCGCAACTGCACAAGATACCCTAGCACGCCTCCTGTCATACCCAAATTCTCAACAGCCACTGTGTTCGGATGGCGCAGTATTCAGCATATCAGATGACCAGGGTTAGTGCCCTGATCCAGCACAAATTTTCAACTTCCCTCATTTATTTAAATCAATGCCCACTCGAAGCCAAATTCTATAATTCCTTTGTGTCTTAATTCATATTGGCTGCTGGCTCAAAATGGTCTGTTCCGTCGAACGTGTCCATAAAATCAAGAAAGAGTTGTACGACATAAAAGAAAGTTGACAAGTGTGTTTCTACATCTGAAAGATGATGATTACTCATACCTGGCGCCAGTTGCATAAGACTGGAGCTACTAGCGCCACTACTAGGATGCAAATCAGCGTGTATTATACGCGCTGAAAGAGTCTTGAGCGTTAGTTATCTGTGAGATTGGACGCGGTGACCTGACGTCATCAAGAATGCCTTTACAGCGACGAAGACGTCGTTATCAACACCTCACTGAGTTTCAACGGGATCGCGTTATAGAGTTACAAGAAGCTGGATGTTCCTTCTTCGATATTGCAGAAAAACTTGGCAGGAACATAGACGCTGTACTTGATTACTGTCAGCGTTGGTCACCAGAATGTACATTCGCAAGATGAGCGGGCTCCGGACAGCTACGTAGCACTATTGAGAGGGAAGACCATCATGTTAGGCATATGGCTATGGCACATCGTAACAACAAACTGTTACAAATCAGGTACTTCAAGGACAGCTCCGATCCAGATGCCCTGCAGCGTGCCTTCCACCTACTACACACCAACGGCCATTTGCGACTTCAGTGATGTCAAGCAAGAGCTTACTAGACGGCAGTGTAGAAGTCTGTTGTGTTTTCTGATGAAACCTGGCTATGGCTCGTTGCTAGATGGTTCAAATGGCTCTGAGCACTATGGGACTAAACATCTATGGTCATCAGTCCCCTAGAACTTAGAACTACTTAAACCTAACTAACCTAAGGACAGCACACAACACCCAGCCATCACGAGGCAGAGAAAATCTCAGACCCCGCCGGGAATCGAACCCGGGAACCCGGGCGTGGGAAGCGAGAACGCTACCGCACGACCACGAGATGCGGGCTCTCGTTGCTAGAGATGGCCGTGTGTTGATTAGGAGGAGGCTAGGTGAGGATCTACAACCAACCGGTCTGCGTGCTAGACACACTGGACCGACATCTGGAGTAATGGTCTGGGATGCGATTTCGTATGACAGCAGGAGCACTCTCGTGGTCATACCACGCACCTTGACTGCAAACTTATACGTCGATCTGGTGACTCGACCTACCGTGCTGCCATTCATGAGTAGCATTCTAGGGGGTGTTTTCCAACAGAATAACACTCGCCCCACTTACCACTGTTGTCATTCAACATGCTCTACAGAGTGTCATGTTGCTTTGGCCTGCTCGATCTCCAGATCTGTCTCTAATCCAGCACGTATGGCATTGGACGACAGTCCGCCTCGATAACTGAGTGGTCAGCATGACGAATTGCCGTCCTACGGGCCCGGATTCGATTCTCGGCTGGGTCGGGGAATTTTCTCCGCTCAGGGACTGGGTGTTGTGTTGTCTTCATCACCATTTCATCCCCATCCGGAGCGCAGGTCGCCCAATGTGGCGTCGAATGTAATAAGACCTGCACCACGGCGGCCGGACTTGCCCCGCGAGGGGCCTCCCGGCCAATGACGCCAAATGCTCATTTCCATTTTCCATTGGACGACCACTCCTGCGTCGTCCACAAACAGCATTAACCGACCCCGAACTGACCGACCACGTGCAACATAATGGAACTCCATCCCACAAACTGATATCCGGCACCTGCACAACACAATGCATGCATGTTTGCATGCATTCTGGAGGGTATAATAGTATGAATATATCAGCATTTCAGATTTGCAGTGGCTTATCTCTCTTAAATTAACTAGAGATCTTTTAATGTTAATCACTTAAATATGTTACCTAGACAAATATATTCCCGAAAATCCATCACTCTGCATTAATTATATTTTGGTGTTCGATTTCTTTCCATCAGAGTGTATACTTTTCTATGGAGCTGATCCTTGGCCTTTGATCAAGACGACGGGCAGACGATTTAAGGCATTTGGGATGTGGCTGTACAGGTGAATGCTGTGAGTACTATGGGCAGATAACATTACTAACATGACGTTCTTACAAAATAAAGGAAGAAAAACAAGTCCCACACACAGCAAAATGCTAAAAATTACGTTATCTCGGCCATGTAAGAGGAATGGAAACAGGGAATGAGGTAAATGAGAACGAGGAAGAAGAAGAACATCTTGCCTCGGAACTTAAGAACATTGAATTCACACAGCTACGAAGAATTTTTTCGAACAAACAAAACTATGATGCTCACTAACATCCGGAACAGATGGGCACTAGAAGAAGAAGAAGAAGAAGAAGAAGAAGAAGTAATATCAGTCGAAACCACAAGGTGAGAAAGGGAAAAAAGCTGACATTGTACAAGGACATAGCGCTAGCAGTAGACACTCAAACACGGATAGTATGTATTACCAACTAAAATCTGAAATCCAATTTCAGAAAAAAAGGGTCAACAGAAATAAGTACCGGCCGAAGTGGCCGAATGGTTCTATGCGCTTCAGTCTGGAACCGAGCGACCGCTACGGTCGCAGGTTCGAATCCTGCCTCGGGCATGGATGTGTATGATATCCTTAGGTTAGTTAGCTTTAAATAGTTCTAAGTTCTAGGGGACTGATGACCTCAGATGTTAAGTCCCATAGTGCTCAGAGCCATTTGAACCATTTGAACTGAAATAAGTGGAGGAATTGATTTAGAATCATTTGGAATGGACCAGTAATCTACCCCCGTAGTGTTATCACTAGCTATTGTTATCAAACACTGGATGAGCAATTTTCGCAGCTATTTCAGAATGTTTTTCACGCATCGCAATGTTTATGATGCCATATGTCCTGAAGTCTTAGTCGTATAATGATATAATTTTGCAGGTACATTCAGTCGTATACGTGGATACTGTCGGCAAATAGTGTTGCGAATAGAATTAGTAGTAAAGATCTAAAAACTATAAGACGTGTGTGATGCTGAAGCCTTACTGCATAAAGAGCAATTTTGCTTTCGTTAATCAGTTGGAGGCGAGGCCCATAAGAGAGATAGGCCGCCGCGCCTACGTCACAGCACGTGACGCTGTGGGCCTTACGAGTGCCAGCTGCCGTCTCCGGCGGAAGGAGAGTTAAGTGTTTCAGGCGAGTTTAATAATTGTTAACTGCGCGTTTAAACGCATGCAAGTCCTCGATAGTACACAACAAAGTTAAGACCTTTAGTGAGTATCTTTTCATCGACGTAATAGAGTTCCTGGGGTCTTCCATGGAGCCAAGCGTTGGCCAGGTATGGCGGACAAGGCAACTAGTGTGACGTCATAAGTTCGCTGTTGAGGGGAGGGGGCGAATTTCTCGAGGGCCCCAGTGGGGGTTGTTACAGAAAAAAAGGTTTCTAAAATGTTTGAATTTATGAATAAAGTTTGTTGGAAGCAGCTAAGTGCTCTCATTCTCATCTCATAAGTTATGCTGCCTCAACAATAATTGACAAATTGTTATTAGAGTAGAAGCTAATTAAATTCAACGAAATTAATATTGAAAATCATAGTTCCAAGTAAAACTGAGCTATGGAAGTTTCCCTGTCGAAAGCATAATTAATTAATTCTATCTACATCACCACTGTTTCAAAAAGCGCAGTACGCTGACTAAAGACAGCTGTCAAAGGCGGAGGAATTCTAAAGGGTGTTTCTATTGGCCACGCGATTCAATAGTCAACACTGCCCATATCCTTGAAAATATTGCATACGTATCACGGACGGATAATTACGTTTTCACAATTGAGGTCATAGATAAAGATTAGTGTCAAATCATTCTCAACACGTTATCTTAAAAGATTAGAGAGACAGCAAGTGAGAGAGTATTGCACCTTAGACTTTGTGACAACTGGCAAACACTTGACTTAGCACAGTATCAGGTCCACCAGTCATAAGAAGGACTTTTTGGTTTGAGTCAGTTTGATGCATCCCGCGCCACGATTTCCTCCCCTGTATCAACCTCTTTATCTCAGAGTAGCATATACGCTCTGCGTCCTCATTATTTGTGGTATATATAATAATCTTTGTCTTCCCCTACAATATGTGTCCTCAGCGGCTCCTTTCAGTACTAGTTTTTCGCTAGTGTCTTAACATATGCCCTATGTCCCCACCTCTTTAACTTATCAGTCGTATCCACATACTCTTTTTCCCCGATTCGCGGATAACATCCGTATTTCTTGTCTTATCAGCCCAGTTGCTGTTCAACATCCTTCTGTAGCACCACATCTCAAACTCTTCGATTCTCATCTTTTCTGGCTTTCCCACAGCCCATCATTAACTCCCATACAATACTGTTCTGTTGGAGTACATTATCAGTAATTTCTGCCCTAAAATAATATTTATGTTTGACACTAGAAGATTTCATTTTGCAAACGATGCTATCTTTACCTGCTGCAGTCTACTTCTGATACCCTCCTCGCTTCGTCTGTTACGTCTTATTTCGTTTTCAAGGTAGCAGAATGCTTTCACTTCACTATGTACTACCCAACTTTGAATGTTAATTTTGTCAGTGATTTCATTTCTGCGGCTCCTTAATACTTTTCTCTTTCTTTGATATACTCACAGTCCATTGTTCAATAGACTAATTATTTTATTCAATAGGAATTGTAATTTTGCCTCCCTTTCACAGAGGACTGTAAAGGTCACCAGCGGATCTTATCCTTGACATGCTTTAACCATTAATTTTAATCTCACAAATTCTATTGTAGTTCAGTTAATTTTAACAAAAGAGGAAAATTTGTCACTTATAAAGTCTGTCAAAGAGGCATTCACAAATTACCTGTGTAGTCAATGACAAATACAAGCTACATTCAAAACATTATCGTAAATTTTCTATATTCCAAGGTGTGTAACAGTTTGGACGCAACACTGCGAAGGAATAAGCTAAAAAAAAGACAAATTTTCTTCTCGTATAGCTTATAGTGTTGCAAACAAACGATTGAATATAAAGCTCCACTGAAGCTGCCACACGCCACGGTGACAGCACCTACATGTCGTGACAAGAACCAAACATGTTTCCGTTCAGACCTTAAGAAGCGACATTTGAATACCCTGTGTTCAGTTCTCCTTGTTATCGCTTGAGCGTCACAAGGGAGTCGGCGACAGATTAGATCCCAGATATGCCCAGTGGGGATCATGTCAGGAGACGCAGGCTCAGGAAACAAACAGTGCTCTTCATCTGGGGAAAATACTTTCAGCACTTCTATCATTATCTGATAGACTTCGAAAAGTTGCGTTGAAGTAGGGTAGCACTTGGGGCTGTCGCTGTTGAGAGCACCTTCAGTTCGTACAAGGATAGTACCAAGTCAGTCGCTCGTCCTGCATGTTAGCGATAACGTACATAGGGAGAAGGATTCACGTCTATTGAGACATCTCAAACGAGTTCAACCATTACAGCAGCCGTGACTAATGCGAAAATCATCGCATAACAAAGCAGCGACCGACTTGATGTAAATTTATCCAATTGCCTTCAGATAACCTCATGAACATGGACTGTGTTTATAGTACATTGGTTGCTCCATATATATATACGCATCAAAAAAAGTTTTGGATCACTTCGGTTCCGAGAGTTCTGGAACCTGTACAGTAAACTGGAATAGTGATCAACATAAACATCATTTCCGCTCTTTTTATTGCTCATGAAAACCACACATTGCATGTTGTACCACCATACAGCGGAACTTTCAGAGGTGGTGGTCCAGATTGCTGTAAACACCGGTACCTCTAATACCCACTAACACATCCTCTTGCAATGATGCGTGCCTGTATTCGTCGTGGCATACTATCCACAAGTTCATCAACGCACTGTTAGTCCAGATTGTCCCACTTTTCAACGGCGATTAGGCGTAGGTCCCACACTGTGGTTGGTGGGTCACGTCCTCCATAAACAGCCCTTTTCAGTCTATCCCAGGTATGTTCGATAGCGTTCATGTCTGGAGAACATGCTGGCCACTCTAGTCGAGTAATGTCGTTATCCTGAAGGAATTCATTCACAAGATGTGCAAAATGGGGGCGCGAATTATCGTCCATGAAGACGAATGCCTCGCCAATATGCTGCCGATACGGTTGCAGTATCGGTCAGAGGACGGCATTCACGTATCGCACAGCCGTTACGGCGCCTTCCATGACCACCAGCGGCGTACGTCGGCCCCATATAATGCCACTCCAAAACAGCAGGGAACCTCCACCTTGCTGCACTCGCTGGACAGTGTGTCTAAGGCGTTCAGCTTGACCGGGTTGCCTCGAAACACGTCTCCTACGATTGTCTGGTTGAAGGCATATGCGACACTCATCGGTGAAGAGAACGTGATGCCAATCCTGAGCGGTCCATTCGGCATGTTGTTGGGCCCATCTGTACCGTGCTGCATAGTGTCGTGGAAGCAAAGGTGGACCTCGCCATGGACGTCGGGAGTGAAGTTGCGCATCACGCAGCCTATTGCGCACAGTTTGAGTCGTAACACGACGTCCTGTGCCTGCACGAAAAGCATTATTCAACATGGTGGCGTTGCTTTTAGGATTCCTCCGAGCCATAATCCTTAGGTAGCTGTCATCCACTGCAGTAGTAGACGTTGGGCGGCCTGAGCGACGAATGTCATCGACAGTTCCTGTCTCTCTGTATCTCCTCCATGTCCCAACAACTTCGCTTTGGTTCAGTCCGACATGTCAGGACACTTCCCTTGTTGAGAGCCCTTCCTGGCACAAAGTAACAATGCGGACGCGATCGAACCGCGGTATTGACCGTCTAGGGATGGCTGAACTACAGACAACGCAACACCACCATCTCCGTTCCTAAACTTGCAAATATTTTGCAGAAAGTGTCGTATAACATTACCTTCAAAACCGTCCAGGACTTGTATTTATACATTCCAAAAAGACTGGAAGCTGTTTTGAATGACAGCGGATATCCTATATATTATTAGGCAAAGTAATATGCAGGTTCTTTTTTTTTTTTTTTTTTTTTTTTTTTTTTTTTTTTTTTTTTTTTTTTTTTTCCATGTTTTGTCCGGCCCCTGTATTTAGCCGATTTTAAATCAAACAGTTTGGCCCCACAGGGCGCGGCGTATGTAGTAGCGCAGACTTTGCCGTAGTGTGTGATTAATCAATATATACCAAAATATGCATGCACTAATTTCTTACGCTGGACCTACTGCGAGTCTGCAGAATATGCTAATGTTAATGTTGCCCATTCCTGTATCGATGCAAGCCTATTCAATAAATAGTAACGACCGGCTTGTTTTTCTGGAACTGTATGCGTCGATTGCAGCGTAGATGAAACAACAGCGTTATGTTACCTCTCACGGGTAAGGTCTTGCCAGTACTCTAAACCTAACGCACTCGTCTAGGATATGATTCATCTTAGAAAATATATAACGTTATTTTATTTAAGTTACGGTAGGTAGTTCATTGTTTTAAGTTATTATCTTGCTGCTTTCCACTGAAGCTATTTTTGAAACCAAGTCATTCCGATTCTAAAAATGAAGGATCACTTATTTTAAACTGTGCAGTATCTGCATTGCTCCCGAGCATTGTTATTATATCTATTTGGTACTCTTCTTGTTGTCTTATTAGACGCTTGTGACCACCTCACACGCATGTATCGCAAATGTCATTACATTATTATTACCACACAATGTCTCTTCTCTATGTATGAAATTGTAACGTACGTATTAAAGCGAATGTGAGAGATAGAGTATAGTTTTTAACTGCTATTCAAAATGTTGGGTTCTTTCTCGAGTCGTTACTTCTGCGCAGTGAAACCTGTGTTGTGGTTAGTACTTCTTGTTTTAGAGTACAGTTTTTAACTACTATTGAAAATTTTGAGTTCTTTCTCGAGTCGTTACTTCTGAGCGGTGAAACCTGTCTTCTGGTGGTTACATCTTGTTTTGCGATTACAGTTTTCATTTGCGTATTTCAAATATCTGTAATAACGTTAACCATAAGTGTATGTATGTGTCAAGTTCGGATATTCAGGAATAAAACTGCGCAGGATTTCACAGTGTTCTGTGTTCGTTATGAGTGTAACTTGTTACTTTGTCATTTTTGGCCACGATCAGTTCCATAACGATTCTGAATTAGTAAATCTATCTAACGTTGAGATAATGTGAATTGTTCTCGATAACGTCCAATTTTATAAGCTAAATGTTGAATATTAATCAGCAGCGTCGTATAGTTAATCAGAAAAGGACCACTGTGGTCGTCTAAGGAATATCATTTTACTCTGCAAGTTAAATGGACTCCTTGAGCGTCTGGTATGTAACAGAGTGTAGTGCATTGCTCGCTCGTTGTGCAGGTAATGATTAGCGTGGATACAAATTTGGAAATTTAGAAATAGTTGGATTAAACTTGTCACCGACTACAGGCTTTCTATATTGCTGCACTATTAACTGCTAATATGAACCATGCCAAAAAATTATTATTGCAAGGAAAAATAGGTAACTGTCCAATAGGAGAGGAGACATTTATTCGTACCTTTCTCAAACCACAAATATCGCTACAATATTGTGAACATTTAAAATAGCGACATCGGTGCTGTAATTCCGTATACTTCTTCCTTCTTGACCAACAATAACAGAGAGAGTAAACCTTAATTCATACATTAAAAGAGATAATGGATTAAAAAAAAGACTGGCAACAGAGGGGAAAATACGCATCGTGCGCAAAGATGGAGGTACTATACCTCCACGTGCGTAGAAGACGGCTACACTTGATCAATATCTGCTCTGGTGAACTGAAATTTGCAACAAAGCATGATATTATATAGGTCGGAGAATACTATATGTTGACAATCGTTTCGTCTATGCAGTCGAGCTTGTAGCTGCAAAAGGTTATTTGGTTTGTCGTTACGGTTTACGTACTCTGTGTCGAAGTAGGGACTAGTGAACTGTGATGAAGACAATGCCGCACGCAGAGGAGTCCCACAGTTCCTATATAAACTTCTGGAAATGAAGCAGCAGAGCTATTAGACCATTCCCGGTGTTTCTGAGGGACATGTAGACTTAAAGTTGCGTTCTCTGACTTAAGTGACAACTCATAATGCATTGTATTGACTTTACTTTTTTTTATCTCACGTTTCCGATGTAGGGTTATCCTCCACTATTATCTGATTTGCTTACATATATCTAATATATCATAAACAGAATCCATACGTAGTCAGACATTAATTACACACATTAAATGGTTCGATATAAGTTCTGAAATACATTACTTGTTCTAATATCCGGATCGACAGAGAAACGCCCGATGTGACATAACCACGTAGTTATCTTTCCCGTCCGTTAAATACTATTTAACACCTTGCGTTAATTAATAAAATAACGCTTAGGCTTCAGCGTCCTACCATGTACAAGCATGTGCACACTTCTATTTCGCCTCGTAACCTCACTTCAAACTCAAAATCCGTTATTTCTTATCGCAACAGTAAAACTATGACCAGTTGTTGCGCGTTCTACCATATCAGTCGGATGAAAGAACGATAAGTCTTGAAACTGCTACATTTGTAAACAAGTAACGTAGTTACAGCGTACAATGGTAACCGCTGTTGTAATGGATCGTCGTGCTTAACACCGATTGAAGAAGAAACATCTATAATGTTTCAAGAGAATACTATTCGTTTCGTGTGTGCCTTAATTGAGGGTTATTTTATTAATTTGTGCAAGGTGTTAAATAGTATCATCCAAAGCGTGAGTGATGAAATCAAAAAGAAACGCCGTTACTTCATTTCCACCCTTTTTCGTGAAGCATTCAGGATAAACACAAAAAATAAATTAATGT
Organism: Schistocerca serialis cubense; assembly: GCF_023864345.2. Classification (NCBI taxonomy): domain Eukaryota; kingdom Metazoa; phylum Arthropoda; class Insecta; order Orthoptera; family Acrididae; genus Schistocerca; species Schistocerca serialis. The sequence continues at coordinate 574,153,383 of NC_064638.1, forward strand.
GTTGCAAGAACATAGATACTGAACGACAACAGCGAAAGTTGCCGCTTAAAGTAATCGACACTGGTCGCTACATTTGCACGGAACTTTTCTTTTTTGCAAAGTGTATGCAGATAGCTACCTCCTTCTTGTTTTTCCTTGCCTCCAATTTACTGGGGAGAAGACTGCATCAGAATTCTGGTCGCTCTGCCCACTCGTGAGCGGATAAGTCCCCACCATCTTGCCTGCTTCTTATCCCTGAAGAATTGACTTGCCTGGTTCTTTCTCCTTACAAAAAAACTTTGAAATATAATGTCTCTGGACTCGATTGGTTTTTTTATAATTTTAGCCTTTCAACAGAAGCGTGCGATTAGTCTGAATCGAGCTGTAACAATAATTCAATTTCGAAGAAAAAGTTACTTACGCAGCTTTTTCGTCTGACCCTTCATACATTAAATATGCTTCGATTTTGCTCTTAAACTGTAATACCACGACATGTCTGATATCTTTGAAAGAGTGATCCACAGATGGATGAAACTACTGTTATTTCTACTAGCTTTAGCCTCCACCACAACCTGAGGACAATGTAGGCCTGTGGTATATTCTTAGCACCTCGACGTGTTTGTGGGTTGAGACTCCAGAACAGTACAGAATATATTGTAAGTTTTCTGCACTCTGATACCAGTCACCAATCAAGCTTTTCTTTAAGCTATATGGATAAATACATGTTGCTAAGTGTTTCGAGCCTCACCTCATCAGGCTATCATTTATATGCTAAGCTTAACATAAATGTTTAAGTTAAAAAACACATTACTGGTTTATTTCTCGAGGATTTCTGTTTCCCACGTGAGTGGAAGAGGTCGCGTGTTAGTCGCCTTTGTGACTATTATTAGTATGGCCGTACACAAGACTAGAGACCAGTGGAGGCTGATGCCAATTCGACGAAACCTTCTGAAATATATTTAGGGCAAAAAAAATCATTTCTTAAGGTTATTCAACCCTCTTGAAATTTTAAACAGCTGTCGAAAGCGACAGTTGTGTCAATGCTTGGGCGCTCTCTTTCCATACTGTGCCCTGAACACTAAAGCTAACGTGGTCAGGTGGACGCCGTACACTTGGAACTTCCGGAGGCCCCTGACACAGATAGATATAATCTTGTAATCAATGAGATAAGAGCTTAGGGGTTATCTGATCAGATACGCCACAGGTTCAAAGGTTTGTTGACAATTAGAAATACGTTATTCTTTCCAAACAGGGAGTCATCGTGGAGAATGAACAAAATCATAGTCACTCTCCAAAATTGCTGCAACACCGCTGCACTACACGACAAAAACACCTCCCCTTCCCACCGCATCCCCTTACCACCACATCATCCAATCTCTTGTACATACGAGTCCTACTTTCGCTTATTTATTGACAGATGCAAACTGCCCTTTGCATTTAAAGTTATTGCATTAACTTTTTAAGTTCCTGCGCCTCCCATCCATTTTTGTAGCTCATCGACGTATTTAGACTTACCCGAATTCAAGTCCTTCAGTGCTTCGTGAAACTTACTACATGATACATATACCTTCTACGTCATCTTTCTCGTCATAACAGCCTTCGAGACAAGTCATTTACAACTAACATATCGTCGATTAACTCTTTCAATCTAGCTACCCTTCATTATGTTCTTAACATAGGTTTTTCGCTTTGAGTAGGTCAGTTTCTTTACTCTTGTAAGGCTCTCATATGTTTTCTGCTGTTGTAAATAATTCATCTATACTGTTCCGGAACGAAGATGAACGAGCGCACTGCTTGAATACTGAATAAGATCCTTGACTCTGTGTTTAGTTTAATTTGTGGTTGAGTTGCTAGTCAGCCTGCAGCGCTGGGGCATTCTTATTTGAGGCGTAGTAGTGAGCAGATGAGCTTTTCAAAAAATGTGATCTGTTTTGCGAATCTAGGAGAAACTGTCTGGAAGACATTATTATCGAGATGAAAATTCATTTGTAATACTTTCTTGTGCTTTACACTGGCGGAGAAGATTCTGGAGCAATTCTAAACGTATATTTGTAGTTTCTCTGTAATGAGAGAATTTTCTAACTGTTAGAGTCAACTTATGTTCTGCAGTGTTTTTGTCAATAACCATGAGTTTGATTTCTTAGAAACAATTTTCTTTAAAGCAAAAACCACCTAAATTATTCATAGCAAAGTTTTAAATATTATGTCGTGTGTGCATTGCATCATTCGCCACACGCAGCGACAGATTGTTTCTGACATGCAACAAAAAAAAATTTTGAGCAAATTATTTATCTTTAGCCGGCCGGTGTGACCGAGCGGTTCTAAGCGCTTCAGTCTGGAACCGCGCTACCGCTACGGTCGCAGATTCGAATCCTGCCTCGGGCATAGATGTGTGTGATATCCTTAGGTTAGTTAGGTTTAAGTAGTTCTAAGTGCTGGGGGACTGATGACCTCAGATGTTAAGTCTCATAGCGCTCAGAGCCATGTGAACCTTTTGTCTTTAGCTGCTGCATCTGCCGATTTGTATTTGCTTTCAAGAACGACAGTATATCAGACACAAAGAGCATGCTGAGCAAGAGCCAAGTCTCCTTTATAACAGGCCAGTTCTCATCTTGCGTTTTTGAGCAAACTGTGCTAGCAAGCAGATTAATTTTTAGTGAACAGTGTTGGTAATTTCAAACAGTTATTTTGTTCCGAGCAGAACAGTAATTTATTTCGCTACATATTCCAAGTCAAACATTGCACTTTATAGCAACGTTCATAATGTACTTCGGTACTGAATTTTACTTGTTTAGTCTTCATTGGGGGCACAAGTGGTTTTCTTTGACATTTCATTAGATTCATTTTCTTTATTTCAGATTTTGCATTTCATGATGCTTTAAAACTTTATTTCATCACACTGTTCACATGCTCATCACAGGGCCACCCAACAGCCAGTTTTGCTCAGCAATTGAATACGTTACCCAACAAACACGTTTTAGCGCACTGGACTCGCATTCAGGAGGACGACTATTCAATCCCGCGTCCGGCCATCCTGATTTAGGTTTTCCGTGATTTCCCTATACCGCTCCAGGCAAATGCCGGTACGGTTCCTTCGAAAGGGCACGCCCGACTTCCTTCCCCGTCCTTCCCTAATCCGATGAGACCGATGACCTCGCTGTTTGTTCTCTTCCCCCAAGCAATCCCAACCACCTACACTTCAGCTGAGGAGAAAGACTATAAAATCAAGATATTCAGTTTTCTTACAGCTTATACGTGTCGACCCTTTTCGCCTAGGATAGACCTCTGGATTTTTCTGTGATTAGATAGTCACACTGCAACACAGATTCTCGAAAGCAAATCAGCGCTATGCGTATGTGTACTAATACCTGGATTTTCTTTTTCAGCTACTGTAATTTCATTGTCATTTTTGCGTGTGATTTTGTATGAAATTTTTTTCTCCGTTCGCAACAAAATATTGAGTGCGAAGATTTTTGTTGCGTAAGCCGACAATAGTACAAACCGTGTGAAACATTTCATTGTTACACATATATTTCGCAGACATTTCTGTTGCGTAAAAAAATTATTACTTTCGTTTATTTAACAGCAAATAGATTTTTTTGGTAGTTCAGTTTTTAAATTTCACGTTATGGCTAGCAACAAAATATTTCGTCGTGCTACTATATCGCAAACCACGTCACCAAGCATGACTCAATTATTAATGAAGCAGAACAGGTCCAACAGTCGACGCATATAAATAATGTACTTGAAATTTCAGAGAATGCAAATAACTTTCCAACACAGTTGGGTTCTTTATTAGGAAATGCAACGGTATAAATATCTAACAGTAAACAAGAAATTTCAGAAGACGAATCGGCGGGCGAAAAGTCACCTCAGCTATGCGAAATTTCCCATCAATCGTTTACTGAGACGGTCGATTCTGGCTCAGCTTTGTTCCTGTTACTCAAACAGTACATCAGCCAACATCTATTACTGACAATACACCCTCAGTAGTTGCAAATCCAGTAAGCATGAATCCAGAAATCAATAATACTTTGTTAAGGTTGCTACTAAAGATGCATAAAACACTTGAACAAAATGCAAAATCACAAGAAGAAATAAGTAAGGGTATCAAGAGACTTGAGGAAAAACAGCAAAACCTTTCTGTAGAATATTTACTATCAAGAACAATCTTGACCACAATTTATTTATTACGGTGACTGGTTACGACCACTACTGTGGTCATCTTCAGACGAATGATTAAGAACCTCCTTCTGGTGGTAAATCTCTAGTGATTTACCAGCAGAAGGAGGGTATTACTCATTACTTAAATCACTAGTGATTTACCACCAGAAGGAGGTTCTTACTCATTGGTCTGAAGATGACCACAGTAGTGGTCGAAACAGGTCACCATAATAAATAAATTGTGATCAAGACTGTTTTTGATAGTAAATATTTGTAACACATTGATCACTGTTCACTCCCACAATGTATTCAAAAGTAATTAAACTTTCTGTAGAAATTCAACAAGAAATTACGAATTACTTACAAACTATCATTACGAGGATAGAGGTCAGGCTGCGCAGTCTTGAAACTGAACAAAATAATTTAAAAACTACACAACAGAACGACAAAGAAGAGTTAATAGCAAAAATCAATACCACTATTCGGAGCGCAGTAGTCTCGCTACTCGCAGAACGTCACAACGTTATTATCACTGATGACACAATTAGTGAACAGGTAAACGCATTAAGATTTAACAATGATGAACAAAGAGAATAACTTAGTGTGTTAACAAAGAATGTCGAAGATTTCACGACAAAGAAGGCAAATACACTGAAGAGCTAAAGAAACTCGTACACCTGCCTAATGCCGTGTAGGGCCCCCGCGAGACGCAGAAACGCCGCAACACGACTTGGCATGGACTCGACTAATGTCCGAAGTAGTGGTGGAGGGAACTGCCACCATGAATCCTGCAGGGCTGACCACAAATCCGTAAGAGTAAGAGGGGGTAGAGATCTCTTCTTAACAGCACGTTGCAAGGCATCCCACATATACCAAATAATGTTCATAGCTATGAAGTTTGGTGGCCAGTGGAACGTTTATACTGAGAAGAGTGTTCCTGGAGCCATTCTGTAGCAATTCTGCACGTGTGGGGTGTGGCATAGTCCTACTGGAATTGCCCAAGTCAGTCGGAATGCGCAATGGACACGAATGGATGCAGATGATCAAACGGGATGCTTTCGTACGTGTCACCTGTCAGAGTCGTATCTAGACGTATCAGAGGTCCCATATCACTCCAGCTGCGCACGCGCCAACCATTACAAACCCTCCACCAGCTTGAACAGCCCCTGCTGACATGCAGGGTCCATGTATTCATGAGGTTGTCTCCATAACCGTACACGTCCATCCTCTCGATACAATTTGAAACGAGACCCGTCCGACCAGGCAAATTGTTTCCAATCATCACCAGTCCAGTGTCTGTGCTGGTGGGCCCAGGCGAGGCGTTAAGCTTTATGTCGTGCAGTCATCAAGGGTACACGAGCGGGCCTTCGGTTCCGAAAGCCCATATCGACGATATTTCGCTGAATGTTTCACACGCTAAAACTTGTTGATGGCCCAGCATTGAAATCTGCAGCAGTTTGCGGAAGGGTTGCACTTCTGTAACATTGAACGATCTTTTCAGTCATCGTTGGTCCTGTTCTTGCAGGATCGTTTTCCGGCCGGACCGATGTCGGAGCTTTGATGTTCTACCCATTCCTGATATTCACGGTACACTCGTGTAATGATGGCATTGGAAATGTCATCGCTGCCTCGGAGATGCTGTGTCCCATCGCTCGTGCGCCCACTGTAACATCACGTCCAAACTCACTTAAATCTTGATAACCTGCCATTGCAGTAGCAGTAACCTATCTAACTACTGCTCCAGACACTTGTTTTATATAGGCGTTGCCGAGCGAAGCGCCGTATTCTGCCTGTTTACACATGTCTGTATTTGAATATTCTTGCCTATACCAGTTTCTGTGGCGCTTCAGTGTATAATAATGATGAAAAATTTTGATCAGCCTGAGTTTTCAAGCCCAATCAAATATTTTGAGGATGTGTTACGTAGGAACCAATGTCTCACAAACCCGTACAGTCCACCCGAGTTGATACGCATCTGCTTAACAAAATTGCCTTCACGATTGTGTCACATTACGCTAGCAGGAAGACATAAGATTGACCTAGATGCTTTACAAGGTTTGCTACAAGAACTGGAACTAGACTCCGATAATCGTATATCACTAGAAAAATGACAACAGACGTTGTGACTCGCTAAATTCATTTCCACAGTAAGATCATAGAAATGACGAACGCTCATACAAAACTCATTGCCACAGAGACAATTACAGACGACAAAACGGCGTCATCCGTATGATGAACAGTGGTAAAACTAAAACAATAATCGTGACGGAAGTCATTTCATTAGCGACGTTCACGATCACGGTAATCGACAGACCAGACGGTATGAAAAAAAGCACAGAGACTATCACAGTAATCAGAACAACTAAACTCGCTACTCATATTCTAATCGATACAATTCTGATAGACCAAGCCCTGACAGAACTCATGGCAAAACAGAAATTACAGAGACAGTCACCAAAATGTGAAACATTATCGAAACAATAACAGGCAGCCACACGGTCAAAATTGGCAAAATGCAAGTAGATCACGCGCCCGCCACGACACGTTGAGGTAGTTGAAGTGATACTGCCTAACCCGGCCAAAAATCAACGGCGTGGAAGTAAGACGCAGCAGTGGCTCGCGATGCTGTGGGTAGGGAATCCATTGTACTTTCTGGATACGTCGGTTGGCGAACGATGCTTCCCTGGGCTAGGTGTTAAACTGTTCTACAGTTTCTTGGTAGACTCGTCGTCTTCTACTATCCTCTTTAGTCAGCAAGTACAAGGAATTTTCTTCTAGCATCCTAATGTAAATATGTTGAAATCAATTTTAAGACTTGCGAGCTATGATTACGAATGTCTCATGTCGGCTACGAAGTATATTCTGATACTGAAAAATTGAAAACTTCGATTACACGCATTTCATGATAGTGACAAAATGTGACCTGGTTCAAAAACGACAAAAAATTATTCGATTTTATGAACAGTTGACCCCATTAGGAACAGATCTAAAGAAAAACAAGCGGAGTTTTATTGAAGTTCGAGCACATGCGTAACAATACGTGACAGGAATGCACTACAAACATTGACTTGTAATTCTGGCAATAAACAATGATTCACATCACACAAAATATGCTGCACCTACTACATTGAACTTTGCTCACGTGAAGAAACATCCGGGACATCTTACTGATCGTCCCAGCCAAGTCGTGTTTGGAAGCAATCCACCATAAAAAATAGAGATAGGAATTGTACTCTCAGTAAACATTTTCTAACACGATGTTTTTGGAAGTGAAAGACAGATTACTGAAATAAGTATATAGCCTTGAACACCATCATTTTTACATACAGCAGTAGCATTCATGAGCTATAAAAAAAAAGAAAAGTTTAAGTACCAGTTCTGACGAGATATACAGATTGAGTTACAGTTGTGTTGTCCAAATGGAAAGTCAGTTTTGCAAATAGTTATGGTATTGATGAATTACAAGTATATGCAGAACTTTCAACCAGTTCAAGGAATAATTGCAAGTTTTTAAACGTAAGATTGTTTTGTGTGAAGGAAATTGTTGGTGTCCGAGGTAATATGCATTTTTGTGAAGATTTTCTTTTAGCGATCAGTTGTGCAGTATAATGATGTTTGTTTGCTCTGTAGCCTGACTTATGAAGTGTGACTGTGGAGTGTTTTTCGTGTAAGGGCTGATTCATGAAACAGAGCAGGGAGTATTTACTATTGCTTATTTACAAGATACGAGGATATTATGAAATATGAGGTTATTATGATGATGATACAGAAGAAACAAGTATGTTGAAGGTATCAGCGGTTATTGCTGATGATGACTGTGAGGATAATTATGATAATATGATAGGAAGATGCAATGGTTAGAAATGTGTAGCTAATGATCAGGGCATATTTTGGGGACCATGTTTAGGCTGGAGTTGATTTTTCTCTTTACATAGATATATTTCGTTAGCTTGTACGTAGTAAAAGGAAGGTGATGAGTAGTTATGTGTTTAGCAGCACAATAAAGATCTAAAATGGTAAGTAACAACAGTATGGTAAAAGGCAACACAGCTGTTTTTTTATGTGAAGTTTGTCTGAATCATCAGGTACAACTGGCGAGGCAAACATTTCAGACATATTCTTTATGTTGTTTCATGATCATTTATTTTTATTTTGCTGCTTATGACATACGAGAGTATTATCCTGTTGAATTATGTATCTTTTCCTTATGTAACTAACTACATCCTTTTTTGTCTTCAGGTCATATTTTGAGAAACGCTTTGATATACCCATATATATATTAAAACGAATTTGGTTAACTTGCATGTATTCCAGATTTATGAAACGCAACTGCACATAGGATGTGCTGTTGCATGACCAAGTTTTTATGATGACACTAGGCAGAGATGGCAAACATGAATGAGAAAACCATTAATCAGAATATAGATGTATTTTGTGGTCAAATGAGTATTTTCATGAACACTTTGCTACTTATACATAATGTTTTCTTCCTTTTTTGCATTTTAGCACTTATTAATTAATTTTATTGGCATGGCTTAGGTCAGTATTGTGAAATGTATATAATTTTGTTGCATGATATGACTATTACTTAACAAAGCTTTTTCTCCTTGTTAACTCATCTTTCACACAATTATTGGTGCATCAACATATTTTTTGACACTGACTTCTTACTGGCACTTCGTGACACTGGCATCTTGCAGTTTTGTGATGACATATTTGGCTTTAGTTACTGCATGCTTTTATGATGAAACCTTTGTGCATGATTAAACTTAGCCTAAGAATGTACTCTTCATTTTCTTTACCGATTTACCACAATAATTGTTTTGCTGGGATAAGATATTTTGCTGCATTGGCTTTCTGATGAAATATTTATCATGTTTATATGCGTATATGACAATGAATTTAGCTGCATTACTTTCCAGATGAACAAATTTTGTGAAATATATTTTACGTGTTGGTTGTTGCTTCTGAGTAACTAAACATTTTCTATAATATGAGCTATATTATTATGTGCACACTAGAATTTCTTTTACATTTTCTTGGCCATTTGTCACCATTAGAAGATAATGATGTTTTATCTCTTACTCGTCTTGTTAACTTTACTTTGTATCTGACTCAGAGTATTGCATAATTCTTTCTGTACATAGATGTCTTATGATCACACTGCTTATTGTAATCTACAAATATTCGTGTTTTCTACAATAGCTTTATGTTACGTTTTCATGCGGTTCTCTTCTACTGTTTCAAATATTTGCTAGGAATAAGATCATTTCTTAGAAAGACAATACTACATATGCAGTTCACATTTTTTGGTTGTACTATGTCATCACAAATTCAATGAAGTTGCTAGGAATGTAATTACGTTTTGCACAGACCTAAAGGAAATAGTAGTACTGACTTTATTTGTGAGACTTCAACTAGACATGATAGTTGTGAGTGGAAATCTTCTTCCTTGAATTTGCTCGTATTTGCTCCTACATTTACTACCAATCATCAGAGTGTGGTCAATGATGGACATTCACTTGCCTTACTGGCCGCCCCTAAGCCTTAATATTCGTCAGCGTTGATCACGTGTGGGTACATTACTACAGGGTCAGCGTCCTCATCGGTGACTGTACTTCAAGAAATCTGTCAATACTGTGTTAGTTGCATTCCTTTTTTAGCTACAAGATTAATTACAAGAGAGATTAACAGTATCTTCGTTGTTGCAAAGTAATGCAACATTGTTACGTTCAATTGTATTCACAGACTTGCGCCTCAGGATTAATTATATGACACATTAAAACAAATCTTCGATAGTTATGAATGATGAATGTTTACCTACAATCTACAGAACTCAGCACGTAGTGTGTCCTTTGTCCCTATGCAAACATGCTCGTCATATGTAAAACTCAAATCAGAGCTTTTTCTTGTACTTTTTGTAATCTGGATCCTAATACTTTTAACGTTATTTATATTTGTAACTTATTATATACATTTCTTTGTATTTAAAAAATCATTCTTCTTGCATTACCGCTGTTAAGACAATTCGTATGAAATTTTTTTGGGTGGTGGGGGGAGGGGGAGAGGGGCAGGGGATACTGTAAAGTTCACATTTTTTCTGCTATTGTAAACAACTCACCTTCACCGTACTGAGACAAAGATGAATGAGCGCACTGCATGAGTAGTGAATAAGTTTCCTTGTTTGAGGTGTAGTAGTGAGCAGTTGAGTTTTCCAGAGAAACAGATCGGTTACTTGTGAATTTGGAAACAACTTCCTGGAATACTTTATTACAGCGATGAAAACTCACTTATAATACTTCGTTGTTCTTTACGGTGATAGAGAAGATCCTGGAGCAATTTTAAAGGTTGTTGTTGTTGTTGTTGTCTTCAGTCCTGAGACTTGTTTGATGCAGCTCTCCATCCTACTCTATCCTGTGCAAGCTTCTTCATCTCCCAGTATTTACTGTGAAACGTTCCCTTAGAACAATTATAAATGACTGTCCTTAAACTGACATACAATATTTTTTAGCGCAACGCAATCTGACTTTCAATAATCCCTACAAAAGAATGGCCCTGACTAACATTGACCTATACCTTTCAGAAATCACTTACCTCACAAAAACCTTCATTACTCGAACTACTGCAGTACAGCGAGCGCCACTACTGCCAGCTAAATAAAAGATTCAAACTACTGAAGGCACTAACTACTGATAGGGATAGTTAGCAAATGAAAGATATTAATAGAGAACAAACAATGTGTTTACCTTGATATCATCATATATAAATATAGCAGTTCATGACAAATTTCAAAACTCCGCCATCTCTCTCCCCACATCCACCACTGCTGGCGGCTCACCTCCAACTGCGCAACGCTACGCGCTGTTCACAGCCAGCTGCCTAACACTACAATGGCGAGTATTACAACAATGCAAAGCAGACACAGACTGCCCACAGCACAGCCAGTGATTTTCATACAGAGGTGGCGTTACCAATAAAAAAACCTAAACAGCCTACTTACATAGCCCCCATGCTCCTCACAAAAAATTTTACAAATTGGATTGGGCAGTGGCCAATACAGATTTGAAAAAAATTTTTCATAATTACAATAACAAAGAAATCAAATGCATACACTTATTGATACAATGTTGGTCAAAAGCAAAAATTTTCTCACAGTCCATAAAGACAGTCCTAATCGTACATAACAGTAGAACAGCAGTGTTTTTCTCAAAGTCTGAGCAGTAAAAGAAAATGCACACGGAAGTAGTGGATTTCCATGCAGTCTTGAAGAAGTAGCGTTGTCCTTCCAATGGAAAGACAGTGCTGACTCTTAACATGCTGACAGATAATGGGCCACAACAGAGCAAACCCACAGCAGAGTCAGTCGTAGTTTGGAAGAATATTGGTAGGTAGGTCATCACAGAGCAGACCCACTGTAGTCCTGGTAGAGAGTGTGGACAGGCCCACTGTAGTCCTGGTAGAGATGACCAGCAGCCATCTGTTGTGATTGTGCAGGTGCACAATCACCAGTGAAGAGTCTTGCAGATAATATAGCAAGTCCATAACCACCACTTGTGCACTCACAAAGTTTTTTGGAATTGTCCTTAGAACGAGCAATGCTGTTATCCAGTCCCTTGCTGAATTATCAACACACGTACAAACACTAACAGTCCCTACTTCTCACATATTGTCCATATACTATGACCAACAGAAACGTGTGCAGTGAAATGTAACTTACAAGTTAATAATAAGATGAACTGGTGTCAATTACAATTTTATAACATAAGAATACAATTACAAAGGTACAAAATACATCATTAAAGAACATAACAATACAGATAACATTTGTAGTACAGGCTTTACAAAAGAATCGAACTAACATATACATCAGTGGAATTATGACATGAGTACATACATAAAAGATCACAATAACTTTTGAAACATCTACTTCACACATGAGCATTAAACAGAACAGAATTAATAATGTCTAACATCTTTACAAAGTAAATAACATATTATTAATGCCAATTATATTCGAGGATAACAGTATTCCTCATCATAGTGAATGTAGCTTAGTATTAAAAGAAGAAAAAATTCTATGAAACTACACAGAGACAGGAAGAAAACAAATACACAAGGGTACACAAACACATAATGGGATAACACCAATAGGAAAGGACAGGGTTCGTTTTCAGTGTAACATTTGGTACTGCAGTCCAACCCAAAACTTCATATATCTTTCCTCTTATTTCATCCTTTGTTTCCACCAAAAAAATTCTATCTAAGCATGCTTTCATACTCTTCTGTGTCAGTGAAGGCTACAGGTCTTGTGTCATTCAGATCATCATCTACCTTTGTAGATAAGTTAGTGACCTGATCCGAAAGTTCGGCTACTTTCTCCGATAGTGAACACATTTCCTCAGTGTGTTTTTCTGAACCAAGTTTCAGAGTGTCCATTTGTGTTGAAATCGAATCTACTGTGTCCTTTAAGTTTTCCTGAGTTTTTGCAAGTTGCGTAACCGAATCGGTAGATGCAACTGAGTCAATTTTAGCTTGCAAGGTGTCGTGATTTTCATGAACAATGGGTTGCAGTTCTTTTATGGCTGCTTCGTGATTCTGTAATACATTTTCATGCCGCGAAAAAATGGGTTGAAAATGCTCACAAATTTGTGTTTTTACGTCATTACAGACTTTTGGACATTTCGATTCAATGTTACGTAACTCACCAGTTAAGTCTTCACGTGTTTGTTCAAGTGTGGTGTCTAACTTTTGAAGATTTTGTCCCATTGCGTCTAACTGTTGCTGTGTTTATCTCTGATTTTGTTCCATTGTGTCTAACTTTTCAAGCTTTTGTCCCATTTGTCTCTGATTTTGTTCCATTTGTTGCATTAATTGCAATAATAATGTATTAGTGTCTGGAATCTGTTTCTCTACGCTTTTCGGCAGTGCATTTGCACCGGCAACATTCACATTTTGACAAGCAGAAAATGTGTCTTGACTTATTTGAGAAAACGGTGATGACCCAAAACCTGAATCTACAGTATTTGCGAAATTGTGTCCTGTCATTTCGGATTCCTGAGGCGAGCTGTTGCCGACCGATCGATTGATAATGCTTCCCGGTTCACTACTTGTTTCAATGTCTACACCATTGTTTGCAGCCCGGTCCATTACCCTATGCACAATTACCAAATTACTACTTTGAACATCAGTTAATTCATTACTCGGTGGCGCTAACACACTGCTTTCATTTTCACTGTCATTTCTCAGTTTACTTTGGAGCCTAGTATTACGTTTTTCACACGCCATTATTGTCACAGTATTTCACACGACAACACAGAAAAACACAATTTGAAGATCAAAAATAAGAGAACACATGAACATAGCACTGAAAATAATATCTAGTTAATTGCAGCTGCGAAATACTTGGTGCAAATCTACATGCATGCCACAACTGTTTTACTGTACAACAATGAAAGACTGCAACTACAAAGGAGATTTTCTCTACAATTACGCGCTAGCAATAAACAATAGCTACACTAATTACACAAACTACTACAAAAAATCAGAAGATTCCAGTGAGGTATCCTCGGCTAAGGGTCGACATATGAAACGTCCCCTTAGAAAAATTTATACAAGTGACTGTGCTTAAACTGACATACAATATTTTTTAGCGCAACGCAATCTGACTTTCAATAATCCCTACAAAAGAATGGCCCTGACTAACATTGACCTATACCTTTCAGAAATCACTTACCTCACAAAAACCTTCATTACTCGAACTACTGCAGTACAGCGAGCGCCACTACTGCCAGCTAAATAAAAGATTCAAACTACTGAAGGCACTAACTACTGATAGGGATAGTTAGCAAATGAAAGATATTAATAGAGAACAAACAATGTATTTACCTTGATATCATCATATATAAATATAGCAGTTCATGACAAATTTCAAAACTCCGCAATCTCTCTCCCCACATCCACCACTGCTGGCGGCTCACCTCCAACTGCGCAACACTACAATGGCGAGTATTACAACAATGCAAAGCAGACACAGACTGCCCACAGCACAGCCAGTGATTTTCATACAGAGGTGGCGTTACCAATAAAAAAACCTAAACAGCCTACTTACAACTGCAACCTACATCCTTCTGAATCTGCTTAGTGTATTCATCTCTTGGTCTCCCCCTGCGATTTTTACCCTCCACGTTGCCCTCAAATGCTAAATTTGTGATTCCTTGATGCCTCAGAACATGTCCTACAAACCGGTGCCTTCTCCTTGTCAAGTTGTGCCATAAACTCCTCTTCTCCCCAATTCTGTTCAATACCTCCCCATTAGTTATGTGATCTACCCATCTATTCTTCAGCATTCTTCTGTAGCACCACATTTCGAAAGCCTCTATTCTCATCTTGTCCAAACTCTTTATTGTCCATGTTTCACTTCCATACATGGCTACACTCCATACAAATACTTTCAGAAACGACTTCCTGACACTTAAATCTATACTCGATGTTAACAAATTTCTCTTCTTCAGAAACGCTTTCCTTGCCATTGCCAGTCTACATTTCATATCCTCTCTACTTCGACCACCATCAGTTATTTTGCTCCCCAAATCGCAAAACTCCTTTACTACTTTAAGCGTCTCATTTCCTAATCTAATTCCTCAGCATCACCCGACTTGTTTCGACTACATTCCATTATCCTCGTTTTGCTTTTGTTGATGTTCATCTCATCTCTTTCAAGACACTGTCCATTCCATTCAACTGCCATTCCAAGTCCTTTGCTGTCTCTGACAGAATTACAATGTCATCGGCGAACCTCAACGTTTTTATTTCTTCTCCATGGACTTTAATACCTACTCCAAATTTTTCTTTTGTTTCCTTTACTGCTTGCTCAATATACAGATTGAACAACATCAGGGAGAGGCTACAAAAGCTTCCCTTTCATGTCCCTTGACTCTTATAACTGCCATCTGGTTTCTGTACAAATTGTAAATAGCCTGTCGCTCCCTGTACTTTACCCCTGCCACCTTTAGAATTTGAAAGAGAGTATTCCAGTCAACATTGTCAAAAGCTTTCTCTAAGTCTACAAATGCTAGAAATGTAGGTTTTCCTTTCCTTAATCTATTTTCTAAGGTAAGTCGTAGGGATAGTATTGCCTCACGTGTTCCAACACATCTGCGGAATCCAAACTGATCTTCCACGAGGTCAGCTTCTACCACTTTTTCCATTCGTCTGTAAAGAATTCGTGTTAGTATTTTGCAACTGTGACTTATTAAACTGATAGTTCGGTGATTTTCACATCTGTCAACACCTGCTTTCTTTGGAATTGGAATTATTATATTTTTCTTGAAGTCTGAGGGTATTTCGCCTGTCTCATACATCTTGCTCACCAGATGGTAGAGTTTTGTTAGGACTGGCTCTCCTAAGGCTGTCAGTAGTTCCAATGGAATGTTGTCTACTCTGGGGGCCTTGTCTTGACTCAGGTCTTTCAGTGCTCTGTCACTCTTCACGCAGTATCGTATCTCCCATTTCATCTTCATCTACATCCTCTTCCATTTCCATAATATTGTCCTCAAGTACATCGCCCTTGTATAGACCCTCTATATACTCCTTCCACCTTTTTGTTTTCCCTTCTTTGCTTAGAACTGGGTTTCCATGTGAGCTCTTGATATTCATACAAGTGGCTCTCTTTTCTCCAAAGGTCTCTTTAATTTTCCTGTAGCCAGTATCTATCTTACCCCTAGTGAGATAAGCCTCTACATCCTTACATTTGTCCTCTAGCCATCCCTGCTTAGCCATTTTGCACTTCCTGTCGATCTCATTTTTGAGACGTTTGTATTTCTTTTTTCCTGCTTCATTCACTGAATTTTTATATTTTCTCCTTTCATCAATTAAATTCAATATTTCTTCTGTTACCCAAGGATTTCTACTAGCCCTCGTCTTTTTACCTACTTGAGCCTCTGCTGCCTTCACTACTTCATCCCTCAGAGCTACCCATTCTTCTTCTACTCTATTTCTTTCCCCCATTCCCGTCAATTGTTCCCTTATGCTCTCCCTGAAACCCTGTACAACCTCTGGTTCTTTCAGTTTATCCAGGTCCCATCTCCTTAAATTTCCACCTTTTTGCAGTTTCTTCAGTTTTAATCTACAGTTCATAACCAATAGATTGTGGTCAGAGTCCACATCTGCCCCTGGAAATGTCTTACAATTTAAAACCTGGTTCCTAAATCTCTGTCTTACCATTATATGATCTATCTGATACCTTCTAGTATCTCCAGGATTCTTCCATGTATACAACCTTCTCTTATGATTCCTGAACCAAGTGATAGCTATGATTAATTTATGCTCTGTGCAAAATTCTACCAGACAGCTTCCTCTTTCATTTCTCTCCCCCAATCCATATTCACCCATTATCTTTCCTTTTCTCCCTTTTCCTACTCTCGAATTCCTGTCACCCATGAGTATTAAATTTTCGACTCTCTTCACTACCTGAATAATTTCTTTTATCTCATCATACATTTCATCAATTTCTTCATCATCTGCAGAGCTAGTTGGCTTATAAACTTGTACTACTGTAGTAGGCATGGGCTTCATGTCTATCTTGGCCACCATAATGCATTCATTGTGCTGTTTGTAGTAGCTTAGCCGCACTCCTATTTTTTTATTCATTATTGAACCTACTCCTGCATTACCCCTATTTGATTTTGTATTTACCCTGTATTCACCTGACCATAAGTCTTGTTCCTCCTGCCACCGAACTTCACTAATTCCCACTATATCTAACTTTAACCTACCCATTTCCCTTTTTAAATTTTCTAACCTACTTGCCCAATTAAGGGATCTGACATACCACGCTCCGATCCGTAGAACGCCAGTTTTCTTTCTCCTGATAACGACGTCCTCCTGAGTAGTCCCCGCCCGGAGATCTTAATGAGGGACTATTTTACCTCCGGATTATTTTACCCAAGAGGACGCCATCATCATTTAGCCATACAGCAAAGCTGTATGCCCTCGGGAAAAATTACGGCTGTAGTTTCCCCTTGCTATCAACCGTTCACAGTACCAGCACAGCAAGGCCATTTTGGTTAGTGTTACAAGGCCAGATCAGTCAATCATCCAGACTGTTGCCGCTGCAACTACTGAAAAGGCTGCTACTCCTCTTCAGGAACCACATGTTTGTCTGGCCTCTCAACAGATACCCCTCCGTTGTGGTTGCACCTACAGTACGGCCATCTGAATCGCTGAGGCATGCAAGCCTCCCTTGCAACGGCAAGGTCCATGGTTCATGGGGGTAGGATTTGAAAGGTATGTTTGTAGTTTTGTAAGGTATGTTTGTAATTTCTTTGTAATGGGAGAATTTTGTAATTGTTAAGAGTCTTCTTATGTAGTGCAGTCTTTTTGTTAATAAATAGAGTTTGATTTCTTAAAAGTGATTTTCTTTAAAGTGAAACCGACCTCCATGACTCATAGTGAAGTTTTAAATATTCTGTCATGTGTGCATTGTATTTTACGACACACACAGCAATGGATTGTTTCTGACAAGCAAAAAAATTCTGAGTAGATTATTTATCTTTAGCTGCTGCCATCTGCTGATTGGTATTTGCTTTCGAGAATGTCAGTACATCAGAAACAAAACAGCAAGTTGAGCAAGAGGTAAGTTACTTTTATTTCAGGCCGGATCTCCCTTCGCATTCTTGAGCAAACCGTGTGTAGTAGGGATTGTCAGATTTCGTGCTATCAAGAAGATTAATTGTGAGTGAACAATGTTGGTAATTTCAAACAGTTATTTTCTTCTGAGTAGAGCAGTAATTTACACTGTTCACATGCGCAACACAGGGCCAACTAACAGCCAGTTTCGCTCAGCAATTGAATACGATACGTAGCGTTCACGTTACATGACAAGAAAGTTTATAAAAGCAATATTTCAGCTTTCTCGCATACAGATGAATTTTTTATAGAAATCTTACACCCTTCACTTCGAAATTACGTTCAGTCCTTCAACTTTTGCCGCGACTACCAATTTCTAACTTTGGCAATAGGTCTTTCTCCTATCCATTCTGGTTATGATTCTCGTCTTGTTGATTTCATGCATGTGCACTTGACTTCGGATTTCATCCTTTGAGTTCCTGTTTTTGAGGATAATTCAGCAGCTACGTAGCACAAGTCTAATTTTTAAAGTAGTGTCTGCTTAATACTAAACAAATGCAAAACATTTTAAAATAGTTCATTATTACATTACCTTACTGTAAACTGTTTAAAATAGTTTCCATGATATGCCTAGGTTCCTATTTAATTGGAAACTTTTTTCTCAATACTCTTCTGGCACAGGAAATCGCTAGGTACAGCCAACTGTGTAATGGAGGAAAAAATTAACTGTCAGCCATAATAAAGTGAAGCGCTCAGAAAAAATGGTTGGATTTTTACGAAACTTCATACACATGTACATCGTTGGTGGATATATAAATGATTAGAGTTGGAATTCTGAGTGACACATGTAATGGATATGAGAGTGAATTAGTGTTCTTCATGTTTGCTATTGTTACCAGACTTGATGGGGCACATTAGAGCTGTGAACAGCATCATATCTTGAGTAATCACGGAGGTGCCGCATACTAGTGTGAGAAACCGTTATCAGCATATGTCAGAATTAGAAACGAGCTTCAGTCAGGGTGCCCATTTGTCCGGCTGGGCAAATTGTGGTCTGTCCAGATTTGTAGGTCGTTTGGTTGCGACAAGGGTCCAGTACTGGGCTGCATGGGTACTTGAGGGCAGGTGCACTCGCCATCAAGGCTTCGGTCGACCACATCTGACTATCACATGGGAGGATCGCTGTGTTGGGCATCAAGCACATATTTAATCCATTGACATCTGCACTTTCCACGAGAGAACAACTAATGGACTCCGAACAATACTGTAACATACTACACTGCTGATTACAGACTACTGGCAGCAGCACTAAGGAACCACAGTCCCACCCATGAGTAGGGGGACCAGGGGCATGTCACCCCACTCTCCATTGTTGCCAAATTTATTCAAGATGGCGGCGATGACGTCATCCAAGATGGCGGCATGTAGATTTGGCAACAGCGCATAACGTCATCCAAGATAAAGGCTTTTGGCGGGAGAATAGTCCAATTGTGCTACGTCCACTAACCTAACCTCAAGAAAAAACGGCAGGAAGTTTGAACTTCGGAGGGAAAATGGTCCAATTGTGCTACGTCCACTAACCTAACCTCAAGAAAAAATTGCGGGAAGTTTGAATTCCAACAGGATAATGCATGCAAAGACTGTACTTGTCTTTATTATTATTATTATTGATTATCATTCATTAACATTCATTATCATTCATTATCATTTATTAACATTCATTGTCATTCATTATCATTCATTATTATAGGCCTACCTCCACTAGAAAATTGCGCAAGTCCAATTGTGCTACGTCCACTAACCTAACCTCAAGAAAAAATGGCGGGAAGTTAGAATTTTGGCGGGAAAATAGTCCAATTGTGCTACGTCCACTAACCTAAGCCTCCAGAAGAAAAAAAAATTGCGGAGAGTTTGAATGCCAACAGGATAATGCATGCAAAGACCGCACTTGTCTTTATTATTATTGATTATCATTCATTAACATTCATTATCATTCATTATCTTTTATTAATATTCATTATCATTCATTGTCATTCATTATCATTCATTATCATTCGTTATCATTTATTATTATAGACCTACCTCCACTAGAAAATTGCGCCAAATTCAAATTCAAACACGATATTCTCTCCAAAACTGTACTCCTATGTATTATTATCATTTATTATTTATTCAAGATATCCGATTTTCTCGGTGAGGAAGCCATTCTCCTTACATCCATAACAAATATCTATCACAAGTTCAAATCGCCAACACTATAATTCATCACATGTATGAGCTTTCTCCGTCACTTATCTTTTTTCACTGGTAGCCTATCATAATCGCGTCAAATAATAAACTGCACTTACAATAACGTAATTCACGTCCTTTGATTTTGCAGGGGGGAAGGGACTGAAGACTTTATTTCAAGCAGTACGGCCATCACTTGTTCTCCAACACAGTCAGCACACACATCTTTGATATCGCAGTGCAGTCACCACGACATCCGCGCTCCAACTGAATTAGTTCAAATCCTAACCACCCCCTGGCCAGCACGCGGAGACATTGCTGACCCCTATCACGTGAGGTGGCCAGCCACTAAAGCGGGGGGCGAGCCCAGCGATCGCTCCCACGTCATAAACATGTTTCCACTGGACACGTTGGAACTTGACGAGTTTGACGTCACAGCGGCCCCTTGTCTGCTCACCACGTGCATTTGTCGCCTCCACACGTTTCCCGCCAAAATTGACTCCCTCGGAGCTGAATCACACAACAGTCGGCCATTTGCCTGCAACACATCCGGCACCACGTTCAAACCTGTCGATGCCGGCCTCACACAGCCGTTCTCCATGTGTCCCTGTGCGAGCGAGAATGCAGTGCTACACTTTTGGGGGCAAACTTTGCTCGACAGTGGAATCCGCCGTGACTATATTAGAGCTCGTTTGGACCGCACTAGAACGCCCGCTAATTGACTCGCTCTCGCGCGCGCGTAATAACTGTACAATCGCTGCGGCACCACCCTGCTTGCGTCACACTCCCTCCATACACTCGAAAGACATAGCCTTCTGTAAATACCTCGAAAACGACTCTTTATTTCAGACATTACAGTCATGCAGGTGTATTCCAACTGACTTCTCCATGCTCACACAGCGAAACTCCAGAGCTCAGCTGACGTAAGCGCGGCCGGCCAAGCCCGCTCCCTGGCCGGCTGACATCAAGCCGGTGCCCGCCCAACCCCCACGGCCAGCGCGCCAGGTAGACAGCGGGGAGCGGCGCCACAAACGGTCGGCCGTGCCCGCGAGCACTTAACACGGACACGATGTTTCCTGTCGACCGCATTCCGTACAAAGGATACGTATGGCGCCAGAGTTTGACCGACAGTGGAATCCACCATGACCATATAATAGCGCGTTTGCCCCTCGCGAGAATGCTCGCTAATTCACTCTCACCACGCCGCTATATTAAATAATTCCATTTACAATTTCATATACGTATTCATACATGTTTAACTCCCCAATATCAACTACTTTTCGATGACCAGAACGCCACCTTCGCCTCCTCCTAGGAACCAGCGCCAAGTTTGAAATCTGCCAGTAAGCAAAGCTCACTTGCACTTCCGCCACCAACCTAAGAAAATTGCTTCAAACTAAGCCACCAGCACTCAACCTCTTCCTACACATTTCTGGTAAACGGAATGTATTTTCTACCAAGTTGGAAACTTCCTTGACGTCACAACGAGCGATCGACCTCGTGGCTCTGTCAGACAAAGTACGCTTTCACTAAGTTAACTGATCACCTGATTCTCATTATTCAGCCTACATACTTCGATTATCTAATCCCGGATCTTGGCGAAAACACACGTCCGTACACATGAGCCATCGCGTGCACCTAGCTTAGTACCTCCGCAAGTGAATGTAACAAAGTCCGAATGACTATTTAATTAATCTGATCAATTAATTTACCTCTCTGATGCGCAAAACTGCCACGTCCACCTAGACTTGGAATCAATTTTCTCCACTGCCACACCCACCTGGACTTGAAATGAAATAGTTAAAGTCCCTACCGCCCACCACGTCCTTTTACCGTCCCATGTCTGTTGGCTAACATGTACTAATGCTTGCTTCCGTGCACTAAAGTGTATTAACCCACATTAACTTGTATCACATTCTGTCTATACAAATAAGCCAAGCTTCAATTCTGATGGTCAGTTTGTGTTTCGCTACCAAACATAAGAAAACTGTGGCAACCGAAGCCACTAACCTAAGTCACCTGTGATGGCTCAAAATCTTCTGCTTTGCCTCTCTCACACACCATGAGCGCGAGACCGCCCACATCACAGTCTGGACCATTATACTAGCGTCGGACATAGTCATGTATAAATATTCTAGCTAAACTATGACCCTAATACTGTTGTTCAATCCACATGGTCTAGCACAAGGCCAGAGAACACCCCCAGTACCTAAGCTGAGAACATTGCTCGCCCCATCTTTAGTTAACCGCTGAGAGACGGAGATATACTGCAATCACATCCCTCGCGCTCTCGTAGCTACTCACCTCAGCAATTCGATCTAACAAACCCTCCAAATAGAAAAAATAACAACCAACTCGAACTCTCTCATATTCTATATCGTCCCACAAATACTTAACGTACATTTTATTTACGCGTCGAGTATACCTATCACTCTCATACTAAAAACACTCGTCCTGATATACCTGGTGTCATGTTGCACAGTCGGCAGACACGCAAACAGCTCCTAATTTCAGTGCACAATATCAAACTGCTCCTAAATAATGCAGCACACATAACTGTAAACACCATCAGTACTCGTAATCTGTCCAAATAACGCACAGCAAAGTAACTCAACAGACGCGTGCAATCAACCTATCGCACATTAAGTCACACGTCCAACAGCTCTCAATTCGCTCAAAGGCCTCTGTTCGACCCTTCAAACATGACTTGATGACAGCCGCATTCACACCGAACACCTGAGAAATTCATATCACCTACACGCCAAACATGACTATCCAAGCCAGGCCATGCGAGTCGTCTGTCACCGTCCTAACTCAGTGCGGTCCAACACACATCTTCAGGCCGCATTCCATTGCTCGCCGGCCTATATGCGACACATCTCCACCTTCACGAATGTTGTCAGAATAGCCGAGAGCGAGTTCATACACACACCGTCCACACACATCCCAGCGCTTCTCTCCCCTCTATCTAAAACGATCATTTGAAAATTAAAAAAAAAAAAAGAGCCCAGTCAACCTCTTCGAAATTGTATAGTGCCCCCCCCAAAAATAGTTAACGCTCGCTTTCGTGTTTTCTAAGCTTATTTGTAAATTCAAATTCTTACCCTAACAGAACTTGTTCACCAAAATAATACTGAATGCGCTCCCCACATCGTACCTTTCCAGCTCTCAACATATGCAAATGTTCTCAACCTTCCTATATCCCAGCACAACCGATTAATCATTCTCATTTCCTTCTTATCAAATTTACTGGTCTAATTTCCTAAGGACCCGTTATCGAAGTACCATCCTGCTTTTCTTTCTGATGCTTCCTGTGCTTACTTTTACAGAGATTGCTAAATTACCTCCACAGCCCCCCTCAATCTACACACACACACACACACACACACACACACACATATATGGTCATCCTCTCTACTTCAAAATGGCTCTGAGCACTATGGGACTCAACTGCTGAGGTCATTAGTCCCCTAGAACTTAGAACTAGTTAAACCTAACTAACCTAAGGACATCACAAACATCCATGCCCGAGGCAGGATTCGAACCTGCGGACGTAGCGGTCTTGCGGTTCCAGACTGCAGCACCTTTAACCGCACGGCCACTTAGGCCAGCCCTCTCTACTCGTCGCATAACATAAGCATTAGTAACTTTACAATCCATTATATACAAACCCTACACAATGTAAACCACATTAACTTTACAATACCCACTACATGCCCCAATTCTCTCAATTCCTAAGGAAGCACTGTGAACCAGATCTTTCTTTCTACACACGCCACACTCAGCGGTAATCAGCCCTTCTGCATCAACGGACGGAAGTCCCTCTCAGAACTGTTCCACAAATTCGGCGATCGCTTCCCCTCAATACAAATGCGTTATTCTCTCTTCTTATTCCTTGCCTGCTCGCTTTTTTCTACAAACTTATCCAGATTCATAGACTACAAGAACACACCATTTTTTTTTCTAAGTACAGCATCCTTTAAACCACTCAATAACTAGAAACAAACAGACCAAAAAATTATATTCGCACTCTCGAATACCGAAGTCGTTGATCTCATTATACTTATACAGTTAAATCTTACGATCGCGGTCTCATTTGATTGGCACTCCACAATGAGCTAAGTATCGGAAATACACTGTCTTGACCGCTGTTACTCTGGAAATATCTCTACCGTCCTTACGACTTCCTCTCTACTCGTCACATAACATAATCAATATTAACTTTACAGTGCAGTATATACAAACGCTACACAATGTAAACCACATTAACTTCACAATACAGTACATACACATTTGACACAAAACAGTGCACTTATCCAGTATATCTCTACAGCATGCGAAAAAAATATCCTGTCCCTACAGCGTCTATATACAGCAATGCCCCCCCCCCCCAATCCTAGGAAAGCACTGTCTACCTGTTCTCTCCACAGACCCGACACTCAGAACTAATCTTCCCTCTTACATAGCGGACCTAAGTCACCCTCAGAACTCTTTTTTACAAATTCGGTATCGTCCCCTCCTCAGCACAAACGCCTTACTGTCTCTCCTTCCTTATCTGTTCGCTTTCCTACAAACATCCTCAGACTCATAGACTGCAAGAACACATGTACTTTCTCCATAATATTACACGATTTTAGCTGTACTTCTCAATATCATGCACTAGGCGACACCCTACCGATCACTAGTTCATCATAATCCCCAAGATATAGACTTCAAATTAATTCTCTACAAACGCCGAACTTTATCTATGTGCAGCATGCTGTAAACCACTGACTAACTAGAAACAAACATACACAAAATCATATTTCCACTCTCAAATACCGGTCTCAGTCGTGTAACATTTTCGAGATCTTGGCTATAATTTACACGTCAACTAAGGTCTGTCCCAGGCCTAGAGAACAGACAAGCATGTATCCAACACACCACAATCGATCTCCACTCAGCTAAATAGAGGAAGCAAAAGTGCAGAAGTAGTCAACGGAACAATCTACATCCCATCTAATAACACTCCAACCCAAATCAATCATCTTCTCAAATTATGACTTGATCACCAAAGCTGCCCAACACATAATATTACTTTGCTATTCGGTTGTCTAGAGGACATCAAAGTTCGCTCTTACAGATCCATACACTCCAACAGGTCTCTGCATTCAGACAGCTGCTCCAGTTATTTATTATCATTTATGATCATTTATTATTATTTATTATGATTTATTATTATTTATATCATGTTACCTAACAAAAATGGCTCCAAGTTCAACTGAGTTTAGCTCCTATGACAACCACCAGAGCGCTCTGTCATCACGTCAGTTGATTACGCAATTACCATTATTCAAGACGGCTGCACCCAGTGCGAAACGTGTCACCTTTTCCGAACCTGCATGCTACATTAAAATTCCAACTTGGCTTTAGTCACACCCTACACATCGTTCAGCTGATCCCATTTCAAGATCTTTGCGCATCTGATATATGCAATTTAAGTCGGAGAAAGACATATCAGTTACCTTCTGCAGCCTGTCTACAAGCAGAATGACCTCAGTTACTGCAACAGGACCTTGTCTTGACCATTCGCCTGAAATTCAAGCGCCGGCGGCGGCATGTCAAAGCCACATATCTGTCTATCTAAACAGCCGTCCACTAAGCCCCAGGACCAGAATGCCGTAGTGGGCTCTCTTTCCATACCTGCTCTCCGGCTATTGTCTAACAACATACACTGTACAGACGGATTCCTGAATAGTGCAGATCTCTATCCTCCCCTACATCTTCAACTCGACATGTAAACAGTGTCTCCCCCAGCCAGCAAACCCGTCGTCATTCACGCTGTGCCGAAAATTCTGTCAAAACTCACTTTCTTAACAAAGATGAGTATTCATTTAGAACAAATAGACAAACATAACTCCAAACAGAAGTCATACATATGATTAAAAAGAAAAAAAATGACCTCAGTTTAGATTACTCCACATTTATTTACAAGTCCTAATGATACAGTCATAGATCAGTCGTGTCATCAACTACCTCACTCCTTCTACACACGCTTTCACAGAACTTGCTCTACTTATGTGCCACCCACCCTGTTATAATAATTTAGAACAAGCATTTACACCCCCACATACAACCCAGCTCAATAGAACATAATAATTCCTTTTTCCACAGACAGCCATATTCGGTGAACACTTAAATGTACTAAATTACTCATACATGTAGTCAAATAAGCAAATACTTTTACCGACATATACACCCCTCTCACTGAGGATAGTGCATTTAATATTATATACTTAAACACAAACCAATGGTAACCATTTTCCGACGCGCACCTTGTCCTCGTAATAAAGCACACTGGCCGATCATGTGACAGCATGTTTTCCTAATTTCAATGTCATAGCTAAACCATACCTCCTCTACTTTGCAAGTATCATTGCGAGCATTGATAGATGATTCCTCAGTACGTCCATTCACACTTAATTCTCGAACACATAAAAACGACCAAAGTATACCAGACAACGATATACATATTTCTAAGACCTCGCACATAGTACTCGATCAATCTCTCTGCCTATGGCGGTCACAGAGCAATCTCGCCCTCTTGCGTTAAAAGGCCATCCTCACATCGGTATTGACCACTCTACCCAATTAATCCTCAACTGAGCAGAGGAATATAGCTACACTTCACCTCTCTTGTCTGAATAGAGCTTTCCTAGGCCTAACCCCTCCAAGTGCACCACATTTCTCGAGATGTACCCAAGTATTGGAGCTTAGCACACCATATCGATCTATAGTAACAGATCTCAAAGTGCCTTAATTTAATAGGATACATGCTTGTCTGTTCTCTAGACCTGGGACAGACCTTAGTTGACGTGTAAATTATAGCCAAGATCTCGAAAATGACAGAGGCCGGTATTCGAGAGTGGAAATATCATTTTGCGTATGTTTGTTTCTAGTTAGTCAGTGGTTTACAGCATGCTGCACATAGATAAAGTTCGGCGTTTGTAGAGAATTAATTTGAAGTCCATATCTTGGGGATTATGATGAGCTAGTGATCGGTAGGGTGTCGCCTAGTGCATGATATTGAGAAGTGCAGCTAAAATGGTGTAAAGTTATGGAGAAAGTACATGTGTTCTTGCAGTCTATGAGTCCGAGGATGTTTGTAGAAAAGCGAACAGATAAGGAAGGAGAGACAGTAAGGCGTTTGTGCTGAGGAGGGGACGATACCGAATTTGTAAAAAAGAGTTCTGAGGGTGACTTAGGTCCGCTGATATAAGAGGGAAGATTAGTTCTGAGTGTCGGGTCTGGAGAGAACAGGTAGACAGTGCTTTCCTAGGATTGGGGGGGGGGGGGCATTGCTGTATATAGACGCTGTAGGGACAGGATATTTTTTTCGCATGCTGTAGAGATATACTGGATAAGTGCACTGTTTTGTGTCAAATGTGTATGTACTGTATTGTGAAGTTAATGTGGTTTACATTGTGTAGCGTTTGTATATACTGCACTGTAAAGTTAATATTGATTATGTTATGTGACGAGTAGAGAGGAAGTCGTAAGGACGGTAGAGATATTTCCAGAGTAACAGCGGTCAAGACAGTGTATTTCCGATACTTAGCTCATTGTGGAGTGCCAATAATGAGACCGCGATCGTAAGATTTAACTGTATAAGTATAATGAGATCAACGACTTCGGTATTCGAGAGTGCGAATATAATTTTTTGGTCTGTTTGTTTCTAGTTATTGAGTGGTTTAAAGGATGCTGTACTTAGAAAAAAAAATGGTGTGTTCTTGTAGTCTATGAATCTGGATAAGTTTGTAGAAAAAAGCGAGCAGGCAAGGAATAAGAAGAGAGAATAACGCATTTGTATTGAGGGGAAGCGATCGCCGAATTTGTGGAACAGTTCTGAGAGGGACTTCCGTCCGTTGATGCAGAAGGGCTGATTACCGCTGAGTGTGGCGTGTGTAGAAAGAAAGATCTGGTTCACAGTGCTTCCTTAGGAATTGAGAGAATTGGGGCATGTAGTGGGTATTGTAAAGTTAATGTGGTTTACATTGTGTAGGGTTTGTATATAATGGATTGTAAAGTTACTAATGCTTATGTTATGGGATGAGTAGAGAGGGCTGGCCGAAGTGGCCGTGCGGTTAAAGGTGCTGCAGTCTGGAACCGCAAGACCGTTACGTCCGCAGGTTCGAATCCTGCCTCGGGCATGGATGTTTGTGATGTCCTTAGGTTAGTTAGGTTTAACTAGTTCTAAGTTCTAGGGGACTAATGACCTCAGCAGTTGAGTCCCATAGTGCTCAGAGCCATTTTGAAGTAGAGAGGATGACCATATGTGTGTGTGTGTGTGTGTGTGTGTGTGTGTGTGTGTGTGTGTGTGTGTGTGTGTAGATTGAGGGGGGCTGTGGAGGTAATTTAGCGATCTCTGTAAAAGTAAGCACAGGAAGCATCAGAAAGAAAAGCAGGATGGTACTTCGATAACGGGTCCTTAGGAAATTAGACCAGTAAATTCGATAAGAAGGAATTAGAATGATTAATCGGTTGTGCTGGGATATAGGAAGGTTGAGAACATTTGCATATGTTGAGAGCTGGAAAGGTACGATGTGGGGAGCGCATTCAGTATTATTTTGGTGAACAAGTTCTGTTAGGGTAAGAATTTGAATTTACAAATAAGCTTAGAAAACCCGAAAGCGAGCGTTAACTATTTTTGGGGGGGGCACTATACAATTTCGAAGAGGTTGACTGGGCTCTTTTTTTTTTTTTTAATTTTCAAATGATCGTTTTAGATTGAGGGGAGAGAAGCGCTGGGATGTGTGTGGACGGTGTGTGTGTGAACTCGCTCTCGGCTATTCTGACAACATTCGTGAAGGTGGAGATGTGTCGCATATAGGCCGGCGAGCAATGGAATGCGGCCTGAAGATGTGTGTTGGACCGCACTGAGTTAGGACGGTGACAGACGACTCGCGTGGCCTGGCTTGGATAGTCATGTTCGGCGTGTAGGTGATATGAATTTCTCAGGTGTTCGGTGTGAATGCGGCTGTCATCAAGTCATGTTTGAAGGGTCGAACAGAGGCCTTTGAGCGAATTGAGAGCTGTTGGACGTGTGACTTAACGTGCGATAGGTTGATTGCACGCGTCTGTTGAGTTACTTTGCTGTGCGTTATTTGGACAGATTACGAGTACTGATGGTGTTTACAGTTATGTGTGCTGCATTATTTAGGAGCAGTTTGATATTGTGCACTGAAATTAGGAGCTGTTTGCGTGTCTGCCGACTGTGCAACATGACACCAGGTATATCAGGACGAGTGTTTTTAGTATGAGAGTGATAGGTATACTCGACGCGTAAATAAAATGTACGTTAAGTATTTGTGGGACGATATAGAATATGAGAGAGTTCGAGTTGGTTGTTATTTTTTCTATTTGGAGGGTTTGTTAGATCGAATTGCTGAGGTGAGTAGCTACGAGAGCGCGAGGGATGTGATTGCAGTATATCTCCGTCTCTCAGCGGTTAACTAAAGATGGGGCGAGCAATGTTCTCAGCTTAGGTACTGGGGGTGTTCTCTGGCCTTGTGCTAGACCATGTGGATTGAACAACAGTATTAGGGTCATAGTTTAGCTAGAATATTTATACATGACTATGTCCGACGCTAGTATAATGGTCCAGACTGTGATGTGGGCGGTCTCGCGCTCATGGTGTGTGAGAGAGGCAAAGCAGAAGATTTTGAGCCATCACAGGTGACTTAGGTTAGTGGCTTCGGTTGCCACAGTTTTCTTATGTTTGGTAGCGAAACACAAACTGACCATCAGAATTGAAGCTTGGCTTATTTGTATAGACAGAATGTGATACAAGTTAATGTGGGTTAATACACTTTAGTGCACGGAAGCAAGCATTAGTACATGTTAGCCAACAGACATGGGACGGTAAAAGGACGTGGTGGGCGGTAGGGACTTTAACTATTTCATTTCAAGTCCAGGTGGGTGTGGCAGTGGAGAAAATTGATTCCAAGTCTAGGTGGACGTGGCAGTTTTGCGCATCAGAGAGGTAAATTAATTGATCAGATTAATTAAATAGTCATTCGGACTTTGTTACATTCACTTGCGGAGGTACTAAGCTAGGTGCACGCGATGGCTCATGTGTACGGACGTGTGTTTTCGCCAAGATCCGGGATTAGATAATCGAAGTATGTAGGCTGAATAATGAGAATCAGGTGATCAGTTAACTTAGTGAAAGCGTACTTTGTCTGACAGAGCCACGAGGTCGATCGCTCGTTGTGACGTCAAGGAAGTTTCCAAAAAAAAATGGTTCAAATGGCTCTGAGCACTATGGGACTTAACATCTATGGTCATCAGTCCCCTAGAACTTAGAACTACTTAAACCTAACTAACCTAAGGACATCACACAACACCCAGCCATCACGAGGCAGAGAAAATCCCTGACCCCGCCGGGAATCGAACCCGGGAACCCGGGCGTGGGAAGCGAGAACGCTACCGCACGACCACGAGAGGAAGTTTCCAACTCGGTAGAAAATACATTCCGTTTACCAGAAATGTGTTGGATGAGGTTGAGTGCTGGTGGCTTAGTTTGAAGCAATTTTCTTAGGTTGGTGGCGGAAGTGCAAGTGAGCTTTGTTTACTGGCAGATTTCGAACTTGGCGCTGGTTCCTAGGAGGAGGCGAAGGTCGCATTCTGGTCCTCGAAAAGTAGTTGATATTGGGGAGTTAAACATGTATGAATACGTATATGAAATTGTAAATGGAATTATTTAATATAGCGGCGTGGTGAGAGTGAATTAGCGAGCGTTCTCGCGACGAGCAAACGCGCTGTTATATGGTCATGGTGGATTCCACTGTCGGTCAAACTCTGGCGCCATACGTATCCTTTGTACGGAATGCGGTCGACAGGAAACATCGTGTCCGTGTTAAGTGCTCGCGGGCACGGCCGACCGTTTGTGGCGCCGCTCCCCGCTGTCTACCTGGCGCGCTGGCCGTGGGGGCTGGGCGGGCACCGGCTTGATGTCAGCCGGCCAGGGAGCGGGCTTGGCCGGCCGCGCTTACGTCAGCTGAGCTCTGGAGTTTCGCTGTGTGAGCATGGAGAAGTCAGTTGGAATACACCTGCATGACTGTAATGTCTGAAATAAAGAGTCGTTTTGGAGATATTTACAGAAGGCTATGTCCTTCGTGTGTATGGAGGGTGTGTGACGCAAGCAGGGTGGTGCCGCAGCTATTGTACAGTTATTACGCGCGTGCGAGAGCGAGTCAATTAGCGGGCGTTCTAGTGCGGTCCAAACGCGCTCTTATATAGTCACGGCGGATTCCACTGTCGAGCAAAGTTTGCCGCCAAAAGTGTAGCACTGCATTCTCGCTCGCACAGGGTCACGTGGCGAACGGCTGTGTGAGGCCGGCATCGACAGGTTTGAATGTGGTGCCGGATGTGTTGCAGGCAAATGGCCGACTGTTGTGTGATTCAGCTCCGAGGGAGTCAATTTTGGCGGGAAACGTGTGGAGGCGACGAATGCACGTGGTGAGCAGACAAGGGGCCGCTGTGACGTCAAACTCGTCAAGTTCCAACGTGTCCAGTGGAAACATGTTTATGACGTGGGAGCGATCGCTGGGCTCGCCCCCCGCTTTAGTGGCCGGCCACCTCACGTGATAGGGGTTGGCAATGTCTCCGCGTGCAGGCCAGGGGGTGGTTAGGATTTGAACTAATTCAGTTGGAGCGCGGACGTCGTGGTGACTGCACTGCGATATCAAAGATGTGTGTGCTGACTGTGTTGGAGAACAAGTGATGGCCGTACTGCTTGAAATAAAGTCTTCAGTCCCTTCCCCCCTGCAAAATCAAAGGACGTGAATTACGTTATTGTAAGTGCAGTTTATTATTTGACGCGATTATGATAGGCTACCAGTGAAAAAAGATAAGTGACGGAGAAAGCTCATACATGTGATGAATTATAGTGTTGGCGATTTGAACTTGTGATAGATAGGTGTTATGGATGTAAGGAGAATGGCTTTCTCACCGAGAAAATCGGATATCTTGAATAAATAATAAATGATAATAATACATAGATGTACAGTTTTCGAGAGAATATCGTGTTGGAATTTGAATTTGGCGCAATTTGCTAGTGGAGGCAGGACTATAATAATAAATGATAACTAACGATAATGAATGACAATGAATGATAATGAATGTTAATAAATGATAATGAATGATAATGAATGTTAATGAATGATAATCAAAGACAAGTGCGGTCTTTGCATGCGTTATCCTGTTGGCATTCAAACTTCCCGCAATTTTTTTTTCTTCTGAAGGCTTAGGTTAGCAAACACAGCACAATTGGACTATTTTCCCACCAAAACTCAAACTTCGCGCCATTGTTTCTTGAGGTTAGGTTAGTGAACGTAGCATAATTGGACTGGCGTAATTTTCTAGTGGAGGTAGGCCTATAATAGTGAATGATAATGAATGATAATGAATGACAATGAATGATAATGAATGTTAATAAATGATAATGAATGTTAATCAATGATAATAATAAAGACAAGTACGGTCTTTGCATGCATTATCCTGTTGGAATTCAAACTTTCTTCAATTTTTTCTTGAGGTTAGGTTAGTGGACGTAGCACAATTGGACTATTTTCCCGCCAAAATTCAAACTTCCCGCCATTTTTTCTTGAGGTTAGGTTAGTGGATGTAGCACTATTGGACTATTTTCCCGCCAAAATTCAAACTTCCCGCCATTTTTTCTTGAGGTTAGGTTAGTGGACATAGCACAATTGGACTATTCTCCCGCCTAATGCCGCCATCTTGAATGACGTTATGCACTGTTGCCAAGTCTACATGCCGCCATCTTGGATGACGTCATCGCCGCCATCTTGAATAAATTTGGCAACAATGGAGAGTGGGGTGACACGCCTCTTGTCCTCCTACTCCCATGGGCTGCCACAACACAAACTGTTGCGTTTGGAGTGGTGCCTTGCCTGGGAAGCACAGACTGCTGTTGAGTGGCGTCGTATTGTTTTCATCGTTAAATCAAGCGTCTGCACTAGGCTGGATAACCAAATATGGCGGTGATCTGGGGACTTCCTATATTCCAATGTTATAGAGGGGACAGCAGTGATACTGCTGGAGTAACCGTGGGGGAAATCATTGGGTACGACTTCAGGTCAGTGCTGGTAGTGATTAAGGGAACTCTGACGTCACAATGGGACCTCTCGTATATCCTATGTCCTTATGTGTTACCTCTCATGCGACAGTATCGTGGTGCCTTTTCTCAACAATGCTCATCCACACGTAACATACGTCTTTACAAACCGTCTGCATGATGAAAACGTCGCCAGGTCGAGACTCGAACTGCTATCCAAGCACGACTCACGACTCGTCCTCACAGCTTTACTTCCGCTAGTACCTCATCTCTTAACTGTGAGGATGGATCGTGATTCGTTCTTGGGTAGCTTAGTTGGTAGAGCACTTGCCGGTGAAGTAAAAGTCCCGAGTTCGGGTTTCGATCCGGCACACAGTTTTAATGTGTCAGGAAGTTTCATATCAGCACAACGTCCACTGTGGAGTAAAAATTTCAAGTCCGCATGATGCTGAAGTACTCCCGTGCCCAGCAGATCCCCAGAGCTGTCCCTGTAGAATTAGTGTGGGACCAGCTCTGACGTCAACTCCATCCCAGTGCCACTGTCCACAATAAGAAGGACTAGTTGTAACAGTTTTGGACTAGCTTGCCTCAGGAGAGGGTACCACGGTTTTATGACACCCTTCTCAACCGAATCAGTGCATGCATCCAAGCCAGATGGGTAGCAACGCCATAGTGATAAGTTGCCTCATACTGCCAAATTGTTTGTCAAGTTGACTCGATTTTGGAATCACTGCGATAACATAATATATCCTCTCAACCCGTGAAGTTCGTTTTCCTTTCTTACTGCTTCACTGCTTTTGTCAGGCAGTGTAATATGGAACAAAGGAAGAAAAGAAGACTACGTTTAACGTCAAGTCCGTGACAAGGTGACAAAAGACAGAGCAAAAACTTATAAATGGATAATTATCGGGTAGCAAGTGGGCCCTGCCCATTTCCAGTCTTCGTAACGTTAGATTAATATTGCCTTCCTTTAGTTAATTATTGCGATATACTGTTAACCGCTACAAGTCAGTAGCGTATGCGTGCTCCAACAATTCTCTTTCTAATGTAGTTTTAGTTTTTGAGGACAACAGAAAGATTTACAATGATTCTTGCTGTCTGCAGTGGAGTGTGCTTCATGTTGAACCTTTCTTGCACTGTGTTTGGACCAGGGCTCGAAGCCAGAACCGGCCTTTCACA
The DNA here is from genome assembly GCF_023864345.2 of Schistocerca serialis cubense. Taxonomy (NCBI): domain Eukaryota; kingdom Metazoa; phylum Arthropoda; class Insecta; order Orthoptera; family Acrididae; genus Schistocerca; species Schistocerca serialis. Next base: position 574,187,677 of record NC_064638.1, read on the forward strand.
GACAGGCTGAGCTATCCTGTCAAAAATCACGACTCGTTAGAAAAGTGGGAGAAACGAACTGTGAGATTTAGAAGCCATCAGAGAAGGTCGTCACTCGTGTCTCAATAACTCAGTTGGTAAAAACTGCTCTCGAAAGTAACGTTCTGCTTTCGAATATCGGTTGGGCACACAGTTCAACAAAGATTGAGACTAGAAGAAAGAATATTGATCAAGTTCTGTTACACAAGTTACAACAGGCGATGAACGGACTTGTTCCAAACGCCTCCGTTTCAACCATAAGCCGCAAGTGACGTTCTAAAAATCATGGTGCAGTTATCTGTAACGAAGTAGTAACTGAAAAATGCTACACAAATATCCAGTTAGATCTTGATACGATTTCAAAGTAGTACAAAGATTGACAGCCTTCTGTAAATGTACAGAAATGATAAACCGGACACTTCACAAAATGAAAAACGCTGCGCGGTATGACTACATCATGAATCACAGTTAGAATTAGTCAACTCATAGAAAAACATGATTATAACAGTTTGTGGGGGTATGAAATTCAATGACAACATTGCCTTAATCATAGGTAAAGCAGGTGGTAGACTTCGGTTCATTCGCAAAATACTAAGAAAAATATTGTCTATAATACATGCTTACCAAACCCTCTTGTAAGCTGTTGTAGAATATTTCACAAGAGTTTCCACACGAAACAGGAATAACATGATAGAGAGGAGAGTAGCTCGAATGGTCACATGTTTTGTTTGACCCATCAGAGCAAATTATGGAAATGCCGAAACACCTAACCTGGCAGCTACTTGAATATACGAGTGGTGTTCAGTTAGCAATGCAACACATTTTTTTCTGAAGCAAGTTGGCTTTATTCAGGACTGATATATACCCTATTATTCCTCTCTCTTTTGCCTATAAAACCTTATTTTTCAACATAATCTCCATTCAACGCGATGGCGTCATGCCACTTTACTGGAAAGGCCTACATGTCCGCATGGTACCGCTCTACCTGACGATGTGGGAGCCAACGTCTTGCTTCATTAGCAACCTCTCCATCGTCAACGTACTGCTACCTGTGGAGTGCAACCTTCACTGGACCAAACAGATGGAAGTCGGAAGGTGTGAGATCCGGGCTGTGGGGTGGATGAGGAAACACAGTGCGATGAAGTTCATCTACATCTACATTTATTCTCCGCAAGCCACCCAACGGTGTGTGGCGGAGGGCACTTTACGTGCCACTGTCATTACCTCCCTTTCCTGTTCCAGTCGCGTATGGTTCGCGGGAAGAACGACTGTCTGAAAGCCTCCGTGAGCGCTCGAATCTCTCTAATTTTACATTCGTGATCTCCTCGGGAGGTATAAGTAGGGGGAAGCAATATATTCGATACCTCATCCAGAAACGCACCCTCTCGAAACCTGGCGAGCAAGTTACACCGCGATACAGAGCGCCTCTCTTGCAACATCTCCGTAACGCTATCACGGCTACCAAATAACCCTGTGACGAAACGAGCCGCTCTTCTTTGGATCTTCTCTATCTCCTCCGTCAACCCGATCTGGTACGGATCCCACACTGATGAGCAATACTCAAGTATAGGTCGAACGAGTGTTTTGTAAGCCACCTCCTTTGTTGATGGACTACATTTTCTAAGACTCTCCCAATGAATCTCAACCTGGTACCCGCCTTACCAACAATTGATTTTATATGATCATTCCACTTCAAATCGTTCCGCACGCATACTCCCAGATATTTTACAGAAGTTACTGCTACCAGTGTTTGTTCCGCTATCATATACTCATACAATAAAGGATCCTTCTTTCTATGTATTCGCAATACATTACATTTGTCTATGTTAAGGGTCAGTTGCCACTCCCTGCACCAAGTGCCTATCCGCTGCAGATCTTCCTGCATTTCGCTACAATTTTCTAATGCTGCAACTTCTCTGTATACTACAGCATCATCCGCGAAAAGCCGCATGGGACTTCCAACACTATCTACTAGGTCATTTATACATATTGTGAAAAGCAATGGTCCCATAACACTCCCCTGTGGCACGCCAGAGGTTACTTTAACGTCTGTAGACGTCTCTCCATTGACAACAACATGCTGTGTTCTGTTTGCTAAAAACTCTTCAATCCAGCCACATAGCTGGTCTGATATTCCGTAGGCTCTTATTTTGTTTATCAGGCGACAGTGCGGAACTGTATCGAACGCCTTCCGGAAGTCAAGAAAAATAGCATCTATCTGGGTGCCTATATCTAATATTTTCTGGGTCTCATGAACAAATAAAGCGAGTTGGGTCACGCACGATCGCTGTTTCCGGAATCCATGTTGATTCCTACATAGTAGATTTTGGGTTTCCAAAAACGACATGATACTCGAGCAAAAAACATGTTCTAAAATTCTACAACAGATCGACGTTAGAGATATAGGTCTATAGTTTTGCGCATCTGCTCGACGACCCTTCTTGAAGACTGGGACTACCTGTGCTCTTTTCCAATCATTTGGAACCCTCCGTTCCTCTAGAGACTTGCGGTACACGGCTGTTAGAAGGGGGGCAAGTTCTTTCGCATACTCTGTGTAGAATCGAATTGGTATCCCGTCAGGTTCAGCGGACTTTCCTCTGTTGAGTGATTCCAGTTGCTTTTCTATTCCTTGGACACTTATTTCGATGTCAGCCATTTTTTCGTTTGTGCGAGGATTTAGAGAAGGAACTGCAGTGCGGTCTTCCTTTGTGAAACAGCTTTGGAAAAAGGTGTTTAGTATTTCAGCTTTACGCGTGTCATCCTCTGTTTCAATGCCATCATCATCCCGGAGTGTCTGGATATGCTGTTTCGAGCCACTTACTGATTTAACGTAAGACCAGAACTTCCTAGGATTTTCTGTCAAGTCGGTACATAGAATTTTACTTTCGAATTCACTGAACGCTTCTGTTTGTCTGAGAGGTTTTGGCTGCGTTTAAACTTAGAGTGAAGCTCTCTTTGCTTTCGCAGTAGTTTCATAACTTTGTTGTTGTACCACGGTGGGTTTTTCCCGTCCCTCACAGTTTTACTCGGCACGTACCTGTCTAAAACGCATTTTACGATTGCCTTGAACTTTTTCCATAAACACTCAACATTGTCAGTGTCGGAACAGAAATTTTCGTTTTGATCTGTTAGGTAGTATGAAATCAGCCTTCTATTACTCTTCCTAAACAGATAAACCTTCCTCCCTTTTTTATATTCCTACTAACTTCCATATTCAGGGATGCTGCAACGGCCTTATGATCACTGATTCCCTGTTCTGTACGTACAGAATCGAAAAGTTCGGGTCTGTTTGTTATCAGTAGGTCCAAGATGTTATCTCCACGAGTCGGTTCTCTGTTTAATTGCTCGAGGTAATTTTCGTATAGTGCACTCAGTATAATGTCACTCGATGCTCTGTCCCTACCACCCGTCCTAAGCATCTGAGTGTCCCAGTCTATATCTGGTAAATTGAAATCTCCACCTAAGACTATAACATGCTGAGAAAATTTGTGTGAAATGTATTCCAAATTTTCTTTCAGTTGTTCTGCCACTAACGCTGCTGAGTCGGGAGGTCGGTAAAAGGAGCCAAGTACTAACCTAGCTCGGTTGTTGAGTGTAGCCTCCACCCATAATAATTCACAGGAACTATCCACTTCTACTTCACTACAGGATAAGCTACTTCTAACAGCGACGAACACTCCACCACTAGTTGCATGCAATCTATCCTTTCTAAACACCGTCTGCACCTTTGTAAAAATTTCACCAGAATTTATCTCTGGCTTCAGCCAGCTTTCTGTACCTATAACGATTTCGGTGCTTTCTATCAGCGCTTGAAGTTCCGGTACTTTACCAACGCAGCTTCGACAGTTTACAATTACAACACCGATTGCTGCTTGGTCCCCGCATGTCCTGACTTTGCCCCGCACCGGTTGAGGCTGTTGCCCTTTCTGCACTTGCCCAAGGCCATCTAACCTAAAAAACCGCCCAGCCCAAGCCACACAACCCCTGCTACCCGTGTAGCCGCTTGTTGCGTGTAGTGGACTCCTGACCTATCCAGCGGAACCCGAAACCCCACCACCCTATGACGCAAGTCGAGGAATCTGCAGCCCACACGGTCGCAGAACCGTCTCAGCCTCTGATTCAGACCCTCCACTCGGCTCTGTACCAAAGGTTCTGTGAGCTCTTCTCGGGTGCACACACTTCTGTGAGGATCTGCGTTGTCATGGAGAAGGTGAGGTTGTTTTGCATTTTTGTGGTGGCGAACACACTCTGGACATGTTTCTTCGATTTCCTGAGGGTAGCACAATACCTTTTAAGGTTGACCGTTGCATCATGAGGGAGACCATCAAACCGAACAGCCCCTTCAGCTTTCCAGAAGACAGTTGCCGTGACTTTACTGGCTAAGGGTGTGGCATTGAACTTTTTCTTCGGAGGACAGGTGTTGTGGCGCCACTCCGTGGATTGCCATTTTGTTTCAGGTTATAAGTGATGCACCCAGGTTCCACAGCCTGTGACGATATTCGACAAAAAATTGTCACAATCAGCCTCATAACGCGCAAACAATTCCCCACAGATGGTCCTTCGTTCTCGTTGTGGTCTTCTGTAAAGTGGTGAGGAATCTATCAACCACACACCTTTGAGTACACCATGTGGTAGACGAGTTTGCTGCACTACCAGCAGAGACGCCCAGTTGAGCAGCGATGTGTTTGTTTGTGACCCGTCGATCACCTCTAATGAGAGTGTCCGCACGCTCCAACACTGCAGGAGTGACACCTGTGAGGGGCCAGCCGACACACGGGAGATCGGACAGGTTTGCACGACTTTGCTGCGATGATGACAGACGTCTCGCCCAACGACTCACCATCCTTTTGTTCGCTGCCAGATCTTCGTAGGCATTCTGCAAATGCCTATCAGTATGTGCGATGCACTGGTTTTGCGCCAGAAGAAACTCAGTAACAGCACAGTGCTTGGACGACACCTCCGTTACAGCCATTTTGAAGGGCACGTATAGGCGCCGCCAGCTGTGGAAATACGAGGGTGAGTCAAATGAAGGCCTAAAATTTGTAATAACAAATCGAAATTTCGCGCCGTTATCCTGTAAGTTAGTAAGCGTGCTACAAACAGCGTGCAGAATGGCCTGTAGGTGGCAGCATACTGCAGATGCACACATACCGTCACAGTATCAGTATAAAGATGGCCGCCCCACTGGCGACTTGCACCAGAGGAGAACAGCATTCGGTTATTCGGTTTTTGCGTAGTGAAGGTGTGAAACCTATTGAAATTCATCGACGAATGAAGGTTCAGTACGGTGATGCATGTTTGTCACAGCAGCAAGTCTACGAATGGAGTAGGAAGTTCGCAAATGGTGTGACTTCAGTGGAAGATGCTCCTCGTCCAGGTCAGGCACAACGAGTTGTGACTCCAGAGAACATTGCAGCAGTTGAAGCCATAGTGGAGGAAAACCGCAAAGTGACACTGAATGACATTGCAGCATGTTTACAGATTAGTCATGGGTCAGCACACCACATTGTGAATGATGTGCTCTAGTTTCACAAAGTGTCTGCCAGATGGGTGCCACGGCAGCTGACTCCTGAAATGAGAGAATGACGTGTTGATGCTTGTGAAGAATTTCTTCGGCGCTTTGAACGAGAAGGTGATAGCTTCCTTGCAAGAATCGTTACTGGGGACGAAACCTGGGTTCACTTCCACTAAACGGAAACGAAGAGAGCGAGCAAAAAATGGCGTCATTCCTCATCACCAAAACCAAAGAAGTTTCAAACAGAACCATCAGCATGGAAGGTTATGCTGACTCTCTTTGGGGACGAAAAAGGCGTCATTTTGGAGTTTTACATGCGTATAGGGACCACTGTCACCAGTGCGTCACACACAGATCTCCTAAACAAACCATCTGATGCCTGCAATCAAATCAAAGCAACGTGGATTGCTGTCAGGAGGTGTCCTTTTGCAACATGACAATGCAAGGCCCCATACTGCCCGTACAACAGTTGCAGCAATCACAGACCTGCATTCTAAGTGTCTTCCTCATCCACCATACTCACCAGACCTTGCCCCAAGTGATTTCCATATGTTTGGACCACTCAAAGACGCAATGGGAGGAAAGAAGCTCCGTTCTGATGAAGAGGTGCGCCACGCGGTGCGTGAGTGGTTGCGCGAACTACCAAAAGAATTTTTTTCTAAAGGAATTTATGCACTGGACGACTTGCATTGAGTGTGGGGGAGATTATGTTGAAAAATGATACAGCTTTGTACCACTTCTGCACAATAAATAATATTTTTAAAAATATTTAAAGTTTTCATTTGACTCACCCTCGTATTTCACGATCTTCCACAAAAAATTCCGTACCTTTCCAACCGAAACCAGCCTAGGAAAAAAGGTGTTGCATTACTTATTGAACGTCCCTCGTAGGTGATAATTATGCCGCAAAAGTCCACTCAGAGTTTCAACAACCTATATTCAGTGACCAAAATAACTGCAACATTATGAAGACAGCCTGTAACACATGTCAAACTGTCATGAAGTGTAGTACTGGCTTGCGTAAGCACATGGTTAGAATTTCGAGATAACCACATAAAGAAGGCAGGAATAACGACGCCTGTATTCTGAATGCAAGGGAAGATTAGGTAGCAGATCTCTCATATAGAAATCGCATTTGAATGTTGGTTGTTTGTGAAATTCTTATACCTCGTCTAAGAAGGAAAAATATTTAGTAAGAAGGGAGCAGTTTATCAGCGCGGTTAGTACAGATGACGCTTTTATCTCAAGGTCACAACTACACTTCCAAGCAATCCCGCCCCACTCCCTCTGTGCCCACAACTGGCAGGTGAGGTCCTTTCAAGATTATAATGTAACATGATACATGTCGCATGTCTCTTCTTCAGCTGTCCACGCCTATAGGGCACTTGTGTGCAATACATTCGAGGTCACGAATTATCTGGATACCCCAGCCACACATCTTGGACAATAACCTGACGCAAGAATGACGGGAAAATGAAAGTCACCCTCTCCCCTCCCTACACCCTTTCTCTCTGGACCAGCAAAAATCAAATCCCCGTGCTTCCTATCATCCCTTTTATTAATGCTCCATTAGTGTGACCTTCGTCATTCGAGGTCTGTATGCTGTAGTGATGGGTTCATCAGCAGCAGAGTTATCCTACTTAAAAAATGGCAGTAAATATTACCGTTATTTACGAGGTAAGACATTATGACATTACAGTGTGTGGGTGATTTACTTTAATCATCTCACAGCATATTCTGCAAAATGATGGAAGAAAACATAATTTATGACATGAGACAGTTTCGCATTATACTGGGTGGTAGATCTGCTGTAATACTATATAACAACGTCATAGCATTTTTGGAAAACGTGAAAAATAATAACATAATTTACGACAAAAGATACTTTGACATAGCAGTATGTTATTGGGGCGCTGCTGAATTACTATAACGTAATGATGTCACGACATTTTCTGTGAGCACTCCATCCCATCGATATTTACAGTCTTTTTACCGATTTTTTTTCTAAATACTCACTTTTCAAGACCATGCATGAACAATTATCACAGTGTGATATTTAAAGAAATACAATATATCCCTCTTAAACAATTTCCACGAAGAATAATTTAACAGCAAACATACTCCAGCTATGCACTTCTCCAAGCACTCTGACATATGAAGACAGCCCTCAATTGTTATCTATAATTCGTTACAATTTCGTCGATTTTCTCTCAGTATTCCAAATATATACACGCAAATACGAGATTGAACAATTAGTACAGTGCGACATTCAAACAGATTCACCACATCCTACGTTAAACAACCAGCAATGTCTGATATTTTAACAAAAACACCCATATCCTACGATAAACAAATAGCAAACAGCAACAAACACACATTAAGTCTACAGGGAAGTCGCCCCTGCGTTATTAGTGTGTGACATCACTAAAATGTTGCCTTATGAGTATAATGCTGTAGGATTATATTAGTCTCGTAAATAACAATGGAAAAACCCAGCTATGTACATCCTCATCATCTTGATCTGAGACTGTTTTGGCTACTAGTAGTAATTTGGATAACTCATTTGGCCACTTCACGAGGGCTGAACAGCTATAGTTGGGTAATGGGGTCTGCCATTTTGCGTCCTTCCAAACTGCCTGATTTTATTTCAATGGTTTATTCCCCTAGGGAGACTTGCTTCCCTTCGTCTAAGAATCCTCCCTACCCTTTACATGTAACTGGAGATGACGGGAAAAGGGACGTGGAAAGGACAGGCTTAGGACAGGAGAGGGGGAACAGTGGGTTGTTGTGGGACACAGTCTGGCTGCTCCCCTTCGGTCCGTCCGGCTGGGATGACCCTTCTGGCAGCTAAGCCGCCGCTGACATAGCCCTCCGGACCCAGAGCACGCAATCCTCCGCACTCGCACGGGCAGTTCTACGTTAAGGCCGTCCCTGAGTAAAAGCTTTGTAAATGCGTTGCTAAATTTACATTTTAAACAACTACCCCAATATATCACAGGCACAGGATAGGGATGGTAGGGAAACGCACTATCGCACTATATTTAAAAGAAACTAAAAAAGAAACTGCGAGAAGCAATACTGCGTCCCCATGTATTTAGGGGGCTCAGCACCAATTGCCACCGCTGCTGCCTTACATACAATGTCCAGCCAGGGGAACTACAGAGATGTACAAATTCTCCTTCCAGCCTGTCTGCTCCTATCTCCGCCGCAACCGTTAAAGCAGCTCAACCTGCCACAACCGTGACGCAAGAGTACAAATGTACTGAAGCACAGAGGTTAAAGCAGACCAACTTGGGTTTCTGCTAGCCTAGCAAGCTTTACGGGACTCGTTTAGGCTGCTGTAGCTGACAACAGGTTGCGCTGTCAATCCAACGTGACTAGCCAGGCTATTTTTGGGTGCGTAGTTACACTGCAGCTCAGTTATCGTAACGGTGAGAGCAGCAAAATGAACTATTCAAACTTATAGAAGATTGAGGAAAACTCAAGAATTGGGGCATGTATAGCAGTCACTAAATATAGCGCAAGTCCAGTACGGGAAAAGTTGTGTATTTATGAGTCAGCTTCAGTAAATCGGCAGGTGTCTCTCAATGCACACCGTGTAAAAAGTTACTAAACACTCACTCGGAAACCTCGAGTGAGTTACGACATGTTTTTAAATTTGGCTAGCAGTTTTTTTAAACAGGACAAACACTTAGTGGGTGACAAACGTGCGAAAATGTGTGCTAAAGGACTTGAGGCCCTTTAGCAGTACATAGGCTTTCTAAATTCAGGGCAAACATTGATTGAAATAGGACAAAAATATGGTACAGTGGGTATTAAAAATCACATTATAGTGGTACGCAACGTAATGCAAAGAAAGCTTAGTATGAAAGAAACGCCTCTTCTTTCAGGCAGGAACTTTTTAGATTAACATAATATGAAAAACGAACTTCGTGTCTGGTAAAACGTATTTGGAGATTTTAGAATGAATTTTGGTAACTTACAATGGATTCAGCGAGCCAGCAATACCCACCCTGCAAAAAATAATTTAAAATTGTTTTAGCTGAGGTCATATCCGGCTGGCACACGCTAAGGTTACAGAAACTAGGCATCTAAAGCCTTACTTTAGTTGCCGTTGCAGTATGATAAACATCTTCAGGTTCTTAGGTGCAGAGGATTTCGACTCTCAGATATGGTTCTCACTACTACAGAAAACGTATATTAACGATGACTTGATGATGGTTGGAACTGAGAATAGCCATTACTAGTCGAAACAGTGTGAAGTAGAAGAGAAAACCATTCATCGAAAGAAAGAAATAAGCCCGAAATACGCCGAAAAGAAAAAAAAGGACAAATAAAATCCACCATTTCTGGCTTACAATGGCGCGAAATGAACATATCTTTCATTGATCCTTGTCTTTTGATACTCGGTTATTTTCATCAACTTCCGAATCCCACTCGTAACACTACAATGGAAGCGTACAGATTAAACTGCTACGTAGTGTACACAGGGAAGATGGGCAGGCGAGCATGGCTCCTTTATCCTGCTTGGGTTGGGCAGAGCTTGGCTTGGATGGGAGTAAAAGAACCTTCCCGTTCTACTGATGACGTGAGGCAGCTTGTCTGCCTGGCTAACAGGCAATCATGGGCAGGTTAAAAGCGGCTTGTTTGGGAACTACCAGCTGGCCACATGCCTTTACTGGCGGACGTCACTAGCTTTGGCCGCCACCAACAAGCGGCAGCATCCCACACACAATTGGAGACCGAGAGAGAGAAATGCCTCTGTTATTGTCACACGCTGGCACACGTATCTGATATGGGCAATGATCATAGCATCCCGTGCGAAGCAGCGAGCGACAAGGGGTATGCCCTCTTATATCTGTCGCACAAGGCACCAACCACCAAAACATTCGCCTGCATAGATAGCGGGCAGCACGAAGCAGCCGGTGGAGCCAATGGATTACGAGAGAAATCCCTCGGTAAACTGCAACTCACTAGAATATTTGTCGTATTACCTGCTGTAGTATATTTTGTTACATCTCTCTCGAAGTACCAAGAAAATTTCCAGTAGCGATTCGTTATTAAAATCATCTGATCACAAGTGGGCAATCGTAAATCGCCGTGCTACTCGTCTGCTATTTTCTTAAAAATCATTCCACACCTTAGAAATTGGTGGTTTCCCATGAATTCTGGACGACAGCGAAAAACCGCTATAGATTCCTCTCCCATACTGAAGATGAATATATAAACCATGCAAGTATCCTTGCCTTGAATGCTGGAAACGCTTTGACGCCCATCTACATTAATTTCTTGTTGTCTCCTTCGTTAATACTCGTTGATTTAAACAACACATATTTCCACAGACCTGTAATTTCGCTGTAGCCTATTGTTGATTGTGTAGGAATGTCAGCCATACCGCAGTACCGGCAGTTTTATTTCGTGGCAATACGATTCTATCGAGATTAACTAATTTATACTCGTAAACATGCCTGTAAGGATCTTTGTGAGCTGACTGGTTCGCCCATACTGTGTTGCAGCTTAAGTCTGACATACAGTTTTCTCCTTAATGTTACCGATTATTGTCTTTGTCGTATAATACCTTTCATTAGAAGTCTTCTGCAATCCATTCGTTGCTGTTTATAAGACCCGAGATACATTGCTGACATGTATCTGTAAACTATGATTTTATGGCGCAATATCCCTTGTAGTATTGGGTAAATTTGACCGCCTTGAAGGGATTTTCAGTCTATTTTTACGACAAGGGGTGAAATTTTGTCTCAAAATCTATTAAACCTAGGTCGCCTTCTGTAGGTATTTCGTCAGCTGACCAATGGCTACATGAAACAATATACCTTTTCACATAAAACTACCGATGTATTTTTTTTTGTTTATGCCATATATTTTCTATCAATGGATATGATTTGTGCAACATAGCGCATTTTTCGACAGGACCACTGAGTTGACACATTCAGTCCTTTGAATGATATTCAGTTTGCTTGCATTATTTGCTTTTGGAGTGTATATTACTTTTTCTATGACTTTTTTTGGAACTGACTTCAGTTAGGTCGTCTATGTTTTTTTCCTTAGTTTCACATCCAACACCTTCACTTCAACACATTCGATAAAGTGATGTAGCGTGAGATGTGTGCTCTCATTCAACCACAAGAGCTATGTTCCATAATTTGTCATGTTATTCCCGCTGCTTCCTACTAAACCTCCGCTACGTCGGAGATTTTCACTATGACATCTTTAGCACAGGGATTGATGAGAACCGTCGTGCACCAACTTGTAGCTCTGCTAACAATATGGATTAATTGTTCTAAAGAGATGACGAACAGTATCATTGATAAAGAGCAACCCCGTCTGACAATATGTTGGATTGGGTATGCTTCTCTAAAATGTCTGTTTATATGCACCTCGGAAACCATTTGGCTACTTAACATCGATTTAGAGAAAAGCCTTCGATTAAGTCAACTATCAGTACCCAAGGAGTATGTTCTGGCATTTCAGATCCACACAAAGATCAATGAATTTATGGCTACCAAATTAATACTGTGCGAAGTCTAGTTCTGCGGCAACGCTGTGATGTCCCGGTACACAAGTAGTGCTTTCTTGTTACAGAAATTGCCTGCCGAATAGCACTGGTTTAGGTTTTGGACTATGTCAATGTTTACATGAACTGGTGGCTTAATCTTCATGTGGAAATGTCTTATAGGTGTTAACTGATACGAAGAATATTGAAGATAACAGAGATTCCTTACAGAAGTTATCCGATGCTATATTCCTAGCCAGTAAAAGATTGAATTGGATCGTTAACTTGAACACTACCAGATCCAGTACTTCTGCTGTGTTGATAGACATCTGGCACTGAGTGACTGAAGTTACTGTGAATTAGAAGTACACAAATTATTCAGTATATGATGTCAGTCAGTGCCACCTAATAATGTTATCATCTCGCCATAGTCTTTCTGAATTTCACACTATTGCCTACATTTGTTGGTGTGATACGGCTTATGCTATTCTGTGTAGGAAAGGGTATTGTGAGTCCGAGAACTTGGGCTACTTGATTGGCATAGAACACAGAAGTTTGTGAAGCGCTGCTGCCAGCACACGAAGACTTTGATTTAACACCGTATGTTATGTATATATGGAATTATGTAAAGGTACTAATATAGTGTGAGTGTTTAACTGATCATGAACAACGTCGTATGGTTACTATGACGAGTGAAATCGAGTTGAGGCAGTCCTTGTTAATGTCATTGTAATCATCCTGCAATCTGAGACTTGTGATGACTATCAGTTGTAAGCCTTTCGCTTTCCAAGCATTTATTATAATTTTTTCAGTTTGTGTAAAGAAATGTCTGATTTATGTGGCGTTGGACGGGCATTTGAGATGCAGTAAATGTTTACTTTTGGAATAATCCGATGTCAGTTGGCACTGCTGGGGAGTCATGGCTGTTAGCAATACAGGGTCTGCAGCGGACTGAGGCCACTTGATTGTATTGACTGAGGTTTGGTCGTATGAAACTACCTTACTCGGGAAGAGTCTTGCATTTTATAATAGTTTAAACTATTGTCATTGGCAACGGCCTTGCCACAGTAGTAACACCGGTTCCCGTCAGATCACCGAAATTAAGTGCTGTCGGGCTGGGCTATCACTTGGATGTGTCACCGTCCAGGGCCTGCCGAGTGCTATTGCAAGCAGGGTGCATTCACCCATATGAGGCCAGTTGAGAAGCTACTCGATTGACAAGTAGCGGCACCACTCGCAAAAACTGACGACGGCTGGGAGAGTGGTGTGCTGACCACATGCGCTTCTGTATCCGCATCCGGTGACGGCTACGGGCTGAGGATAACATGGCTGGCGGTTGGTACCACAGTCTAACATAACAGTCGCGACACTACGCCTCGATTTTGTTGCCTACTCCACCAGCAACGCGCCATGCGGCCAGTAAGTTAAACTGTTGAGTTCGGCGCGATCGTGAATTTGAAAGCGAATAGTAGTTGTTTACTTTGGCTTGTACAATGGTGTTTATAAATGGGAGCGTAGCGTAGCGCAATAAATTGCAGCAACAACCGGAAGAAGAAGATACAACATGTTTTTTTTAGGTTTCCTAAGAACACTGAGAGGTATATACTGTCTGTATCTCTATCGTCAGGATTCGCTAGCAAATTGCATGTATATTGATGATTAATGTTTCGTTTTAGGAGTAGAAAAAGGCAAGTGAATAGCAGATGAGAAGATCTTATGGAAAAAGACCCTGTTTGCCTGTATAGTAATGTTACGTTTTGTCCGCTACACGTCGAACAAAACCAGTTAATGAATGCAGACATTAATAAAGTCGTGTGGAATGCAGTAAATCACATTGTTTGACATTCCAAATACGCCAACTCAACTGACGATGAAGAGGATACTGCCACAAAGGTTCGACAATCCGTCTAAAGTTGTAAAACACTCCTACGGCTTAGAAGCAGTCAGTTCAGTTCTCCAAATATCAGTGCCAGATTCATCTGAATGGTAATCACAGACCTTCTTTGACGATGAAGTGGTAAAATTAAGTGCAGCTATTCGTGTTTAGAAAAAGCGTGTGGAGCATCAGAATGTGCAAATCACTAGACATCGTGCGAAACCGTTATGCGACAAGGAAAGTGCCCATTATTTTAAGTAAAGATAGCAACAGAAAATGTATCAGAAGGGTCAAGTGAAGGTGGAAAGACAAAAATAATCTGTTTGCTCTAAATTTATTATATTAGAGCACTCAGGCATACAGGTTTCGTCAGAATGTTTTTCTGTTTCCATCGGTGTATACATTGCAGAGGTATGTTGAACTCATACAAATAAAATGTGGGATAAGTGACAATATGTTCCACCTTTTAAAGCAGAAGGTACACCATTTCTCCGATACTGATAAACTAGTGAATATGTTACTGCATGAAAAGTCTCTAATGGCAAATTTAACATATGACAGCGCTTCTGACAGTGTTATTGGCTTTGAGTACTTGGTGTTTACTCCCACAATATATTTCTCCGTCGGCCGTTGTGGCCGAGCGGTTCTAGGCGCTTTAGTCCGGAACCACGCTGCTGCTGAGGTCACAGGTTAGAATCCTGCCTTGCGCAGGGATGTGTGTGATGTCCTTATGTTAGTTAGGTTTAAGTAGTTCTAAGTCTAGGGGACTGATGACCTCAGATGTTACGTCCCATAGTGCTCAGAGCCATCTGAACCATTTTTTTATATTTCTCCCACTATTTGGTAGTTTCTTGTCCCACTTAGAATAATATAAAGATGAAGGTCTTACTTGTGGCAACAGCAACAATGATTAAAACACAGTTGGACTATGGTACGACAAATAGGGCGTCGATCCCGTTTGCTTGAGGAGGAACATATCTGTGCTCCTCATTTGTGAATCTATGTCTTTATATTCCGTTGATGTCAACGTGGTAAGCTGCAGTTCTATCCGATGTCATAAGTGTGTATTGTACCTTGCCACTGGATTCATGAGTTTTATTCCTACTTGCGCTTATTTGAGAACCATTTTTAGAAACATCTATGTCTTCTGATATTACAAAAACGCAAAATAATCCAAATATTTCGTAAATCGCTTGGAAAGAGATGAAAAACAAACACTGCTTACGACACATCTGAAGTTCTCCTTTCTCGCCGCTTGGAGCACTAGTGTCGCTCCAGCTGTCAAACGGTAACTACTTTTAACAGTAGTAGTGAGTGACGCGCCTGTTATGTTAGACTGTGGTTGGTACTGTTATACCCTCAAGACCTGTTCAGATGGTGTTTTTTTAACCATTGTCACTGCATTTTACTATCTTGTAAGTTTGGAATATTAACTTGCTTTCAAGGAGTGTAAATGGTCTCTTAAAATTTTATTATTTAATGCTTATGGATTACTCATGGAGTTTAGCCTATGATGCAAAAAAGGAAAAGATGCCTTTACCGTAGTGTCGTAAGAATTTAGTAATTTTATTAGGCGTTATTGTCATGAAAATGCGTGGGTCTTGTGAATGATTTTTGATTTTGTGTTTTGAAATTCGAGTGATTGAAGATAACGGTTCTTTTTAGTTTCTCCTCTTGGACATAAAATGTTTGAAAGCCTCTTGACGCCCTGTCCTGGCTCTGCTGCCGACTTGTTACAATATTTCCAGCAATTTTTTCAGAATATGCTATGACGTCGTTATATTACAGTAAATCAGCCACGCACTGTAATGTCAAAGTGTCTTACACCGTGAATTATGTTAATACTTCCCATCATTTAGCAAACTATGCTACGATGTCATTAAATTGTAATAATTCACCATACACAGTAATGTCAAAGTGTCTTGCATCATAAATTATGTTAATATTTTGCGATTTTGCGGAATATGTCATGATGTCATTAAATTATAGTAATTCGCGTGTTCCCGAGTCACATACTGTAACTTCAAAGTGTGCTACATTGTAAATTACGGTAGTATTTACCACCTTCTTTCAAATAGGATAACTCTGCTGCTGATGACCTTGTCACTACAGCATACAGAACTCGTATAACAAAACTCATAAAAAGGGAAAAAATGGAGGGGGGACTTGATTCTTATATTTTTATGTCACGCAGTTGCCCAACATTTGTGGCCGGTGTATCAGGTCACATCTTGGCCGTGAACGTATAACACACAAATAGGTGTGTGAGATCCCAGGAGCGGGGGAGGGGGAGGGGGGGGCACGTGGCACCTATCAGGTTACATCTTGACCTTGCAAGAACCTCATTCAATTGCCCGACAGGTTAGTGCACAGGGGCAGATTCACAGAAAGCGTGGGCTTGAGACAAAACCATTTTCTGCATTTCTACCTACACTGATATACTATTCAAGTATCTGCATTGGGCAGCGGCAGGTTCATGACCTAGCCAGACAGTGAACTATCGTTCTGTGCTATTCGTGATCACTTTAGTCTGGATCCCACTACTGACATTCGAATGCGGATTCGATGGGTGCGGGAAGATCATACTCCACCTCATGAATGATGTTAACAGCCCCACATGGCTAGCGTCAGAGAGAACAGACATATTGTTTGCCCTGCTGTGCTACCCTTTGAGTCAGCAAATGAGCTTGTTTGCAGAAAGACAAGTATCCAGAGGAACATGGCGGCGACCTCTGGAGACCACGGACTGTCAGCATGGCCACCATTGTGAAAGTGGCTGTCCCATTTGCTGTGACGATTTTCAGGTGGTTTTGGCCATAAATGTGAATGAAGTTGCGAATTTGATAAAAGTTCGTCTGTAATACTACATCCTTTGGTCAGAGAGGTTACTTCATTTTGAAGAGAGTAGCAATGTGTTTTGGACGGTCTGGCTATGTACTTAGTTTGAAAATGGTGGAAGCTGGCCAGCGGTGTTGTGGAGGCGGCATCATTTAGAAAAGATTTTGTGCTAATATGTTTTGAGGAAAGATATTGAGATCACATTGATGGAAAAACAACAAAAGCGAACTTTTAAGGTAATTCAACTTTTTTATATTTGCAACTGTGTAGTTTTTTATTATTAGAATATTGTTTGGCTGAAGCTGGCAGCAGAAATTTTATAATGCAACGTATGGTTTTGTGTTATAGTTGAAACAAGTGTCAAGGAAAGCAACTGTACACAAGAAAGTTATTAAGAAAAATTTTGCTAATTTGTCTAGATGTGAGAACTTTATGAAAACGGTGTATTGTTGCCATGGCTTAGTAAAGCATAGTTTAAACTTGGAGTCTTCCTTCTCTATTATCAGTCGTTAAGATTAGTTCTGTGGGAAAACCGGAGCAGAAGAGAACAGAAGCGTTTGAGATGTGGTGTTACAGGCGAATGTTGAAAATTAAGTGGACTGATAAGGTAAGGAACGAGGGGGTTCCGCTCAGAACCGGAGAGGAAAGGAATATGCGGAAAACACTGATAAGGAGAAGGGACAGGATGGTAGAACATCTGTTAAGACATCAGGGAATGACTTCCATGCTACTAGAGGGAGCTGTAGAGGGAAAAAACTGTACAGGAAGACAGAGATTGGAAGACATTCAGCAAATAACTGAGGACGTAGGTTGCAAGTGCTACTCTGAGATAAAGAGTTTGGCACAGGAGAGAATCTGTGGCGGGCCGAATCAAATTAGTCATCAGATTGATGACTCAAAAAAAGTTTGCTTACCTATTTTAATTTTTTTGCTTTCGTGACTGTGTTTTCATACTCCCATTGCACATCGCGGGATGTGTACTGAGAAGCATTGGTGAAAATTGGTAAGATACCGTCTTTCATTGTGCATCGCAAATATAGCTAATGAAATTTGGTTTTGAACAGTTAAATCAATATTAATAATAGCTAGTGAAAGGTTGCAGAGCAGACGAGCCTTCCGTAAGCACAGGTATGCCAAAAAATTTAATTACGATCAAATTATGTTCATTGTGAGCCAAAGTAATTGTCAGTGTTTTTATCAAAATATCGGTATCAATTCTGAAGCTTAATACCAGTAAAAGACTACAGTATCTTCAATGCTATCTTGTGAATTTTCAAGCACTTTTATGAGGTCAGAAGTGTTAATTTTTATGTTCAGCCGTCTTCTGTGGCCGATCGGTTCTAGGTGCTTCAGTCTGGAACCGCGCGACCGCTACGGTCGCAGGGTCGAATCCTGCCTCGGGCATGGATGTGTGTGATGTCTTTAGGTTAGTTAGGTTTATGTAGTTCTAAGTTCTAGGGGACCGATCACCTCAGATGTTAAGTCCCATAGTGCTCAGAGCCATTTGAACCATTTTTGTTAGGGCATTTAAGCTCCCCGTTATGTGTGTGTTACTTCAAATGAACCATATGCAACGTTTAAACACGAAAGTCTCTAGAACGCGATTTCTCGAAACGTTGTAACTTCCGAGTGTCATATACAGTTGCAGGCTTTCTCGGATATTTCAGTTGCGAAATCTTCTCCCATTATCAGCCGAGTGGCGTCGTTGTCTTGTCACGACGTTTCAATGGGTTCCGTATCCATTCTTCTGAAGATGAAGGATGTGGAACCCATTGAAACGTTGCGACAAGACCACTCGGTTATCCCGAGAATCTTTCGAGTGTCATTTCTACCATAGCACCTGATCAGTACGTGCGGCAGAAGATGGTAGCAGTGTTCGAGAAAGAAGAAAACTTTTCTCATGTGTGTATACGTCTACTTCATTGTACCTCTCTTAACGGGTATGTACACACATAACTTTTTTTGAGCACACCTATGGCAAAGTGCCTTTCGAATTATGTATAAGTTTCATTGGCCTGCTTGTATAATTAATATTAACAATCGGTATTTCAATTTTCGATGTTGACATATTAATATTGTGATTTGCAATTGTAGCATACTTCGAAAATCGTCAGCTTAATGCCTCTACTCTACAACAATTTTCTGTGAATAAAGGAATAATTTCAGATTTTGTAATTTGAGCCACAACACAATCTTCTGAACTCCGCAAAGACAACACACTGGCTAGCAACCTTTTGTGGAATGCTTGGTGTCGAGTATCCATTACTATCGGTAAAAGCCTTAAAATTATCAGTTTCAGTCACCACAACTCGCAGATGTTCGACTAAGGCAGCAATGAAAGCAAAAGTAAGAAAGTGAATCAACTTCCGAGCATGATTATTAAAGAAAGTAGCACGATCCGTCTTATTGACTCATTATTCCTTGGTGTAACAAAAATCTACATAAATACAACAATTTCATTTATACATCACTACAGCTGGTGTGTAGACAGACGGTTTTGTGCATCTTGCGGTTGTATACCTATTTTCTCTAGATCTACTTTGACGTTGTTGGACAACGATATTCTTTTTTGTGTTTAGAGTCGAATATGTTGAAGATGCGTTTCGTCCCTTTGCAACCACTCTTTCTTCTTACCTTACCATAAACCCAAACTCTGGGTTGAGACCTTGTGTCTGTGGTTTTTATTCTATGTTTTGGTTTGTGTGTAGATCCAGTTTTTATAATTTGTATATAGTGCATTGTGCAAGATCTTTCTCGCTTTTATATCCAGTTTCGCCAGTAAAACTCGCACAGAGAGGATAAGACACTCTGTAGCATATAGAAGCACTTATTTTATGACAGAGTTGTATATGTGTTTAGATATTTAAGGGAAAGCACTTTTTGTTGTAAGTGTTTCAAGTGGATTGAAAAGTTATTTTCATTTTTATAGCTTTTGTTTTCAGGATTTCTTTATCTAGCCAATTTGCTGTAATCATTTCACCCAGATATTTAAACCTATTCACGCTTTGTCTGATTCTGTACCTGCTGTTTAACTTTCTTGCTATTCGACATTACTTCTCGTTTTTTCTTTTTTTTTAAAAAGATATTTGCAAGCAAGCCTGTCCTATTAATTCTTGCATTACATTCCTGTGTTGTGTTAGTGTTTCAAAATGACTATACCACCAGAAAAAGCTTAGCAGTCTATTTCCACTCCATACTACTTAGTCCCTGTCCTTTAAAGATTAAGCGGGTTCCAAAGTTTTAATTCCATGCACCATTCTGATCTTACTTTTTTACGATATCTGTTGAACAAGTGTAGCGACAGTCTATTTCCCTATCGAATTCCTGCGTTATCTCAAAGGGTTTACTAAAACTTGGAACTTTATTATGGACTTGGTGTTAGCCAGCGTAGCCAGTATGTTTTCATCAACTACCAGTTCTGTCAGTACTTTAAGTAGCACATAACGGTCGACAGCGCCATACGCCTTTTCAAAACCTACCAAGGTAAATTCATATTGTCTTTCCTTTAATTAATATTTCATATTCAGTATTTATTCTACTGTCAACCAACCTTTTCCAAATTTTCCGTCACATTCTCAGTTTATGCACAACTTGTTCTTGTCATTTTAAGAGTAATAATGAAAGACTCTGCTGTGTTCCTGGGAGTAATGAGGTGCCACGATAATTATTCACTTTTGTACTGTTTCCTTTCTTACGCAGAGAATGAATGTAAGCGAATTTTGAGTCATTTTGTACTTCTTTCTCACGTACGTTTGCTATCGTTTTATCTAAAATACCCGTGGCTTCTTAAGCAACTGGGGTCCACAAATCAGACATTATGTAGTTTTCTTCAGTAGCTTTGATTTTTTTTAGTGTGTAAATATTGTACCGGTACTTGATCTCGTTATCATACTCTCTTGGTGAAGATGGTAGCCCATTTTGATCTCTTGGAATGTTAGTTCTAATTGATTGTTTTGTCACAACTTCGATGTTTCTCACAATATTCGGCAAGAATTTCACAGTTTTCCTCGTTTGACGTTGCTAAGATTTCTCCTTTCCTTCGAAAACGGAGGGACGGAATTTATATCCTTGTACGTTCCTTTAAATAAATATTCACGAGAGTCATTCATTTGATAGTTTTCTTTTCACTTGTTCATATTCTTCCGCTTCTCACTGTGTATTTGCGTTGCTGTTTTTGTTTTCTGGGTTTCATAAACGTCCCAGTCTTATTCTTTCATGAATTTGTGGTATTTTTCCGAAAAGTTAAACCATCTTTAAGTGCCTGTTTGCAGTTATCATCCCACCATGTACAAGTATGTTTTTCCGACTTTTGATCTCTGCTATTTCTTTTGCAGCCTATACCAACAGTCCTTTTGTATTTTCAAAGTTTTTTTCTGACTCTTCGTCTTTTAGCTTCTGGGAGTCGAATCAGGGCAAGGCTATTGCGTTTATCTGAACTTTATTACAGTAAAACAGTCATCAGATTCTATATTTATCCCCTTTTTGACTCTGACATCCATTAGGGTAAACTCACCTATGTTCGTGATATTAAGGATTGTAAATGAAAAAACAAAATGAAGATTCAGTCTAGAAATTTTATATTTTACATGTAGGAGACCAATAGATTACTCTACTAACCAATTATTAAGAACATTTCAGAAATGAAAAATTGTTGAAGTTATGAAATATATAGTAAATAAAGTGGTCATGCTACCTTAACTTCCTGATAACTGGTTAATTCTGTGATAACCCTCTTCCGCATTGTTGAAATTCATTTAACGCAATTTTCATTCATTTTCAGCATCGGTGTACTGTCACTAATATTTGCACAAATATTACATATAAATACAGTGAATCGATGGACTGACAACTTTCATGGAACCATCGCAGACAAAGACAGCACTGAATCCAAGCACTTTTATTCTTTCCACATCTGCAGCTCTCTTTACAGGTGGCGCAGATGTCATCATTTACTTTGCTCTTTGACCTTTGTTTTCCCTTAGACACTGATTTCACTGTGCTACAATTTTTAGTGGATTATGCGGTTAAAGTTTAAGCTGAACGCTGTTCACTGCATTTGCATTGTGAAATTTATTGCCCTTAATTTCCAGTTCATTCGTAACGGCAAACTAGCTACCTATTTTGCCAATTGTCACATTGTCTTTTAATGTAGGCTACTCAACGGAATTAGCAGTTTTGTATATCGACATCTCTTCTTCCAGAACCTTCTAAGTGACCCACGAACGCCATCAGTTGAATACGATTATCTCCTCTTGTTCACACAATTCATATTTGGCTTCTTCTTTCCACATTTGTTTAGAGATGTAGACATTGTTTCTGAAAAGGACACTAACCTTAAGAGTTGTTCCCGTTTCCCGAAGTGAATGATTCAGTAATAAGGAATTTAAATCCAACTATGATACCTAAGATTATGGGTATGATCCATTGGTAATGCAACTGCATGTAAGTATCTAATTACTTAAACAACTTAACTTAATGAAACTGTATTACTGGACCATCGCAGCAAACGACGTATTTCCCTCCACACAGCAAACTACCTGTTCCGTTCCGTTCAAAAATGTTCAAATGTGTGTGAAATCTTATGGGAGTTAACTGCTAAGGTCATCAGTCCCTAAGCTTACACACAACTTAACCTAAATTATCCTAAGGACACACACACACACACACCCATGCCCGAGGGAGGACTCGAACCTCCGCCGGGACCAGCCGCACAGTCCATGACTGCAGCGCTTTAGACCGCTCGTTCCGTTCCGTAAACAGCATTCATTCCCGCCGTGAATGTCCTTTCCGCGTGAAGGCATTCCTGTCATTTGTTGAGGACAGTTGGTACTGTGGAAGAATGCCTACCCTATTTAAGGACAAAGACAGTATCTGCTATCACAAAATAAAGTATGTCACGGAGTTAGGTAGGTTTTCTACTTGCAGTGTTGTGTGGTCGCCACTTTTTGGCAGGGTCGGTTGAACGCCCAAAGCGACACAAGCAGACGCTTAGGACGTGAAGCAGAGAGGGTGCCAGAAGAGCCCAAGTTAAAAATTTATCATAATTAGTAATGAAAGCAACACACTTGCACGCTCACTAGATTTAGATTCATTTTTAAGGGTCTGACGGAGAGATCAAGGAACGGTAAGCTATGTGTGAGGGAGGAAGAGAGACAGTTCCCCACAGTCGTTTAATGAACAAAGTAAGAGCATATGGACTATCAGACCAATTGTGTGATTGGATTGAAGAGTTCCTAGATAACAGAACGCGGCATATCATTCTCAACGGAGAGAAATCTTCCGAAGTAAGAGTGATTTCAGGTGTGCCGCAGGGGAGTGTCGTAGGACCGTTGCTATTCACAATATATATAAATGACCTTGTGGATAACATCGGAAGTTCACCGAGGCTTTTTGCGGATGATGCTGTAGTATATCGAGAGGTTGTGACAATGGAAAATTGTATTGAAATGCAGGAGGATCTGCAACCAATTGACGCATGGTGCAGGGAATGGCAATTGAATCTCAATGTAGACTAGTGTAACTGCTGCGAATACATAGAAAGAAAGATCCTTATCATTTAGCTACAATACAGCAGGTCATCGACTGTAAGCAATTAATTCCATAAATTATCTGGGAGAAGGCATTAGGAGTGATTTAAAATGGAATGACCGTATAAAATTAATCGTCGGTAAAGCAGATGCCGGGCTGAGATTCACTGGAAGAATCCTAAGGAAATGCAGTCTGAAAACAGAGGAAGTAGGTTACAGTACACTTGTTCGCTCACTGCTTGAATACTCCTCACCGGTATGGGATCCGTACCAGAGAGGGTTGGTAGAAGAGATAGAGAAGATCCAACGGAGAGCAGCGGGCTTCGTTACAGGATCATTTAGTAATCGCGAAAGCGTTACGGAGATGATAGATAAACTCCAGTGGAAGACTCTGCAGGAGAGACGCTCAGTAGCTCGGTACGGGCTTTTGTTAAAGTTTCGAGAACATACCTTCACTGAAGAGTCAAGCAGTATATTGCTCCCTCCTACGTATATCTCACGAGGAGACCATGAGGATAAAATCAGAGAGATTAAAGCCCACACAGAAGCATACCGACAATCCTTCTTTCCACGAACAATACGAGATTGGAACAGAAGGGAGAACCAATAGAGGTATTCAAGGTACCCTCCGCCACACACCGTCAGGTGGCTTGCGGAGTATGGATGTAGATGGAGGTGCGCCAAATGATATGCCGCTTGTGTGAAAAAACGTTCTTGAACCGGCCCTGCTTTCTGGCCGGACGCTGAGGATGCTTGGACATTGGTTGAAGATAATCGCTCTCACATAATGCAACGAGATGCTTTCATTCTTACTGCTCTTTCCACGGGCCGAGTAGGGCCCACTTTTATTCCTGCACCTCTCGTCCCGTCCAACGTACACATTAAAATCGTCCGTTAAGATCCTCACGTGAGCATTTCGGAATCTTCGTCGTTCTGGTATCCATAGTATTCCAGAATTTGTGTTTTCAGAAGTCCTTTTGATTACCTTCGTTTGCTGAGATTTAGACAACAATAAAGATATACCTTTTATTTGCACACTGCATTGATATTAAACACATACTGTCACTTAGGAGTTCAGTCTGAGCCGACCTAAGGATTTTTCTGTTGATAGCAAAGCATGTGCCGAGAACTGTGGTGTTCTTCATTACTATCTTCTGAGATGTTCTTTTGAAAAAATGATATCCACACGAGTTAACAATTTAGTCACCCCTTAAGCGAGTTTCTTGCAGTGCTAGTACTCGAATTTATTTTCGTAGGCATCATCAATCAGTTGTTTCGCATTGCTGGGGTGTACTAAAGAATTTATATTTAAAGTTGCCGAAAGAGTCCTAGATTTGATTTTAAGTTAGTGAGACACTTTGGGATTTTCCAGACACTCCGATGGCGTCACATACACCATCTGAACGGGTTGCTTGCATCGAATTTCGGCGTCGGTAGATTCCTCCGACAGCTACCACCTGGTTCACTAATTGGATTTCGTTGTGCCATTACGCTTGTGTAGCTTGATGTAGCTTGAGTTTGCTTTGGACTGATTGTTCACACTTCATACAACCAGGACTTCAATCCCGAATGGTCCTGACATTGGCATCCATTTTACGACTTCTTGGCGCAAACGATCCTCCTTTACCCGGAACTGGGACCGGAAACAGTATTACTGGGCTACACATCAATACCTACGGGGTACTTCCGGTTGACGTAGATCCTGAAATTTGCCAAGTACCAAGGTTTCACAGTATAACCAAAGAAAAAATCCAATAATCGGTAATTTGTAATTGTATCACTTGAAAAAAATATTTTTTGTCATTTGTTATCAGACTGTTTGTCCATCCGTCCGTTACGTCAGCTGTTTCTCAGGAACAGGTAGACAAATCAAGTTGAAATTTGTATCAGATTCTGATATTACAGTTCTTATATCCCAAATATACACGACTGGGTTGAAAGAAGTCTACTGGGGCACACTTGTATGTGGCACCCGAATATGACAGTAATATTAATGTAAATTAAAATGAAATTAGTATATTATAAACAATGTACCTCTCTGATAGGCTTTATAATGCGAATCGCTGACTGTGCACGACCGCAGAGCCAAAGATACTGCTTTTGGTCTGAGACTTAGTGCTAGAGTAAGAGAACGCTTTGCGCACAGTTGTAGGTAGCTGTCTGTGAGCGCAGGGAGATGGAGAAGGCAGCTTTTTGTGGTGTGCTCTGTGAAGCCACAAAGTGTTAGATTAATATAGGAATTACGAGAACATGGAAGCATAAGTCTTCTCACAAGCAAGGTAAAGACGTTAAATAATTATGATTTTTCATTTTGCCAGCGCATAGATGAGTTGGCTGATAATCTGTAATTGCTGAGTAACCTCAGAATGTACGTAAACTGATTTGATAAAAATTCTAGTTAGATATTTCACTTTTGTAATGTTTCTAAGATTTGTTAACAGAGCTACATGTAATTTGATGTTTTGCACTTATACTGGTTTAATAAGTTAGATAACACTTGCTGTATACGTCTCATTGTTCGTGAATCAATTAGTAAATATGATGTATTTTTCTGGTCAATGTAACTTCAATTGTCATATGTTTTTGAAAAGACAAACTTAACTTGCAATATAATTTCACAAAAAATCAGTGTTAATAATGCACCACAATCAGTACCGCCTCCCTGTCCAGGTCATATGTCTTTCGAGGATGTTGGATTTTCTTAAATGTTTTCATTTATCAGCCAAAAGAATTTCATGTACATTCCAAACTATTATGGCCAGCTTGCACACTGCTGATCCTGTGGCTAGCATATTTTATTTTTTTCGTGAGAGACGAGAATATATCGCGTTCCACCGTTGCTGCTTTAGAGGTAAGACAATTTAATTTATTTTTATGTGCACAGTAACCAAGGTTATCAGTTTTGAACAGAACAGAGGATTCAGTGTCTAAGGGGCTGGATGTATTTTGCAGTGACCGTATTTCTTTATTGGTATTGGGAGTTTCATTTCCCAAACAGTTCGAATAAAGTTTTTGCTAACAATAACACAGAGCAAAAACACAACTTGCAGTTACAATACACTACACGGTAACTCCAGTAATGTATCCATTCATTCATTGATTCAATAAAAAATTATTTAAAGAAAGTTACATATTGTAATGTGCACATGCACTCACTTCAGTAGCCCAAACAATAATTATTTTTAAAGAACGTTGCAGGGTTTAGGTCGGGACTCAGCGCCAACCATTCCACTACTTTAACATCGAGGCTTCGCAAGACATCCCTGTTGACGCCCACCACATAGGCCTTGGCATTACAGGGAATCGTATGCAGCATCTACTACATGGTCCAACAGGATGTGTTCAATGTACTGCCTGGCAGTAAGGCGACTGTGGACAACGACAAGATTCGTATGGCTGTCAACACTGATGCCCCCCCCCCCCCCCCCAACATCACAGAATCTTGGAAATCTGTCGATTTCCTGGACAACATATGGAGGTACTGAAACTTCCTGGCAGATTAAAACTGTGTGGCCGACCGAGACTCGAACTCGGGAACTTTGCCTTTCGCGGGCAAGTGCTCTACCATCTGAGCTAGCGAAGCACGACTCACGCCCCGTCCTCACAGCTTTACTTCTGCCAGTATCCCGTCTCCTACCTTCCTACTCAGATGGTAGAGCACTTGCCCGCGAAAGGCAAAGTTCCCGAGTTAGAGTCTCGGTCGGCCACACAGTTTTAATCTGCCAGGAAGTTTCATATCAGCGCACACTCCGCTGCAGAGTGAAAATCTCAATATGGAGGTACTGCTCACCATGGGTCTCCACACACGAACACGGCCATCACCTTGCGTCTGTGAATGACACTTTTCACCAGTGACGAAGTTGTCAGTTGACATGGGAACGGCAAGATTTTGTCGTATCAACAGGGGTACTCGAACAGGACGTTTGGATCCCACGGTTCTTTTTCGTAAGCTGTTCATTACAGTGTGATCGGACAGCGCCCCTTGTGAGAATGTCTCGCAGAGCTCTGGCGGTATCTGTGCGACGGTGCAACGCAAAGAGAACCGCGTATCGGTCTCCGCGTGGGGTTGTAACGCGTCACCGACCTTGTCCAACACGCCTTTTGTACTGACCTGTCTTCCTGTAGCGTTTCCACTACCTGATGGAGAGACATTGGCATCTGCATCAACACGACCGAAAGTCCAAACATAGACCGCCCTTGCAAGTTGCACTGTTAATGTGCCGCATTGCTTGTGCTTGGTTGCATAACCGGGTCCACAAATGACAACTGGCATCTGTGTACCTTATTAGACAACACTGGGACACCGGTACTCACATCCTTCTGAGGGGAACGGTGTATCTTTATCTACTATCAAATGAAAGTAATAGAAAAAAACCTTTTATTCATTACCGTTCCTCGCAATATCAAATATGTTTCAGTAAGTCAGAGAACAACTAACCCGAAATAAAACGTGACCTGTGCTAACGCGTTAGTGCTTTTCCAATTCAATTTTTAGTGAAAGAATTGTTTGAGCATTGTTTTTTCATCGTCTAATATGCCAACATATTCAGAGAGTTCAATTTAATTCACCATTTTCTTTTTAAAAAAAAGTGTGGAAAGGGTTTGCTTTCATCTTCGTGTATCTCGAGTCTACAGGCAGCATCCCGCTGCCTTCAGAAAGGCGTCGCTTCGCTGGGAGGCCATAGAGAAGTAGTGAAGGAAAGGCGTGCGGTGATTTCTGGAGAGAAACTGGGAACGCCTTGCCCGAGTCTGACTGTGCTTTCACCGCTCTCACCCACTGCCGCAGCCGCAGCGATGATTCGTTTCCCGCTGCCTGCCGCACCACCATCTCCGAGCCATCTCACCTCGCTTCCTCGCTTTGTCCACAACGGCGTGTCACTCTGTGGCTCACTACTTCAACCATAGATAACATATAGGCTGCGAGCCCCCCTATTCGCCCCCCCCCCCCTTTCTGTCCTGTTAAGGTTTGAAATCTACAACTAAGTCTCATGACGGAGGGCAGAACACCAGATTTCTGTCATCACTCACTTTGAACTGGGTTGGGTTGGGTTGTTTTGGGGGAAGAGACCAAACAGCGAGGTCATCACTCTCATCGGATTAGGGAAGGAAGTCGGCCGTGCCCTTTCAAAGGAACCATCCCGGCATTTGCCTGGAGCGATTTAGGGAAATCACGGAAAACCTAAATCAGGATGGCCAGACGCGGGATTGAACCGTCGTCCTCCCGAATGCGAGTCCAGTGCGCCGCGAACTGAAGCCGACAGTCACAGTTGTTTTCATTTTCAATCATGCATTCATTTTAACAACAGAACTGTTACGGCATAAAGTCAAGCGCCCACAAGTCAGTCGGAAACGATAGAGCGGAGAGGGCTGCGAAGAAGACGTCAGCCAATTGTACGCTGACCGACCCCTCTCTAGGACGACAGCGCGACAGCAGCGGTCTCAATGTGAAGAGAACGTAAGCGCCACTCCCGACTAGTCGTGGCCCACTTCCACAGCACCAAAAGAGTACGCACTTCAAGACCAGCGACTTAGGAATTGTATATATTTAAGAGAGTTCTTATTTGCATATCGCACTTTGCTTGCGACACTTCTGTGTTGTTGTCAAAGTTAAGCAATGGCATTGTTCATTTCGTGATAAAACTCATTAATACTATTTGCTTGAATTGTTTGTCTAGCGATCCGAGAAAGCAGGTTTCCTAGATACCCCATATTCGACGACTTGGCAGGATTCAACAAGAACGACTTCCTGTGCTAGTATTACACATTGGTAAATAGGAAAAAGCCATGGGTATCGAAGTCACGTGTGCAGTACGAGCGATATATATCGAATGTCTCGCTTCGAGGCGGGGAATTTGGATGCCTTGCCAACGAATATCACGTAACGCTGTAAATAGTAAAGACTGAATCTGACTTGATATCTAGCGAAAGTACACTTTCGTGGCGGAAATTAATACCTTGATTATGTTCAGGGGAAAAGTGCTTAGAGTTTTGCTGGAACTACAACTTCTTGCCAAATGCGGAACAAAAAAGTTGCATCGAATATCACTGTTAAACACGCGTTAAGCGTTTCAACAAAACCTGTGATGTCGAGGTCCCCTTCGATAATTTTGAGAATCTCTGAGAAACGCCAGAGAAGATGTATTTGTTGACGTAATATTATTATCTGCTTGATTATTAGGGAAGTACTTTGGCCGCTGATTTGAGAAAATATGGAAAGACATTTCATGGTTTAATTACTGCCAACAGTCACATGTCCAGGCTCATATCGACACGGAAATGTCGTTGATTGTACAAACAATAATCAGTTTATGTTGCTTTTAAAGTGTAAATAACGTTTAACTCGGTCCGTAACGCAAATCTCTAGTAAGTTAAACCTTAACTCCTACAGTCGTGTTATCAAACGATTATTTCTGCTCAAGTCGATACTTTTACTGAGAGACTTGTATTACCTGAATACTTGAGACCAACTACTTTCTTGGCTAGTGATTTGGTGACTTTTTTATACTGCATACAGCAGTCCACCTTATTTAGATCCACTCTTTCATGCATTCTGCTATACATATCAGTAGTTGACTTGCCAGGGTTCAGAAGGAAATCGGCTGTGGTCAGTTTGATAGAATCATCCTGGAACTGGGCTCGAATGCTGTAAAAAAACCGCTGAAAACCTAGACCGGTTATCTGGAAGTGGATTTGAACCTCTGCTTGCCACAAATAAAACTCCAGGAGCGTTAACCACCCCACCACTTCGATCTATGACTTGAGAGTTACGAAATGTTCTTTTTTTAAACTACGTTTACACAGTTTACGAGCACCATAACTAAATGTGTCTTTAAGTCTTATTCGCACTCTTCTCTCTTCGCCAAACATTCTTCAGGAACATTCTTGTTCCTCATCAGCAACTCAGTACCTTCTCTCGTTGCATTAGGTGGTCGCCCCTTCTTTCTTCTTCTGTTCGGTATTTGCTGTAACCTACAGCAATAAATAAACACATTTACTTCAACAGTATTTACTGCCCATCAACCGTAAATACAACTTAACTCGTCGGATCCTTGTACGCTACAAAAATTGAACTCTATAATAAAATAAACAAAGTGGAAGGAACAGCCCTTGAAGTTCCAGATGTTCAGCGTCTATTAAAGGATGCAATCAGTTCTATCACAAGATGCGATCAGTGGTATTCGGTAATAACGTGAGCAGGTTCACAGCTTCCTACGTGACGTAGGCCACGGCGGCACAGATATCCAGAGGATATGTTTCCAAGTCTCTCATATGTAGTCGAACATTATTTACAGTGTCTTAGGTTCCACGGCAGTACGGTAGGGCGAGAACGTCTCAGTTACCAGATCCCAGCAAGGCGAAGCGATGTCGTTCCGATATTCTACCGATGTTCGCCTGCTTAGATAGGTGGTAACGTGTTCGCCTTCCATGCAAGAGGGCCCGGGTTCGATTTCCGGCCGTGTTGGAGATTTTCTCCGCTCGGGGACTAGGTGTTGTGTTGTCCTCGTCATCATTTCATTCTCATCACCAGCGTGCAGGTCGCCCGCCCAATGTGGCGTCGACAGAAATAAGACTTGCACTTGGTGGCCGAAGTTCCCCGGATGGGGCCTCCCAGCCAACGATGCCATACGCTCACATCCATTTCTCCATTCTGTCGAGAAGACGGTGCCTTAGTTGCAGCTAGGAAAGGCATATCTGAATTGGCTGCCCGAAGACAACTGACGCCAGAGGCGATTCTAGAAGTCGGTCAAGGGGGGGTCTGGGGGGATGTGGGGAATGAGATATCGCTTAACAAAAGGAGAGTTGGG
The DNA here is from genome assembly GCF_023864345.2 of Schistocerca serialis cubense. Classification (NCBI taxonomy): domain Eukaryota; kingdom Metazoa; phylum Arthropoda; class Insecta; order Orthoptera; family Acrididae; genus Schistocerca; species Schistocerca serialis. The sequence goes on from NC_064638.1 coordinate 574,218,767, forward strand.
GGTCCTCCACCGACAAATCGGTAAAATTTGGTGGTGCTTAAAGTAGTTTTTGGTAACTTTTTTGGAGTTCGGGGTAAAAAAAAATTATTTTAACGTGAGAGGTTTTATAAATTACATAAACCATAAAAAAGATCAACTTGCAACAAATAAGTTTTCATTAATTTTCTGGATGCAGAAGATGATATGAGTGTAAAAATTTGAACTACACATGAATATAAAAAAAAAAATCTGTAACAAAATTCACTGGATATTTCCGTCTTCTGCCCAATTTGTCATGCTCATTCGTCTCTGTTTCTTTTTACTGAATACGTCAATGATATTTTCAATGTCCATATCTCTTTCTTTATGGATATTTGCAAGAGCCAATCTATTTAGTATCACATGCTCCATTGTGTTACGCAAATAAGTCTTTATTCGTATCAAAGTAGAGAAGCTTCGTTCAGGAGTGCTTGTGGTCCCAAATATTTGAAGTAAAACGTATACATTCGCGGAAAACTGCTTATCACAGTTCTTCAAAGCTTCTGTTGCTGTTTCAGGTCTTTTACTTTCATCAATCCACTTTTTCTTCCGTGGTTTCAGATCTCCTTTCATTAAAAGCGAAGAACTCCCCAAAACTGTTCATATTTCTCAGATGCCTGAATCACTTCATCCTCACTGTATTTTAAACAGTGTGCAGGAATAAGACCTTCAAGTGGTTATATGGTACGAAAATCTTGGGCGTTGCCAGAATTGCAACGCGTCTACAGAATGTGTCCGCCCGGGAAAATAATAAGATTTGACCAAGGTGTTTGTCGCTGTCGCTGACAGCGAACCAATACTTCTGTACTGAAAGGTTGCTTTGTAACTGCAATATATGATCTGAAGATGGGCAGCTAGCCTGAAACCAGTCACTGAAAATAAAATGGCGATCAAAGACTGAAATGCCATATTTATATTTAAAGAACGATCGCGGCAATCCCAATAAGACAATCACGTTTTGATAAAGAAGGTAATATGCTTCACTGGCTGAAATATTATGAAGTGGATGATTCTTCTGGTAATCCATAATTTTAATCACAGGTGTTCTGGGTAAACGTTTTTAATCTCGTGAAGAGGCTTTTAACAATTTTCCCGTATGTTTTTAATACAAAGCTGTACTTGTCCAACCCGATGTTGCTCCCCGTCTCCAGTGACGTCGACGGGACGCTGGTTTCTACTCTTACTCCAACTGACCGCACCTGAATCTCTCAGCACAAATCTCTTCAAACTGTTTTCTTGAGCTGCTGAAAGTTTTCCATATTATTTCCTGTTGAATTGTCGGTCTTGTCTGCTTTCCTCTTATGTAGTTCACTTTAACTCGTTAAATGTTGTTTCTGCTTATTGGGTATGTATCTGAATTGCATCGGCTGGCCGGAGTGGCCTTGCGGTTCTAGGCGCTACAGTCTAGAACCGAGCGACCGCTACGGTCGCAGGTTCGAATCCTGCCTCGGGCATGAATGTGTGTGATGTCCTTAGGTTAGTTAGGATTAATTAGTTCTAAGTTCTAGGCGACTGATGACCTCAGAAGTTAAGTCGCATAGTGCTCAGAGCCATTTGAACCATTTTTTGAATTGCATCTTTCTCGTTGTTTACTCTTAAATCAAGCTTAGAACAGTTCGGTCTAAATTTCTCACACACTGAACGTGTGTCAGTTCTGGAATACCCAAAACTTAAGTTGTAGTTCATCACAAAAATTGTAATATTTCTGACTTTACAGCCAGTTGAGAAAGCAGAAGTGGCAAGATAACGCAATGTATTTTGAGGTACGGATGACAGATGGTTTGTTCGGTACGAGTATCGTGAGAAAGACCGCCTAAATTGTAGTGCTTCTGCGTGATTGGTTGCTGCATTCTGAAGTTGCTGGCCTGAAGGATAATCTTCTGTTATTAATATTAGATAAACTAAACAGCGTATTTACTTGCATTTCAAATTAAAGCATCTGTAAATGGCGTATTTTCATTCCACTATTTCACAAGTATTAATAACTGGCAGAATAATAAACCACTGCTAAACGTAAAGGCAGACGAAGCACTTCGGTGATTTTCGGATCGCGCCTAACTTGGATGGCGGGCGAAGTAGTGGTTTGGCTGTAAGATCAGAGGTGGTTCGGTAGTGTCGGAGAACAAACATGTTGTCTGCCGCAGTCGATGTCAGTCAAAATTTTGTTAGTAATCTATGGTTTGTAAATATCAGAGCTGGTTCGGAAGTCTCGGAGGACGTACATGTTGTCTGCCGCTGTATCAGTTAAGACTTAATCTGCAATGTCTAGTTTGTAAACGTGAAAGCCGTAATCAGGGAACTACGCACTTCATTAATTTGTTGAAAAATAGAAAGTATTTGTGACTCTACAGTGGAATGTAATTGCGCACTTTCTCGTGTTCTGCCAACAAAAAGCGAGGATCCGTATAAACAAACTGATTAGAAATTTAATTATTTCTGAAATAACAGTTCCTCGCTAAAAGTTTGTTACAGCCTCAAGATAACGGGTTCACGACTTACGTGCTATTTTCTGCACAGGGGACAACTATAGAAGACTGCAGGTTGGTGAACATTTATTAGAAATTATGCATTCCAGACAGGGCGGTGGAAGCAAATAGGCACCTCGCGTATACTGCAGTCTTATCAACTCATTGATACGCCATATGTGGTACCGCAGAGAGGGTATGAAGAGAGAAATATTTTTGGGGGAAGGGGTTTATAACACTCAAGTATGTGTAACACTCTCTCTCACTCCCTCTCTCTTTGGAAACTTGCCGTAAAATCAGTTGATATTGTTTGTATGAGACACGGTTTGGAGGGTTTTTCTCTGAACATTAACATGTGTAAATTTCGAAGTCTTAGTTCTTCTGGTAAATACAGCCGTCTGCTATCATGAATGCGACAATGCTATTTGCAGCCTGTCGGTGACTATATCTGTTGAGACATTTTAGACACTGTATCTCCTATAAGTTTTTTTGGTCTAGTGTTATGTCTTCCTTGTCTCCACATGCTTACTATCAGAGGTTTAAAGCGAAAAGAAAAGTTAAAATACGCACAAAAACAAAGAAAACGACGCACCACTTAGGAATTACGCAAATTTGCCACAAATGCAAAATTGTGAACATTGGCGGCCGAGGGATGAACGTGTGCCGCTGCACCGCAGTCTCACTGCGCAGCTGGCAAAGATGTCGATACCAGGCCGTAAAGCCTTTCCGAATTTCATTCCATCTACTCAGATTGATAATAACTATGCCTCGCAGACGGGTGCATTACCAGTATACGATGACATCAACGTTTGCGAGAAAACGATTGGAGTAACCAGCGAATCGCTCGACATTTGAGTATGAGCGATGCACAATTAGACTGCGTTGGCTGGAATGGATGGACGATGGCCGAACACAGCGTCATGAAGGAAGCCGTCGACCTACAGAGACGACAGAACTTGGGGATCGAGCATTCGTCTGTGGGACACTTAAGAAAAAATGGCTCTGGGCACTATAGGACTTAACATCTGAGGTCATGAGTCCCCTAGAACTTAGAACTACCGAAACCTAACTAACCTAAGGACATCACACACATCCATGCCGGCGGCAGGATTCGAACCTGCGACCGTAGCGGTCGCGCGGTTCCAGACTGAAGCGCCTAGAACCGCTCGGCCACTCCGGCCGGCGACACTTAAGAGCCCGGGTTCATCTTTACGGCCGGAATCTCATCAACTGGAGCAGAATTGCTTTCAGCTTCGAATTGAGTCCTGATGGCCAGCGAAAATGTGTCTGCAGACGCTCCGGACAGCGGTGGGATACCAACCTCATTGTCGCCTGCCATAAGGACCGACAACCAGGAGCGGTGGTCGGGGGTGCCGTTTCATTTCATAACAGGACCCCCTTGGTTGTCATCCACAGCAGCCTTACATCACAACGGTACATCGACGACATTCAGTGCCCCGTTCTGTTGCCCCTCATGGCAAACCATCCTGGGCTTACATGTCTCGCATATGGCGAGAATTTCCACTGCTTGTCTTCATGCTTAGCAAACCCTACCTTGCCAGCTAGGTCGTGGATCTCTACCCGACTGAGAACGTTTGGAGCGTTATGGGCAAGGCCCTCAACCAGATCGGTATTTGAGAATCGAACCGTCAAGTGGACAGAATTTGGCATGACATCCCTCAGGGGGACATCCAATAATTCTATCAGTCAGTGCCAAGTCGAATAACTGCTTGCATGAGGGCCAGAGGTGGAACAACGCATTATTGACTTGCAAAGTTCTTAAGAGGCGTGTTTTTAGTAAGTACCGTTTTGAAATTAAAAAAGACTTGCTAAGATATCTCAATAATTTTATTTTTACATGAAAGCCTGTACCTTAATCTACTTTTTTACATAATCTCCGTCAATGTTGAGGTACTTGTCATAACAGTGTACCAGTTTTTGAATACCCTCCTCATAGAAGTCTGCCGCTTGACTTGTTAACCACTGCATCACCACTGTTCTGACTTCGTCATCGTCTTGAAGACGCTGACCGCCCAGGTGTTTTTTCAAGTGCAGGAACTGATGGTAGTCACTGGGCGCAAGATGGGGGCTGTACGGAGGATGATCTAGAGTTTCCCATCGAAAAGCTGTGATGAGATCTTTGGTCTGATTCGCCACATGTGGACGGGCATTGTCTTGCAGCAAAACGATGCCCTTGCTCAACTTCCATGGACTGTTGCTTTGATTCGGGTGTGGCGTAGGCCACACATGTTTCATCGCCCGTAACAATTTGGCTTAAGAAATGATCACCGTCATTGTGGTACCGCTCAAGGCAAGTCAGTGCAATGTGTAAACGTTTGGTTTTGTGCACACCCGTCAACATTTTCGGTAGCCAAGGTGCGCACAATTTTCGGTAATTCAAGTTCTCGGTCACAGTTCCATACAAAACACTACGAGAAACATTGGGAAAGTCATCTCGCAAGGAGGAAATTGTAAAGCGTCTGTTTTCTCTCACCTTATTGTCCACTTCCTGCACCAAACTTTCATTAACGACCGAAGGACGCCCACTCCGTTGTTCATCATGCACATTTGTGCGGCGATCTTTAAATGCTCTCACCCACTTCCTTACCATTCCATCACTCCTAATGTTTTCTCCGTAAACTGCACAGATCTCACGATGAATATCGATCGCTTTTGGGCCTTTAGCACTAAGAAATCTTATAACAGCCCGTACTTCACAGTCGGCGGGACTCACGATTATCGGAGGCATCTTAAACACTCAGTACACAACGTAAACAAGGAAGAATCAGGCTAGAGATGGGCAAACAAACACGTAACTGTTTCGAAACAAATGAAACGGGTCAGTGTACTGTTTCGATACGTTGTTTCAAAACAGTGAAACAGTTTGTGTTTTATAACCGAATAGACCTACACATTTTATCATCTTAAATGTCTACTGTATAAGTAGGTCCATATAAACACAAATGAGGTGCGAGAGCGCTAATCATATCGCAGAAAATATGAAACTTTCATTTAGGTGTCTTGGCAGTTTCATATTTCCTGCAGCAAACGGGCTGCTTTCGTGTGACTTCCATACTTTTCAATTGGCTGAGGACAGAGTATGTATGTTTGACATAATAATATTTTGCCAAACTCGTTTCCCTGTATTCTAGCTCCTAATTTTGATAGGTTTTATGAGTGAAATCCGCATATGCTCTCGAAAAGGCATATCATGAGATGTAATTTATTGAGATAGCATTCTGGGAAGCGAGGCACTGAATTAACATTTATGCGTTTACCTCTCACACTTTTCTTACAGTTAAATTTTCCGTTGTTTGTCACACAGAGCAGGCCTGCAAAATGACTGATGCACGCAGATCAAAAAATTACCATAACAGACTGGAGCATATAACACAATGCTCAAGTATGGTAATTTTTCACCAAACATTCATAAGTCAGCTGAATACACATCTAAATATGTACACTTGATAGAACTGGAAAACATGTTAAAATATTTCAAGGCAACTGAAATGCAGAGATCAGTATGTTTCCTTGAAGTATAAAATCCAGACTAAAATTTAAAACAATTCATACAGTGCAATGCCCTTGTGATACCTACATCATGGCAGATCTGCCTCTAAACCACTTACAATACTTGCTAAAGAAGTTTGTTTGATGCGTAGTCCTATGGAGATCACTCAAGTACTCACAGAAAACAGATATATTTTCATTTTATTGTCAACTTCCCCAGGAAATCAGAGATGAAGTTAAATTGCTGTTGAAATGCAGTTTTTATCACAGTATCCGGAAGACAAAAACAAAAGTATCAAAGTACCATTGTTGAACTGCCTGAGAATCATTTATGATACACAAGTATTAAGACCCCTATATTGTGTAATAACCCAACATAGCACATTTACAAAAATAAACACACTAACATATACATACATAAATCAGATAATTATTCTCACACACATAAATACACGTACTGGTGAACAAAAGCGTGTCTTCTGTGTGCAACAAATTTGAGAAATGTGTTCTTTTAAGGTAGCTACATGTAAGATTTAGTGGACTAAACCAAATGCAGTCGGATACAAATTCAGTGTACATTGTTCAGAGAAGAACAAAATTAATTACAATTTTATTGTTTCATTTCTGAGTAGATATACTGTAACTATTCTAAGTTGTAGTTTAGAAATATCATTTTTTATACTTTTTCGTTTGAAGGACGGGATCGTCTGTCTGTTATTGTTTGCTCCTGCTCTGAAAATATGCGCTCACATAGAACTGAGGTGGTCATAATACAAACACGTTTCATTATTTCAAACAGCGGAGAAAAAACACATGGTTTTCTTTCCACCACAGCAATAGATATTGTGATCTGGCAAATTCATATATTTATCAAGCTCGACTATACTTGCAGCACGTGGATTGTCTACACTTTGGATCAACCCTCCTACAGCTTGGTCAAAATCTTGCCAAATGTTGCCAGCGCTAGAATTGAATGTCCTCACCTCAAATGATTTGGCTGGTGGTGGATTGCCTGTAGAACATCTCGTGCGTTTCTGTCGTATTATATAGCACTTGTTAATTATGGCATCTTTTGTTTCTTTTAATCGATGCCCAGCTTTTGGAAATCCATGCTCCGTGAAGCGAGGATCCAGTAATGTTGCTCCGCAAGCAATTGCTTTATCTGCAAACTTTTGAACGAGGCGGGTAAGATTCCATCATCAAGTTTAGCAATTGTTGTTTTTATGGCTTCATTGCTGCAATCTGAGTTTTTCAGTCTCAGGCATTGACTTTGTAAACCTTTGCTTAATAAGACAACTTTTGACAAGGTTGCATTTCTTTTGCTGCTGATTTCTGTTGTGACTTGCTCAAAAAGAGATTTTATTTCACAAGATTTTTCAATAGCTGATCAGTCTTCATTGGACAGTTTTGTCTGTGAATCCAAACTGAGGATGGCGAGGGTGCAAAGGCTTTTTGATTTTCAAAAGCCTGTCAAAATACATGGAATTCCATCTCGTAGGGCAATCTTGTTTCGGCGTTGAAATATGGAAGCCCATTTGCTTCTGAATATTGTGTAATTTCTCAAATGCTTGAGGACTTCTTTTGAAAAATTCCACTATTGACTTTACTTTTGTCCTTGACCGTGTAATTGTTTCAAGCCTTACTTGCACTATTAAATTCAGTGTATGTGCAAAACAAGGTATATGCCACCATTTGCATCATCACTGCCTTCACCATATTAGGTGTATTATCTGTTATGCAAGCTATAGTTTTATTTGTAATACCCCAAGTTGAAGTCACATTTTGAAATTCACTCGAAATGTTTTCAGCTGAATGCTTGTTATTATGGAATTTTAAACTAGATAACAAATCTGACTTCAGATTGTAGTTTTCATCAATGAAGTGAACAGTCACTGCAGTATAATACTCATATTTCACAGATGTCCATCAAGCAGTCGTGATGCAGATAGAGGATGCAGCTTGCACTGTAGATCTTACTCACATTAGTGTGCTGTCGAACACTTGAGAGAGTATGCTTTTGGAGGCAGTTTGTCTACTGGGACGTACACAGTTTACATTTAATAAATAAGTCATTTTTCTAAACACTACACTCTCAAATACATTAAACGGAAGATATTCTTTAACAACAAGTCTTAAAATCTGTTCGTCTATTATGGCTCGCTTGGGTAAAGGCACTGGTCTTGGTGCAAATCCAGTAATCTTTGTTTGTCTACCACACCTACCCAGAACTGAACCGGCAAATTACTGAACAGTTGCTGTGGAAGTTGAACTGACTTCGTCACTGCCCAGATTCATAAAAACTGGTTTCGAACGAGTTTCACGTAAATTAACTGTTGGAGTGCTTATGTCGCAAATGTCTGTTTAAGCAAGAGGTTGAACTACTTTTAAACGACAACACTGCCGAGCACAAGTTACACTTAATTTACTCAGGATTCATCTTCATAAAATAATCCCACACCGTGCTTGGCCGGCCGCGGTGGTCTAGCGGTTCTAGGCGCGCAGTCCGGAACCGCGCGACTGCTACGGTCGCATGTTCGAATCCTGCCTCGGGCAAGGATGTGTGTGATGTCCTTAGGTTAGTTAGGTTTAAGTAGTTCTAAGTTCTAGGGGACTGATGACCACAGTAGTTAAGTCCCATAGTGCTCAGAGCCAAACCATTTTGAACCACCGTGCTTCGTAACGTCATGGCTGAAGACAGAAGAACCACCACGAACGGAACTGGAGGTGGGAGCAAACTGCAGAAACAAAGCATACGCCACTGGGATTCCCACATTCCGTTAGTACGGGTAATATACCAATCCTGCTAGTTTCCATGCACACAAAAGGAATCATTGTGGATAACACGCACAGTGACAATAGATTCACAAATAACGCCAAGTAATTCGAATAAATAACAAAATATAACAGAAAAAATTTTTGTCTTTCGAGGTGTTTCGAACCATTACTATAAATTCACCGTGCTTCCCAGCCCTTCCCGTTCAACATTACACTATCAGTGACACGTCAAACAGATTGCTTGCAGTTATACCTACATCAAATTTATGTGTATGTCTAATAACTGTCACTTTACTCCTTTTTTTATTCAAAATGTTGTAGGCTTACTTACGTTTCTTAATATGATTACTGTACATGAACAGAGAAGCGTATGTTATAAAAAGTGTGTAATTTAACTGAATGATTTTAACACATTTATTATTTTGAATGTGAATAGTGTGCATTATTTTATTGTTTGGTTAATGTTTATAAAGCAGATGTTATGCCATTTCTGAATAGGGCAGTCAGCTAGAAACGAAGCTTTATTTTCGGAGATCTTAAGCTTCATGCTATTGCTTATCAAAAAGATTTCGACACTCTTGAAAGTTTTTCATGAAATGGTATGTTAAATGTGTTTCAGTACCTGTGCCGAGCTCGCATCTCGTCCGACACAGAGCAGAATGAAACATCACTGTTTCGATACAATTAGTCCGCTCCAAGCACAGGTGGACTGAAACAGTTTTATTTTGAAACAACGATACAGTTTCCGTGTCTGGCTCGAGATCGAATCTCGTCCGGTTATCCGAGATAGGGGCAGAATGAAACACCACTGTTTCGAAACAGTGAACCATAGCCGTTCCGAAACATTGAAACAGTTCCACCTATCGATACACTGTATCGAAACATAGAAAAAGTGGCCAAGTCTAAATCAGACTGTAATGGCGTCAGTGCATAAATTAAGATACAGGCTTTCATGTAAAAATAAATATTATTGAAATGTCTTGGCACGTCTTTTTTAATTTCAAAACTGTAATTACTTAAAAAACACGCCTCGAAGATGCTCCCTCTTGAATAAAAAATCCAATTTTTCTGAAAATGTAATCATTTGTTTGTCTGTACTGTACATCATATCTACCGATTTCCGTCCCGTAAGGATAATTCCTTCGTGGTGCGTCTTTGCACTAAATATTAAGAAGGTGAAAATTCTGTACTTAAGTATCAAAAGATTTCGGCTTAACGCCACGTAAATTCACTCTAAACATTCAGGAATTTTGCCTACATATTCTGTAGTTTCCTGTGTTACAGGATAGTATTCGTACTCTAGCAACAGCAAAATGTTTACAGGGAAAGTGACATTTGTTACGAAGCTGAATTCTATTCCTACGTTAGTCTGAATTAACATATATTTGTATCACTAATTCCCTCGATTCGTTTTAGTTCTTGCTCCATACCCGTATATCTTGTGCTAATTTTCTTCATTTCTGAGTTTCTGTACCAGGAAACGAAATTGGTAAACTCATCGCTCTGGTAAAATTGCACCTTTGCTTCCGTTTCCGCCGAAGTCCAGCACTGTCATATTAAGTGAAGCTATATCGACCTGCGTTCCTGTCGGTATGGTCCGACGTCAGTGTATTATTTATGTAGTGTGCTCGTTATTTCCAGACGTAACATTGCCTGTGTTACGTGCAAAATAAATGCCACCAGTGTTATGACTGGCACAGAGAAAGCAGCGCCAGCCCAAAGAGCGTGACTCAGCGTAACGTCTGTGCCAGTGACGCAGCTAGACGCGAAGATATCTCTTCTGTTTGCCTCTAACGTCAGCATCGGTGGTTCAGTGGTAGAATGCTCGCCTGCCACGCGGGCGGCCCGGGTTCGATTCCCGGCCGATGCATGATTTTTTCTCCTATTTGCAGCTAGCTTAATATCTTAAAGAACCTCCACCTACTCATTAGAGTCCGTTCGCAGTTGGTTACGAGGAAACCTGACAGATTAAACTACTACTGGCTTTTAAATGTAATTCAACAGAAGCAATGAATTTGTTTTTGTGTTAAATTTATATTTTACATTTCATTGTGGCACCATACACAATCATTAACCCGGCTCCAGGGAGGTAGGGTCCCCTTCTCTATTCCTCCACTGGGGTAATTCCTGTCTGGCGTGTCCACGGCACGGGGGTGGGTGGGCATCCTGTAGTACCTCAGTAGGCCGGAGTAATAGGATGGCTGAGTTCAGGCAGGGATCCAGTCCCGTGGTGGTATAACACGGAACCCATGCCCAGGGTTACAGGTGAAGACCTTAAAGGCAGCAATAGCAGAGAAGAAAGACTTCAGAACGGCGTAGCTGGCAAATGAGGCAACCTTCCTTTCTGGGGATTAAATGAGAAGGAAACCACTGCCTTGTGGTGGATGAGAAACTCCAACAGAAAATCCTTTCTTGCATTAGGCCTAGCAAGCCAGTAGGAAAGTCTTCATATATTACTTTCAAAACAGACGAGCCTCGGAACGAACCACTCAGGATTTGACCGCACTGCATCTTCAAGTACTGGTGTGAATGATGGGAGACCTGATGATATTCATCAGTACAAGAAGATGAAACGAAATGGACTAAAAAAATAACCTAAATATTGCCACCCTTAATATATTAAGCCTCAATGGAAAAATGGAAGAAATGACAGATGTACTAACAGAGAAAAGGTGAGAAGAATTTGAGAGGAGGAGGTAAACTACTGGAGTGGGAATAACAGGTTTGGAAGAAATGATGTGGCAGTAATGGTGAATAAGAATGTACAAAGCTGTATTGAAAGTGTGAGATATATATCAGACTGGATCATAACCTTAAACCTGAGATTCCAAAAAGAAACACTAAAAATTATCCAGATTTATGCACCTCAAGTGAGATGTAGCGAAGAAGAGCAGATGGATTTTGAAAATGAGTTAGAGAACCATATAGAGAGTGCTAATATAGTGATGGGAGATTTTAATGCACAGGTAGGCAAAGACAGAAAGGGATTTGAGCAAGTGTTGGGATGTTTTGGATATGGAGGCAGAAATGAAGAAGGGGAAAGACTCCTGGATTTGTGCCAGAGGAGTGGAATGAAAATAGCAAACAGCTGGTTTATGAAGAGAGAAAGTCGTGTTATCACCAGATACAGTTGGGATGGAAGAACCAAGAGTCTAATTGATTATATTCTAGCAGATAGGGAATGGGGAGAGAAAGTAACAAATAGGAAGGTAATTCCAAGTATGAGTGCAGATGGAGACCATAGATTACTGATGGGACAATGGAAAATGAATCAGTGTGCAAAAAATAGAAAACAGAAGAAAGTGATGAGGATATGGGATTGGAAACTGAAGAAGAGTGAATGTGCTGAGAAGTATAGAGAATTATTCACGCAAAAATTTCCAAAAGAAGTTTTCTGCGATGTAGAAAACAAATGGAGTTTATTCAAAGACACTTTAGTTGAAACAGCACAAAAAGCATGTGATACAACAACTGGAAAGGAAAAAGTAAGACAGACAAGTTGGTGGGATGATACCACAATCCAAGCAGTTAGAAGAAAAAATGAAGCATGGAGAAAATGGTGGAAAACTAAAAATGATGAGGACCATAAAAGATACATAGAGGAAAAGAAGTGCAAAGAAATAGTGGAAACAGTAAAGAAAAAGGTATGGGAAGAGTTTACAAAAAAACTTGAAAAAGATGTGAAGAGCAATAAGAAAATGTTCTATAAAACGATGAAAAATAAAAGGAAGGCTTCTGAAGTACCAGTAAAGATGGAAACAGAGGATGGTACTGTGATTGAAGACTCATGAAATATAAAAGATCTCTGGAAAGTACATTTTAAGAAACTGTTAAACGCTGAGGAGCAGGTACTCGAGGAAACAACAAATAATGGAAAAACTGAGAGAAGTTGGGAAGCCAAATTAGAAAAATTACACAGGAAGAAATGGAAATAGCTGTGAAAAAGATGAATGGGGGGAAAGCCCCAGGACCTGATGAAGTATCAGTGGACATGATAAGAGCACCAGATCCAGTGGGAATGCATGGCTGTATAGAGTACTATCAAGAGTGTGGAGAAATAGTACAATACCTGACGATTGGAGAAGAGGAGACGTTGTTCCCATCTTCAAAAAAGGCAATAAAAGACTTTGTAAAAACTATGGAGGAATAAGCCTTATGAGTCATACAGCCAAGATTTTTGAAAGAATTTTACTAAATCGAATATGTGAAAAGATAGAAAAGGAGCTGAGTGAAGAACAGCATGGGTTTAGGAAAGGAAGAAGCACAATCGACCTGATATTTTCTATCTCTCAACTGATGGAAAAAAGTTGGGAGTACCACAAAAGGGTGATAATGGTTTTTATAAATATAGAAAAGAAATGAAGAAAATAGGTGTAGAAGATGGATACATTACTGTAATAAAGACAATGTACAAAGGACACAATTGTAGAATTAGAACATCATTGGGGAAATCTGAATACTTCGAAATAAGACAAGGACTTAAACAAGGAAGTTTTCTATCTCCTGCATTTTTTAATGTTGTGATCGAGGGAATGAATAAGGCAGTTAAAGATATAGTAAAAGGAAAAGACAAAAATATGATTTTTGCAGATGATATGGTAATATGGGGTGATAAAGAGATAGATGTACAGTTACAACTTGATGTATGGAAGGAAATAATGAAAAGGTATGGATTAAAAATAAATTAAGATAGGAGTGAAGTAATGGTATCTGGAAGAGACAAAGGGATCAACAGAAATATTACTTTGAATGGAGAACCCCTCAAAGTAGTAGACAGTTTCACTTATTTAGGGAGTGAAATATCTAGTGGTGGAAGAATAACCAACGAAATTAATAGGAGGTTACAGAAGGGAGGCAATTTCTACCAAACAATAAAACACCTGATCTGGAATAAGGAAACTTCAGAAAAAGAAAAACTCCTTATTTATAAGAGTTATTACTTCAAAATGGTTCAAATGGCTCTCAGCACTATGCGACTTAACTTCTGAAGTCATCAGTCGCCCAGAACTTAGAACTAATTAAACCTAACTAACCTAAGGACATCACACATATCCATGCCCGAGGCAGGATTCGAACCTGCGACCGTAGCGGTCGCTCGGCTCCAGAGTGTAGCGCCTAGAACCGCACGGCCACTCCGGCCGGCAGTTATTACTTCCTTATTGTCACCTATGGAGGAGAAACATGGACAATGACAGAAGGGGACTGGAACAGACTGCAAGCAAGGGAAATGAAATTTCTCAGAGCAGTTAAGGGAAAAAAAAGACGGACAGAGTATGAAACGTAGATATCACAAAGGACCTTAAACAAGAAAGTATGAGAGAAGAAATTGAAAAAAAAAGAGATTAAAATGGTATGTGCATGTTAAGAGGATGCTTGGGCAGAGACTCCCCAAAATTATGGAAGAACTGAAGATGGACGGAAAAGACCTAGAGGGCGCCCAAGAACGCGGTGGAAAGCTGGATTGAGAATATCTGTGGAAATGGGTTGTGTGACCTGGACCCCGGGTGCACTCAGTTTGTATTCCTGGGGACCTCATTCAACACGTTGAAGAGACTATTCCGACAGCCACTGAGAGAACACGGTGCAGTCATCTGCAGGCAGTGGTGTACGTTGGAGCAAATGACGCCTGCAGCCTGGGCTCCGAGGTCATACTGAAGTATCACCTCGGATTTCAGACTGCAGGCGTCATTTGCTCCAACGTGCACCACAGCCTGCAGATGGCTGCAATGTGTTCTCTCAATGGCTGTTCGGTCATTCTAGCAACTGGCAGAGACGGTGAGATGATCAGCCTAGTGCATGAAGTTTCAATGAAGCTCACAATTTGCAACAGTGTCCCCAGAACTGTTCGCGCCACTTTGGTTCTGAGTCGAGTGAAAGAAATGAACCAGAGACTCCACAGGTTCTGCAACAAGCTAGGCTTCCACTTCCTGGACTTGCGTCGTAGGATAGAGAACTGTAGGATCGCCCTAAATGGGTCAGGTGTGCACTACACATCAGAGGCTGCTACTCAGGTGGCAGACTGTGTGTGGGATGCATACAAGGGTTTTTTACATTAGGCGACTCTCTATCCAACACAGATAATGATAGCTGTAGCAAACCCCGAAATATCAGTGTAAGATCGAAAGATACGCTTCCCACAGGAGAGAGTATTAAAATCCTAATGTTTAACTGCTGAAGCATTTGCAACAAAGTGCCAGAGTTTGAAGCACTCCTGAAACTCAGTGAAGATCACATAATACTAGGTACAGAAAGCTGGTTGAAACCTGAAATTGATAGCAGTGAGATTTTTTAGGAAAATTTGAGTGTTTCTCGAAAGAATAGGCTAATGGAAAACGAAGGTAGTGTATTTGTTGCAGTAGACAAGAAACTCAAATTCGAAATTGGAATTCCATGTGAGAGTGTTTGGGCAAGACTCAGTATTAGGGGTAGGCATAAGTCGATAATTGGATCCTTCCATCGCCCACCAGACTCATCTCCTGATGTAACCGAAAACTTTATGGAAAACATAAGTATCACATGTATCCTTATTGTCAAAAACACGATCATATGGGATATCAAGTGAAATTTGACTGGAACGAGGACTTTTTGGTAGGGAGGATGCAGCATGTTGTCTGGGATGGAGAATCATCGTCATGTGTAGAAGTAACTTCAGGTTTGCCCCAGTCAAGTGTGTTGGCACCCTTGCTGTTCATGTTGTATATCAATAACCTTAGAGAGAATATTAATAGAAACCTCAGACATTTTGTAGACGGTGCAATTATCTATGATGAAGTACTGTCTGAAAGAAATTGCATAAACATGCAGTCAGATTTTGATAAGATTTGAAAGTGGTGCAAAGACTGGCAACTTGATTTAAATGTTCAGAAATGTAAAACTGTGCACTTCACAAAACGAAAAAACGTAGGCTCCTATCTACATCTACATTTATACTCCGCAAGCCACCCAACGGTGTGTGGCGGAGGGCACTTTACGTGCCACTGTCATTACCTCCCTTTCCTGTTCCAGTCGCGTATGGTTCGCGGGAAGAACGACTGTCTGCAAGCCTCCGTGCGCGCTCTAATCTCTCTAATTTTACATTCGTGATCTCCTCGGGAAGTATAAGTAGGGGAAAGCAATATATTCGATACCTCATCCAGAAACGCACCCTCTCGAAACCTGGCGAGCAATCTACACCGCGATGCAGAGCGCCTCTCTTGCAGAGTCTGCCACTTGAGTTTATTAAACATCTCCGTAACGCTATCACGGTTACCAAATAACCCTGTGACGAAACGCGCCGCTCTTCTTTGGATCTTCTCTATCTCCTCCGTCAAACCGATCTGGTACGGATCCCACACTGATGAGCAATACTCAAGTATAGGTCGAACGAGTGTTTTGTAAGCCACCTCCTTTGTTGATGGACTACATTTTCGAAGCACTCTCCCAATGAATCTCAACCTGGTACCCGCCTTACCAACAATTAATTTTATATGATCATTCCACTTCAAATCGTTCCGCACGCATACTCCCAGATATTTTACAGAAGTAACTGCTACCAGTGTTTGTTCCGATATCATATAATCATACAATAAAGGATCCTTCTTTCTATGTATTCGCAATACATTACATTTGTCTATGTTAAGGGTCAGTTGCCACTCCCTGCACCAAGTGCCTATCCGCTGCAGATCTTCCTGCATTTCGCTACAATTTTCTAATGCTGCAACTTCTCTGTATACTACAGCATCATCCGCGAAAAGCCGCATGGAACTTCCGACACTATCTACTAGGTCATTTATATATATTGTGAAAAGCAATGGTCCCATAACACTCCCCTGTGGCACGCCAGAGGTTACTTTAACGTCTGTAGACGTCTCTCCATTGATAACAACATGCTGTGTTCTGTTCGCTAAAAACTCTTCAATCCAGCCACACAGCTGGTCTGATATTCTGTAGGCTCTTACTTTGTTTATCAGGCGACAGTGCGGAACTGTATCGAACGCCTTCCGGAAGTCAAGAAAAATAGCTTCTACCTGGGAGCCTGTATCTAATATTTTCTGGGTCTCATGAACAAATAAAGCGAGTTGGGTCTCACACGATCGCTGTTTCCGGAATCCATGTTGATTCCTACATAGTAGATTCTGGGTTTCCAAAAACGACATGATACTCGATCAAAAGACATGTTCTAAAATTCTACAACAGATCGGCGTCAGAGATATAGGTCTATAGTTTTGCGCATCTGCTCGACGACCCTTCTTGAAGACTGGGACTACCTGTGCTCTTTTCCAATCATTTGGAACCCTCCGTTCCTCTAGAGACTTGCGGTACACGGCTGTTAGAAGGGGAGCAAGTTCTTTCGCGTACTGTGTGTAGAATCGAATTGGTATCCCGCCAGGTCCAGTGGACTTTCCTCTATTGAGTGATTCCAGTTGCTTTTCTATTCCTTGGACACTTATTTCGATGTCAGCCATTTTTTCGTTTGTGCGAGGATTTAGAGAAGGAACTGCAGTGCGGTCTTCCTCTGTGAAACAGCTTTGGAAAAAGGTGTTTAGTATTTCAGCTTTACGCGTGTCATCCTCTGTTTCAATGCCATCATCATCCCGGAGTGTCTGGATATGCTGATTTAACGTAAGACCAGAACTTCCTAGGATTTTCTGTCAAGTCGGTACATAGAATTTTACTTTCGAATTCACTGAACGCTTCACGCATAGCCCTCCTTACGCTAACTTTGACATCGTTTAGCTTCTGTTTGTCTGAGAGGTTTTGGCTGCGTTTAAACTTGGAGTGAAGCTCTCTTTGCGTTCGCAGTAGTTTCCTAACTTTGTTGTTGTACCACGGTGGGTTTTTCCCGTCCCTCACAGTTTTACTCGGCACGTACCTGTCTAAAACGCATTTTACGATTGCCTTGAACTTTTTCCACAAACACTCAACTTTGTCAGTGTCGGAACAGAAATTTTCGTTTTGATCTGTTAGGTAGTCTGAAATCTGCCTTCTATTACTCTTGCTAAGCAGATAAGCCTTCCTCCCTTTTTTTATATTCCTATTAACTTCCATATTCAGGGATGCTGCAACGGCCTTATGATCACTGATTCCCTGTTCTGCACTTAAAGAGTCGAATAGTTCGGGTCTGTTTGTTATCAGTGGGTCCAAGATGTTATCTCCACGAGTCGGTTCTCTGTTTAATTGATCGAGGTAATTTTCGGATAGTGCACTCAGTATAATGTCACTCGATGCTCTGCCCCTACCACCCGTCCTAAACATCTGAGTGTCCCAGTCTATATCTGGTAAATTGAAATCTCCACCTAAGACTATAACATGCTGAGAAAATTTATGTGAAATGTATGCAAAATTTTCTCTCAGTTGTTCTGCCACTAATGATGCTGAGTCGGGGGGTCGGTAAAAGGAGCCAATTATTAACCTAGCTCGGCTGTTGAGTGTAACCTCCACCCATAATCATTCACAGGAACTATCCACTTCTATTTTACTACAGGGTAAACTACTACTAACAGCGACAAACACACCACCACCGGCTGCATGCAATCTATCCTTTCTAAACACCGTCTGTACCTTTGTAAAAATTTCGGCAGAATTTATCTCTGGCTTAAGCCAGCTTTCTGTACCTATAACGATTTCAGCTTCGGTGCTTTCTATCAGCGCTTGAAGTTCTGGTACTTTGCCAACGCAGCTTCGACAGTTGACAATTACAATACCGATTGCTGCTTGGTCCCCGCATGTCCTGACTTTGCCCCGCACCCGTTGAGGCTGTTGCCCTTTCAGTACTTGCCCAAGGCCATCTAACCTAAAAAACCGCCCAGTCCACGCCACACAACCCCTGCTACCCGTGTAGCCGCTTGTTGCGTGTAGTGGACTCCTAACCTATCCAGCGGAACCCGAAACCCCACCACCCTATGGCGCAAGTCGAGGAATCTGCAGTCCACATGGTCGCAGAAGCGTCTCAGCCTCTGATTCAGACCCTCCACTCGGCTCTGTACCAAAGGTCCGCAGTCAGTCCTGTCGACGATGCTGCAGATGGTGAGCTCTGCTTTCATCCCACTAGCGAGACTGGCAGTCTTCACCAAATCAGATAGCCGCCGGAAGCCAGAGAGCATTTCCTCCGATCCATAGCGACACACATCATTGGTGCCGACATGAGCGACCACCTGCAGATGGGTGCACCCTGTACCCTTCATGGCATCTGGAAGGACCCTTTCCACATCTGGAATGACTCCCCCCGGTATGCACACGGAGTGCACATTGGTTTTCTTCCCCTCTCTTGCTGCCATTTCCCTAAGAGGCCCCATTACGCGCCTGACGTTGGAGCTCCCAACTACCAGTAAGCCCACCCTCTGCGACCTCCCGGATCTTGCAGACTGAGGGGCAACCTCTGGAACAGGACAAGCAGCCATGTCAGGCCGAAGATCAGTATCAGCCTGAGACGGAGCCTGAAACCGGTTCGTCAGACAAACGGGAGAGGCCTTCCGTTCAGCCCTCCGGAATGTCTTTCGCCCCCTGCCACACCTTGAGACGACCTCCCACTCTACCACAGGTGAGGGATCAGCCTCAATGCGGGCAGTATCCCGGGCAACCACAGTCGTAGTCCGATCGGGGGATGCGTGGGACGAGCTGGCCATCCCCGACAAACCCCCATCCGGACCCCCACAGTGATGCCCATTGGCAACAGCCTCAAGCTGTGTGACCGAAGCCAACACTGCCTGAAGCTGGGAGCGAAGGGATGCCAACTCAGCCTGCATCCGAACACAGCAGTTGCAGTCCCTATCCATGCTAAAAACTGTTTTGCAAAGAACGTCTGAACTAATCTACAGAGAGCGCAAACAAATCGACAAAATTTAAACGGTTATTAAAATACAAGATTGCCTAGTAAATGCAGTAATGCCGCTACTTGTGCACTGCTGACACTGCTCGGCGGCGGAAGGAGACTGCGCGAATTTACACTATTCAGGTACTAAAACGCGATGCTACAACTCTCAAATACTATAATACGCCCGAAATTTATGAATTAAACAATGCAAGCACCAAAAACACGCAAAGAAATTAAGAATTAAACTATGTAACAAATGAGTGAGCTAGGAGTATACGACTTGCTGCTGCAGCTGCTTATCCAACGGCGGCAGGGAGCACACTGTGACCAACCGACACTGGGCGTTCAAAACAAAAACAGAAGACAAACGACTACGCGAATTTACACTATTCAGGTACTAAAACGCGATGCCACAACTCTCAAATACTATAATACGCCCGAAATTTATGAATTAAACAATGCAAGTACCAAAAACACGCAAAGAAATTAAGAATTAAACTATGTAACAAATGAGTGAGCTAGGAGTATACGACTTGCTGCTGCAGCTGCTTATCCAACGGCGGCAGGGAGTCACTGATGAAATCGGCCAACTCATGCAAATATGTGGGTGAAACACATTGAAGGAATATAAAATGGATTAATCACTTAGGCTCAGTTGTGAATAAATCGGGTGGTAGACTTCAGTTTATTGGTAGAATACTGAGGAAGTGAATCAGTGTACAAAGGAGATTGCTTACAAATCATTCATCGACTGGTTCTAGAATATTGCTTAAGTGCGTGGGACCCAAGTACTAATAGAGGTTATTGAACATATAAAGAGAAGGGCAGCACAAAAGGTCACAGGTTTGTTTGATCCATGGGAGAGTGTCACAAAGGTACTGAAAGAATTGAATTGGAAATTCTTGAAGATAGACGTAAACTATTCCAGGAAAGCATGTTAACAAAGGTTCAAGAACTAGCTTTAAGAAATGATTCTAGGAATGTACTACAACGCCCTATGATCGTTACCATAGGTATCATGAAGACAAGATTAGAATAATTACTGCTCTCACAGAAGCAGTCGAACATCATTCTTCCAGCACTCCATATGTGAATAGAATGAGAAGAACCCCTAATAACTGGTGCAATGAGACATAGCCTCTGCCGTGCACCTCACGCTGGTTTGCAGAATATAGATGTAGAAATTCAGTCATGTAACTTTCGTGTATCATTGGAAGCCATTTAATTGAGTTCCTTCATTAATCTATTCCTTTCTATAAACGGAGCATTTTGAAAACATCTCAGTCGTAAACACTTACAATCGTCATGTGTAACATGACTCATGGCCCATAATCTTTTTCAAGAATCAGAAATACGCTCCAACAATTTTCTTCCCCTTGTACTTGTGTTCTGTGCAGGACTGGAATGTTTATCTCCATTGTCTCACATTTCTGATACCTTCACTTCATTTAAAAACAACTTTATGCGCCATCTTGGTAATAGTGACACATGACCATTTCTGCTCAACTTACCAGGAAAAACTCCTTTTCCAGCCTATTCTGGATATTGGTATTTGCTTTATTAGTAAACAATGTAACATTTCGAACTCTGTTTGCATGTGTGACTGACTGGCATGTATTGTTGGAAAGCCAGTAACATGAAGTTATACATAATAAGATGAAACATAAAAGGAAAGAAAAAAGGTCTAAGTAGTAAATGGTTCTTTAGCATACTTTCTCAGCACCAAGTAGGCCTCGATAGTTTTTCTCAAGTAGTACATCGAAACCTTAACTTATTTTCGAAAACCTCAATCATTCTTACAAAAAACAAACCTTGCCACATTAAAGTACCATCATTCCTCTATAAGAAGGCATTATGAACTAAATATTAAATTTTGATGGACGTTGATTGTTTTTTCCATGTATCCTACATATATACATAACAATATGCACACTCATGTTCATGACTGTACCTGACAAGGACATAGTACTAAATTTGATCTCCTGTATGATGGATGACTGAATAAATTAAACCAGTAGTTGCATGAGATCCTAGTATTATTATTGGTTTATCAGAAAGCTTATGTAGGCTTCTGCACTTTGAAAACCTCAAAATGAAATACAAAAGTGAAATCAAACAGGTTATTCCTGAAAAACTTAAACAGAGAGATCCTGCCAAGAAATATTCCGGAAAATGTAGCAAATAGGCTATTGTTAAAATATAAACAATTTAGTGTAAAAACAAAGTGTGAAATTACATGTTATTAATAAAATCTTTATTAAAATAATGAATGGGAGTAAAATGAACCACAGGACAGCTGTAATAGATGATTCTTAGTGGCTGTCCACATTATAAAGTTCTATATGACTTTATTAAAATATATGTGAAGTACCCATTTAAGAACCACGCAAATGTTACAGGGGTTACGTTATCATTACTAAAAATGTGAATTATGGTACATACTTGATGAAGCAAAATATCCATTGTACAGAGTATAGGTTATTGAGACCATAACTTCATTCACAATGCGCTCTTTTTGCAGTAGCTAATATTGGAGATACCGGTATAAATAATCATTAATAGCGTCAGAACTACCTCTTGGTGACAAATGTTGAACTGCAAATTGCTGAAACAGTCTTTCAAAAATGAATTTATCTTATTATGCTGTTATTGGTCATACACTGAATGAGACTTCATAGCCAAGATTTCAGATTGAGAAGATGTGTAAACTGCAATGACACTGACGCACTGACAGTGTAATACAACAAAAACTAAGTTCTGCATGGAGGTATACCTCTATGTAGTTCTGCTCTATCGACATATCAAAAATCTTTAGCTTTGTTGGTATCCACAGATCATAATAGCATACTTTGCTTACGTCTTTTCTCATTGCACACATTTATGGGCTAACAAAAAAAACATAAGTTTACTGCAAACATGAAATTAAAGATGCTGTGTATTTGATTTGAAAGTTGAAAATGTAACGAATAAATATCTGTACCAGCAAGCAAACAAGTACTGTTTTTGGAGTACTAGCATCACCAGATATAGACGCAAATACAGTAGAAGAGGATTTAAATGAGTAACGAAGCATCCTTTTCACACCACATACTTCTCTTCCCAGTTATCTGAAATGTATAAACAAAAGAAATTTACATTTACGGTACCTTCTATTTCTGGATCAAATACGCATTTAAGACCAGAATAAAGTTTAAAAATACCGTTCTGGCACTGTGTTATTAACGTAAGAACTGTAATATTTACTACTTAAAGCAACTGCCATGCACGCACCACATAGAGTAGAAATGCCCCTGGAGTGAGCATTCAGATAGACTGAATTTAGTGTTTTCAACATACATTGCACTGTGATCACATGATCTTGGGACAGCGTACATGTGTTCATAATGCGTTCCACAAATCATGAATATCATTACATCGCTAGTTCAGAAAGATTCCCTTTGTAGGTGCTCGGGATTTGGTATTGACGTTCTGCAGACACCATAACAATTTGCACTTGATACCTGGAATAATGAGGACTCTTAGCTTTGAAGAAAAAAATAAATGGGCATCATGTAACGGCACCATCACGTCAGCGTGCACTTACACTGTCTGCCACATCATGTCTCATCACATCAATTCGCTTAGCTCACTAAAGAACAGCGAAAGTGGGGTTGTGAATCGCCACTCTTGATACAAAAGTCAGGGTATCAGGACTGAGGAACTAACAAGGACAATGTTTATTAATGGGCAAAAAAAAACACTTCATAACGTATGTTCTTACATGATACTGTTTGTGAAACTGCTGAGAAGTGGACGAATATTTCAAAACATCAACATTCATTTGCTAAGGAAATTTTGTACATACATACACACTTCAAGTAATAGCTGTAAAGATATGAATGGAGGTTGCGTACCTTATCTATTATATTTTTTGTTTTTAAAATGAATTCTTTAGAAAAAAATAAAGACTAGCTTACTTAATTTTATAGGTATACAGAGCCCATATGCCTACAGTACTTAACGTCTAACACGTTATTTTAGTATGAATAAACAGATGTACTGTCTATACACTGAGATACACTAAATGCAGTAGATAGGTTTACTTTAATACAGTCATCTGCCTGACGTTTCAGATGACTGAAGGTCCAGAAAACAGAATATTGAAATTTGGTAAATATGGCAGTTCGATTGAAGAAATGTAACAGGAGCAAACTTGCTGGTACTTAGCTGAAGTATGACGTCCCAACTGTTTCACTACTACGATTAATACAATCGTACCCTTAACTATGCATCATTTATTGTAAACAAAAAGTACTTTTAAATTATATTTCGATGTCCAAACATATGATTTTCTAGTATCTGTTGCATCTGTCCGACTAAAATGTTCATTGTTCTTGAGGTTACAGAACATGGCGCCAATATCGTTTGTTGCTACCATCCAGAATGCTCTATGTTGATTATACTCCTCTTTGAGTACACATGTTGTAAGCCTGTCTTAGTTTAGCATTTTGATATCCCATATCAATGTAGTTATTTGTTGAATAAAATCTATAATTGAATTTTCGACATTCATTCAGTCTTGATTACTGCAATTGCAATTTTTTTCTTGATGTGAATGTCTGAACCTCCAAGAATTCCATCCCTACTTCTACTAAATTTGATGTAGTTACAGTTTTATTTCCAAACTTCTGAACCACATGAGTATGTGATAATATTCCTGACTAATATTTTATGTGTTCTTGTTCTAGCATCAGTTCTGATGTGTTTATCTATGAGAACTCCAGTTCGCAAAGAAATAGTCATTGATAATTAACTAAGTGTAAATGGTATCGTATTAAAGATTGTCATGATGCGGGATATCATGTACGTCACTAAATGCTGTTGTTCTGATGACAAGAACAGAATATTTATAACAGAGGATCTGTGACATATATACAAGACCTGGGTTCTGTGCCATAATACCATCATATTTATTGCAATTGATTTAATACACATTTAAAATTTAAACAATGAGTTCTCCCACAAATGAAAGAAATTTTGGTGAGGGATCATATTTTTGTTATTTATTAATTAATAAGAGTGGACTAATCTGATTAGCAATATGATACATTTAATTATAACTTTTACATTCATTATACTATTATGTGAATAATAGGCAAGCCAGTACAATTACAAAGTTAAGTAAATTACAATACATGAAAACTGAACCACATATATTTTCTGAAAAGCAATAAATTCAGAAATAATCATCTTGAGGTTGAATTTATTCTATCTGTGCTTGCTTACTAATAGATCTGTTTTGGATAGGGTCCGCTCAAGGAAGAAGTAATGACGAAATCTACAACCAGACTGAAAAACTGTCTGATGCTGTTAGGAAAACGAGAATTTCCCTCTATGTACATATGGTACGAATGAACCCAGAAAGATTGACTAAACAGAAATTTGATCGTTTCGAGAAAAATCCCAAAACGCAAATCGGTTGGTTCAGGGAAGTGCAAAAAGGCATTAGAAATCAACTTTACAAAATCAGAAATCCAAGGCAGCCCAACTTTTCGAAATTAGATTAAGAAGTTCAGATGTTTTCAAGAAGAATGGCAGAAGGCACGTCACTGTATGGACAGATGAAAGAAGAAAAGAGCACAGTAAAGGAATGAAAGGCCGAAAATCAGGAAGGAAGACAAAATCACGAGGAAGTTGCTTCACATGGTCAAAAAGTAGCCGAAATCGAAATAAAAATAATATTACATTAAGTAATTCATTTGTATCAATTCTCTTGGCAAAAATTGTGGTCATTCCTAGGAACTTAAACCATTTTCAGTTAACATTACGAAAGCGTTTTATACAATATTCACTACGTACGTTCAGTTACGAATTCAATACTCTTCGTCTCAGGGCATACACAGCATGAAACAGTTAACACTGATAGTCAGCCAAATTCTTCTACGTTATTTAAATATTTGGCCAGTACATTTTGCACACCTTATTTTGAGACGGATCGTATATGCTTGACTGTCTAATCAACAGGTTCAGTTTGACCAGCGAACAGCGGAAATTTTCAGGTTAGCCTGCAACATGCGCACGCATTTCATGGAGCCAGGTTTTCTGCACTGTTCCTGCGCGTCAGTTTGTGTTTTCTTATTTGATAACTAGTGTGTTACGCTGCTGTTGCTACTCTCATCATTTCCCTATCTCACGATCTCTCTCTGCCTGCGTACTACTGCTTTCTCTTCCGCGTAGTTCGTCTTATACAGCTGCCTGAATTCAGGGATGATTCTTCAGACTGATCGCGACCGACATGTGCTAGTAAAATGCTATGACATTTCAAATGTGTAAAAGAATATGCTTAAATCATTATGCAGGGTGTTTCAATATTAATATACTTGTCTTAAGGCTTTGTTGCATTTATTACATTCAAACTACAGTTATAAATAATACCTATGCGCAAAGGAAAGAATATGTATGACCAAGAGTGACTGGAGAACGTATTGAACGAGTGAAGGTCTTTCACACGTAGGCCCAAGAAATCAGTCTGGGAGGCTGGTCGTGGATTAGCAATGCCATGGACATCTGTGTGGAAACTTTTAAGTAGACGTTTATAACAACGTCCTTATCGTCTGCAGTTGTTACAATATTTGAAATCTACAGGCTACAGTTTACGTGCTAACTTTTCAAACAAAATGTTGCTGCCTGACAATGAATATTTTCTGGATCATGTCATCTACAGTCATGAACTGACATTTCACCTAGGTGCAAAGGTGAAAACACGTATTGCGCGTATCTGTTGCAAAGAGACTCCCTTTAATTGAGTGGTTTTTTTTTTTTTTTTTGTGCCGTATCCTGGCGGAAAGTTTATGGGACTTTTTTCGCTGAAGTAACTGTAACTGACGTTTCTTATCTTGATACGCTAGAGCTGTGGCCCTTTCCGCAACTGGAAGGGGCCGAATCACAGAACTTTATTTGGCAGCAAGAGGGTGTGCCGCCTCACTGGCATAACTCAGTACGCGACTGGTTAAACGATGTTGAATCCGACCGCTGGCCGGATGACAGAGCTTGTTTTGTATGACTTCCACGTTCACGCACAATCTGCCGCCATACGATTTTTACCTTTGACGGTTCACGAAGGGTCGTGTGAATGTGCCTCCACTACCAGCTGGTCTACCCGACTTTACAAACAGCATTGTTGCAACAATTACTCCAGACACACTGTTCAAGGTTTTGGTAGAACTTGCGTGTCGACTCGATATGTAACGAAAGGTGCTCACATTGAACGCTTGTAAGAAAAACTGTTTAAGATGCTCTTTCATTTTATGTATTATTTATAATTGTAAACGGGATGTAATAAATGCTACAAAGCCTTAAAACCCGTATATTCATTTTAAAATACCCTATACTATGAACGCGGACGGCCAGCTGCGCGTAGTCTCCGATCCATACTTTTTATACTATGACATGACTAACGCTACCGAAAACTAGCAATGTTATCTAACGAACAGCCTACTCTACACTGCGCCGCTCCATACAATGTCTTTATCACTCACAGAGGCATGGGTCTACAAGTAGGAGATAATAGAAATCTGCACGGCTCAGACGAATTGGACAACCAATAGAGACCAGTCAAAGAAATGGTACACAGCCACTCTAGTATAAAATTTTCTCTTTCTACAGCGTTTTGAAAATAGAACTTTAATCATGGACACCCAGTATGTTGGTTCATTCAATTGCCCTTGTGATTGTGAGACTTGCTTATTTTCGTCTCATGGGTTTGTCATCATTTGTGAAGAGAGAGCACTGGCATCTGTTTTCAGGATTTGTGTTTCTCTGCTGAAATTTTCGTTCAATTTCTTCATTGCTTCTTCGACATATTAACACTAACCAACAACACTGTAAGCTACAATTCTGTTTTACAACTTTCTTAATACGGCCTTGTCTGTTTAGCTCTCCCATTTGTAGTATTATTGCCACTTGGTTTTTGTAGATGTTTTACACTTCACATCTGCCCTCGTGCTTTAAACTTGCTCGTTCCAGGTTTATGAAGATCTTATTCGACCTTTCGCTACTGGGATAAAAGAAATTGTAAGGCTGCCCTCAGCAATCTCAATAAGCCTAGGGACTGGACAGATAAAATCATGGCGACCATGCCTCAGAAAAGGACAAAGAGTTGCCACATGGAATATAGCATCATGGAGTAATAAAGAGCAGCACATTATTATGGAAACTAAAATGCATCTCTGCAGTGACCCAGATAAAAATAAAAGGCGAAGGTTCAGTTGCAAGATGAAGTTACACACTTCTCTACTGTGGTGTCGATGAACATTTAAAAAATAAACATAAAATTCAAAACAGCATTTTCTACCAAGGAATAAAACTGTACAATCAATTAACAAAAGAGATTAAAGAAATTGCAAAAATTCATTTATTTAAAAAGGCAGCTAAAAAGTATCTGTTATGCAATACATTATATACATTGAAGGATTACTTAGCTAAAACAGAGTAGGGGTTTGATAAATATGTTATACAAATAAATAATAATAATGATTATAAAATATCCAACATTCAACATAACACCTTCACTTTCTGCTTTTTCCTTCTTTTTTTTCTTTCTAGAAATACTTACCCACAAGCTATGCTTTGCAAAGTACTAACACCTCTTCCTCTTTCTGAGCTCAACATCTCAATCATTATGGAGGGATGCTGACTCAGCTTTTCAGGATAGCAAAAGGGAAGTTGCAGTACAGAAAATGGCACAGAGATCATCAGCGTGTGTGTGTGTGTGTGTGTGTGTGTGTGTGTGTGTGTGTGTGTGTGTAGTGAGTGGAGTATTATGAAACAATGTGTGTATAGTGTGTGCAGTGACTGATAGTGAAATATGAGTGAACAATGTGGCATTACATTATTTAATAAATTATTTGTAAAAAAAGTATTGTATACCAGGAGTAAATCTAATGATCGTCTCCAACCAGAAGTCTGTAATATATGTGTATACGAATTAGCTTATTTTAAATTTATCTAAATTTGTAAATACTTTGGCAGTCCTATATCCTTGTAAAAAGAGATCTACGGATGAATAAAGCTACCACTACTACTACTTCTACTACTACTACTACTACTACTATTACTACCACTATCTATGAGCACATGCAGGAGAGGGATCCCTATTTCGCAGTAAGTTAAGTAATAACATTTC
Organism: Schistocerca serialis cubense; assembly: GCF_023864345.2. Taxonomy (NCBI): domain Eukaryota; kingdom Metazoa; phylum Arthropoda; class Insecta; order Orthoptera; family Acrididae; genus Schistocerca; species Schistocerca serialis. The sequence goes on from NC_064638.1 coordinate 574,247,490, forward strand.
TCGACACCTGTACCTGATATATGCTACGCGTTTGTTTCTATAGAAGGGCACTAATGTGTAATATCTTAATATTGCTTGCTTGTAACTTCTTTTAGTAGTTAAAGGCCACATTAATTTTGAATATAATTGTGACAGAAATAAGTTTCAACGTATAGTAACTGTTTCCTGCTCTGATCGATAGTAGTAACATATTGATATTGATGATGGTACCTTGATTACTGGCGAGCCAAAGATTGTAAGCCAGTACTGATGTATCATTGATGTGTATTTGTAATACATCGATCTTCAGAACGTCACTATTATTGTTGATAGCGTCCCTGATAAAAATCTTTGCCTCATGGTTGTTACACACGGGGCCCTATAGAGGGCACCATGCGTATTTTTATACGTTAATAGATTATTTTCTTTCTTTTTACTCAAGTTTAAGTTTTATATTATGATTTGGTAAAGTTTATTTGTATTTTCTATATACCTATGGTCTGGACGCAAATATTGTACACAAATAACTGTATTTAGACTTTATTTAACGAGTTTAGAGCCTTTGGTTGGCAATGATGCAATGCTGGAGACGGTGGACGGAGCTTCCGCTATATAAGTGGTACCTCAAGAATAAAGCGAGAAAACGATACCAACGCACCCGCGAACCAAGGGACCACACAAAAATGAAAAATTTGACAAGGTAGTTACAACAACGCCTTATAGAATGGAAAGCAGAAACTTGGGACGACATAATGTAATCCTTCAAGCTCCAGTCGCAAGACGAGTGGAGACCAGTCCAAAACTTGAAAGGTCAGTGGACAGGCAAGAGGGCTCTAGCGGGCAATCAAGGCATCGTATTTGACGCCCTATCGAAGACCAAACTGCTCGCGGATATTTTCGAGGAACAAAACTCCGTCCCTAAATTTGAGGTCCGCATCCGAGACGACTAGCAAAGGGATGACACGATTCTGCAGAAAACCGAAGAACTCAGAAATACAACACCAGGCATAACTCCAGAAATTCGCACACCCACCTAAATCAGAAAAGAACAGCACCTGGTCTGTATAAAATTACTGATATGCACTCAAAAACCTTTCAAGGAAACCACTGGTACTCCTCACCCGAATCATAAACAGATGCTTGCAACTAAGCTACTTTCCGTCAGCTTGGAAGAAAACCAAACTAATAGCTATTCCTAAAGCAGGGAAAGGTCCCAGTCTCCCGACCAACAACCGCCCCATAAGTCTCCTCCAAATCGTGGGGAAAATCCTGGAGAGAGTTGTACCCAACCGAATACCGAAGGCACTAAATGAAGACAACACCCTCAGAGCTGAATAGTGTGGCTTTCAGCGGAAGGTTTCAGCAGAACTTCAAGTTCTTCGGTTAACTGAACACGTATCCCAAAACATGCACCTCGAAAATTCAACAGGTGCCTTCTTTTTCGATTGAGAAAAGGGCTTCTTTAAGGTATGCCACTGACATCTAATCTTTAAAGTACTCAATCAGACAACCATTCCCGCAAAGTACACAAAACTACTAGGCATATTCCTGTCCTGCAGGCACTTCTTCGTGAAAGTCGACGGAGAAGATCCATCCGCAAGACCAATAAACGCACGCATCCCACGAGGATCTGTGCTCTTGCCGACTCTCTTCAATGTTTACGCCAACAATATCCCGTTAGTACCAGGAGTGAACATTGCCCAGTTTGCCGATGACACGGCCTTTTTTACAGGTGGGAAAAGACATCAAATAAATGTCGGAAGATTGCAAGAAGCATTAGGTATACAAAGGGTGAATGTGATAGAAGCCACTACTACATACAGAACATCAACATTTAACTAAGATGTTAAAGAATTATTTACTCCGAAGAAGAAAGCATTCCTAAAATGCAGACCCAGGGAAAGTCAACACGATTATATGGAGTATAAGGCCATTCATAATAGGCTGAACTCAGATGTCCGAAAATTAAAGAGGGGAGTGATATACGAAAGGTATGGAACGACACCTTTATGGATCACCAAAGAAAATATGGTGGATGCTACAAAAACAAAAAGTTGTAGTAAAAGGACGTAGCAAAAGTGGAAATTCAAACCACTCACCAAAGCACAGAAAATGTCAACCACATAGACTTCCCATTGGAGGAAAAATGCACAGCAATAAAAAGACTTAAAAATAGAAATCCCCAGGGCCAGATGCCATATATAATGAACTAATAAAATATGAGGGGCAACTATTAGATCAACAGCTTCATCCTTTATTGAACCGTATCATGAAGGAAGGTAGGGCACCTAGAGAATGGAAAGGAAGTACTACAGTTGCAGTGTGTAAAAAAGGAGATAAACAAGTATTAATTAATTACTGGGGAACTACTCTGCTTGATACCACCTTAAAACTATTAACATAAGTTATTAGAGACAGAATGCAGGATATAAAAATAGTACAATAATAGCGACGATCAGTAGAAACAGGAGAACAATAGATGCTATTTTCGCTTTAAGACAGATTGTGGAGAAGTCCGTAGAATTTAACAATCCAGCCTACCACTGTTTCGTTGACTTGCCAAAAGCCATTGATAGGATTAGAAAAAAAGATATACTTCAAATCTTAATCAACGAAAGAATATCAATGGGATAAGTGAAAATCTTAGAAGATATATATAAAGGTAATAAAACGTGAATTAAAACACATGAAGGATTCGCAGATGAAATTATACTATCCAAAGGAATTACACAAGAAGACTATTAACCCACTCCTGTTAACTTAATAACGGACTACATCACTGACACCGTAAGGAAGAAATTGGACTATAAAATGGGAAATAAAGTGGTAAATATTATATGTTATACTGATGATGCTGTGCTAAATGTAAATGTCGTGTGACTAGGGCCTCCAGTCGAGTAGACCGTTCGCCGGGTGCAAGTCTTTCGATTTGACGCCACTTCGGTGACTTGCGCGTCGATTATGCTGTACTGATAGCAAATAATGAGGATAAATTACAAAAGTTACCTCACCAGTTTAATAACACAACTAAGTGCAAGCAATATAACATGGGAATCTCATATAAAAAACTAAGAGTGTGGTAATATAAGAAACGCCTGTACAGTGTAAATTAGAAGTAGAATTGAAGAAGTAATGAGCTTTAATTATCTAGGGACTTTTATCACCAGCTATAAAGGTTTAACCATAGAACCGAAAAATCAAGTGACAAAGGCAGTAAGGGTAGCCGGATGCTTGCAAAACACTGTATGGAGAAACAAATCTATGACAGCTGAAAAGAAAATAAAAATACATAAAAAATGGTGCGCCTCGTTATGTGATATGCAGCAGAAAGTAGAGCTGAAACGAAATAGATAAAACAAAAGTTAACGGCAGTGGAAATGAAGGTACTAAGACAAATCTAAGGCGTAAGTACGTGAGACGGAAGAACAAATATATCGATAAGGGAACCGCGTGGAATACAAGACATAAATAAATGAACGAGGAAAAGAAAAAAAAGTGGAAGAATCATGTGTAAAGGATGGACGCCACAAAACTAACTAAAATTTGTAAACATGGATCAAAAAAATGGTTCAAATGGCTCTGAGCACTATGGGACTTAACATCTGTGGTCATCAGTCCCCTAGAACTTAGAACTACTTAAACCTAACGAACCTAAGGACATCACACACATCCATGCCCGAGGCAGGATTCGAACCTGCGACCGTAGCAGTCGCGCGGTTCCGGACTGAGCGCCTAGAACCGCTAGACCACCGCGGCCGGCAAACATGTATCACATCAAGGGGAATTACTAACTGGAAGCCCATTCAAGAAATGGGGCAGCAGGTGGTCCAGTACGACCACGGAATGGGACAAACAGGGGCAACCGTAGTCAATAGAAGAATAAGAGGATGATTGTTGAAACTTCTCTCTAAGTCAGCAAGAGACTAAGAAGACATAGTGATTTTTTTATCTTTATTCCTTTATTAAGTACGAAGTCACAACTGAATGTATCACATGTTTTCCTCATCTGATACCAAACTGATCACTTAGTACCACTTCAACTTCTCTTGTGCGTATAGTTCTATTCAGCAGTTTGCAAGGGTTTCATGTCAGAATGATCCTCCGATAGTTTCCGAAATTACTTCTTAGCACCCTCTTTGATGCTATTACAGTATATTGCTTCTCTTAAAAGCTTATGGTAAATCTTCTGTGCCGGCCGCTGTGGCCGAGCGGTTCTAGGCGCTTCAGCCCGGAACCCTGCTGCTGCTACGGTCGCAGGTTCGAATCCTGCCTCGGGAATGGATGTGTGTGATGTCCTTAGGTTAGTTAGATTTAAGTAATTCTAAGTCAAGGGGACTGATGATCTCAGATGTTAAGTCCCATAATGCTTAGAGCCATTTCAACCATTTGTTTAAATCTTTTGTTTGATATTTTTTAACCCTGGCTCCATAAATCTGCAGTTCCTGAGCTCCCAGAGATTTCAGTAACTCTGAAGTTATATCGTCCGTTACTGTTCTTTTGTTTAAGCAGAAGTCTTTCAGTGTTCTGTCAAACTCTGAGTGTTTGGGTCCTTTCGTATCAGCTTCCTACCCGTCTTATTTTTTCTTCAGTGAACAGCCCTTCGAAGTACGCTAGTGATCTCCCTGAAGGGGGTGGAGTCACATTTGATAGAGAGGGCAGATTTCAGAACGGATTTAGGATTCTGGGAGTAGGAGACTGATGACGATATGCTGTGGTAAACTGAGAAGAATATGATGTTGTAGGGTTTTCGGATGCACTGGTATAAACGACCGGCGCAGCAAAGTTAGGAATTATGGGGAAACAATGGGGCTATGCCATCGAATTTTCGATATGCTACTAATATTTACAGTTTCTTACCATGAGCAAGGAACGTCTCCCACACAAGTACACGTTTCAAACTATGTAACTTTTATTAACTGTAAACCTAATAATAAATTAGTTATTTCCTATAGGTCGCAACGTTATCTGTTCTAGAGATGTTTGTATGATATGCCTTGAGCACATGCCTGTTTTGAGCTACTGCACGTAATACGTTCGTGACATTGATGGTGGGTGGAGGCGGGCGCCGATAAATTAAACTCTCTCTCTCCGCCCGAACAGGCCATGAAGGCCCAACGCTACCAACAGGCCGCCTTGTCATCCTCAGCCCACAGGCGTCGCCGGATGCGGATATGGTGGTGCATGTGGTCAGCACACCGCTCTCCCGGCCGTATGTCAGTTTCCGAGACCGGAGCCGCTACTTCTCAATGAAGTAGCTCTTCAATTTGCCTCACAAAGGCTGAGTGCAACCTCCTTGCCAGCAGCGCTCGGCCGACCGGATGGTCACCCATCCAAGTGATAGCTCAGCCCGACAGCGTTTATCTTAGGTGATCTGGCGGAAACCGGTGGACCACAGCGGTGAGGCCGTTGGTGCCAATAAATTACACTGATACTAAATTATGGGATTGGGTTCTACCTGTTTTTGCAAATCAAAAAAAGTTTTCTTATGTTACTTCAACATTGATGATGGCAAATATGGGCTCGCATATATGGTCAGGAAAAGTTATTCAACAAGTATTTTATGCTTTGTGTAAATAGATGGAACCCAGTCCTATAATTTTTCATGCGAACGTGGCTGCTGTTATAGAATCAAAACACCAAAAGATGATAATAAGGAAGCCGTCAGGCATTCTGTACCCATCTGATTCGGTGATCAGCTGAGCACCATCGACAGCCACTGCAACGCATATTAGATGTATTCACACTGCTGGCGTTTTTACAGGCAGACCTTCCCATTTTGTTTCCCTCAAATCTGTATTGCAAACGGCATCACAACTGAGAAAAATCGAAGGTAGCTCATACCAAGCAACTGATCAGCAAATTTCAGGCTTCCATTAGCGGCAATACTCTACAAACAAAACGCGCCAATTGTTGATGTCAGTAGATTAAGGCTACGCTGACGCGCTGAGGCAATAGACCTCATTAGCTGATCGAAGCCTGGTAGAGGAAAATATTTCATTTGATTTGCCCACAGAGAGAGGAATAAGTCTTAAGTCCGTTAACAAAATCTTCAGCTTATTGTCCACAAACAATTTAATAGCATTTGGCAGCGAAATACGCAGCGATGGTGTAAGACGCTAACAATGGTGACCACCTGTCGAGCATTAAACACTGTGTTCCTGTTTGTATCATTTGAGAAAAATGGCTGGACGGAAGATGGGGTTCGAAGTCATTAGAGACGGAGCACGAGCAAAATTGGGGAAAGCTGGGTAAGGAAATCTACCACATACTTTTGAAAGGAACTATCCCAGCATTTGCCTAAAAAATTTAGGGAAACAACAGAAAACCTAAATGTGGTTGGTCAGCTAGGGATTTAAACAACCATCCTTCCAATTGCAAGGGCCATGTGTTGTGATAAATATGTTTATGTTGATCTACATTCCAATTTTCTGTACAGATTCCGGAACTCTCCGAACCGAGGCAATGCAAAACTTTTTTTGATGTGTGTATATAGAACAGCTGAAGAATAGGATACTAGTGCTAGCAAAGACAGGGGAGAGCAGGAGATTAGGAGGTATATCCAATTCCCATGCATATTTCAAATGTGTGCTTTCTCTTCCATTTAAACAAACTGAACCACAGCAAAGTGCGACTAGGTACAGCTATAGTAAATATAGAATCTGGGTCTACCAATAATAGAAGTGCAAATAGATTACATCAGAATCGCTTTAATTCCACAAAAGGTGCGCTTTTCGTCTATCGCTATCGGATTTCAGTTGCCCCATGACAAAACAGAATTACAGAACAATTAATATTGAAACGTATAAGATGAAACTTGTAAGCTGAAACCTGTATGTGACAAAACTTCTCGCTAGCTATAAATCACTGGCTTGTCTTATTTTATCTTACGTAACAGGCTGAATCAGCAAATTAAACTTCAATTCCTTTTTTTAATATGGTTCACTGTCCACACTGTAGTGCAAGGTGTGACAGTACAGGTTTTGCCAAATCTATCTTTCACTCTAATAGTGAGGATGAACTTCTTGAAGTATTTTTAAATGGATGGGGCAGTATTCTGCTAGTATATTGAACCCTTTTAATGAGACAGAAAAGAAACTCAAACTAGCCTGAACCTTTATTTAGCATTGGCTTAAATGTAAAATTATTCTTTGTATACAGTCTTTAAATTACGTAAGTTGCACTCTCTGTCTTCTTTAATGAAATATTTTAACTAGCAATGGAGGGAGATACCACATGCAGGCACTGTTAGCCACAATGAAATCTCTACACTACAATCATTACTCGTCTAGTGCTTGTAGCAAAATAAACTCAATGCATATTACCTTTTTTTCCCAAATGAACCGTCTCTCTATAAAGTAATCTTAAATCATTCTCTGTCCTCAGTTAAACATCAGGGAGGATCTCAGTTCTCTCTGCTGTACACCCACCATCCAAGCTTCATGCCCTGACACGATATCCTCTCTCCTTCATTAGCCGACAACAGCTTAGACTTCTTCACTCGCCCGAGCTCTATACAATAATACTACCACCTCTGGTAGCCAAAGAATATCCTTCACTGACGTCATCAGGTATACAAAGATGCTCATAGTGGTACATATTCCAAATATATCAAACAAACTGACATTTCTCATGATATATACATCATACATAACAATTTCTCCTAATATGTACACTTTAATAACTCCCCGCTCCCTATCAAACAAGAACTGCGTAGAATTTTTCTTGCTAATAGCAACGAATATTCAAGAAATTCGATTACAAACAAGAAATAGTAGTATTGGCATAGTATTGGCATATGAACATATGAAGGAAAGCGAAAAATACATTAAGTTGGGAAACAAATGATTACAAAATGGAACACAAAGTATTTTATATTGAAACAGTAAAAATATGAAACATAATTATAAGCACAGTTGGTAATGGCTTAATTTGAATAGCGAAATATTACAAATGTAACTCAGAATATAATGTTGTAATTAATGTTGCCAGATGAGCATCACGCAAGGCTGTGTAGTGTGTACAGTATCATAGGTACAGAATACTGACATAATAAGTACAATAACAGTACGGTATTATACATCATGGGCAAAGAAGTAAACCGAATGGCCTACAACTATTGACATAATGTCAACCAGAAAATGTTTGATATTTTTAGAAACAAGTATACTGTCTTATTACACTGAGAGGTAGAATGTATGTGGGATAGTCTTATTCACTGGGAGGTGAAAATGTTTAACCAGTTGCAAATGTCACACACGACGTTCTTTGTTTTACAGAGGATTCACAGTAGGCAGAACAACAGCAGTGCTGGCTCTTCCATCATCTACCGTTAGCTATGTTGCATGTCGTCCATATTTGATGAAAAGTAAGTCAGTGAGACAACAAGGTGCTGAACCCACATTATGGTAATGTTTGCATAGTAGGACACATGATATGGTTCACAGGCAAGCATCTCTGGTCCTCCAATAAATGAAGCAGAAATGGATATCTCAGTAACATTCCGTCTATACAAGAGCTCCTCTTAATGTAATGTGTGCGCTCATATCTTTACAATAATGAATGCCTCCCATGCTTGTCAAGAAAACATGAAAAAAATGAACAGAAATCAGATCTTATATTAAATACATTTACATTCAAAGCTGGAATGGAAGATAAATTGGATAAGTATACATGTATTGTTAAGTGCGCTGAGAACAAAATGCCTCTTGAAACTAACCTCCTTATGTCATCTTAGAGTATTTTCACTAAATCTTGAGTTTTACATATTACATAAAAATGAACATAGTATCTACGTGTAATGAAATTTATCTTATACAGTGACATCTGAAATTCTCATCGAAGTACAGTTGTATAAAACACAAACTTATGGAAAGGGAAGGCAATAATCATAATTTTGGTAAATAGTATGTGTGCACACTATCAGTACAAAATCATAGTTGCAGAGAAAAGTCAGTCAGTCGTCAGTGATGTGCATGTACTTAATCTTAAATTATAACTGACTTACTTCTCAAATGTAATACTATGTTACCATATATAAAAAAAGATCTAAACTAAATATACTTTAATTGTGAGTAGTGTGGCCATCAGCTCAATGGTAGGCTCTTACCGTCCAGAAAACTAACTATTAAATGCTGACCGAAAGAATATACGAAAGAAAATGTTATTATTTTAATATCTATTATCGAAGAACTCATGGATCAAAAGAGTGGAGAAAGAATATGTGTCGTTAAAGTTACCATCATATACATACATAAATATTTCATAATCATCTCAGTTGATAATTGCAGAACAACCTATCCATTTACTACTCTCATTGTACCAGAAATGAAGATTCCCAGTGACTAATCTAGATTTCCACAATGTTGTTGTTGTTGTGGTCTTCAGTCCTGAGACTGGTTTGATGCAGCTCTCCATGCTATCCTATCCTGTGCAAGTTTCTTCATCTCCCAGTACCAACTGCAACCTACATTCTTCTGAACCTGCTTAGTGTATTCATCTCTTGGTCTCCCTCTACGATTTTTACCATTCACCCTGCCCTCCAATGCTAAATTTGTGATCCCTTGATGCATGTCCTACCAACCGGTCCCTTCTTCTCGTCAAGTTGTGCCACAAACTCCTCTCCTCCCCAATTCTATTCAATACCTCCTCATTAGTTATGTGATCTACCCATCTAATCTTCAGCATTCTTCTGTAGCACCACATTTCGAAAGCTTCTATTCTCTTCCTGTCGAAACTATTGATCGTCCATGTTTCACTTCCATACATGGCTACACTCCATACAAATACTTTCAGAAGCGACTTCCTGACACTTGAATCTATATTCGATATAAACAAATTTCTCTTCTTCAGAAACTCTTTCCTTGCCATTGCCAGTCTATATTTTATATCTTCTCTACTTCGACCATCATCAGTTATTTTGCTCCCCAAATAGCAAAACTCCTTCACTACTTTAAGTGTCTCATTTCCTAATCTAATTCCCTCAGCGTCACCCGACTTAATTCGACTACATTCCATTATCCTCGTTTTGCTTTTGTTGATGTTCAATTGTTCTTTGATTACCAACGAAGAATATCTCCCTCCAACCTTCAACATACTTTGTAGTCTTCATCCTTGTCATCCTTGTCAGTATCCTTCCACCAAAATAACAATGATCATACACTTACATCATGACGCATATTCTCATTACTCTGCTCCAATTCATAATGCATACATGATAACACTCTTGTTTTGTTACCTGTACCCAAAACTCTACAGCGGTTCTCTTCACCACATATTTTCATCCTTTCTTTTCAGACCTGTCCTTAAATACACAATAAAACTCTTACCATTTTATACCTCGGCTTGGACCACGCGGGTTAGGAGAGCTCACGTACCTCCACTAGTTAACCCTTAAACCATCTTTCTTTATTCGCCTTGTTTCCGGTCAGTTTCTGCGCTTCGTAGGTGTCTTCGCCCTTGCCCGTGGGGGGGGGGGGGGGGGGGCTATTTCGTCATCCCCTCGGCACGGCTCCTGAATATGAGGGGCTGCTCCTAGTAATCGCAGTACAATAATTTTCTCAGTCTGTATAATCATGTTTATCGAGAGCTATCGCCGCGTCTCCAAAAGAGGGAGGAACAAAAATATAAGTCTGACCTGCCTTTTCTACAGTCGGTACCGACTGAGGATGTGTAGTGGGTGCATATAGAATTCGCTTTCAAAAGGAGCGGAATTCTGATACTCGTAGGTCGATCCTAATTTAGTTTCCTGTAGCTCGCCTAAATAATTCAAGGTGCATTCCGGGCGTGCTCTTTTGAAGTGGACAAGGATGATTTCGGTCCCCATCATTGTTCCACGCAAGATTATGTTCCATCTCTAATGACCTCATCGTCGACGGGACGATAACTCCTGAACTTCCTGCTTCCCTTCTACAATCGCCTAAATTGTATGCACAGTTCATAAATTATCACAATTTTTCTTTTTAAAGCTCATTCCCTCTGTTCTGCTCTTTCCAGCTCTTCGCATTATCATCAGTAATCGTGCTAGATGGAGACACAGGTTCTTACTCAAGGGTTATATGAACCTTGAAAACTGACAAAACTCTTTATTTTCCTATTTTTTATCAGGCGTCAATGGCAACGTAACATGGCTACATGCATGCTGCGTAAGGCCTTTAAAAGTTTTACTGTTCCAGGCTTTCCCTTTCGTATTCAACTCACAAACGGAGCAAGTGGCAAATAGATTGCCTATATGCCTCTGAACGACGCTTAATTTTCCTTACTTTCAAATAAATGGATTTTGAAAAGATCGCTGCTTGGAGCACACACGAATTACTTCTTTTTCACCCATACATGTTTTGGTGACGTTTCAGCATCGACAGAGGATTCATTTCTGTCGAACAACAGATAAAAATTACGTGATAGTGTAGGCAGTTTTGGGATTATGGTCTGCTTGTTGCTGATGAAGGATCTTTACTTATTCGAAAAAAGTTACAATAAGCTAGTAAACAAATGTTAAACATACTTAACGTAACAGTGTTAACAGGATGTAATTTATAACAGCTGCAGTGAGACATTATAACACCGCCAAGCACAGTTTCATTTAGGCCCAACATTTTCGTTCAGCACAGGTTGTGTAATATAATGTAATGTAATATAGAGAAAGCCTTTTTAGTTGCAAGTTATAGATTGTACTGCTAACTACAGATAAAAGGCAACAGCTTGATTCCATATTTGTAGATTTCCGAAAAGCATTTGACACCTGCTCCACTGTAGAGTGTTAACGAAGGTAAGAGTATGCTATATAAGTCCCCAGATATGTGAGCGGCTCGATGACTTCTTAAGTAACAGAACCCAGTATGTTGTCCGCAACGGCGAGTGTTCATCAGAGGCAATGATATCGTCAGGAGTGCCTCAGGGAAATGTGTTAGAACCGTTATTATTTTCTACATACGTAAAAGATCTAGCGGGCAGGATAGGGAGCAATCTGCGGTTGTCTTTTGATGATGCTGCGGTGTACGGGAAGATGTGGAAGACGAGTGACTTACACGAAATTCTAAACGTAGAAACATGTAAGTTAATGCAGATGAGTGGAAAAAACAAACCCGTAATGTTCGGATACAGCATTAGTAGTGACCTGGTTGATACTGTCACGTAATGTGCGCGTAACGCTGTAAAGTGATGTGAACTGGAACGAACATGTGAGGATTTTGGTAGCGAAGACGAATGGTCGACCTCCGTTTATTGAGAGAATTTTCGGAAAGTGTGGTCCACCTGTAAAGGAGGCCGCCTACAGGACGCTAGGGCGACCTGTTCTTGAGTACTGCTCCAATGCTTGCGATTCGCACCAGTTTAGATCAAAGGAAGGAATTGAAGCAATTCAGCGGCGAGCTGCTAGATTTGTTACCAGTAGGTTCGAACACCAGGCAAATGTTACGAAGATGCTTCGGGAAATCAAATGGGAATCCCTAGAGGGAAGACGACGTTCTTTTCGTGGAACACCACTGAGAAAATTGCCGTTTGAAGCTGACTACAGAACAATTCTACTGCCGCCAACATACATTTTGCATAAGAACCACGAAGATAAGATAGGAGAAATTAGGGCTCATACGAAGGCATATAGAAAGTCGTTTTCCCCTCGTTCTGTTTGCGAGTGGATGAGGAAAGGAAACGAGGTACAGGATACTCTCCGCTACGCACCGTGCGGTGGCTTGCGGAGTATGCACCAAAATATCACAGGTACTGCAAACAATAGGCAGCTATATGAACATAAGTATGTGATATTTTGTTAAAAATGTTGCGAATACAGTGACCCTACCCCAAAACTGCACATATTATAATGCAATTTTTATCTGTTATCCGAAAGAAATGAACCAGCCTCTGTCGATGGCGAAACTTCACCAAAACATGCGTGGGTGAAGAGAAGTAATTTGTGTTTTCTACTAGCACAATCTTTTCAAAAATAATTTATTTGAAAGTAACTACGAAAAAAAGGAGCTATAGCCTCAAGGGAAGTTAAGCTTCGTTGAAAGGCATACAGGCAATCTATTTGTCACTTGCTCTGTTTGTGGAATGACTACTAGCAACGCTTCTACACCACGCACTAAAAGCGTCTGGTGTCGTAGAACCTCTCTCTGGAAGTAGGCATTATTGATGTATTAGATATTTTGTTGTTATTCTAGGCCAAATGAAACTGACTCACGCCAATGCCTAAAAAATCTTGAAGTTTTTCGTAATCAGTGTGCTAAACGTTTAACCCATGTTAGTTCTGCGTAGAAAAATTTCAGAAAGATAGTTTCACGGTGGAGGGTGGAGGGTGGAGGGGGGAGGGAGGGTGATGTGGTTCCTTTCGTATTATTTGATTAATTTTTCCTGTTCATTTGTATCACACAGTCTCCAACAAAAGGATCCGCTTCAAAAGCGGTTAAAAAAAGGCGGAGGTGTAATTATTATCATTTGCAACTGAAATTGTTGTAAATATTGATTATTTTTTACTTCAAATAAAATCAAGTTCATTTGTTTTATTAGCTTAAACGAGAATTAAATTCAGGTTAAAATGGTCATTGATGGTTAACGGCGCGGTTGGCGACGAATGAGCGTGTACGTAGTTAAAGTTCGTATCAAAGAGATTATACTGTAAAAAGTTAATCGGACTTCGAATAAAATGCAAGTTGGACTTGCTAACAATGAAATAACTAACGTGGAGCGCTTACGCGCTCGATCGTTGCGTCACCAAGCAAGTCCGCTTCCAACTTAATTTAAATGGCCAGAAATTACTTGCATTACATAATTAAAACAGGAGAACTGAGGGATTGGCCAGTTTACAAATTAAAACCAGGTTTGAAACATAATGCTCCAATTACTGTTGGAAAAACGTTACAATGAATGCACTTGCACCCGTGTCGTGCCGCTATCGGAAAAGTAAGAAGGAAACAATCTCATGTTGCCTTTTTCGTGGACAAAACGATTACAACTTCGCAGAACAAAGATTAACATCACATGAGGGGCAGTTGTTAATAATCCAAAGACTATGCTTTTTTATAAGGACGCTTAAAAAATATTTCGTACTGTTTTTTTTTTTTTTTTTTTCTAATTGCAGCTGCCATAATTCCGCAAACATTTTATCAGAAAGAACATTAGGAATTATAGCATAGGAGTCCATAAGCAGGAATATTACTTGACATCATTATTACCAGTCCTTTAATGACTGTTCAGTCAGGCAAAATAGTTCACCTTTGTGGTTTTAACAAAAGATACGTTATTTTGAGGGATGTATGTTTGGCGCTTCTGTCTGGGGAGCGGCATCCTCTCGGTGCACGTCTGTTCTCGTTACACCGTTGCTCTGACAACTTTTGTGTTCTTGATTACGCATTCATCTGAAGATATGGTCAATAATTATAATTCCAAGCAGTTATCCGTAGCTTCCAAGCAATTAATAATTTTCCGTAAATCTGTTAACATTTAATTACTCAGCAAAACAAATGTCTTCCATTTGCTATGTCCTTCATCATCCTTCGTAACATTGTCAGCTCGCACTGCAGATCCAGTCTGACACATAAGGTAACCGGAATTTCGCTGATTCTCGACCACGCTGTATCAGCGCTGTCAGCGTCCACCTGACATTTCCTGACATCCGAAGGAAAGGAAAACAGCTGTGGAGTTGTACCTTGAGGTCACTGAGAACGAGGCACGAGCCTCGATTACATATACAAGGATGCCGGAGGAGACAGACCGTGACTTTGAAAGAACAGCATCTCGCAATTCGCTGTAAGTATCCCATGAAAATGCCAGTAAACATACGTCAGTATGGCTGGCCTGAATACTGAGCCCCATGCCTCCCAAATGCGAATCGATTGCCTTAACAGTTGCAACAGTTCCTGCTGAGAAACGCGAGAGACCTTTAGAAACGTCTCCTCACGTGCTACAAGTAAGTCATCTAGGTTTAGAAACGTTTAATAGTGTTCCTTATAGCTGCTACCACGAAACATACGAGGCTTGTACCGAAAATAAGAGCCAGTTCTTTAACGAACACCACAAAATAAACGAATCGAAACTTTATTTTGAGAGCTACTAGTATTTTCTTTCACGTAATTCTCTTGGGTCTCCAACCGGGTGTAGTACCGTGGAACGAGTTTTGTTTAAACTATCTGCAGCAATTTCAACCATTAGAGGTTTCAATCAATCAAAAAATGAATTCAATATACTAAATTATTCAAACAATTTCTTGAACTGTGATAGTGATAGTCACTGAGTTAGAGGTGTCAGGGATGATAGGGGAGGAGGAGCTCGGAGTCTATCGAAGAGTTCCTATCCAAAGTTCCGGGTCATCTCTACAGTATTGAGTGGGAGTGTGTGGGTGGGCTATATGCGAAATCAACACAGTTCCAAATCAAAACTTTCACATCGTCTGTATTTTACATAACACCTCAGGTGATAAGATTCTAAGGAATAATCTACTTTCGTCACAAAAATGGCTCTAAGCACTATGAGACTTAACATCTGAGGTCATCAGTCCCCTAGACTTAACTACTTAAACCAAACTAAACTAAGGACATCACACACATCCATGCCCGAGGCAGGATTCGAACCTGCGACCGCAGGAGCAGCGCGGTTCCGGACTGAAGCGCCTAGAAACGCTCGGCCATTGGGGCCGGACAGTCTATCAATAACCATCAGATACGCTGCAATAATTAAATAAAGGAAGGCAATATTAATCTAAAGCTACGAAGACTGGAAATGGGCGCGGCCCACTTGCTACCCTATAATTATCCACTTAGAATTTTTTGCTATGTCTTTTATCACCTTGTCACGGACTTGACGCTAAACGTAGTCTTCTTTTCTTCCTTCGTTTCATATTACGCTGCCTGACAAAAGCAGTGAAGCAATAAGAAGGGGAGAACGAAACGAAATCGAACTTCACGGGTAGAGAGGATATGTTATGTTATCGCAATGATTCCAAAATCGAGTCAACTTGACAAACAACTTGGCAGTATGAGCCGACTTATCACTATGGCATTGCTACCCGTCTGGCTTGGATGCATGCACTGATTCGGTTGGGAAAGGTGTCATAAAACCGTTGTACCTAGAGCCGCTCGGCAACAGCGACCGGCTCGTCACAACAAAATATAACTGATTTTTACGCTGATGAGCCAAAACATTTTGAATCGACTGTCCACTGTCCACCACGAGGCAGAATGACACCTGGTAGCGTTGCAGGCACTTGACCCTGCAAGGGAAGTATACAGGGTGTTCGTTTCAACTTGAGACAACTAAATACGTAGAAAACGACGTATAGTACCAGTTCTAGGTGAAAGGTTAATACTAACAAAGGGTACACCTGTCTGTGCTACAACTGTCCATCCCCTAACCATCCCTCCTGCGTGGGCGGGGCCATCTTTGTATTTTCAAATGAACCCCCCCTCCCCCCCCCCCCCATTTTATCACATATTTGGATTCAGTGCCAAATAAGTATTTACGTCTTATTCAACCCATTGTTTTGCAATCGTGGTAGATTGTGCTGTAATGGACAAGTATCAAGTGTGCCTCTTTTTGAAATTAAGAATCGACGCACTTGATTCGTAAACTTAGTGTTTTATCGGCTGATATTTATGTTAAATTTACTTTAATGCTGCAGGTTTGATTGTACAGTACAATTTATTAGCCGTTTCAATGTGTAGTTAGAAACCATGTTTAGCGTGATCCAGGAACAACGAAGTGTGTTATAGTTTTATGTTGCCATCGGGATGCTTGATTTCGTTGAGTCCCCTTGCGTCTCACCACTGGAGCGCTTGATTTCGGTGAGCATCCATGGCTGGTGTACCTGTTGCTATCACTTCGTGGACGTTTTACCTTACGACAATGGTGTGGTTTGTATTCCGCCGGTAGCTCCGTAGTGGCCAGCGCGAGACACACGGCGGTTGGAGATGGAAGCACACACCGAAATCAGTCACCCTGGTGGCTAGGTTCGAGGGCGGCCACCGAAATCAAGCATTCCGATGGTTTGGGGACTCACCACAATCAACCCCTAGGGAATAGAAAACTACCTTACCACGTAAGTAGCTTATTTGGCAGAAATATCAATGTCTAGCCATATTATTTGCACCTTACAATCATATTTCCAACACTCAAGTAACGTTTGAATATCAGCATCAACCGTTAGAACACAGAGGTTTAAATTTACATTGTAAATGAAATGTAGCATCAGATGTGTCGGTTCTTAATTGCAAAAACAGGCACTCCGTCTACAGGCCACAAGTGGCCCATCGGGACCATTCCACCGCCCGTGTCATACTCAGCTGAGGATGCGGACAGGAGGGGCGTGTGGTCAGCACCCCGCACTCCCGGTCGTTATGATGGTTTTCTTTGACCGGAACCGTTACTATTCGGTCGAGTAGCTCCTCAGTTGGCATCACGAGGCTGAGTGCACCCCGAAAAATGGCAACAGCGCATGGCGGCCCAGATGGTCACCCATCCAAGTGCCGGCCACGCCCGATAGCGCTTAACTTCTATGATCTGACGGGGACCGGTGTAGCCACTGCGGCAAGGCCGTTGCCAATTGCAAAACCAGACACGGTTGATATCTGCCGATTACAGTGCCATCTACGACAAATGGGAAACAATGGTCTCAACTGGTCGTATGTATGTTTTCGCGTAGAATCAGAATATGCTAGAAAATGGGAGATTCCCATTTGAAAATACAAAGTTTACCCCGCCTACACAAGAGAGATGGTTAGGAGGTGGCCAGTTGTAGCACAGACAGATGTACCCTTTACTAATATTAACTTTTCACCTAGAACTTTTTTTTTTCTTACTGTGCGGCCTTTTCGAGATATTTAGTTGTCCCGAGTTAAAACAAACACACTGCATGAGCGAAACAGAGAAGCCTAAGGAATCGTTCTGGTGAAAATGCGGACCGCAAATGGAAAAATTCACTGACGAAGGCAACTTTGACAAATGGCAAATTATTATGACGGGGAGCCTGGGAACGAGCATCTTGGCTGTTAATATCTTGAGTATGTGTGGAATGTGTTTCAAGGGCGGTGAAACCACGAGTAGCCGATAAGGTGTTGGGAGTAGACGTCTGTTCTCAGGGCGTGGACACCGGAGGTTTCCCCGCTGTGTAAAGCAAGACAGGCTGCGATCAGTGGCAGATCTGACAGCAGAATACAATGCTGGCGCAGGCAAAAGTGTTCTCAGACCACACTGTTCAGCGCATTTTGTCGAAGCCGGATCTCCGCAGCAGATGATCCCTACATGTTCTCATCATGACACAATGACACCGTCAATTACTATTGCATTGGTCTAATGAATCGTATCACCTGGAGGGATGAATCCCGTTTGCTTTTACACCAATTCGTTGGTTGGTGGCGACCGGATACCCCGACATGGAGGAGAATGACTGCTCAAAACATGCACAGCGCGACGGCCGCAAGCACGCAGGAGCAGCATTACGCTATGGCCGACATTCATCTGGATTTCCATGGGACCTCTTGTAGTAATCAAAGCACCATGACAGTTGTGGAGTAATTGGACATTATTCAGGACCACCTGCATCCCTTCATGAATGAAATTTTCACTCTGCAGCGCAGTGTGCGCTGATATGAAACTTCCTGGCAGATCAAAACTGTGTCTGCCGGACCGAGACTCGGACTCGGGACCTCTGTCTTTCGCGGGCAATTGCTCTACCAACTGAGCTACCCAAGCACGACTCACCAACCGTCCTCACAGCTCTAATTCCAACAGTACCTCGTCTCCTACCTTCCAAACTTCGCAGAAGCTCTCCTCAGTTGAAAGAGCACTTGCCCGCGAAAGGCAGAGCTCCCGAGTTCGAGTCTCGGTCCGGCACACAGTTTTGAACTGCCAGGAAGTTTGCATCCCTTCATGTTTGACAGCGATGGCATCCTCCAGCAGGATAACTGTTTGTATCACAAGGCCAAAATTGTGTAACAGTTAATTTTAGGCTCATGATAGTGAACACACAATGATGTCTTGGCCACCAAATTCGCCTGATGGGAATCTGATGAAGCATATCTTCTACTCTATCAAGCACAATCTCTGTGCACACATATTACTGGCCCGTCATTTACGAGAATTGCGTGCCCTGCGCGTAGACATTTGGTGTCACACACCTCCGCAGACCTTCCAAGGACTTTTCATATCCACGCCATGCAGAATCGCTGCTGTGTTGCATTTCAAAAGTATGCCGACAAGCTGCTAAGCTCATCAGCGTATATCCATGCAAATTGTATCTATTTGATTCTTTTTGGTTTTTAGGAATCTCAGTTACGCCACTTCATGGATTTTTCAAATTCACACACATGGAAGATATCCACTTTCCATCACGGTCATGAGTTGCGGAAACAGAAGTGTCTCCATTCCTCTACCTACATCTGCATGTATACCCAGCAAAGCTGTTATGCAGTACGTGGCAGAGGTCACTCTGTACCAATATTAGTGACTTCATGCCTATTTCAGTCACGTACTGAGCGACGGAAAAATACTAGATGTTTATCTAGGTACCCGTTCTAAGGTCTCATGTCTTGTTCTCATGATCCGTATGCGAGATACGTTGGTGGCTGCAGAACGGACGCACAGTCTTCTTCGAATACAAATTTTCTAAATTTATCCAGTAGAGTTTCCTCAGAGCGACATCGTCTTTCTTCCAAGTTCCCCGAGCGTTTCTGTAACACTTTCATATTGGCTACAAGTACCGTCCTGTTAGAACCACATCTTTCTGAATTTGACCGATGTCGATTGTCATGCCTGCTTAAAAGGACTGAAACAGTACAACACTACACTAGAATTAGTCGCAAAAGTGTTTCGTGTGCAATTTTCTTGACAAATGCACTGAAATTTCCAAGAGCCCTTCCAACAAATATAAGTCTTTCGGTCGCCTTTCCTACTATTGATATTATATGATTGCCCATTTCATAACAATTAATGAGACTGAGGTTTTGTCTACCACAGTTTCCATATTTTTTTTTCAAACAATACTATCTCTTTGGCAGCTATAAATGACAGGAGTAGTTGTTTGCTTCTGCCCAGTTCTGAGATTTTTCGGCACCATTTTGGCACAAACCTTTCGCACGTGCAAAACTTTACTCAAAATTTGATGTACAGTGTAAGTGTTTAAGTTTAACAGTTCACCCATCACCCTTATTGTTACACATCTATCTGATCTCACAATAGACGGCGCGCGTTCGACGTTTTCGTTGGTTGATTTAAGGTGAAAGTCTCTCTGAGCGAGTTTCATCTTCAACGTGTTCTCTGCCTTTCAAAAATTGTTTGTGCCCGGGAAAACTTGTGCTCTCGATAGGGAATGTTGTCCATCGGCCTGTTTCAACTTTTCAAAGATCACACATGCGGATTCCAAAAATGTATCACAAAACTTGATGGCATAACTTTCGCCTAAATTCCGCTGTTCCATTTTCGTAACACAACAAAAAAACTAGTTCCGTAATGGCGGTCTCAAAACTCGTGTGACACCTGCTCGGAGCCGAAATTCCGATTGAGCATCTGGAAGGGATGAACACACCGGTCTACACAAGCAGAACAACACAGTGTTGTCAGACCGCTCGCAGTGTTGTCAGTCTCATTACTTTTCTCACACGTCTCGTATACTGCCTGACAAAAACTGTGAAGCACCCAGAAGGGGGAGGAGGAAACAAATTGTAACTTCATAAATGCAGAGTGTATGTGATCTTATTTCGCTATTTGAACTTGACAGTATGAGCCCATTTATCAGTATGACGTTGCATTTCCTCTGGCCTGGATGCATATAGCATCGTATCTTTACCTGAGGCAAGCTCGCCAACAACTGTTGTTACTGCACTTTGATGCCCTGGATACTAGCAACGGGACGTAGTTGACATCTGAGCAGGTCCCAACCATGTTCCATGGGGAATATATCTGCGGATCTTGATAGCGACAGGAGTACCTCAACATCATGCACACAATTCATAGAGACACATGCCTTGTGTGAACGAGCATTGTTCTCTTGAAAAATGTCACCACAATAGTGTCGCATGAGAGGGTAACACGTGATGATGCAGGAGATCCATGACGCACCATTGTGCTGTCAGAGTTCCCCCAACCACTACCAGCCATGATCTGAAGTGGTGCTTGATGACTCCCCAAACCATTAAGCCAGGAGTAATTCCGCCATGCCTCTGCAAAGCATTGGAAGAATAGGACCTCTCTCCAGGTCGCCGTCATAATCGCCGACTAAGGTCATTCGGTTAATACTGAACAGCCATTCATCACTGAACACAATGGGAAGCCATTCATCAGTAGTCCATCCTTCCCAGCCACAGTACCACTCTAAATGCAATCGTTTGTACTGTGGTGTTAATGGCTGCCTAGGCATGAAGCGATAGTTCCGTCTGACTGCCGCTAGTCTCCGACCTGTGGTTCAATTTGACAGAATGTTGCAAGGGAGCCCATTACACACTCTCGGATGGCAGGCGCAGATGTAAAGCCGTTTCGACGTGCTTCGTGCACAATACGGCGAGCCCCTCTTGTGGTGGTCAGACGTGGTTGGCCAGAATCTTGACGAGTATGCCTGGCCCCTTATTTCCATGCAGTCCAACATCACGCCATTGTCACATCAGAATGCCCTAAAAATCTGGATACTTCACGATTCGACGAGCCGGCCAAATTCAGACTCACAATGAGTCTCGTTTTAAACTCCGCCAGGTGCTGATAATGCTGTCTCACATGGGTATGGAGCATCGCCATGTCTTTCATAGTGATCACTCATCGCCTGACACTGTTCACGTCCCTTACGTACCACACCAGGCCCACTAACAATATTAGACATGAACAACACTAATTCAAGTGTTCGACCTGTCACTGAGGATTCTAACCCCAATCGTTCAGACACTGGATGGTTGTAATTATAGTGCAGCTACTCATGGAGATCCAGTGTGGGCTGTAATAATCGTATTCCAGCAAAACTTGGTAGATAAGTTATTGTGTTAATCTGGAACCGATTTATGTTGAAAAAAATTACTTCCAGTTAGGCCACAGGTGCATATCTGGCGCTGTACAGCATCTCGTCGACGACTCTGGTGCTCATATTGAAAAAAAATGTGTAAACAGCGATAATAATAAAATCAACTAAGCATTTGTCTCTTGTTTGACCCATGTCCCATTGCCAATCAGTTACATATGGAAACATTCCTGTACGTCTTTCTTGCATTGACAGTGCCAGTTTGCACGTGGTGGCCAAAATTGGACCAATATATATATATATATATATATTTCTTTTCCTCCAGCACAAATCCGTTCTGCGTTAACACATTAGAGTAGCTACCAAGTTTCGCTGCCATACAGTAATTACATTCCGCCTCAGAATTCTGTGAGTAGCTGCTCTTTAATTATAACTACCCAGTACGTGCTGATATAGTGTATGTGTAAGGAGTCACATTGGCATCCGAGTATGTCTGCTTGGTAGCTTCACATTTTTTTCTCAGGCAATGTGCTTACACAACGTGACATGTGACATGCTCAAGAAGTTCACCACTAATCCTGATCAGATATTGTCTCGTTGTTTTTCTTCGTTATAGGCATTATCTCGCATTTGCGAATTTTAGCCGGCCGGACCGCTATGGTCGCGGGTTCGAATCCTGCCTCGGGCATGGATGTGTGTGGCGTCTTTAGGTTAGTTAGGTTTAAGTAGTTCTAAGTTATAGGGGACTGATGACCACAGAAGTTGAGTCCCAGAGTGCGCAGAGCGATTTGAACCATTTACGAATTTGAAAGAGAATTGATATTCATTCTAAATGCAATTTTGTGAAAGTCCTTCTACGTTTAGTTACAATCGTCCAATTTGAAGAATAACATCGTCAGCGAGAAATCGTTGCTATAGAAGCGACCCAAACATTCGGAGTCAGTCGTGGCCCTTCATGCTTTGTGACCATCTCCCAACACTTCAGGGAACGTAATAGTTCGGTGCATTACTCTCCGAAAAACCTGTTCTCATTGCGCAGAAATTTGCATAACTGTGGCCTATTTTTGCAGCACTTTATCGTTGACACACTGAACGAGGCTTTCAAACATTTCATAGTTCACAGGCAATTAGAACGGCACTGTGCACTTGAGAAATCTAATCGTCCACGACTGTAACTCACACACAGGTGGACAGTTATGTTCGTTATCACACAAAAAGAAAACAAGAACAGTTTGAGGAACCTTGGTCACTACAGCGCACTAGCGTCCGTCCATACTTCTGCGCATGCGCAAGCTTATCGCCGCAGATAGGCACATTTTCTAGATAAGGCGCTTCCTTTGAGGAGTGCCTCGTGTTAACTGGTGTAAGAGTACATCCCGCAGCAAGTGTGCCTCTGGCACAGGCGAACAGAGCGTGCGGCGCAACAGACCAGCTGTTGCGGCTGGGCTGACCTTGGCGTGGCAGCTTCCCAGCTGAACGCGAGACGGAAGGCTTGGGAAATCACTACCTGGCTGTACAGCCGCGGCCTCGAAGGCGCAGAACTTCAGCGTACCTACGCCTTTCTGTCGTCTGCACCATCCAAAATATTGTAGTTAAGCAAACGCTTTCCATCGGTCTGCTCGTGATTAAGGATTATTTAGTTATTTCTTATTATGAACCCTATGTCAATTATTGCAGCAGCGTCTCTTCAGCACCATACTGTAACACTTCGTTAGAATACACCCGTGTGACAGGAATAATTCCATCTTTCAAACAGGCTAAGAACTTCACAATCTCAGTTTGTGCAAATGCTAACAGAAAGTTATTTGAGCTAATATACGAGTGCTGGAACTTAAATAGCGGCAACTATTTATTCACAACCGATAGAAAAGAGATACGTGTTTGCACCTGTTACTGTCCTTCAAAGCAGTCACCAGCGTTGTGTAGAACCCGTTGCCAGCGATGTGAAAAGTGTAGTATACCGTTAGCAGAGGCTGTTCTGTTGATGGTGCGAATGGAGCGGTCTAAAGTTATGGTGATTCTCGTGTACGACTGTGATGGTGTTATCCTAACGCATTACGTTCCTCCACGGCAGACCGCCAATGTGCAGTATTACTGTTCGTTTGTGGAGCATCACCTGCGACCAGCTCTGCGAAAGAAGCGGCGACACTTTCTGCGCGACCCACCCATCATTTTGCACGACAATGCGCGGACGCATATAGCCCAAGCTGTGGCCGCTCTGTTCGGTCGATGGGACTGGGAAGTACTGCACCATCCACCATACTCCCCGGTCTTAGGTCCTTGTGACTTTGATTTGATTCCGAAGATGAAGCAACCACTTCGTGGCATTCGCTTCAGAACTGTTCCAGAGATTCGACACGCAGTAGACCGCTCAAATCGCAGCATCAACAGAACAGGCTCTGCTAACGGTATACAACGCCTTCCACATCGCTGGCAATGGGTTCTACACAACGCTGGTGACTACTTTGAAGGACATTAACAGGTGCAAACATGTAACTCTTTTCTATCTGTTGTGAATAAATAGTTGCCGCTATTTAAGTTCCAACCCTCGTAGTCTTTTGCGACTATAATAAAAATCTTATTCAGACCATACACTTCTCTTCTTATTTTAAAGCATCTCCAGTGCTCACCATAACAATACGGTTTTTCTACAATTTGTATGCTAGGAAACTAACAGTTCTCATGCTTTAACTAACTACTATAAACAGTATTAAATTATTACCATTACTCAAGGTTCTTTTGTTTCTTACTTCATTTTTACCGATCTTGTACCCGCATGTCTAAGATTTGTCTGTACAGCATTTTCATTAACCGAAATATACCGATTATTTGCAGCTACTCACAGAGGTCCAGTGTGGATTGTAATTACCGTACGGCAGCAAAACTTGGTAGATATGCTAATGCATTAATACGGAACCGATTTAGACTGTAAAAAAAATAGTGCCAGTTCTGGCCACCAGGTGCAAATCTGGTGCTCTGAATGCAACAAAAACGTATAGACATCTTTCCACGAGTAAAGTATTAGGAACGGGACGTAAAAGTTCAAACAGGTGAGAAAGGCATAATGTTGATTTTACTATTTTACTGTTATACAATTTCTTCAATATGGGCACCGGAGACGAGATGCTGCGTCCACAGAATAAAGCGATCAACAGTTGGTCGCAGCAGTTCCGGTGGAATCTGAGTAACGTGTTCCTATATACTGGCCTTCAGATCAGGTAGAGACCGAACGTGTCCCTGCTAAACGGGCGCTTTTAGATATCCCCAGAACGAAATGACACGTGGGCTGAGTTCAGGTGATCTTGCAGTCCGTCATTCTGCAAAACCTTTGGTAATAACAAGTTCGTGGAAGGTTGCACTAAGAAGATCTTTCACTGGACGAGCGACATGAGTGTTACCCATCTTGCATGAAAATAGCGGTTTCCACACCGTTGCGCCCTTCTAAAGCAGGAATCACATGCTGTAAAACGAGCTCTCGATAACGTTCAGGCGTCACGGTAACCCTGACACGTCCACTGTGTGCCTTCCCTTTAAAGAAGAATGGACCGAGCGTAAAGGTGCTTCTGAATGCGCACCATACCGTCTTATATGCCGAGTGCAATGGCTCTTCCTTCACAATCAGCGATTCAGTAATAGTCCAAATTCTGAAGTACTGTATATTCACTGCAACCCGTAGTGTAAAATGTACCTCTTCACTCCACAGAACATTGTCCAACCACATGTCATCAATCTCGATCCGTACCAGAAACCGAAGAGCAAATTCAGAACGTTGCTGCAGATAATGCAGTTTCAGTTCGTGCGACGTCTGGGTCTTGTAAAGCTGTAAAATAGACCGCAGAACTTTCCGTACTGTTGACCATGGGGTGGACAATTCTCGTGACACTACACGAGCATTAGCCCTACTTCGGGCAAGTACTGTATGGTCCGCTAGAGCAGCAGCAACCTAGTCAAGAACTTCCACCGGGATAGGACGCCTTCCTCTTCCAGGTGTCATACCAAGCTCACCCCTGTTTTCAAATTTCATTATCATCTTCTTTAAACCATTTAATGATATCGGGCTTCTCCTCAAACTTTCCAGTCAGTGATACTCTCTCAATATAGTATTTTAGTTGCTGCCGTTCAGATAAAACAGTTTCACTAACAGTGCACAGTCCCTCTTCTCGATAACCATACTGTCCACTCACGTTATGGCTTGTAAAATGACATCACGGATGTCATAGCGTCATACAAACGGTGTACAGCGCCAGATTTGCACGTAGTGGCCACAATTGAATTAATTGTTTTTCCAGCCTAAACCGGTTCCTCATTGCCGCATTTGCATATCTACTTAAGCTTCGTTGCCATAAGATAGTTACAGCCCACACTGGACCTCCGTGAATGGCGGCACTTCAACTGTAACCACCCGGTATTTACGTTTTTGTGTTGCTTACGTCCATCATCATTTCGTTTACTTTGTTTTGATGTTGCGGGCTGCGATCGTCTTTCGTTTTCTTGGTAGTGGGAGCGTCCGTTATTGCTGTGTGTGTGTGTGTGTGTGTGTGTGTGTGTGTGTGTGTGTTTTACGACTGGTGTGTGTATGTGAGTGAGTGAATGAATGAGTGAGTGTGTGTGTGTGTGTGTGTGTGTGTGTGTGTGTCTCGAAACACACACACACACACACGCACACCAGTCGTAAAACACACACACACACATGGTGTGGCTCCTTTCGTTCTCCTCGATGGCTCGACAGACTGATACGTCCATGGCGACGCCGTACGTAGAGTCCTCACAGGATACGGTGGCCAATGCGCAGTTGCCAATGTTCATCCAAAGTGCTGGGCGATTTCATTTGTCTGTTTGAAAGGGGATGCCGACAGTGTTTTGTCACCTTTCTCCTGGTCTGGATGACAGAATCGAGGCGCCCGCCCTGCAATCTTTCTCAAACGATTTTACAGAAACTATTCAGTAAACAAAATACCCGCCAGGATAGCCGAGAGCGTTAATGTGCTGCTTCCTGGACTCGGGTGGGCACGCCGGCCCCGGATCGAATCCGCCCGGCGCACAGTGGGCCAGAATTTTGAAAACGTGGCCAAAAAGGAAAAAAAAAAAGTTTAAAGATGGGGATTTTGGACTATCAGGTTGACAGCAGCAATGCTGGGACAACTGAATGCCGGCTGTGCGGACGACCAGATGTTCATTTGTTCGGTAATATCTCAGGTCAAATGCGGCAGTTCATTGTTAGCGTGCGCGCAGCTGGCCAGGCTACAAAAACAGTCGTGTTGTTGAAGGAAGTTATTTATGTTTTGTGCAAGTGAAACCAATACTTTCAATATGGAATGTATTCCAGGAGGTATGTACTAGTGAAAAAACACTTATATCACTATTAAATCATCAATTATGCACGTTTACATTTCAATTAACGTACTACAGGGAAATGAATGACAAAATCGTAAAATGCGCTTAAAAAATAGAGATAAGTTATCGAATTCCACGACATTCCGCTTTCTTTTGCGCTGTGTACGCAAGTATATATTATTACCTTTCTAAATTAAGCTTCAAATCCTGCGACTAGTTGCGACTCTGGCTTTGAGCCACGTTTTAAGCGACACTTGCAAAATGTCATTGTTCAGACATCTTCAAAAATGACAGTAGAATCAATTAATTATGAGTTTTATTTGTACAATTTAAATTACAATCGACACGTAGAAGCATTGTAAAGAATAAAATAATTAGAAAAATGACGAAAAGTGTAACACAGATTTTTTTTAAATTTCAGTTTCATCTGATCCAGCGTATTCCAGAATCGGATTTTCGAGGAAAGATATTTTTCTAATAACAAAAGAGTGTTTGTCAAATGATTTGGAAGGGGTCATAGAACATTTGGAAAGGTCGTTGACAGAAAAAAGTGGACATAGAATTAAAATTCCCTATGATATGAGGCCTACCATTTCGATTTTGTTAACAAAGGTAAGAAGCAAGTATAAGGAAGCAACTCGGCGACAAGAATATTTTTTCAAGAAGAACGAAACCTGGTTAGATACAATAGTATATATTCCGATTGATTCGAAACCTGCAAGTGTAACTAAATCAACAGGCCGACCTGCCACAAAATTTGAAACATTATCTGATAGGTTTAAAAGAAGGAGAACTGAGGAGATTCGTACGAAGTTCAGTCCTGTCGAATTATCGTTCGCCGCGCAAATGAGTCTTCGATCTTCGGGGCACCCAGATGCTGCGAAGATTGTGAAAGACGTCGCACTCTCAAGTCCATCCAAGGTGAAAAAATACAAGGCAGGCTTGCGATTTTCAACATCATCGCCATCCTCATATGATGCAAATGAAGGTCTAGCACTCCTTTTCGACTTGAAATTGTCAAAAGAATCTTACCAGCATTTGAGAAATGGGGCTAAAGGAAAGGGCTTAAACACACTATATCCACCGTATTCAGCTGTTTTGGTAGCAAAAAAAGCTTGCTGCCCTCCAGACGTAACCCTCACTTTTACCGAATCAAAAGCTGAGGTACGGTTGCAAGCTTTGTTAGACCACATTGTTCAACGTGTTCTACTGCTGAAACGAGACGATATTTTACATATGAGTGATTCGAAAATGTCTAACATGGCCCTTATTTGTAAGTGGGGCTTTGACGGAACCTCCGGGCAAAGCATATATAAAATGAAGTTTTCAGATTCGAGTATTTGAGATGCAACTTTATTTTTCACTTCGCTTGTTCCACTGAAATTTGCAGGTGTAAATGAAGGAACTAAAAAAGAAAAGATCTTATGGATTAATCCGAAGCCGTCTTCAACCCTCTTTTGCAGACCACTGAAGTTAGAATTTACAAAGGAAACAGAGCAAACGTCTTTAAATGAGAAAGCGTATTACGACAAACAGATCGAACAACTCCAGTCATTCGAAACAGTTATTCATGGGAAAGACATTTCCATTAAATACAATTTAAGCATGACCATGGTAGATGGTAAAGTGTGCAATGCTATCACCAACACGAAATCTGCGCAACGGTGCTATCTCTGCAAGGCTACGCCTGCCCAAATTAATAACATTGACGATATTTTGAAAAAACAAGTTACCGCCGATTATCTGCAGTACGGACTACCAACTCTTCACGCCTGGATTCGATGTTTTGAATGTCGTATTCATTTGGCATACCAAATGGAAACAAAAAAGTGGCAGGCACGTAAAGCAGAAGATAAAGAGGAAAAAGCAATACTGAAAGCCAACATTCAAAAAGCTTTCAAAGAGCAGCTTGGAATTGTAATTGACATGCCGAAACAAGGGTTTGGCAGTACGAATGACGGAAACACCGCTCGACGTTTTTTTTGAAAACATTCCAACATCAGCGCTGATAACTGGAGTTTCCGAAGAACTAATCCACCGTTTCCATATAATTTTGCAGACGATTTCGAGCGGACGTCAGATCGACGTTGAAAAGTTTCGAGCATACGCCTTAGCATCTACCAGGCACTACGTGAAAGAATACCCCTGGTACAACATGCCAACAGCAGTCCATTGATTGTTGATTCACGGTCCAGACATTATTTCTTCGGCCATTTTACCCATCGGTCAACTATCGGAGGATGCTCAGGAATCAACCAATAAGTTGATAAAGCAATATCGCCTGAGTTTTTCTCGAAAGTTTTCAAGAGTTAAGACTATGGAAGACGTGTTCAGGAGATTGTTGGCAACGACAGACCCCTACGTTTCTTCCTTACGCAAATCTTCGCCGAAGAAACTAAAGAGTTTGTCGCCAGAAGCCGTTGCCCTCTTAGTTCCTGTGGCGGAAGACTATGAAGATTCAGATGCAGATGCAGATAATGAGGAAACAGTGTTTGAGGATGATGACGATTCAGTTGAAGCAGAAGATGAAAAAGAATAAGAAAATGAAAACTTGTAAATTAAGTTATAAAAATTTTACAAAATAAATAATTGTAATTAAAATGAAATAATTTTTTGTAATATTTTACACCATCTTGTAACCTATATTTGGTCCTTTCTGCAAGTTTTCCACTTTTTTGGTTTATTTTTTAAGCATTAACTACAATAACCCCTAAATACTGACTTTTATATGAATAAAAATATATAAATATAAATAAATAAAAAGACATAGATTTTGACTGCCATCTTGGATCCACCATTTTTAAATTTTTTGAACTCTGTCATCATCAGTAACCTCGATAATTCCCTAAAAATTACTTTTATATGTAAAAAATGATAGTAGTGTACGTAGAGCCTACCATCTTGGGTCTGCCATTTTGTTTTTTTTCACTTTTTGATATCATATTCTTAATCAGAAACTCCGTAAACCCTTACATACTAAGTTTGGTACAAATTGAACAACTACTTATATTTTGACCAGCTTTTTGGGATTCTGACCCACTGTGCGGCGGATTAACGACGACGGTCCGTGTGCCCGCCAGACTGGACGTGGGTTTTAGGCGGTTTCCCACATCCTACTAGGTGAATAACGGGCTGGTCCCCACGTCCCGCCTCAGTTCCACGACTCGCAGACATTTGAAACATATTCGCACTATTTCACGATTTACACTAGACGCCGACAGCTGGGGTACACTAATTCCGTCCCGGGGGGTATAGGGTGGCGGTAGGAAGGGCATCCGGCCACCCCTTAAAATAAACCATGCCAAATCCGTACTTAACCCTACCGACCCTGCGCACAATGTGGGATACAGGCAGTAGCAAAAGAAGAAGAAGATTAAGTAAACAAAATACTTTTTGCATTGCTTATAGCTTTATTTGTCACGTTCACGATGATGTTTCCATCAGTTCGTTAATGGACAGAGTTGCTATGATATTTAAATAGAAGTAACACACTGTGCGAAATTCGAAAAAGTTCGCAATGGAAAGTAGGGATCGCTGTGATTTTGCGTTTGGTGCACGTTACATGATATGTTGCTGTGTATGAAATCTAGCTAACATAACGAATTTTTAATAATACTTGGGTGGAGGTCTCTGTCTGTCACCAGTCTCGAAAAAACTGATCTGATGTAACACACTCATTTGCGATCGCGCCACATCAGCGACAAATCCGAAGTGAAATATTCACAATATTACTCATAACTGAAAAACGTTTAGCCGCGTGGGATTAGCCGAGTAATATATTCTGTACATCAAAGTAGTGATGCTTCCTTGGAAGAATTCCTTGACATCCTAGCCCCACAGCTGACAGAAGATGACAACGAAAATTTTCTCGAGGTTGTCAGTGAAGAAGACGTGTATGAGACTCTGTGCGCCTCGCCACCAAAAAAATCCCCAGGACCGGATGGTCTGCCAGCAGAATTTTACATCCGTTACTGGCCAATAGTGGGTGCGGAAATCACGGACATTGTAAATGAGTTTATTCAGGGTAAAATGATTCCGGCTGAGTTTAAGGAGAGTAAAATTGTTCTGGTGCCAAAAAATAATGGAAACAAAGATTTAAATAATTTTCGTCCAATTTCACTGCTGAATTCTGATTATAAATTAATAGCTAGAATAATAAACAAGAGAATTTCATGCCTTACAGATAAAATTATTAGTCAACATCAGAACTGTGCGCCAGGCAGAACCATTTTTCAAAATCTAGCGGAATTCAGGGATATCATTGCAATAACTTCTGTAACAAACATAAAGTGTGCTTTATTGTTTTTAGATTTTTATAAGGCGTTCGATGTAGTAAACCATGAATATCTTCTACAGACATTGAAGAAAATAGGTTTCAACGATAGGGTTATACAGTTGATTAAGAACATAGCAACTGGAATAAATGCTAAAATAGCGGTGAATTGTCAACAATCCAGGCCGATGCAAATACAACGAGGTGTTCCTCAAGGAAGTCCTCTGTCCATGTCGCTCTTCGCAATGTCGCTGGAACCTTTCCTCCGACATGTCCATGCTACATTAAAAGGCTTAACATTATCAGGAAACAAAACAGTTATAAGAGCCTATGCTGACGATATAGGGGTCATTATAAGGAATAATGACGAGGTAACCACGCTAGCAACAGTGATTGATTCGTACTGTAGAGCATCTGGAGCCAATGCAAACGGAAAAAAAAGTAAGATGTTAAATCTCAGAGGTTTTGATAATATCAACGTCGAGTGGGCAAACTTAGTCCGACAACATAAAACACTTGGGATCACCCTGACAGCATGCCCTATGAAAATGACGGCTTTAAATTGGAAAGTTGCAGCAGATAAAGTGCAAGGAGCCATTGTAGAGAATTTAACTCGATATATGAACCAAGTTCAAAGAACACAGTATATCAACTCATGCCTCCTTGCTAAGGCTTATTATACTGCCCAGCTGTTTCCAATACCGAGAATGATAGCGAGGAGAATAATGTCCAAAATCACAAAATTTTTGTGGAGAGGTGAAGTGTTCAGAGTACCTGCTAAAGTAGCCACTTTAGATCCTAAAAATGGTGGACTAGGATTAACTGATATAACGGATAAAGCCTCTGCTCTTTTTATCAAAAGGCAAGTTAATTTAATAAGAGACTCGCGAGAAAGCATAACCAGCCAACTTTTCGACATCATTAAACCTCCAAGCCTGCTTCCCCCGATTGACGTGCAGAATATCAACAGTCGCTTACAGCACGTGAGGATTTTCTATGTTGAGTTTAGTTATGTCAGTGTCGAACTCAGGCAGTCCCGACACTTAACATCGAGAGCCATAATGCGGGAACGAAAGAAAAGCGAAGGAAGAAACAAAATAGAACGACAGTTTCCAAACATTGAGTGGACTGAGATTTGGAAAAACATTAGTTCTAATGTGCTCACGTCTAATATAAAAACGTCATGGTACAAGACAGTTAACAACATAGTTAGCACCAATGAAAGACTGCACGCAATCGGACTCTGTGAAACAAATTTATGTCAACAATGTCATCTAGTTGACACAGTAATTCATCGATATACTTGCAGTGGTCACATGAATAGTTGGAAGTGGATCCGGGAGCAAATAGCTCTGATTACAAGAACATCCCCTGAGTATATATCGCTGTCATTGATACACAGGCCTGAAGCACGCTATTTCCCAGAAGCAAAAAATAACGCTGTGTACTGGTTGCTGGGAAATTTTGTTAACTACGTCCTTAACAAATTAGGATCCGATAGCATCATAGAGTTCAAGGTACACATGCTGTGTGAGTTCCACAAAATTAGAAGCTATTCGAATCACAAGAAAAAGTTCGGTAATATGCTAAAAATTGTATTTGAAAGAATGGGCATTGGTTAATATAAAAAAGAAGACTGTGTTGACAGTGATGTATTGTAGTTACCTTAAGGATACTATTTAAGATTTTACAGTATATTTATGATGTGTGCTTTCTCTACTTCAGAAAGTAGTTTTTTGAAAATTATAATCTAATGTACAGAACTTATGTGACATTGAGATTGTGTGTCTAATAGTGCCAAACACAAATCATGAAAGGTGCATTATTGGCTTATACTATAAATTTGGAAATAGACAGTTTTTATAGAAATCTCCTTATCGATTGGTTAAAACCATAAGATACTATCCGATAAATGTAATATTCAATGGCTGGCACATTGCCCTGTTCATTTTTGCAGTGAAAGACTGATTATATAGATCTGATCACTTCTAATACTTAGATTCAATTAATGTCCAGAAAGTGTAATTGGAAGGCTAGTCAACTTTATTATATATCTCCTTTCCGCCATTCTCAAGTATTTATGTTTAATTTAATTCTTTCTGGTGATTTAGTCAGTAACACAATCTTCTGTTGTCTTTCCTTAATGTCAGCGCAATTGAAATGATCAAACCGCTTTGTTTAAATAACTCCATGTATGTATAACTTAGTATGTATTTGCAATGTGTAACATTGTTTTTATTAATAAAGGTTTTATAAAAAAAAAAAAAAAAAAGCGGTCTAAGGCGCTGCAGTCATGGACTGTCCGGCTGGTCCCGGCGGAGGTTCGAGTCCTCCCTCGGGCATGGGTGTGTGTGTTTGTCCTTAGGATAATTTAGGTTAAGTAGTGTGTAAGCTTTGGGACTGATGACCTTAGCAGTTAAGTCCCTTAACATTTCACACACATTTGAACATTTTTGAAAAACGTTTTGAGATATCGAAATGAGATTTTGTCAAATGATAGCACACAAAGAGGAGAGTATTTTGCTATATGGTTGTTATGCAAAACTTCATTATCTACTGTGTTATTCCACTAACCTTTCCGATGAAAGAATATAATTTTTAGGGGCCATCAATAGATGAGGACACAAGAAATGCTACATAAATGAAGACATTACACGCTTATTTTGTAAGAGATTGTGCTTTTTCATAAGCTACTGACCTTACATTTCCTCAGTTCCTCTGTTAATAAACTTAATAACACACTGTTTCAGAATTCTCTCGCAATTGCGTCTGCTCAACATGTTAGTGAGGTGTCACTATGTAAACTCTGCTATGTTTTGGTGGAAGAAGCAAATTTTAATGCGGCAACAAGAGAAATGTGTAGGTATTACTCAAAAATCGCTACTAATGACGCTTCTCTGCAAGTAACAAATGGTTAACAAGCCAAGCGAAAATAAATCGTTGCATTTTCAGTGTAATTCTTTCCAGGTGGTAACCACAGCAGAAGTGACAGTAGATCTTTTTAAATGATCACCATGCGACTGTGGGCGAGGAGGTGCTCCACTTAACATATGCAAGAAATAGTGACTGTAGGCTTCAGTTTAGAATGGCAATTGCCCTCCAGCGCTCAGCACCTGCTCGCAACCCCCACCACTGCTGCTCTCTGCAGGTGTGCCATTCCGACAACGCATCTACCGGGCACGGTATTCTGCGCGGTTTCTGTAACTGGGACTCGTCTGAAGAGTGGATGTGATGCCATTCTTGTGTGCAGTGTTGGCGTAGGGCGCACCGCTGTCGGCGCGCCTCTCTCTGCTGCCGCGTCGATGGAAGCCGCAACAGTTGTAGCCAATCCTGTGCGGTCGAGCGAGCAAATGTGTATCCTCTCAGACTCTGATCATGTGGGGCTGCTAACATCCTGTGTGGCCTTGAGCATGGCGCTCCTGAACTCGCTGATTGCATTTTCGCACGACGGTCGTGGGATCCCGACCGACTTGGGACGCAATATTGCGGAACGATTAACGACGGCCTCGATAGGCCATGATCTGCCACTGTCGACATCTGAGACATATGCAGTTTTTCTCCGACGCTATCTTCTGTGCAACGGCTAAAATTCAAACACGAATTACAATGAGAAACCTGTTACATAATTTTTCATTATATACAGGTTGTGGATGGCGTTATTCCTAACTACCTTGTGTGACTGAGGTGAAATTCTAACAATTTGTATGTCTGAACATGTAATACATTTCCTACCAATTTAATTTTTCTTGCATACTGGATTCATAGTGTTGCAATTTTAATGACCGCCACTGTACGTTTCGAGCATTCAAATCAATAAGTATTTTTTTCATTCATTAAAAAAACTGTTTCAGCAGTAAATCCATGGTAGAAAAAATGTTGCTGAATTGGAGGGGGGGGGGGGGGTCAGAAGCAAAGGGGTACAAGTGACATTTCCCAGAAAAGTGCATATAGATCACGATAAAGCACGTAAAATCGTTGTAGCAAACGGACAGAAGTGAATTCTCGCTGTGTGCAGTTCCCTGGTGAAAGAAGAGAAAACTAGTTACAACATGTCACTAAACGTTTGGCACCAAAGAGGTACTTATGCGCTTGTGTCTAACAAACCCGACAGAAAAAGCAAAACTCCCACGAATGTCATCTTGTCACCTCTGTATAACCAATTTCCAAAGCTTGAGCTTCCTAAATAAAAAAAAATTTCTGGACATGTTTCCACTCATCCCACTTATCCATCATGGATTCTTCGGCTGGCTTCCACATGAAGGAGGACAACCAAGAAGAACAACTCGGCATGGCCCACTTGAAGGACTTAAAGCAGAGACTCTCTGGAACAATGTTATGAATGGACTGTTTCTTATCTTGTAGTACTATAAATGCTGTATCAACAAAATGCATTATATTCATGCAGGGACCGATTTTTAATGTTGTGTATTATCTAAATAACTTTTCTATGATACACTAGAAGAGAGAAGTGAGCCAGGTGTGCGAAAGTTTTCAATAATTAGATAATGCGTTAAACAGTATTATTTATCTTACTTATTTTGTTTCACAATTGTAAATCACAAAAGACATCATGTTTATGTAGCGTTACGTAAGTTTTTTGTCGTACGAGGTGCTAAACAGCAATTTTATGGAAACTGAATTGATAACAAAAGATAATAAAACAATATAGAGTAAACATAAATCACAGTCTTCTTAATTCACAATATTCCTGAAGCAAAGAGACACAAGTGCATACATACTTTTACGAATTGTGATATAAAGCTGATCATTATTTATGTTAACCTGTTATTCCAACATGGAAACTAAAAATGCTACAAAGAATTTTTATGTCTAACGTACAAGAAAAATTTTAAATTCCGTTTTACAAACTCAAGACAATTTTGAAACATTGTGAACTTTAACTTCACTTTTCTCAAAACTACAAGGAGTGTAGGCCTACTTACACCCCTTTGCTTCTGATCCCCTGAGTTAAATTTGACAGCAAAGGTGTTTCATCTAAATCAACAATTCAGGTCGGTAAACTAAATCTGTACGTCTCGTAAGTTACATCTCATACAGTAACTGCCTAAGCGTACACCCAATACACACGAGACTCTCTCTCTGTCTCTCTCTCTCTCTCTCTCTCTCTCTCTCTCTCTGTGTGTGTGTGTGTGTGTGTGTGTGTGTGTGTGTGTGTGTGTGTGTTTGTATGTGTAATGTTTTCTGTTACTTGCGCAGAGCCAAAGAAGTAGCGTTTGCAAATACCGTTGCTATATGTTCTCGCCGGCTACAATAAAACAAACTGAAGCAGGAGGCAAGTTTTGCCGCCTTAAGGACACCCAGCTTTTGTGTTTGCACAGTGCTTTAGCACGATTCAACTGCCAGCTTCCAAACGTCACCGCGGACCCAACACTCGACGAGTCCCCCTAAGGAAAAAACGGGAGGAACCGGGCAGTCTTCATAAAAGAAGTCCTTGAACGACTTTTGTCTTCCCACAGTGTGAAGTTTGAAACGCGTATGTATTCAGTACCAGCGATGGCGAGGCATGTCAGAATCTCTGACCAGAGAGTTGTCTATCGTTGCTAGTCTGCGCTTGACTGCGCGAGAGTTCAGTTGCGAGTTGCACTCAGTCAGTGCTAGTAGTCGTGTGCGAGGAGTCGGCGGGCGTCGACATGGGTCTCTGGTCACGATTCAGGACGAGGTATATTGATATCAAAGGTAATGAAGCAGCATTGCGCTCAGCCAATAACATCTGTTAATTGTAATTATTTTGTTCAAGAAATGCCCCAATAATAATTTTGTTTTCAAAGCGATCGTTTTTAAGAAAAGAATAATTCCAATTGAAACAATATTTCCTATGCTTTTCCTCCCAGAATCAATTTATCAGATTAATTATTGCACAGGGCCTTAGGTCAGCGCAGCTGCCCTTATAAAATTTATCAGGTTCACCATAACGTTAATTTTGTGGGGACTTGACATTTTTGCACATTTTTATTGTCATTGAGTTTTAATACTGTGGGAAGCTAACATTTGGCACTATTTGCAATTCTATTCAATTCTTTTCATTTTCATATTTTCACGCGGAGGTTTTCCCCGTGAAAATATGAAAATGAAAAGAATTGAATAGAATTGCAAATAGTGCCAAATGTTAGCTTCCCACAGTAATAAAACTCAGTGACAATAAAAATGTGCAAAAATGTTAAGTCCCCACAATTCTGCGGGGAGGTTACACTATGTAACCTCCCCGCAGAATTTTGAAATTAATTAAATGTAAATGGTGCCAAGTGTAACCTCACTGTGAAAATATGAAAATGAAAGGAATTGAATAGAATTGCAAATAGTGCCAAATGTTAGCTTCCCACAGTATTAAAACTCAATGACAATAAAAATGTGCAAAAATGTTAAGTCCCCACAAAATTAACGTTATGGTGAACCTGATAAATTTTATAAGGGCAGCTGCGCTGACCTTAG
Organism: Schistocerca serialis cubense; assembly: GCF_023864345.2. Lineage (NCBI taxonomy): Eukaryota > Metazoa > Arthropoda > Insecta > Orthoptera > Acrididae > Schistocerca > Schistocerca serialis. The sequence goes on from NC_064638.1 coordinate 574,285,451, forward strand.
GCCCTGTGCAATAATTAATCTGATAAACTGATTCTGGGAGGAAAAGCATAGGAAATATTGTTTCAATGGGAATGATTCTTTTCTTAAAAACGATTGCTTTGAAAACAAAATTATTATTGGGGCATTTCTTGAACAAATTAATTACAATTAACAGATGTTATTGGCTGAGCGCAATGCTGCTTCATTACCTTTGATAACAATATACCTCGTCCGGAATCGTGACCAGAGACCTATGTCGACGTCCGCCGACTCCTCACACACGACTACTAGCACTGACTGAGTGTAACTCGCAACTGAACTCTCGCGCAGTCAAGCGCAGACTAGCAACGATAAACAACTCTCTGGTCAGAGATTCTGACATGCCTCGCCATCGCTGGTACTGAATACACACGCGTTTCAAGTTCCTCCTTATTTCGGTTTGCCGTCCACTTGACCAAACAAACTAAAAGTACCGCTGAGACAACTTACCCAACTGCGTTTACGAGTTTCAAAATAAGGACAGTTCTTGCCATCCCGACTGGCTATGCGACACTATCAGCGAATGGTGTCACTCCTGTCTGGTGCGTGATGATGATGATGATGATGACGATGATGATGATGATGTTCGGTTTGGGGGGGCGCTCAACTGCGCGCCCGTACAAAGTCACAATTTTTTCACAGTCCAATTTTTTTCACAGTCTAACCTAGCCACTGTCACGAATGATGAGGATGGTGATGAAATAATGAGGACAACACAAACACCCAGTCCCTGAGCAGAGAAAATCCCCAACCCGGCCATGAATCGAACCCGGGATCCTGTGTTCCAAAGGTAGCAACGCTAGCCACTACACCATGAGCTGTGGACCCTGTTTTGTGCGTGTTAAAGATTATGAGTTACTTAAAAGCAGTGGGTCATTTTATCGAAGACTATAGTACTTTACCCACATTTCAACTTGCTTGATGCGGCCTGTACTACCAGGAAATAGTTGGCAAATTGCAACTTACTCAGAGCGGTGACTTTTAATTGAAGTTATAAATCAGTCAAATGCCACTCTTTTCGGTAACTTACCATATACATTTCGTTGCACTTGGCACATTATGCAGTAGCAATTAAGTAGAACATAAGATCGCATCAAGGTATCGACTTCGACACTTCTTGTCAGAAAACGAAACATACCAAGTTCTCGAATATTATTTATGTAACACCGAATGGCACGCGATGCCAAATAGCGCCATGCCATTTGCGCATCAGACTTAAATATTACACTGGAGCGAGCTTCAAAAATATACTGAAGTTGTTAATCCACATAACAAAACTTCTTGCTTTACGCCGTCTCGTGGGATTGGAATATTACTGGCATTACGACAGGCTGCTCGTAATTCATATTTTCTTACAGCCCCGTTCGAAAGCTCTTATTACTGCTGATGGACGTTAGCAATACGCATCCTTTCCTTTCCAGAGTCTTCAAGGTCTCCTATAACCTTGAAAATTCTGAAATGTTATTCCATCACTTTGTTTGTAGTTCTCATTCAGAACTGGTTGGACTGGATCTGATAGCCGCTGAAGCCTGCGGAAATTTCCTGTAAGTATACTCTACTACCCAAGATGGCTGAAAATTTTTTCCTTGTATATGACTTGTCTGTTGATTCCGATTTGACATAATAATGTAATATAATAGCGTTATATTACTTTTTTCCTCTAAGTATTATTGAAGTATAGCTGGTTCACTTTACGAACTGTTGACTCCTTACCGGAAGAGTAAAGAACTGTCAAGGTCAACCGCTATTTCCTCTCTGAATTTATTTTAACGACAGAACGCAATGTTGTTACGGGGTGGTAGGGATTAGCGACCTATACCACGTACTTATCGATATTGTTCTAATCGTATCTCAGGTGGACGAGCTGGGGGTTGGTTGGGGCTATAAATGCCGTAAATAGTAGGTTCTCTCAGACGTTAAGGGGAGGTTGACTATCTTTGGCCCGAAAAAAGCATGTTCTTTGAGAATTTTTTTCTCTGGATGTGTTATAGGTATCAATGACAAATTTGGTCAAAATGTGTATTGATATTTCCTCTACAAACCGGAATTTTTCCGACCGGAAATGTTGAAGAGCAAAGGCGGAAGTGCCGTTGGAACGAAACAAAATTTCGATGTAGACCTCCACGCGCGGTATGTCACAGGTCAGCCGGCTCGTCTGAAATCAAAATTGAGTTGACGTTAGCGAGGTATATAAGATTCTATAGGAGTTGTACGTCGCTTAAGTTATTTGGACCATAGGAAACAAAATGGCGGCCATTTGAAAAAAATAGGGTTTTTTTCATAGGTTTTTCGACTTCGTCGGCCAAGTAAAAGTGTTTGTAGTTGGTGGATCGGAATAAAAGTGGTACAACTCCTAGACAAATTAGTTAGCTTCGTCGGAAACAAAGCATCATGCCAATCGGTTCAGTAGATTTGAAGTTATCATATCGCGCGATAAAAAAAGTCATTTCGAGAAAAACGCGTTTGAAGTTTTGACTACATATAAATGCAGTCTACTATTCCAGGCCCATAAACTAGTCCTTCCTCTTCCTCATAAAGGGCGTTCTGCTCAATCTGGGCCATCCTCCGCTGCTCCAGAGCGGCCCGTACGGCCGGTGAGAAGCGGCTTTCGGCGTTTGAATACGGTGGTCGTCCGAACGCTTGGCGAACTGCATCGAATAGAGTCCCAGGGCGACGTCCATCGTTGTCATTGTCTTTAGAATTGCTGAACACCCTTCGTTGAAGCTGCCGACTACCAGGAAAGTCGCAATCTCCACAGTCTTCGCACCAGAATGCAAATGCTTGGGGGCTAACTTCCAAACAGACGCGGTCAAACTTCATTTGAATTTCGTTTGTTTCCTCCCAAGCACCGATACAATAACTCGTCCTCCGAAAGAAACAAAACTGGTGCGTGGAAAAGGCCGATTTCAGGCAGGTGCATTTTTTTGTTCAACCGCGAATAACAAACATTTCCGTTCCGTATTCGGAAAAACCGTTTCAGGGGTGGATTCTAAACACTTTTATGGATTCAAAAATGCAATTTTTAAAAAATCGAGTTTTTGAACCAAAAGATAGTAAACCTACAGTTAATTATTGTCTATCAGTCAACCCTGTCATATATGTGCTGGTAACATGAAAAAGGGTGAAATGGTGGAAACTGCACATAGCATAGATCTGCGTCTGACTATTAAAGATACACCAATAATAATTATAGTTAAAATAGATGTATGAAAGACGATGACTGTGTGCTAATGAATAAAGGTATCGGGCTGTGTTTCGTTAACCGAATAATTACGTTCAGTACCGAGAAGTAGCTGAAGTAAGGGGTTCGAACCAAGGTAATATTAATTATAAAGTAAACTGTAACTACGTAAAAGAGAATGAGGTACCAAGTGTTTATACTGTTCATTAAGAAAATTAACTATTGTGTGTCTTTACGTGGTGCTAACCACTATTTAATCAATAGAATACGGTACTGTAGTACAATCTAGCAAGCCTTGGAACTGAAGTTTGCCATAATCAAGACACGTGGAATCTTAAAACGTTTTAGCAACAAACGAGCTCTTACTATTTGTACATATATTAAGAACTCTAAGGTTCATTATATGAAATCCCTTGCTGATGGAAGAGCATTACTAATTTGGCCATGAGGAGCTTTTATCAGTTTAATCATTGGAAAAAATTGACATTGAAATGACTTTCAGATAGTTATATTAACCGATCTGATTACCATTCGTTTTCTTAGAGAGCACTTACTTCTTTACACTAAAGAGTACATATGACATAGGAGGTCTCTGAATCTGTTATAACATGAACAGTTGTAGCCAGTTAATATTTAAAGAATACGAAAGCTATTAAAATTATAGCTGCACTTTAAAAGAACTTTTAATGTAATAATGTTTGTAATACTGTCTCAGCCTTTGGCATGGGGCCCCAGAAACTATTCTAACGTTTGACTGAGAACATAACCAAACACACTAGTAATACACAATAATGAAACACTTTTAAACATAAGTACACGAATATAAACACATTAATAAACTTATGAAGCAGGTATTCATTAAGGTATCTCTTAAAATGCAATGGTCAATAGCAGCTTATTATGATCACTGTTTTATTCAGTTACTTTTCATACTTGTTACGGATTTCAATAAGAATGGCTTTAAGTAAAGTAATTAGTTCTTTTCTTTGCATTTACACTTATACAAAATTTTTGCTCTTCAGTTATCAAAATTTACGTGGAGCATTTCAGAAACAAGGCTAACTGAACACTAAAGTAAATTACTACTCAACAAAAGTTAATGATCACTATTAAACTAGTTCAGTTAAATAGGACACTCGGATGTATTGCATCACTAGGAATAGGATTCTGTCTGGGCAAGATGACTAAGGATCAATATAAGGTTCTCAACATAAAGTTAAACGAAACACAGTTATTATTAGCATACAAAGCAAATAAGCGGTCCATTAAAGATTACAGTACTCAGCTTATGACTTGAGAAAAAGCTGGTGGCTGTCGTCTTCTGAGACTAAGATTAAGACGGCAGACGTACTGATGGCTCCTGATGTATAGAAGGCTCTGTAATTTATCTTCTTGTCATCGGATTTTTGTGATTCATAGCCAACTAATAAATGCCATGGATGATTAACCGGTAATGTTTCACATCCGAGGCATGTTCAACATAGCTGCTTTCCTTGGCTCATTCAGCACACTCGATATGAACAGTCTGCGTGCTAACCACATACTATCCTGTGCCACAAAGATTACTTACGGCTCTACCAGCAAATCCACCTTTTCTATGCCCGCCAAACGGGTTTCGTTGTGGAGGAACTTCCCTCCATGTTTTACACCAGTACAAATCTATTTTTCCCTATGCATTAACCAGTTCTACAGATACTGTTTTAATATTTCAAAACTTTTGTAGAATATTGCTTTTGAAATTACATACATACATTAACTACAGTGATATAAACTGACATCAAATGTGAACAAAACATTTACATAGATGCTAAACCAAAGAACATGGTGACACAGATGCTACGTTAAACATAAACAGACAAATAAGGTCCTTGAGACAGGTAGGGGTGATTATAGGTAGGCGTTAGGTTACCCTAATAAGACTGGTTCCATTGATACAGAAAAGGATACTGCTGTTATCTTTCCTCAACCTCATCCTAACCGTGCTTGCGCTGAGACGTGAAGCTCTAATCTTACTTCTTAATTTCAGTGTTTTTGTCGATCGATTAGTTACATTAAGTGTTTTCATTCGAACTGTATTTGCAGCCAATGTATATGTTGTTTTGGACTTTTCATTAATTGAATGAAATCTCGGCAGAGATTTTGATAAAGTTTCTCTTCTGATACGTATATTCCCTGGAAATTTTGAAAAGATCTTTAGGGCTGATCTTAAATAAAGACATTTCTTTCGGATATTCACTTTCGATGCTGCATGGGAGAATGTCAGAGAAACTGAAAGCATAGCTACAAACCAGCAATACAAAAATTCGAATCCATACACATTCCGCAATAGATCACCGGCATTAAACGGGGCCATAGCTGAAAGCTAGAGAAAGCCTCTTGGCCTCAAGAACTGAGTATCTGCAGAACTAACAGTAACCTTTGATACTGCTAGCGGAGGTAGATGATTTCGTCTGGTGCACGTGGAAGTCCTTGAACAGGCTAAAAGTAGGCGTAGACAAGTCGAAGGACAAATCGGAATGTTCTAAAGAAACTTGGCAGGTAGATAAGAAGAAATTGAAAATTTTGTGTCCTTGCCCGTACTGTTTCGTGTGGCACAGTGAGAAGGAATTAATTATAGCTAAAGATGGTGCAACAGAAATGGCCTGATTGTGGGCGATTACAGTTTAACATTTCTTTCTTGAATTACGTAATTCAATAACTGATTTTCTATGTGTTCATACTGCTAATTGGAGAAAAACTGTAGGAATCTATCCCCGAGAGGTTAAGGAACAAAAAAGGTCATAGGAACAAAAAAGGTCATATGAACATATGGCTGGGATTGTGTTTAAAGAGAGTTACTTTCAATTCAAAGTGGAGATAAAATACTGTAATAAACTAATCTGTTTTTATACTTCAAAGATAAACTAGTACGTTGAACCTGTATTACTCTATAACCATCGTTGCTATGATTTTCGTTTTCCAATTTAAAAATTAACTGAGGCCCGTATAGCTTCCTGAGCGTCGTCTTTCTTCTTCCGTCCGCCTTCACACAGTGAGGCATTTTCTTATTACTTACGCTTTACAAATAGTAGTAGTAGTAGTAGTAGTAGTAGTAGCAGTAGCAGTAGTAGTGCCCAAATACATTTAAGTGTTTATTTTGTGATAGTTCATTAGAGAACCTGTTGCTAATGACATGTCTAGAATTTTTCTGTGTTTCAGTTCTTCATTACGTTGGGAAGCGATTGGTTTGGTGACTTTATGATTTGCGCGCCATTGCAATATGTACATTTGCATCGTATATAAGTCAAACCTTGCAGTCTAAATTTCTTGTTACGAAATCAAATCGATGTTTTTATTTTGTGTAATGCAAAACATTTTATCGCATTATACTTCATATTATCGCAGTCTACCTCAGTTAAAAAAAAAATCGGTCTGATTTCACTGAACAAACATACGCCATCCAGAACGACGAAGCCTGGCTAACTCGGCGCACGCCTCACATATGAATGCCGCCTTGGACCTTAGATTCAACCTTTGGCAGAAACAGCTAGTCACTTCTAAAGACCGGGATTCAATAGGTCCAACATTAGCCAACCTATTAAACTAAATTTCTTAATTCCCAAATTTATTTTTTGTATTTATGGCCACTTTTTCGGGAGTCTGAACGAAGTGCGCCGTCACCAGGCTTATCTGCTCCCCATCAACGACTCTTAACCTGATCTCTGCGGACTTGGCAACGGAAGAGTTTTATTTCTAGCGGGAGCAGGTGTATTTGATTAAAACTGAACTTCGTGTGACATACCTTTCTTTGTCTTGCTCCTGCTGCGGTCCCTGTGATGTATCCCGACTCCGAACAAAATCTTTTCGTAGTAATGAAGTGCACACATTTCGTTTCAGTCAAATTTCTTCCTTTGTTTTGAATGAGATACATTACATTAGACAGGACAGGGTTCAATGAGTCTAAGTAACATGAGAATACACCAGGCAAGCGGGAATGTTCTGTCTGTACAAGTGCTTTAGCTCCTCACTCAAGAGGGCAATAAGGTTGTCCACGATGCCGACGCGCTGACGTATCAGAACGAGGGGTTGAAGCGGATGCTCCCTGCTACACTGCGTGTAACGCGACAATTCTTGCGTTTGGCGAGCAGAATGTGGCAGAGGTTCTGCAAGAACACAACACCGGCAGTCAAGGCACCCCTTCGCTTGTTTTTAGTTTTCCATTGCCCTTCCATGTGCTGTGAAATCCATAGACGTAATTCCATTAGTGTCTCAATAATAATATTCTTTCTGGCTGATAATGTTTGACGTGCTTCTTTTGCCTTTTGGGTGAGGCGGTACGGCGTCACACCAGTGACTGCTGTTTTGACTCCGCGTCAGCATAGGACGCCCGTGTACCGCCACCGTTAGCAGTTCTGTTCTATGGGCCTTCACCTTCCTCAACGTAACTACACTCCTGGAAATGGAAAAAAGAACACATTGACACCGGTGTGTCAGACCCACCATACTTGCTCCGGACACTGCGAGAGGGCTGTACAAGCAATGATCACACGCACGGCACAGCGGACACACCAGGAACCGCGGTGTTGGCCGTCGAATGGCGCTAGCTGCGCAGCATTTGTGCACCGCCGCCGTCAGTGTCAGCCAGTTTGCCGTGGCATACGGAGCTCCATCGCAGTCTTTAACACTGGTAGCATGCCGCGACAGCGTGGACGTGAACCGTATGTGCAGTTGACGGACTTTGAGCGAGGGCGTATAGTGGGCATGCGGGAGGCCGGGCGGACGTACCGCCGAATTGCTCAACACGTGGGGCGTGAGGTCTCCACAGTACATCGATGTTGTCGCCAGTGGTCGGCGGAAGGTGCACGTGCCCGTCGACCTGGGACCGGACCGCAGCGACGCACGGATGCACGCCATGACCGTAGGATCCTACGCAGTGCCGTAGGGGACCGCACCGCCACTTCCCAGCAAATTAGGGACACTGTTGCTCCTGGGGTATCGGCGAGGACCATTCGCAACCGTCTCCATGAAGCTGGGCTACGGTCCCGCACACCGTTAGGCCGTCTTCCGCTCACGCCCCAACATCGTGCAGCCCGCCTCCAGTGGTGTCGCGACAGGCGTGAATGGAGGGACGAATGGAGACGTGTCGTCTTCAGCGATGAGAGTCGCTTCTGCCTTGGTGCCAATGATGGTCGTATGCGTGTTTGGCGCCGTGCAGGTGAGCGCCACAATCAGGACTGCATACGACCGAGGCACACAGGGCCAACACCCGGCATCATGGTGTGGGGAGCGATCTCCTACACTGGCCGTACACCACTGGTGATCGTCGAGGGGACACTGAATAGTGCACGGTACATCCAAACCGTCATCGAACCCATCGTTCTACCATTCCTAGACCGGCAAGGGAACTTGCTGTTCCAACAGGACAATGCACGTCCACATGTATCCCGTGCCACCCAACGTGCTCTAGAAGGTGTAAGTCAACTACCCTGGCCAGCAAGATCTCCGGATCTGTCCCCCATTGAGCATGTTTGGGACTGGATGAAGCGTCGTCTCACGCGGTCTGCACGTCCAGCACGAAAGCTGGTCCAACTGAGGCGCCAGGTGGAAATGGCATGGCAAGCCGTTCCACAGGACTACATCCAGCATCTCTACGATCGTCTCCATGGGAGAATAGCAGCCTGCATTGCTGCGAAAGGTGGATATACACTGTACTAGTGCCGATATTGTGCATGCTCTGTTGCCTGTGTCTATGTGCCTGTGGTTCTGTCAGTGTGATCATGTGATGTATCTGACCCCAGGAATGTGTCAATAAAGTTTCCCCTTCCTGGGACAATGAATTCACGGTGTTCTTATTTCAATTTCCAGGAGTGTAAAAGGAAAGGCGAGAGATCAGTTGAGTTTTGAGGTTCTTAGAAACGAACTTCGGAGCCTAACGATCACAAATTTGTGGTAACCTAATTGAATTGTCAGGATCTCAAGCAAAATTCACCGAGAAATCAGCGGGAAACCGTGCGATAGTTGATATATTGCAAAACACCTGTTTTTCAACACTTACACCACCCGGTCTGAGTAAAAAATCCATCAGGGACATTTCAAACCTTCTGAAGCTGCCTAGGGCGACTACTGACGTGACTATGAAGTGGAAAAGGCAGAGACAACCGTAGCTAAATCAAGACCAGGCAGAGCTCAAGTACTGTTGGGCAGGGATCGTCGAGAGTTGCAGGTCATGGTTGTAAAAAAATCGCATGAAATCAGCGGATGAAATCGCCTGTGAGGTCCTAAGTGCTGCCGTCAGTCCACGTAAAACAACGACTGTGCGTAGGGAGTTAAAAACATTGGAGAGAAATGATCGAGCAGCTCCTCGTAAGCCACACATACCTACAGTCAATATTAACTGACACTTGAGGGGATGTGAAGAGCGACGCCCCGGGACAGTGGATGACTGGAAACGAGCAGTATGGAATGACGGACCACCACAAATGGTAATCAGATGGAAGGGCTTGAGAATAAGTCGATGTTGGAAGTCTCCTGGAAGCATTGTGGACATTTCTCTGAAGACTATCTCTGAAGACGAATTTTGCCTCCGTAATCAACCGTCATAGCAACTATGTGCAAAAGTCTCGTTCTGCCAATAGCTGATTTCTTCTTTACTGTCAATAGATGATTTCTTCTTAATATTGTAAAACGTTTCATCTTTGTTTCCACGAATTTTTATTCTCATAATTGATAACGTAGTTATAAAAGGAACTAAGATTTCTATACCTGTCCAAAGATTTTATTTAACATACCGAAACATCCAGAAATTATAAAAGCGGTGAATGCAAAACCATTGAGAACAAATGAAAAAAAAGCTCAGAAGAACGATAAGAAGAAAAAAACTTCTGATGCAGTAAATAAAATTATTCCTTTTATGTTCTGCCTGCACTATCGCCTTTCTGTCGTTGGAACTCGAGCTGAACGGATGCAAGTGCATATCAATATTTGTGTGATAACGCTTATTTAAATCTATCAGTTGTGTCGGCATCGTTATTAATTCAAGCCATTATCTTGCATTTTAAGCATTTATGCTGTTTCCTTCAGATGTTGCAGGCAGAATAGGCGAGGTAGGCGGCTGATTGTTCTGACACGTACGATCGGATATAATTAGTGCCGTTTCGTTGGTTAATTTTCAGTTGTGGCCGAACTCCCCGAGATGTTTATTCCGATCATTTCTTGACTGTTTGCAGTATTTTGCAGTTAAAGCTGCGCGGATCTGATCGGATTGCGTTTCCGAACAATGACGTCTTCCAGCTTATTCAGTGGCCTGATGCCTCGCCGATCTGCAGATAAAAATAAAGAGAGCTGTGTTCAGAAAGGTGAGCTGTTGTGGTAAAGCAGGGAATTTTCTTGTGACACACTACATTGTGCCGTCCATCCTCAATGAGCGTTCCCTGAGATATCGCGGCGGTTCGATTGTTCTGAAGTCCCCCTTTTGTAAACTGTTAAATTCTTGCCGCTCCTTTCAGTAATGCCTCGTCTGTCTCCCAACAAAAGACTGGAGGGGAAAATGTTTCAGCCAAGTAAATAGAAAATGGTTTGTCGTAGAGTCAATGTAAGCAATTATCTAGATATTTCAAATTTTGAAGTTAGTTAGTTAAACGGATCATTGTACTAACAAGAAAAGAGATTATAAATTTTAGACGCTGTATACTTTGTTTTCCAAGTGGATTATTAGAACATTAAAAATGAAACAAGAAACAGTTCTTCCTTTTGATACAATACAAATATTCACTCACTTTTGCACCGCAAGAACACTGCTAATCAAGGCCATAATATCTGCAGCAGGGAGGGGTCATGTACATTTGATGTCTTCGTAGCCCCTCCAGTTCTCGAAAAATTCTCAGTACTGCTGTCGGTCTTTCGTGTGGTGTTGTAAAAAAAAAAAAAGAGTTGCCGATTGTTTTCCGTGTACATAAATTTTTCGAAAGATGTAGAGGCCTTCTCATTGCTTACGAATATGGCATCACAGTCACGTCCTCACGCGGGCAGCGTGCTCTCGAAGGTCAAGTGAAAAACGATCTAGCATAGCTTTTCACATGTCATAATTGTGAAACGTGGGTCAAAGAAACAGAAGATAACACGTACTTACAAGACAAAACGCGATGCGCGCAAAAGTGGGCGAGAGCGAAAAAGTCGGCACACTTATCAGAGCAGTGTTCGTGAGGCGATGTGCCGGCGGCGACGCGCTGACCGCTGCGGCGGGGTTCGGCGGCCTCGGAGGCGGAGCCCGGCGCTGTGGCCCGCGACCGGAAGCTGGCCGCCGCCTGGAAAGCGTGCCCGCGCCGCCGCCCGTGTCAAGGCCCTCCGTCCCTCTCCTAGCAACCTGCCTCAACACTGAACTTTCTCTCGCGAATACCGCCCGCCGCCGGGAAAGTTCTGTCGATCACACCAGTTGCCAGCAGTGAACTGCACGAATTCGTGGCCTTCACTACAGTGTGTTGCGATGGTAACGACAAGCTGCGCGGGAGAGCCGTGCGGTCTTAGGCGCCTTGTCACGGTCCGCGCGGCTTCCCCCGTCGGAGGTCCGAGTCCTCCCTCGCCTCGGGCATGGGTGTATGTCTGTTGTCCTCAGTGTAACTTAGTTTAAGTAGTGTGAAAGCTTAGGGGCCGATGACCTCAGCATTCTGGTCCAATACCACCTTACCACAAATTTCTAGTAACGACACAGATCACCACTTCGTGTCGAACTGATTGGCTTTGCGGATACTAATCCAGTCAAACTCTTGCAGTTTCTGTAAACCATTCAGGTGTAAATGGTAACGGACTGTGCGCCTGGACCCGGCGGAGGTTCGAGTCGTCCCTTGGGCATGGGTGTGTGTGTTTGTCCTTAGGATAATATAGGTTAAGTGGTGTGTTGGAGAAAAGAGAACCATTTGTATGAATATTAAGAGCTCAGATGGAAACCCAGTTCTAAGCAAAGAAGGGAAAGCAGAAAGGTGGCAGGAGTATATAGAGGGTCTATACAAGGGCGATATACTTGAGGACAATATTATGGAAATGGAAGAGGATGTAGATGAAGATGAAATGGGAGATACGATACTGCGTGAAGAGTTTGACAGAGCACTGAAATACCTGAGTCGAGACAAGGCCCCGGGAGTAGACTACATTCCATTAGAACTACTGACGATCTTGGGAGAGCCAGTCCTGACAAAACTCTACCATCTGGTGAGCAAGATGTATGAGACAGGCGAAATACCCTCAGACTTCAAGAAGAATATGATTATTCCAATCCCAAAGAAAGCAGATGTTGATAGATGTGAAAATTACCGAACTATCAGTTTAATAAATCACGGCTGCAAAATACTAACGCGAATTCTTTGTAGACGAAGGGAAAAACTAGTAGAAGCCGACCTAGGGGAAGATCAGTTTGGATTTCGTAGAAATATTGGAACACGTCAGGCAATACTGACCCTACGACTTAGAAGCTAGATTAAGGAAGGCAAACCTACGTTTCTAGCATTTGTAGACTTAGAGAAAGCTTTTGACAATGTTGACTGGAATACTATCTTTCAAATTCTGAAGGTGGCAGGCGCCAAATATAGGGAGCGAAAGGCTATTTACAATTTCTATAGAAACCAAAGGGCAGTTATAAGAGTTGAGGGGCATGAAAGGGAAGCAGTAGTTGGGAAGGAAGTGAGACAGGGTTGTAGCCTATCCCCGATGTTATTCAATCTGTATATTGAGCAAGCAGTGAAGGAAACTAAAGAAAAATTCGGAGTAGGTATTAAAATCGATGGAGAAGAAATAAAAACTTTGAGGTTCGCCGATGACATTGTAATTCTGTCAGAGACAGCAAAGACTTGGAAGAGCGGTTGAATGGAATGGATGGTGTCTTGAAAGGAGGATATAATATGAACATCAACAAAAGCAAAATGAGGATAATGGAATGTAGTCGAATCAAGTCGGGTGATGCTGAGGGTATTAGATTAGGAAATGAGACACTTAAAGTAGTAAAGGAGTTTTGCTATTTGGGGAGCAAAATAACTGATGATGGTCGAAGTAGAGATGATATAAAATGTAGACTGGCAATGGCAAGGAAAGCGTTTCTGAGGAAGAGAAATTTGTTAACATCGAGTATAGATTTAAGTGTCAGGAAGTCGTTTCTGAAAGTATTTGTATGGAGTGTAGCCATGTATGGAAGTGAAACATGGACAATAAATAGTTTGGACAAAGAAGCTTTCGAAATGTGGTGCTACAGAAGAATGTTGAAGATTAGGTGGGTAGATCACGTAACTAATGAGGAGATATTGAATAGGATTGGGGAGAAGAGAAGTTTGTCGCACAACTTGACTAGAAGAAGGGATCGGTTGGTAGGACATGTCCTGAGGCATCAAGGGATCACAAATTTAGCATTTGAGGGCAGCGTGGAGGGTAAAAATCGTAGAGGGAGACCAAGAGATGAATACACTAAGTAGATTCAGAAGGATGTAGGTTGCAGTAGGTACTGGGAGATGAAGAAGCTTGCACAGGTTAGAGTAGCATGGAGAGCTGCATCAAACCAGTCTCAGGACTGAAGACCACAACAACAACAGTATGTAAGCGTAGGGACGGATGACCTTAGCAGTTAAGTCCCATAAGATTTCACACACATTTGAACATTTTTTGTAAATGGTAGGTATGCTTGAACAGAGCTCAGTAGGTGTCTTTCTCCAACTTTTTTAAACGTGAGGAGAAATTATGTACATCTGTACTCCGCAAGCCATTTGGAAGTGGGTGGCAAAGGGTACTACCCTTCGTACCGCACATTAAAATTCCTTCCCGTTCCATTCACGTACGGAACGCGCTATAGTTACCCCAACCTTCTCTTTGCGGTGCCCACACGAGCGATACGTAGTATACTATATATGGCGGCTTCTGGTGGCCGAGCGGTTCTAGGAGCTACAGTCTGGAGCCGCGCGACCGCTACGGTCGCAGGTTCGAATCCTGCCTCGGGCATGGATGTGTCTGATGTCCTTAGGTTGGTTAGGTTTAAGTAGTTCTAAGTTCTAGGGGACTGACGACCTCAGATGTTAAGTCCCATCGTGCTCAGAGCCATTTGAACCATTTGAACACTATGTATCTGGACACCTGGCTGAAAATGACTTACAAGTTCATGGCGTCCTCCATCGGTAATTCTGGAATTCAATATGGTGTTGGCCCACCCTTAGCCTTGATGACAACTTCCACTCTCGCTGACATACGTTCAATCAGGTGCTGGAAGTTTTCTTGGGGAATGGCAGCCTATTCTTCACGGTGTGCGGCACTAAGGAGAGATATCGATGTCGGTCGGTGAGGCTGGCACGAAGTCGGTGTTCCAAAACATCCCAAAGGTGTTCTATACCATTCAGGTCAGGACTCTGCGCAGGCCAGTTCATTACAGGGATGTTATTGACGTGTAACCTCTAAGCCATAGGCCGTGCATTATGAACAGATGCTCGATCGTGTTGAATGATGCAGTCGCCATCCCTGAATTGCTCTTCGCCACCGTTAGGCCCACAAGATTTCTTCGAAAGATTTTTTTTCCTTTTTTTTACTGGGATTTGAACTACGTCTACTAGTTTTAGTATACTCGGTAAATGAGAATAAAAGTGGAATTCATAACCTGGAAAAATCATTTTTGAGATCAGTTCGAGGTTGACTAAACATCGGGGAGCAGCGGAACAACTTTTACAAGTGATCGGAAACGTTCGTGCATTACAGAAACAAGTGGTGGAATCATATGCAGGTGTGGTGCGACAAGAGAACATGTAAAAAAATTGCTCCATTACCACTCAGGAAGACAAAATATAGAAGAATGCCCAGTTATCACCCATGAGCACGGAGAAATGTTGGCAACTCAACTACAGACTGGATTCAATCGATGCAGAACTGAAGACCAACGGACCATAAGATCTGCGAACAACAAATATTCTAAAGTGTAACTAAAATTACTATGGAGTATTAAAATAATTTAATGTTGTAGTTTAAGGATATATTAACCGTATGTAGTGGGATGCAGATGTGGTGTATTAGATATTTTCTATTGGCATTTTATGGAAATTGTGAAGAGAGAATTTTTAGACTGATCATTGAAGATGCTTCCATGGTGCAAATGACTCAGAGTAAGAAAATTACTATCAGTATCATCGTTCGAAAAACACAATTGTAATGGCACTTGGTAAATGTTTCCAAAGAGGTATCCGTAAGATAAAAAAAAGCAAGCAATGCACTGAAGCAGAAATGCTGTTGAGACGAATGTGACTCACTTTTTTCTAAGTCGGTGCAAAGGGAGGAGGCTGTGGTGTGTCTTGATGAAGAGAGGACGCGACCTTCTCACCGCCGTGCACCTACCACGGCAAATAATATATCTCTGCCCTCTCTTCACATTGCACTTGATTTCTCGATCAGTATAGTATCAATAGAAAGAAAATTAAATACGTCGACTTTGAAATCGCTGACATACTTTTACTATGGTTCTGGGGGTCGCCAGAATATTTTTCTTGGAAGGGGGTTGCGTATTCAAAAAGGTTGAAAAACACTGCTCTATGGTATCAATTGCAGGTGAGCTTGAGCGGACAGTATTCAGTCGTGTTCGGTTCGGATACGCGAGTACATTTGTTATCCGCTGGTTGCGGTCTTTCGGTGAATCATCAAAGGAAGGGTGACTGGTCTCTGCTTCTGCGCTCGCTAACGGCTTTAAGAGCACAGACTGCATTCGCTTTTTCAGTCTGTTAGTTTTCGCATTCAAACTATCTCTGTTGCACTGAACTACAGTTTTGCGCCGGTGGAGTGGTCGGATGTTAATATTATGATGATAATCGAAAAATATCGATGTCGCATGTGCTTGCGAGATCCAAAAGCTCGTAAGTACAAAACGCAGAACAAGAAACATGATACCTATCTGGAAATTACCAAAGCGCTCTACGTTCCAGCTGCGGAAGTGAGGAAGAACCTAAATTGCTTGCCTCATACAGTCGGGACCGAAGTATAGCGGGCACGAGCTTTTGCATTTAATTTTAATAAAAAAAGAACAACGTAAATAATTTTCTTGAAAGTAAAATACAAGTCTTTGTGTCTGCTAGAATGACAATACAAAATTTAAAATTTTGGAAAGACCTAATGTTTCTTGTTGTTGACGTCTAACGAAGCTGTTCTGACGTCACATGTGTATCACTACTATTTCAGGAGCTTTTAATTTGATAACCATGTAGGTAATCTACGAACTATGAAGCAAACTACAAACGCCAGGTAGCTTGTATTCTTATACATTACATTAATTATATTTTATTGGCATTTTATATCTCATCCTTATTTTAACGCAGTGCTTGAACGCTTCACACAAGGCACTGCAGGCATCACGAACTATATGAAATATAGCAGTTGTCGAAATCCGAGACAAGTACAAAGGACTGGCATAACTGTCTTCAGTTGTTAAGAAACGGAGCGGAAGTGTTAGCTAGCCTTTCTTCAGGTGATACGGCTCGTAGGTAGTTACTGTACTGCTTTGCAATGTTCCCTTCGATTGTAGCGAGACGTCAGCGAAAACAGCCTACCGACATGCGTGTATGGTTCCGGAACAAGACTGAGGAAGGGTAAGGTTAGAATTCAGTACTCCTTTGGCTTGCGTTCTTCTCACAAAAAGCAATTTTTACCTGAATATAAGAGATTCGCACTGCGACTATATCTAGCGTTCAATCGCTTGAAACATCTGTACGAGCTGATGACTGTAGCGCCAAAGAAATAATAAATTAGCACTCATTGATTTTGCATGATTCGATGCCTACCCTCTCGCGTCTTCTTCCGTTCCTTCAGATGTAAATGCTTGTTCAAAGGTAGAAAGCGAATTATTCTGCGAATGCTCTTCACTTCCATCGCCCCGCTGTAATCGACACTTCAGTCATTCGACGAACGCTACAACTCTTGCGTTGCTGCTTTGATTCGTCAGTGTCAATTTTTTTAAGCAATCGTGTCTACGTTTAGGATATTGGCCCCATGCACTACATTTACGAAGAAATAAGAAAAACGTAGCACATGACAAAAAACGTTTACCAGAAAAACAGCGACAGACACTTCGTTGAATAATATGGAGATTTCGAAGCTGCTTCATGAGAGAGAAACACTAGCTAAAAGAAATAACAGCTAAACGAAAAACAGAATTCACGTCAGAGATACACTACGGCAGGTTTCATTTCACGGCCATCAGGTATCGTACATTAGATCACGCTTTGGTTTGCTGATTTTTGGATAAGCTAAAGTCTTCCATATCAGTGACGTCATAAAAAGCTCCAAAATGCAAAACAAATATTATTTCAAAATATAGCCAGTGCCATTACCCGTGGAATTTCGGATTTTTGGGAAGGACAAACAAAAATAACAACTCCAAATTCAACTATGCCACACGAAATAGCCAGAGAAAATCTATATAATGGTTGGTTTCAAAGACGTAAAGAACACACAGCTAGTGCGAACTAACAATAACATGTATCGAAAATATCACTTGACCAATATAGCTCAACTCAAAATACCAATAGCAATGCAAAAAGCCAAAAACCGGTAGAAATATAAAAAGCCAAAACAACATACCATACAGAAAGCACCGCAGTTAACGAAAAGCGATATCGCAATTATCCCTTGATCTTTATAGCTCGACTGAAACGGCTGTTAGTAACACAGAAAGCTGAAAATGATTACCAGTACAGGGAGCCAAAACGCGATAACAGTACATACAGCGAAAAATCGCGAGAACTAACGAAACGCAGTGTCGAAAACATCACTTGACCTATATCCGCCTGAGACCTATGTCCATTATCATGGACATAAAGTTTCTCCTATCGAGACCTAACGAAACACGGTATCGAAAACACAATTTGACCTACATTGTTCATCTTAAATCGCCAATACCAATACAGTAAACAAAAACCGATGGCAGTAAATAAAACCTGTATGTACTACCAGTTCGTATAACCAAAAAACACAATATATGCTGGGCAGGGTGGCCGAGCGGTCTGGGGCGCCTTCTCACGGTTCGCGCGGCTTCCCCCGTCGGTGGTTCGAGTCCTCCCTTGGGCATGGGTGTGTGTGTTGTCCTTAGTATAAGTTAGTTTAAGTTAGATTAATTAGTGTGTAAGCTTAGGGACCGATGACCTCAGCATTTTGGTCCCATAAGACCTTACCTCTACCACCACAATATTGAAACCATCAATTGACCTGTATAGCTCTACGTAAAACGCCTATAGTAATATGAAAGTCGACAGCTGTACAAAAAGCGATATCAATACACATCGCCAAAAATCGCGACACTCAACGGTACGCGGTATCGAAATAAAACGAATCGTTAATAAGTTAATATGACTATAACACAAAAGCTGAGCCTATATCTCTCAAAGCAAGTCGTGCGCCAGGCAAAAATTCTATATTCAGAGGAAAACGTATTCAACAGTAATTCCAAGTTGATGAAAATCGCAATCTGACTGACGTATGATGTCACCCACCACAATAGTACTATGTCTCGACTAATAGCTGACAAACGCTATCGAAGGCTTGCGCTGATTCAATATTTGAACCGTGGGGAAGGGTCGTTCACTGACAAATCACGCCAGTACGCAGCGCGAAAACTGCCAAGTCACTGCCATTCAGCAGACGCTGCCAGCGTAACAGAAGCAAAACCGGTTACGTGCTAGTGGCTGGCACCACTTATCACGTGATGCGCAAAAATCCTGCGCAGTTATCAAATCCCGGGTTGTACTTTGCCACCGACGAGAGAACTCAACGGTCTTCACCTTGACTGGTGATTCATGCAGATTTTGTGCGATCAAGGAGCGCACGAAGCCCGCATTCGAGTCGTTAGCAGCTCCGATTATTTCTAGATCCCAGTAGCAGCCGATCGTTATCAGGTGACTGAGGCGATAAAAAAGACAATGGCGGATGTGATGGCCTGATGTGCATTAATGAGCCGGATGTGAGCCACTGTGGGAAAGAATTGACAAAGTACTCCCGCAAAGCATTTAAACCGAAGCCACCAGGAGCAGCGGCGTGGTCTCACACATCATGTGATACAACACAAGTATCTGTTGCTATTACCTGCACGCTCAGCAATCTTTTTCGAGCGTGACTGATCAAGCTCGATATTTTTGGTGCTCGGTCATTGTCTAGCTACTATATATTTCTTCCAACATATGAAATGTACTGCATAAATACATACGCTCCCAATATCTGTTTCTAGTGACTCTATGTAGGTTTATTTCATTATGAATTCATTCCGGTTTTCCATTACGAGTTCTCAAAGTTCAGAAGAAAAGCGAAAATTTGAAGTTTGCTGATATTGAAAATTAAGTAGATTGACAACATGAGAAATGAAGAGGTTTTCTGGAAGTTTAGCGAAAAGATGAATATATAGAAAACACTATTACATTCAGACACAAGGAAGAAAGAAGAAATATAAGAGTTCAACACCCCGTCGACATCGTAGCCATTAATGATTTTTATTTATTTGTTTGCATGTCAATTCCGTAGGACCAAATTGAGGAGCAAATCTCCAAGGTCATGGAACGTGTCAGTACATTAAATTACAACATAAAAGTAATAAAATAAAAATAAAATGTTTATGAACCCGAAGAAAGTCAATCCACAAATTTACGTAAACGCAGTTAACAATAGAACAAGAATCGGCTTGATTTTCAAGGAACTCCTCGACAGAATAGGAGTGATCCACGAGGAAACACTTCAGTTTCGATTTGAAAGCGCGTGGATTACTGCTAAGATTTTTTAATTCGAGCGGTAGCTTATTGAAAATGGATGCAGCAGTATACTGCACACCTTTCTGCACAAGATTTAAAGAAGTCCGATCCAAATACTGGTTTGATTTCTGCCGAGTATTAACTGAGTGAAAGATGCTTATTCTTGGGAATAAGCTGATATTGTTAACAAGAAATGACAGTAAGGAGTATATATATTGAGAGGCCAATGTCAAAATACCCAGACTCGTGAACATGGGTCGACAAGAGGTTCGCAAACTTACATCATTTATTGCCCGAATCGCCTGTTTCTGAGCCGACAATATCCTTTTAGAATGGGAAGAGTTACCCCAAAATATCATACCATACGACATAAGCGCATGAAAATAAGCAAAGTAGACTAATTTTCGTATCGAACAATCACTCACTCACTTCAGATACCGTTCGAATAGTAAAAAGAGCAGCATTAAGCCATTGAACAATATCCTGAATGTGGACTTTCCACGACAGTTTGCTATCTATCTGAACACCTAGAAATTTGAACTGTTCAGTTTCACTAATCATATGCCCATTCTGTGAAATTGAAACTTAACATTACTTAGGTCATGAACTGCAGTATTTGAAACCGGGCCAATGTTGCACACAACATCCTTTACTACCAAGCTAGTGTCATCAGCAAACAGAAATATTTTAGAGTTACCTGTAATACTAGAGGGCATATCATTTATATAAATAAGGAACAGGAGTGGCCCCAACATTGATCCCTGGGGCACCCTCCACTTGACTATACCCCAATCAGACCTCACATCACAGCCATTCTCAACACTGTGAGTAATGACCATTTCTTGTCTGCTGCTAAAGTAAAAGGTGAACCAATTGTGAGCTACTCCCCTTATTCCGTAATGGTCCAACTTCTGGAGCAATATTTTGTGATCAACACAATCAAACGCCTTAGTTAAATCAAAATATATGTCTAGCGTTCGGAAGCTTTTGTTTAACCCATCCAGTACCTCACAGAGAAAAGAGGATATACCATTTTCAGTTGTTAAACGATTTCTAAATCCGAAGTGCACATTTGATAGCAAATCGTGTGATATAAAATGACCAATTATCCTTACATAAAGAGCCTTTTCAATAATTGTAGCAAACACTGATGGCATAGAAACAGGTCTAAAATTGTTTGCATTACCCTTTTCTCCCTTTTTATAAAGCGGCTTTGCTACTGAGTACTTTAATCGTTCAGGAAATTGACCATTGCTAAAGGTAAAATTACAAATATGGCTAAACATAGGGCTAACATGTGCAGCACAGTACTTTAATATTCTCCACGACACTCCAGCATATCCATGAGTGTCCTTAGTCTTTAGTGATTTAATTAGTGACTCAATCTCCCCCTTGTCTGAATCGCAGAGCAGTGTTTCAGACATCAATCTCGGAAAGGCATTTCCCAAGAGAGTTATATGACTCCCTGTAGAAACTAAATTTTTATTTAATTCACCAGGAATGCTCAGAAAACGATCGTTAAATACTGTACATATACCTGATTTATCAGTAACAGAAATATTTTTAATACGAAATGACTTTATATCGTCGTTCTTGTGCTGCTGACCAGACACTTCCTTCACAACTGACCATATGGTTTTAATTTTATCCTGTGAATTAGCTATTCTATTTGCATACCACATACTCTTTGCTTTCATAATAACACTTTTAAGCACCTTCAAATACTGCTTGTAATGGGATACTGTAACTTGACTGTAACTACTTCTAACATTTCGATATAATTCCCACTTTCTTTTACATGATATCCTTATCCCACTAGTTAGCCATCCCGTTTAGAACGTTCTAATGGAAAGCAACTCTCAAAGAGCATGAGAAATGTGTTAAGGAAAGCATTACATTTATCAACTATGTTATCAGCACTATAAACATCCTGCCACTCTTGTTCCTTGACAAAGTTTAAAAAACTCTCTATTGCTGCTGGATTAACTTTCCTACATAGTTTGTAATTATATGTGCCATTTGTTTGAGTACAAAAGCCTTTTAGTGTTAAAATTTGTGCATCATGGTCTGAAAGGCCATTCCCCTTTTTACTAACAGAATGCCCATCTAAAAATGAAGAATGAATGAATATATTGTCTATGGCTGTGCTACTGTTCCCATGCATCCTAGTTGGAAAAAACACAGATCATATGAATTTAGGAGCTCTACCAACATCCTTTTCCCTGCAACATCATATACAAAATTTATATTGAAGTCACTATATATAACTAATTTCTGGTACTTCCTACACAGTGAATCAAGAGCTCTCTCTAGCTTGAGCAAAAAAGGTCTGAAGTCAGAGTTAGGGGACCTATAAACAACAACAATTAGAAGTTTAGTTCTACTGTTTGCGCATGCTCGGATTACGAAAGGATGAGGAAGGAAATCAGATATTGCATTGAGCCGGAATTGCAACGAAAGAGTGTCCACTAACTAGCATAGAAGCGGATTTACATATAGGCTCACTATAGACGGACCTAGGGGCAGCGGCTTTAGAGGGCGGCATTTTTTGCTCTGTATTTATTTTAATATTGTATGTTTTAAAACAACTGCGCTTGCAAATGACAAAAATCATTAATGTTATGGACGAATTTATTTCCTTTTGCGTTGATGTTGTTTGACAATTACTTAAGTATCTTCAACATGAATAAGAAAGACGAAAAAAACTTTCAAAATTAAGTGGGGCGGCATTTCGGAAATTAGCGAAGGAAAAGCGAAAATGAAATGAAATGTCGTGTGGCTAGGGCCTCCCGTCGGGGAGACCGTTCGCTTGGTGCAGGTCTTTCGATTTGACGCCACTTCGGCGACCTGCGCGTCGATGGGGACGAAATGATGATGATTAGGACAACACAACACCCAGTCCCCGAGCAGAGAAAATCGCCGACCCAGCCGGGAATCGAACCCGGGCCCTTAGGATTGACAGTCTGTCACGCTGACCACTCAGCTACCGAGGGCGGACCAGCGAAAATGATAAGTTCGTTTTCTAAAAGCGGTTGGCAGAGTAGACAAATTTTTCACAAAAAGCGTTGCTGGTTCGACATCGAATCAACTGGTACTGATAATAGGTCTAGCATTACAGCTATAGTAAAAGAAGTAAATGCGAATGAAACAATAGTTCAAAATGAAGAGAAACAAATTGTTGCTGAATTCGAGTCCCACAAAATCGTAAGTATCGAATTAGATATTACAAAAACATGTTCGTGATGATCCTGCGTAATGAATCAACAGCCGACATTCTTTTACACCGTGGCATTATTCAAAACTGTAACGATGATTTTTCTGATTGGCAGAGGTCATAGGCGGTAAAACCAGATACTTGAATAAAAATTGATTTTATCGTAAATTTTTAATAGGTGAATCAGCTTTACGTGATTACTTAGTATACCCCTGTAGCAGCGGTGCTATTTTTTGTGCACCATGTAAACTGTTTGGAGGAAAGACTGCTATTGCTGCTATTGGTATTTCACGTTGGAGAAATATTTCTAATATTGTATCTCACCATGAAAATTCACTGGAATACAAAATTTGAGTTATCACTTTCAAAACAAACAAAAAAACTCACTTGGAACTGTAGAAAACCATTTCGAGTCATATGGTGAGACAGAAAAAACATACTGGCGCAGTGTCTTGAAAAAGATGTTTGCAGCCGTATAGAAATGCTAACTGGTTCAGGACTTCCCCCACGTGGACAAGTTGAAAAATTCCATTGATTACATAATGGTCAGTTCATAAAGTCTCTTGAACTTATAGCCGATTCGATCCTTTTGTCGCACAACACACTGAACGATATGGAAATCTTCAACAATTGTGATGAAAGTCTAGAACAGCTTTCTGATCGAATTAAAAGAACCGTCATAAGTGATATCAAAGACGCCAAACATTTCTGTAATAGTAGATTCTACTGCGGATATTTCACAAATTGATCAATTATCTTTCGTATTAGCATATGCGAAGAGAATGGCGAGTCTGTTGAACGTTACCTTCTGTTTTTACTAAACGCAGTATACAAGTCTGTAAACCTAACCCAAGCCATACTGAAAGTCCTGTCTACAAATTTCGCTGATATTACTGGCGGTAGAGGCCGGCCACGCGACAATGCAAGCTATTTGTCACGAGTCTACACTGGTTTGCAGGCACACATAAAAGAAAGAAGTACGAAAGCGCATTATTTCCATGCGCAGCACATTCCTTGAATTTAGTCGGCACTAGTGTAGCAAGCGGTTGTTAGGGAGCAAGTTCATTTTTCAATTTAATGCAAAATGTTAATGATCTTTTCTCTGGTTCTACACTGCGCTGGGATCAACTTCTCTCTTTCATGAAATCTTCGTAAAACAGTTCAAAGTTTATCAACAAAATGTTGGTCAGCAAGAGAGTAAGCATGTGTAAGACCAAATGAAAATTGGGAGAGCGTGTTCAATGTCTTCGCATATGTTACCAAAACTATCTGTGACAAACCACTTGTGCGAAATGAGTTTCAACTCTACTGAATCAACTCAGTAGACTAGAAACAGTATTCATGATGACAGTTTGGAAGGACATACTCCAGAGGTTCAGAGATTTAATAGGTAAACGTGAAACTGCAAAGTGTAAACATCGATATTGAAATAGTGCACAAATTATTTGAGTCACTTGTAGGATTTATTAACTCTGTTCTTGGCATGTTAGGAAAATAAATCCATGGAGATTATGACTGACATGGACCACGAATGTATCTATAAAAGATCAAGAAAGTGCAAACTTCATGTTGACGAAGAAGTGGACACCTGAGAATTTCTTCTGACTGGTAGGAATCAATTTAGAGTCGAAACATTTTCCCCAATACTCGACAACTTACAAGCTGAATTAGCGAGGAGAAAGGATAGTTATAAAACTCTGTTAAACTCCTTCATAGCTTCCAGTAAACTTAGGAACTGTTCACCAGACGTTATTCCCGAACGCCTAACAAAACCCCAGGCTTCATATGAAAGTGATTTAGAACTTTCCTTCCCAAGTGAAAGTGTACATTTCGCGGCACGTTTAAAGTCTTGTGAGATTAGTGATGCACCAGTCGAAATGAGTGTATTTCTACGAAAGGAACGGTTATAGTCCATGTTTCCGAATGTTAATATTTCTCTTAGAATGATTCTATCTATCCACTTACAAAATGTCCAGCAAAACGCTCGTTTTCGGCTTTTAAAAGGCTTAAATCATACTTGCATTCTGCCTTGCCTGAGGAAAAATAGAATGCCTTGTTCATTCTTAACACCAAAGCTGACCTGCTAACTGATGGAATTCACAGTTATAAAGATATGATTAACTAGTTTGCTGCCATCAAAGCCAGACGCAAATTTTGTTGACTGGTGAGTTTTGTTTATTTATTCATGTTAGTTTTAAAAATTTCGTGTTACAATGTGATTTTTTACTAGCAACTCAGAGCACATTCATTGTGATTCAAAAACAGCATAGTTATTATTTCAAACGTATTTCTGGAGGGGTGCAAAAAATTTTAAATCCGCCACTGAACTAGCCCTGTTAAAATGTATGGGTACTGCCCCGTCTCGGAAAAAAATATAAATAAAATAAAATTGGTAATAATTCTTGGAAAGCAGCAGTAGTATTCTATCCAACTTCTCAGAAGAGCACAGATTCTTACAAACACTGTACGAGCAACTATGTAACCAATAAGTAATTGTGTGCTTGATTAAATTGGTAATTCCAGCTCCCAGCACTATAGCAGACTTTCGATTAAATGAATCTTATTTAATTCAAGCTTATTCACCAAACAAAACCATCAAAATGTAATGGAGCGAGTGCACAAGCTAACTCACTATTAATGAAGCATCTGCTTGACTATAACACTCATTAGTGTAATTTTAATATACTTTGAATTACTATTCAACTGTAAATAACATAGTAATTAATATTAAGTTGTATTATTTAAATTATTCTGACTCTAGGGTATCAATAATTTACTTTTGTGAAGAATTAACTCAGTATGTGTATGGTATAGATAAGTGAGTTAGCATGTACTAATATTCCACTAAATGACTAAAATATTAAATGCGACCTTCAGCATCACGATAGTTAAGATTTTAAGATTTATGTACTATCAGTTATATATAAATACCTAAAGTATTCATAAGTTTCAGAATTAAAGTATTTTTGTAATATATACTGACATCCAGATGTACAAATTGTTACCAATAACATGTAAATAAATTTCTTTAGACACCACCTCTGATTATTTGTTCTGCCACCCACGAATGTTTAGTATAATCATAGATTCATGTCAGTTCTGTTGAACTGATAGAATTAAATTTTCCTGTAGATATATGATTCTCAATTATATCTTCGATAATGATAGAAACTGAAGATTGAATAAAAATTTGTGACATGGCTAGGACTCGAACCCAGGTCTCCCGCTAGATAGATAGATGTGCTAGGATGTGTTAGAAGGGGCACTGGACTAGAGTAGTCTGTGCAGCTATGTCACCTATAATGCTACAGTGGTCTAATGGCTAGAACACCTCTGTAGGAAGTAGGAGACCTGGGTTCATGTCCTGGCTGTGGCACAAATTTTAATTCTTGCCGCCAAAATACAGTCACAGCTGACACTCAGCTACCTTGGAGTGCGCCATCATATACACTATGTGATCACAAGTATCCAGACATGTGGCTGAAAATGACTTACAACTTCGTGGCTCCCACCATCGGTCATGCTGGAGTTCAGTATCGTGTTGGCCCACCCTTAGCCTTGATGACAACTTCCACTCTCGCAGACATACGTTCAGTCGGGTGCTGGAAGATTTCTTGGGGAAGGGCAGCCCATTCTGCACGGAGTGCTGCACTGAGGAGAAGTTTCAATGTCGGTCGGTGAGGCATGACACGAAGTCGGCGTTCCCAAACATCTCAGAGGTGTGCTATAGGATTCAGGTCAGGACTCTGTGCAGGCCAATCCATTACACGGATGTTATTGTCGTGTAACCACTCCGCCACATGCCGTGCACTATGCACAGGTGCTCGATCGTGTTGAAAGATGCAATCGCCATCCCCGAATTGCTATTCAATAGTGGGAAGCAAGAAGGTGCTTAAAATATCAATGTAGGCCTGTGCTGTGATAGTACCACGCAAAACAACAACGGGTGCAAGCCCCCTCCACGAAAAACACAACCACACCATAGAAAACACCACCGCCTCCGAATGTTACTGTTGGCGCTACACACGCTGGCAGATGACGTTCATCGGGCGTTCGCCACAGCCACGCCCTGCCATCGGATCGCCACATTGTGTCACAACGTTTTTCCACTGTTCAATCGTCCTATGTTTACGCTCCTTACACACAGCGAGGCGTCGTTTGGTATTTACCAGTGTGATGTGTGGCTTATGAGCAGGCGCTCGACCATGAACCCCAAGTTTTTTCACCTCCCGCCTAACTGTCGTAGTACTTGCAGTGGATCCTGATGCAATTTGGGATTCTTGTATGATGGTCTGGATAGATGTCTGCCTATTACACATTACGACCCTCTTCAACTGTCGGCTGTCTCTGTCAGTCAACAGAAGAGGTCGGCCTGTACGCTTTTGTGCTCTACGTGTCCTTTCACGATTCCAGTTCACTAGCACATCGAAAACCTAGTGATGTTTAGGAGTGTGGAAATGTCGCGTACAGACGTATGACACAAGTGACACCTGATCGCCTGAGCACTTTCGAAGTCCGTGAGTTCCGCGGAGCGTCCCATTCCGCTCTCTCACGATGTCTAATGACTACTGAGGTCGCTGATATGGAGTACCTGGCAGTAGGTGGCAGCACAATGCACCTAATGTGAAAAAAGGTATGTTTTGGGGAGTGTCCGGATGCTTTTGATCACATAGTGTACATCACCTAATCAATTGTAAAACCCAAATCGACTGGTGTGTGCACTAATTAGTATCATAGACAACAAAACACGGACTACTTTAGACAAAATTACTGAAGTCATAACTTAAGTATCGTCGTATTTTAACGACCCACAAATTATGCTTTCAAATCACTTGACCTTTCGTCAAATATCATACAGAACATAAAGAGACCAATACCGACAAAATTCAGAAAATAATTACATTTATCATGCCCTAGACTAGTTATAGCACCATTCAATCCTCGCATTTAAAAACAACTACACTCTCCACACTGACGAAATAATCGATACAGTTATGCGCCAGGTAGGTATCGATCACGACACTTGTAAACGTGTACTAAATGAGATGCACGGATGACCTTTGCCGTCTCTGTGCGAATACTTGCATGCCTGGACACAGTACGCATTTTTCTAGGACATATACATCAACATGAACCTGCAATGAAATGATAAATATCACGTCCTTTTCCTTGACTTATCTTACTTCTTGGCTACTATTACACTAGATTGAAACGATGAAATTATATCGTGACGACACCAAAACCTATGAAAATAATTTTGATCCGTTACACCGTGCTCTTTTGAAGGGAACTATTCCGCCATTTGCCTGGAGCGATTTAGAGGAATTACAGAAAACCTATCTCTGGGTGCTCGGATGGGGATTTGAACAATCGTCCAGCAGGCATAAGGGAATATCTCCTATGGCACTAGAGAGAGCGGTGCAGTGCAAAAAGTCGAAGTCATTGACCTCTCTCGACCGATCCAGTCTGCTGTTTCTGCTTTTCTGCTGAAGACACAAAACTTCCCGACTCGTGTTATATTGGCAGGTTTCGCCTGGCATTCAGTTCCGTACTACATAGTGACGTCTGAATGCTTCTCATCAGACAGTGCACACAGCAAAAAATAAAATGACTGAGTTTGTTGGGCGTAAACGCTTTTTGAGATAAAAAGTTAGCACACGAGGAAAAAACCGTGGCGTCTACATCAAAGCGCTCATAATTCTGACGCGAAAAAAGCGTAATTTTACAAAGCAGACCCTTTGTTTCCTTTGACCAAATAGCCTTCACTATAAAAGTTTCGCATACGAATAGTGGAGCACCACAAATAAAAGTTGAACTGAAGAAGTAAAAGTTCAATGATAAAAAGTCTCTAAATGAAAATATAGGCCCATCACTATGTTAAACCATTTACGAGCGTCACTCTTGGATAATACTTCTCAGCAGGTATCATATGAGAGGCATATATCTCGGAATTCTGCGGTATTGTCACATTTGTCATCCAGATCTCAGTTACGTTACAGGGGTTGCCGGTTTTCCTTCTACAAGTCTGCAGTATCCACATGCATATTATGTGAATCTAACACTACTCGACCCTAAGTGTTCATAATTTAAGGGGACGTAGAGATTCAGGATACAATGTGAGCTGCCGTGATAGTGCGTGTATTGAAAGATGCCCTGGCAACAATGCGATACGTGACTCAGAAGTACGGCTGGTTGGTGTGTCAAGGTATGGCACTCAGTGTTTCAGGGTTCCCCTTGCCGGCATCATGCAGAACGTCAGTAGAGCGTTTGATGTGTCTTTTTCGCTTCGCAGTCTGGACAACTGCACACTGAAAGCTGTTAATGGTCAGTGGTGGTGGTGTTAAGACTACAGTCCTTCTAGTCTACAACGCCCCACAAATGTTCAATCGAATTTAAGTTCACGGAGCGATCTAGTCACTTTAGACACGGCAAGTTGTACTGCGAAGAGTGACGTCATACGTGCGCACAGCTTTAGTTTGTTTTGCTTGGGACGCTAGTAGTGTCAGCTCATGCTATGTTTGTAGTTTATATTAGGTATGTAGAGGTTGCTGTGAATCATGATTGCGTGATTAAATGTACAAGTCCAGCTACTTCAACAGAACTAGCAAGCTTCTGAACCTAATCAGTGGTGATAAGTTCCTATGGGACCAAACTGCTGAGGTCATCAGTCCATAGGCTTACACGGTGCTTACTCTTACTTAAACTAACTTACGCTGAGGACAAAACACACACCCGTGCCCGAGGGAGGACTCGAACCTCCGACGGGGGAAGCCGCGCGAACTGTGGCATGACACCCAAGACCACGCGGCTACCACCCGCGGTACCCTAATCAGTCAGACTTTAAACGTTATCGTTGGTTGTCCTCGTAACGTACTAAAATAGTGATTACAATTCACGCAAACTTGGAGGTTCTTAGGAATACATCTTCCTTTCAATTATAAAATTGTTGCCTGGTGTGCTACTTGGACTGAATGATCCATGCTCACTTTGCATTGAGTGATAGCGACGTAAGTTATTGTTCCTGCTTGTTAAATACCTATCTGTACTGGTATCGCTGTTTGGGTTTTTATATTGGTTCCGGTTTTTGGCTTTCTCTATTGGTACCGGGCTCAGTTGAGTGATATGGGTTATCTATACCACGTTTCGTTAATTATCGCGCTTTTGGGCTGTCTGTATATGTATAGTTTTTTGGCTTTATGTATTCTTATCACTTTTTTATTTCTTGTATTGGTATCAGTCTTTTACTTGCTGTAATGGTACTGACTTTTTAGTTCAGCTGTAGAGGTCATGTGGTGTTTTCGATACCAGTACTAATTGATTCGCAGTAATTCTGTGTTTTTCTACGTCTATGATTCTTCCCATCATATCATATTTTTTTGGTTGTTTTATTTTTTGTATTTTAGTATTTCCCTGATTTTGCGGTTGTGTTTTTCGATTGTCCCCGCCTTTAACGTCCAAATTCCCGTTAGATTCAATATTTATTATCAAGAATTTGTACGATTCCGTGATAGATGTTTATATTTTCGTACCATGGGAACATGTAATGTAATGGTCACTATTTTTAAATCATGTTAGTGTTGCATTTCGGGGCTTATTAGGCGTCATTGGTAAATGTCTATGGGAGTTAGCGAAGGCTCCAGTTTGTCTGTGTTAGCCATGTAGACTCGGCAAAGTAAAATCATAACTAATACTTCTCTGAATATTATTGAATGTTTAATGAAACTGACAGTATATCTTACTGGGCTTTCTGACGTCTAGGCAAGTGATTGCTTCATTTTATGTACAAGGTGACACACGATATTGGGATTACGATTGCGACATAATCGTGTTGAACTTGACTCCTCGCCTATGCTTCGCGTGGCCTGTAACTCAAGTCCGCCTTCGGTGAAATCACCTGTAGTAATCGATTACGTAACTTCCGGATGTTAATGTTACACGGCCGGTTAGAACTGCGTGGGAGAAGTGACACGTTTTCACGCTTCGGTACCTCAGTCGGTAAAAACGGAACCCTTATAATATCAACTTGTTGTTTGCCTGCCTGTCTGACCGTCTGTCCGCCTGTCAAGACCCCTTTTTCTCAGGAACGGGTAGAGGCATGAAGCTCAAATAAATGTAAAATACTAAGGTCTACGGTCCCTCGGCGGTGTAAAAAATTTAAGCTTCTAAGTCAACGGAATCAAAAGATACTGCCATTTATGTCACATATTTTTATACTCGCAAACTCACTCATTAGAACCTATCTATATACAAGATTAAGTTAGCACACAGTCTGACAAAAAAGTGAAGTACGTAGAAGGGGAGAAGGAAACGAAATGAAACTTAACATGTTGATATGGTGTGTGACGTTGTTTCAGTGATTACAAAATCGTATCAAATTTACAAAGAACTTGGAAGCAAGAGCCCATCATCAATATGAAGTTGCACGTCGTCTGGCCTGGATGGATGCACTGACTGGGTTGGGAAGAGTTTCAGAAGCCGTTGTATCCTCTCCTGAGGCAAGCAGACGCACAACTGTTGTAAGTGCTCCTTTATATCCTGAACACTGGCACTGAGAGGGAGTCGACGTCCGAGGCGGTCGTACGTACAGGGGACAGGCAAAATAATGTGAACAGTGGTAGCAATGCGATGGTTGTGTTTGACGGTCGCGCTGTACTCTGCGTGTTCATTACGGACTAGGCATCAGTGTAGGCTGTTTACGAGTAGTGCACACTTCGTATTTGCATTCAGAGCCGAGTCGACGTGCAATGGGAGACCTAACAGGGTTCCAAAGAGAGCAGATTGTGGGAGCCCCATTAGCTCGAGCCAACACAGCTAACTTATTGAAAGTTTCTAGACCAACTGTTTCAAGACTCATGACAGCCTACACAAAACGTGGAAAGACATCATCCTGTAAACTTAATAGTGGGCGCAAATCAAAACTAAATGACTGAGAATGTCGTACGCTAACACGAATTGTGTCAAAACAACACAAAACTATGGCGGCTAAAGTGACTGAAGAGCTCAATAGCCATCTTCGAGACCCCGTATCTATCGACACTTTCCGCCGATAATTCCATAACGCGAATACTCGTGGACGAGCTGCTATACCGAAATCAACCAACGCCAGAGAAGCGAAAACATAGTGTCAGGAGCATAAATCCTGGACGGCTGATCAGTGAAAACACGTCATATGGCCCGACGATTCAACGTTTTCGTTATTTCCAACAAAGGGCCAGGTTTACGTATGGAGAACGCCAGAAGAAGCCCACCATCCTGATTGCTTGATTCCAACGGCTAAGCATGCAGGCGGAAGCGTGATGGTATGGGCAGCCACAACATGGTGTTCTGCTGGTCCCATCATTACTATCAAAGACCGTGCTACAGCCAACGATTATGTGAACACTTTAGGAGATCAGATGCACCTCATGATTCAAATCTTATTCCCCGACAATTATGCAATATTACAGGACGATAATGCACCCATTCACACAGCCAGCACAGTACAATCGTGGTATGAGGGCGGGCGGTATTGGAGCGCAGACTTCGGAGCAGATTTCCGCCTCCCTCGTCACTAGAGGAGTTGGAAGAGGTTCTGATCGAAGATTGGCGTAACATTCTAGTGAAGACTATACAATCATTATATGCCAGTATTCCAAGTAGAATCTCAGCTGTATTACGGGCAAAATATTAATAAACTATTCCCAAGTAAGTACTGGTGTTCACATTTTTTGCCTGTTCCCTGTATGTTCTATTGGGGACAGACTTGGGGATCTTGCAGACCACGGGAGTACAACTACCAAGTGGATACTAAAAAGAGACACGTGTCATGTGCTGAAGAGCATTGTCCGTTGAAGAACGCACCACGATACTGTCGTGTGAGAAGCATTATCCGTTGAAGAACGCACCACGACACTATCGTGTGAGAGATAAGACACGAAGACAGAGGATGGCTGCGACATACCATTGTGCGGACAGAGTTCCCTCAACTAGCAGCAGTGACCTGAAGCCATACCCGATGACTCCCCACGCCATGACGCCAGGACTAATATCGCTGTGCCTCTCCAAACATTAGAAGAATGAGCCTCACCCCAGGTCGTCGCCGTACTCGTCGACGGTGCTCATCCAGGGTTGTGCAGAACGGCGATATGTTCAAATGGTTCAAATGGCTCTGAGCACTATGGGACTCAACATCTAAGGTCATCAGTCCCCTAGAACCTAGAACTACTTAAATCTAACTAACCTAAGGACATCACACACATCCATGCCCGAGGCAGGATTCGAACCTGCGACCGTAGCGGTCGCGCGGTTCCAAACTGAAGCGCCCAGAACCGCTCGGCCACACAGGCCGGCACGGCGATATGTCTCTCAACACAAGGCGACGCCATTCAAGTGCAGTACATGCTTGCTGGTCACAGCACCACTCTATACGTAGCCGTTTGTGTTGTAAGGCTAGCTCGCGCCCGTAGTAGAATACTACACGTGCACCCTGGATAGTGTCTAATTATAGACATGAACTAAATGAACTAGCGCTGACTGGCAGCCAAATAATCATATTGATCTCCTGGCTATTTAATAGCATATCCTAATCGAAATGGCACAGACGAAACCCATCGGTCATTCTCATGGCCAGCTGACAAGAAAACTGGGACCTTGAATCAGGATTTGCCAGTTAAATATAGAAGGAATCAGCAGGGCTAAGAGTGATGTCCTGCAAAAGGGTCTAAACGATAATACCATTGACGTCGCTGCCATTCAGGAAACACACACAGAGAACGAGGAACAACTAAGAAAAAGAGGTAAAATATACGGATACGACTTAGTTGGTATCACATACCACCACGCTTGTAGTGTGGCAACTTATGTGAGATCCAAAATCGAAAATGTTCAGTTGCATTCAACATCTACCAACAACAACATACACGAAGTGGTTATTCAAATCGGAGGGTACACCTTAAATAACACATACAAACCTCCTACAGTCTCATGGCCACCACAAGACCTACCACTATTGCAACACCAATCTGTCTATGTAGGCGACTACAACAGTAATCACACCCAATGGAAATGCAAAGAGAACGATGACAGTGGTGAGGCCCTTGCAAACTGGGCGGATGAAAACAATATGTACCTTGTATTTGACACAAAGGATAGAGATTCCTTCTATTCGGCAGCGTGGAGACAAGGATATAACCCGGACCTATGCTTCGTGACTACAGACAAGGAAAACATACCGCTGAAAAGGCCTTTGGCAACGTGTTTGAAAGCCTCAGAAAAATTAGATATACGCTACAGAGAAAGATGTAGAATACGTACAATCTACATCTTCATCTGCAAACCATTGTGAAGAGCCTACTAGAGGGCACTTACAAAGTTCGATATGTTAGGATTTCTTTCCGTTCCAATCGCGTACGGAGCGCGGGAAGAATGACTGCTTAAATGCTTCTGCGTGTGCTGTAATTAGTTTAATTTTGCGTTCACAGTCGCTACGGGAGTGATACCTAGCAGGCTGAAGAATATTTTTAGACTGTTCACTTAATACTTGTTCCTGAAATTTTATAAGTATTCTTCCTTGAAATGATTTGCGTCTATCTTCAAGAGCCTGACAATTCAGGTTTTTCAACATTTCCGTGGAAAAAAAAACTGTGATCAACATTTTCCAACACATGACAGGGATGGTACAGCAACCAGTAATATACTATGATGAAACGGTCAATCTTGGTTGCAGGGATGTATTTATTATTCATTTGCCAATTATGCATTTCGCCTGACTCAGGGATCTTCAGACTGGCTGATCATTAGATGGTGATAGATACATGGGATACCGAGCATACAGAACGTCCCAGCAAATAATTGCCTTTGTCAAATATTTGGAAACACTGTGAGGTGTTCTTGTTGAGGCATGTGGAGTGTTTCCAAACATTTGACGAGGACAATTATTTTCTGAGACGTTCTGGTGTACTCAGTTTGATACCTAACACCATCTAATATTCATCCAGTCTCAAGATGCCTGAATCAGGCAAAAGTCGTCATTGGTAAATAAATATACCGTTCTCGTTTGTAGACTTTCTGCACACTTCCGGTACTCTACTAATGAACCAAAGTCCGCCACCTGCCTTACCTACGACTGAGCCTATTTGATTATCCTATTTCATATTTCTGTAGATTATTGTACCTAGTTATTTGTAAGACTTCACTGATTCCAATTTTGAATAACGGATATTGGAGCTATACGATACTATGTTTTTTCGTTTTCTGAAAGGCATAATTTTACATTTCTGTACATTTAAAGCAGGCTGCCAATTTTGCAGCAGTCTTAAATCGTGTCAAGATCTGACGTAATATCTGTACACCTCTTTGCAGACAGTACTTCGTTATATATAATCGTAGCATCTGTGGAAAAGTGTGAGATTATTATTAATATTTTCTGTCCAGTCATTAATATCCAAGATGAACACACTTCCCTCGGGTACACCTGAAGTTACTTCTACTTCTGTCGATGTCTCTCCATCCCAGATACTATGCTGTGTCCTCTCTACTAAGAAACGCAAATTCGTGCATGTCTGAAGGACATCGTATAGTGAAGATTCAGACACTGTATAAACACAGACATTGTCACCACCAATGAAGTATCCATATATCGACGGGCTAAAATGTCGATGTAATACAATGACGGAAAAAAGTCGCAGGAACAAGAAGGAATTGTGCGCCATAAACGAAAGTTAGTAGGCATATTTCTACATATGAAAGATGATGTCTACCAAATTTCGAGCTAGTCGCATAAGACTGGCGCTAGTAACACCACTATGAGGATGCAAATCAGATTTGCTTTAAATACAATACACGCTGTAACAATCGTGATCGTTAGTTAAGATTGGACACGGTGAGTTGAGGTTAGTCAAGAATGCCCTATCAATACCTCACAGAATTTCAACGAGGTCGTGTAATAGAGCTACGAGACTCTGGATGTTCCTTATGTGATACTGCAAAAAGACTTGGCAGGATTGGAACCACTGTAAATGGCTGCTGGCCGCAGTGGTCACGAGAATGCACAGTCACCACGAGATCTGTCTCCAGACAGCCACGTGGTACTACCGAGAAGGAAGACCATCGTGTTCGGCGTATGTGTCTGGCGCATAGTACTACATCTGCAGCAGCAACTTGAGTGGCAGTTGGAACCACAGTGACACAACGAACTGGTACAAATCGGTTACTTTAAGGACAACCCCGAGCCAGACGACTGTAGCGTGCATTCAACTGACTCTAAACCACTG
The DNA here is from genome assembly GCF_023864345.2 of Schistocerca serialis cubense. NCBI lineage: Eukaryota > Metazoa > Arthropoda > Insecta > Orthoptera > Acrididae > Schistocerca > Schistocerca serialis. The sequence goes on from NC_064638.1 coordinate 574,321,826, forward strand.
CCATTTGCGAGTTAAATGGTGTCAAGCGAGAGCTCGTTGAAGGGTGGGACGGAGATCTGTTGTGTTTTCTGTTGAAAACTGGTTTTGCCTCGGTGCCAATGATGGCCGTGTGTTGGTTGAAAGGAGGCCAATTGAGGGCCTGCAACCATCCTGTCTGCATACTGGACACACTGAACCTACACATGGAGTTATGGTGAGGAATGCTATTTTATGATAGCAGGAGCACTCTTTGCGGTTATTCCACGTACAAAGACTTGTACGTGACTCTAGTGATTCAACCTGTTGTGCTGACACTCATGAACAGTATTCCAGGGGGTGTTTTCCAACAGGGTAACGCTCTCCTATATACCGCAGTTGTAATTTCCACCCCGACACTACTACAGAAGTCAGACAGACGCTCCTAACGTTCTAATGAGAAATGCCTGATAAACTTTCAGCAATAAATATCTTCTGGAGTCATCAGCTGTAAGGAAATGACACAAAAATTCACAAAATTTCTTACGTAACTAGTGGGATACTTGGGTACTGGAGTAGTGCTAGTTAGTGTAAGAAAAACATGAAACTAACGAAAATTATTATTTATTTTGCAAAAATTCTGAGAAATCACAATGGCACTTTTAGTTATGAATTGAACAAGTTAGATCCTGGTTCTTTTCGGAATGTGAAGTTACCTCTCAAGGATAGGATTCGCTAATGAAATTTCTATACAAAGTTTAGGGTGGTTGATTGGCGACTCCATGGAGTGTTCTGTGCACAACGACCAGATAATGGATATAATTGGAAGGAGAAACAGCATTGGTCGTATTTTTTTGTTTTATTATCCGCAAAATCGATTTTCAGTCACTTAGTGACCATCCCCAGTGCTGCAATATAATTGGTAGGCACTGGTATCAACAAGCTTAGAGCGATCACATAAACTTATGTGATCGCTCTAAGCTTGTTGATACCAGTGCCTACCAATTGCAATTGTATATTACAGCACTGAGGATGGTCACTAAGTGACCGAAAATCGATTTTGCGGATAATAAAACAAAAAAATACGACCAATGCTGTTTCTCCTTCCAATTTAAGATGGTTGTTGACTTGGCAGAATGGCTGAGAGGCACACCTACTCAACTTAAATAATTATCCTTTAGAATGTTGCTAGGTACGGTCGAGGCTGTCGCTTGTGAAATGCAGTGAAGTGTATTGTTGTGGAGGAAATATGGGGCTCGCAATAGCTGTAGTGCACAATACCGTAAGCTGCGATGACTGCTGCCTGCGCCACTCGCTGCTGACATAAAAGATAACTCTCGTTCTATCTGGATTGACCTTCGCCAATCAAACTCTCCCCATGCCTTGATGAAGTCAAGGATTCCTGTTCGCCCCTAGTCTAACTGTTGGTGTGGTACTCCGGTCAAATAACCAGTCCACTGCGATGCCACTCAAAAATCCGCTCGCAGGCGTTTAACTATAACTCTGTCTGTTCACACCGCACAATAAGTGTGGCGGCCAACACAGTGAACAACACTTAATCACAAGGACTCAATACATAGTCGTACTCCGATTCGTTCTCGAGAGAGGTGCTCTCCCAGTGAAGTACTGAGGAGAGACTTGTTCCTTACTCCAAGAGCGACAACGGAACGGCGCCGCTCCACGCCAGACGTGAAGGGGTATATCTTTCGGTCTCTTCCATTATTCCTTCAGCTCAAGGCATCATAAATATCGTCTGCCAATCAGCATTACTCTTCTAAAATGTGTGACCTTTATGGTGGATAAGCTGTACTCTCTTAGAGCACCCTTAAGTGCGTCTCACTGACAGTCTGGCATCTAGCTTCCAACTAAAAGTGTTTGGCCGTTCCTCTTTAAATTTCTTCGGACGGATAACCCTAGATATTCGTTGACTGATTTATCAGCGCTAGAACAAGCCAACAATTTTTCCGCTTATCTACACCACTGCGTAACATCTGCTTTTGTTGAGAGATAAACTCTAGTAGTTGCAATAAGCAATTATCATCTGCACGTCTTCCTTCGTAACACTTTCCTAAACGACACAATCTTGCGGCATATAACTGTGTCGTCTGCAAACTACGGATGTATCAACCAGGTTGTTTCCATACAGGGTGAAAGTTATTTAAACCTACAAACTCTAGGAAGTTGCACGGGACACCAAAACAAATACTTTACTCTAATATCATAATTATCTGCGACGATTTTTTAAACCAGCAGAGTGAGTTTTCTCTCTGTAAGGAAATTAATTAAACTAACAAACACTGGGAGGTTGCATGGGACAATAAAAACACTTTTTCTAATGTTTTTCTGTGAGGAAAAAAAGTAATACAAACAAGTTTTAATTCTTTATTTTCAAGAGATGATAACATTAACGCAGCACAATTACTTCAACTGCAGCAGAGGCTGCAAACTGCGTCCATTGTCTTGTCGCGTTCTGTCTAACACGGTCAAAGGGTGAGAGTCGGCTCTCAGCCGCGGTAGCGTGCGGAACTGCCCCGCACAGGCCAAGCACATCGCTCTCCGCATTGTTTACTTCCGAGCCGCGGTACTCGCGTTTATAGAGTCCACAACTACCGTACCTCATGGCGCACTCTTATCGCCGTGCAACGATCAAAGTAATGCTTCAGGTCAAACATCCACGACCAACGGCTTTTGAAGCTGAACAGTTCATACTAAAGGATCTGCGTTTCAACCCCTGGACGTGATCGGAATACATTTTTCCATCACAGGAAAAGATGTCGACGGAGCCGCTAACCGCTGAAGTTGTGTAACAACACTCCGCCGGACTAAAATTTAAACATTCTGATGGACACGTAGGTGCAGTGACGGTGGACCACGCGCGATTCGGTCTCCGAACTACGCGTGTGTTCGAGGTGTCTCAGGAGGTGGTCATTGCGGCTTTCCAGCCATATTGAAACGTATTGGGTCACCTCGCGGAGAAGTGACAAACATTTACGACCTACCCAGTGTTAAATGGCGTCCGGCAGATCAAAACTGAGCTGACGAAACATGTTCCATCGTATCTGCTGATTGGCGGTGTGCGGGCCATCGTCATGTACGACGGCAAGCCACGAGCGTGCTCCAGATTTGGTCAGGAAGGACATGTCCCGTCCGACATTTGATACAGACACCGCTGGGTGAAGTGACCCCGGCATCGACATTCACGCCCCTAACTGTCACCTATGCGACAGTAGAACAGAGCCCAGCCACGTCACTTCAGGATATGCCTGAAGCCTCGTCAACGCCACCCATCTAACCACAACACGCCGACGAAACCAGCACGGCGTCACCCCCAGTGCTCGCACAGGGAACATTCACTCTCAGGACCGCGCCGGACGACCCTGCCCAAACCATGGACGTCGAACTAGGTTTCATGCCGACTGCTGCCTTTACCCAGACGGGATAGCGTCGGATGATGGGCGACCACATTCTGATTTGGAACAACCATTAGGAAAGAGCGGTCGCCCAGGAAGAGCAAGAAACGCCGACGAATACCCTCCGATGACACTCTCCTTCAGATGATCTCGCGAGATGATGACCGGATGTCTGATGGCGACCTTCCATATTCCGTCCAGTCACATGGTATGACCACTCATGACGCCCCTTCTGGGAAGAATCCCCTCACAACCCAGAACACGAACTCAATGTTGCCAGTACATGAGGACGACAGATCCCCTGCAGCTGTTGTCACAACGCCTGCTTCGCCCCCTCTGACAGTAAACGACTGTTACACGTCTTTGGCGTCAGTATCCTGGGCCGATGATGTTGAAGAAAGAGCGGATCAGACCACCCGCGTGTCCGAGCCTGAGCCGGCGCCCTGCCAGTAATCATGACTACTGCAGAAGACCCGCTGGGTCTAAACCTGCAGGATGCTTCCACCGGGCATCCTGCATCAACTGCAATGGACCATACACAGCAATATCGTGTCGCCACGATGAATCTTGCCACCATCCCAGCCCCTCATAAACTGGCCATGTTACGAGACACCTTCTACTCTGTGGATGCTGATATTGCACTCCTGCAGGAGGTGTTTGTTGGTGACTTCCAAATGCCCACCAGATACACTGCCTACGTGTCTCACGCCTCCGACACCGGTAGTGGCGTCGCCATCCTACTACATAACAGACTTCCTGCAGAGGATTTTGCATACCTCCCAAATGCATGGGGTATGGCCCTCACCCTAGTTGGCGTGCGTATCATTAACATCTACGCACCGCCTGGCTCTAGCCGCCATCATGACCGACATACATTCTTCACCAAGGAGATCACACCAATCTTTACAGGCCCACACAACGATTTAGTGCTCGGTGGAGACTTCAGCTCGACACCAGGACTCACTGACCAACACCCGCGGAATTCACCTTTTGCGGCTCTCTCGATAGTCATCGATCGCCTACGACTCACTGACACCTGGACAAAGCTCCACAGAACCCGACACGTTTACACGTTTTGCACTGCTCACTCATCACGCCGCATAGATCGCATCAACCTCAATCGCTCACCTGCCGATCACACGCGACATGCAGACATCTGACCCATGCCCTTTTCAGACCGTGAAGTAAACATCTCCGACGTCACTCTCGCCCGACAGCGTTTGTGGCATAGTCGTGGACTGTGGAAATTCAACGTCGCTTACCTGACCTCATCAGACCACCGCCATATGGTCGAGGAAGCATGGGCATGATGCTAGCATCGTCATGATGCCTATGACTCCACCTTATCTTGGCGGCTCTTGCACTAAGCTGACCACCCGTAAAACATTGATTAGCTATGGTAAGGCAGTCAAGACATGGCGTACTAATACATTGCACTTTTATTGTTCAATTCTTCGTAACTGTGCGACGATGCCTTTTTCGGCAGCCAGGCAGACAGTGGTACACCAAACAAAGGCGCAGATCTCCTCGATCATGCGCCGTTACCTGGAAGGCAAGGTAGTCCGATCTCAGACCTTTAATCGTGTACCTCAAGAACTTCCATCGGTGTACCGCCTCCTCCAGGAAAGACAACAAAGACACAGGGCTGTGATCCACGTCCTCACTCATGCAGAAGGCCACCAGCATGAGACCCAACAAACATTCGGCCATGCTCTCCACAATAATTTCGCCGGATTGGTTCAAATGGCTCTGAGCACTATGGGACTTAACTTCTGAGGTCATCAGTCCCCTAGAACTTAAAACTACCTAAACCTAACTAGCCTAAGGACATCACACACATCCATGCCCTAGGCAGGATTCGAACCTGCGACCGTAGCGGTCGCGCGGTTCCAGACTGTAGTGCCTAGAACTGCTCGGCCACTCCGGTCGGCTTCGCTGGATTGTATGCAATAGTACCGCATTCTGTGGAACTGATCACAGAGGTCGCGCGTTTTACTACAAGCACCCTCCCAGTAGAGGTAGCACATGAACTCCAAGAGGACGTGACCACAGATGAACTACTCGATACTATCAAGGGTTGGGGTTGGGTTGCTTTGGGGGAAGAGACCAAACAGCGAGGTCATCGGTCTCATCGGATTAGGGAAGGATGGGGAAGGAAGTCGGCCGTGCCCTTTGAAAGGAACCATCCCAGCATTTCTCTGGAGCGATTTAGGGAAATCACGGAAAACCTAAATCAGGATGGCCGGACGCGGGATTGAACCGTCGTCCTCCCGAATGCGAGTCCAGTGTGCTACCACTGCGCCACCTCGCTCGGTCTGCTATCAAGGCGGGATCTGATAACAGATTCACAGGGCCCGATTGTCTCCCCATCGAATTTTACAAAATTTTTAATTCTTTGTTGGCTTCCAGATGGACGACCATCTGCTGATATCCCCGACGACAGTCGCCCCTAACAACTTTCTCAAGGGCATCATTATATCTGTTCATAAACTGCACAGGTGATCGAACGTCCATGATTATCGACCAATCACGTTGCTGAACAGCAATATGAAAATATTTACATGGCTGCTGAAATTGCGACTCAAGAAGGTCGCCCATTACATCACCTCCAGTGACCAGACTTTCCTTGGAGGCGACAACAATATCCATAAAGCTCTTAGCCATTACAGAGACATGATAACCGTTACTCGTCACCAGCTTCTCCCTGATGCCTTGGCATCGCTGGACTTTATCCAGGCCTTCGACAGTAGGGGGACAAAGTTCGTTTAGGTGCATTTTGTTAGTGTGGGATGCTTACACCAGAGGCAGGTATACACTCACAGGCAAACCTATTGTTCTCCTTTGATTGACAGGTATTCAACCTATTGTTCTCCTTTGATTGACAGGTACTTAGCCCACTGTTCTGGTAAAAGGTTCCTTCCTTTTGATTGACAGGTCCTTAACCCATTGTTCCTCCACCTCCACCCACTCCCCTCCCCCAGGAAACCTCCAATCCACCCCCTCTCCCTCGCTGCCACAGGTATACTTTTGATATAAATTTGACTAACTATTTAATTAAACCTAACCTCCTGTGCATAGCGGCTCACCTGTGCAGGCGCAGCTAAAGGGTTCTCAATGCTATACTGACGTCACTTGTGTATTTAAGTAAAAGCCAAGTCTACCTCTTCGAAATGGTAAAGGGCTGCCTAAATAGTTAACGGTCGCTTTTGTAGGAGCTTTCGTGATGTCTCAGCTTGTCTATATGGAAATTCTTGTCCTAACAGGTGCTGTTTACGAAACTAGTCCAGAATAAAACCGATTGCATTCTTCCTGATGGTCCTAACGAGGCACCCCATCCATCACGTGTTTCCTTTTATGATGGTGGTTTTATTATTATTATTTTTTTTTTTTTGAATTTCAGTACCACCGTCATGATTCATATTTCTTTAGCTAGGCTTCTCTACCAGGATTGTCTGTTGGCGAGTATGATTTTGGGACATGATTTAAGCCTAAAAGCTATCGAACTTCGTTTTGCAAAAAGTGAAATTTTAGATGCAAGATGTATTTTGAAAGCAATCCGAACGTTTTACACTGATTGGTGCCATTAATATGCGGTCATTCACAAACAGACATTCCCACACAAAGTAAGCCTCATTTACTTATCAAATTCATGAAAAAAGCTGAGGATTAGTTGATTAGTTGTAATGATAAATGCAATGAAATTAGATAGTTATTATTACGCAAAATGAGCACAAAAAACAGAATCTCTATGTAACACAGATTATTGCGACCATACTGGACAATGGCTGAACAGTATGAGAGAAAACAAAAGTTTGCTGGTCTGATTCATTTAAAATTACATAGATAATATAATTACAGAAGTTTTATAGTAATCACAGTGTCTATTAAGCAGTGATAAAATCGTCTCAGCACTACTGCGCGAAAACAGACAGTCACGAAATCCGCTAACATCTGGGGAACATTACACTTTCCTGGAAATCACGACATTCTGCTTTCAACATATGTCTCAAAGGGTGAACGTTCTCGCCGCTATGTAGAGGCTCCTACATCCCAGCACAAAAGACGTCTTGTGAATCAATGGAGCATTCTGATCGGCTCCTACTGAATTTACCCACCAAATTACAGATACTGCCGGTGTGGAAGCACTGTCCACCTTTTTCTTTCTTTCTGCAGGCAAGACTTTCAGCAGCAAAACTATTTTGTACAGATCGCCATATTGCACTGACAATTAAACACTGCAAAAGTGACCTACACGTCGTCAAATACAGAAGGACACTTGCTCAATTACGCTACTCTACTACTGAGAACAGAAGTGTGACTATGAGAGCGTGAAACCGATCTCCAACGCGGCAATATATCATCGCGTACCATGTCGATGTAGTAAACATACAGTTTGTATCCTGCGCCATACAAAATCGCCCCTTTTGCATCGACCACTAGACACTCATACATATACCGCAAAGACTTGTGCAAAAGCTGGGTCGGTTCCCCTTGGCAGAAAAGCATCACCATTTCTGGTCCTGACCTGCTTCCTTGCTTGTTTTCTACACCAATCTCCAGACTCTAGGATTACAAGAACACATGTATTTTCACATGGTTTGCCAGTGTATTATACCATTCACGCGATACTTCTCGATATCAAGCAAATAGCAGTATCACTCTTGCAACATAATTCCAGAGATATAGATTGGAAATTATTTCTCTAGAAACCCGAAACATTAGCGAGGTGGAGCGTGCTGTAAACCACTGAGTGACTGGAAACTTATCCCCTCTGCAAAGACCTTTACGTGAAAACTCGAAAAAAATGGAGGAAACTGATATTTCTACTCGCAGATACCGATTTCGGTGATGAAACAGATTCCAAGTCATCCCTATAATTTACAAAGTCAACTACGGTGTTTCTCATGTCTAGAAAACCAGCAAACGTGTCTTCCACCCATCTTTCACCTGCTGCATGCGCACACCACAATCGATGTTCTCTCACCTAAATAAAGGCGAGAAACGTGAAAAAGCAGTCAATCCGACAATTTACGTGGGAGGGTATAATGGTCCAGTGCAAACACATGTCCATATTAAATCTTCTCAAATTTCGACGCGATAACGAAAGCTGTCCAACACATACTAAGTATTAATTCGCTATTCGTGCGTCTAGAGGACGACACAGTTAAGTCAGCCACATTCATGGGTCCCAACAGGCCTCTCCATTCGGACAGTTCCTACCGTTAGCTGGAAGCGTGATTCATTCCCGCTACAGGCCACCGCTGGTGCGCCAAGCATCTGTAGACAGAATTATCGTAGGAAACCAGTCACATACATATTTAATCGCTAACCCTGATGATGGCTGTGGCCCTTGAAATAGAAATATCTGTACCACTCTTGTAACTTGACATACTTTTCCCTTTGCTATCACAGTATTCCACGTCAAATCCGTACCTTTCTTGCGACTAGACATAGTAATTTCTTTTGCACATGTCGGAACACACACATACTTTGTAAGCCTGATGCTCAAGGCGAACCTGTCATGCATCCCCTACTACTATGTATAATACTTGGCCAATAACTGACTGCTGGCGATACGAAATAATACAGATCGAGAATCAAAGATGGGTGGACATCTCTCATAAGTTTTTCTTGTGAGTGGTACCACAGTGTCTTAGAAAGAGAGGCATAATCGTCTTACAAACCGCCAGATGTTAAAAAAACACGATCGCAACGAACACATTACTATTACAATCGGTCTTGGTTCTACAGGTGCACACAAGTATCCATGTTAAAAGCTATGCTGGCTTTATAAATCGAGGTATGGCATTACCTCCGAATGAAGTGGTTTTTCCACACAAATACCACGACACTGAATAGAGACAGTGATCGCCGGAGTGTATATTGTCATGTAGAAGTAGGTGTAATTAGATGAATCACAGTCACTATCTTCATCAACGTCTTGGTGGTCTTGCACAGGGTTTCTTGAGAGACAGTCGGCATCTTAGTGTTTTATTCCACTTTTGTACACTATAGTAATGTCATACACTTGAAGACATAGTGCCTACCTGGCGAGTCTTCCTGTTGGATCCTTGAGACCTGTCAACCAAAGTGAGTGATGGCCTGTAACAAATGTGAATGGCCTTCCATAGAGATACTGTAGAAATTTGGACATGGCCCAGATCACAGCAAGACATTCTCTTTCTGTAGTTGAGTAGTTTCTCTCGGCTTTTGTGTCACTGAAGCATAGGCTATAACCTTCTCTTTTCCACCCGAAATTTGCACCAGAACAGCAGCGATGCCATACCCACGAGCACCTGTGTGTAGTTCTGTAGGTGCTCTCCAAGTAGAAAAATACGTTCGCCAAATGCACTGTGTCATCCCATTTGTTAAATTTGGCTATACGCTCATATACCTTCAGCCATTTGTCTGGATCTTGGCCATCATCACCAGAGAACCTGGAAGGATGCCTCATGTGGTAGGAGACAGATGCTGTCATCGTAACGTCTTCTTCTTCTTCTATCGCCGATGGATTACGATCTGTTGAATATGGATCGAACTCTGGTTTCTCGCCATGTAAAAGGCGGCTCTGTCATAGCCTAATGGGAGCCACTGTGTCGTCGATAATGTGCGTTATCACAGGTTCCAATACCCAGCTTCGCCACCAGAATAATGTCACTTAGAAGAAGGTGTAATTTAATGAATGACGGACACTAACTTCACTTAACGAAAGTATATTAAGCACTTGCACATACAAGAGCGCGGAGCGAACTGCCTCTGGCCAGAACACATACGGTATACGAGGGCAGTTCAATGAGTAATGCAACACATTTTTTTTTCTGAAACAGGGGTTGTTTTATTCAGCATTGAAATACACCAGGTTATTCCCCAATCTTTTAGCTACACAACACTATTTTTCAACGTAATCTCCATTCAATGCTACGGCCTTACGCCACCTTGAAATGAGGGCCTGTATGCCTGCACGGTACCATTCCACTGGTCGATGTCGGAGCCAACGTCGTACTGCATCAATAACTTCTTCATCATCCGCGTAGTGCCTCCCACGGATTGCGTCCTTCATTGGGCCAAACATATGGAAATCCGGCGGTGCGAGATCGGGGCTGTAGGATGCATGAGGAAGAACAGTCCACTGAAGTTTTGTGAGCTCCTCTCGGGTGCAAAGACTTGTGTGAGGTCTTGCGTTGTCATGAAGAAGGAGAAGTTCGTTCAGATTTTTGTGCCTACGAACACGCTGAAGTCGTTTCTTCAATTTCTGAAGAGTAGCACAATACACTTCAGAGTTGATCGTTTGACCATGGGGAAGGACATCGAACAGAATAGCCCCTTCAGCGTCCCAGAAGACTGTAACCATGACTTTACCGGCTGAGGGTATGGCTTTAAACTTTTTCTTGGTAGGGGAGTGGGTGTGGCGCCACTCCATTGATTGCCGTTTTGTTTCAGGTTCGAAGTGATGAACCCATGTTTCATCGCCTGTAACAATCTTTGACAAGAAATTGTCACCCTCAGCCACATGACGAGCAAGCAATTCCGCACAGATGGTTCTCCTTTGCTCTTTATGGTGTTCGGTTAGACAACGAGAGACCCAGCGGGAACAAACCTTTGAATATCCCAACTGGTGAACAATTGTGACAGCACTACCAACAGAGATGTCAAGTTGAGCACTGAGTTGTTTGATGGTTATCCGTCGATCATCTTGAACGAGTGTGTTCGCACGCTCCGCCATTGCAGGAGTCACAGCTGTGCACGGCCGGCCCGCACGCGGGATATCAGACAGTCTTGCTTGACCTTGCGGCGATGATGACACACGCTTTGCCCAACGACTCACCGTGCTTTTGTCCACTGCCAGATCACCGTAGACATTCTGCAAGCGCCTATGAATATCTGCAATGCCCTGGTTTTCCGCCAAAAGAAACTCGATCACTGCCCGTTGTTTGCAACGCACATCCGTTACAGACGCCATTTTAACAGCTCCGTACAGCGCTGCCACCTGTCGGAAGTCAATGAAACTATACGAGACGAAGCGGGAATGTTTGAAAATATTCCACAAGAAATTTCCGGTTTTTTCAACCAAAATTGGCCGAGAAAAAAAATGTGTTGCATTACTTATTGAACTGCCCTCGTATATACAGTTACAGAACATTCCAGTACAATGATTCTTGACATTTGAGGATACTTCTAGAATGTACTAGAACCGAATATAGAAATTAAACTTTTACATTTCAGGTGAGTTTTGAACTCACGACCCTCCATGCAACAATGTAGTATCCTAACCACTACACCAGGGCGATTGTGCTGCTTACATTCTACTGCGATAATATTATCAGATAAACACTGCGGTTACACGTCGCTGATGGTGCAACCTCGTGATAAAATCATCAACTTTAGAAGGTGATTCGGCTAAGGAACGTGGTAAGAAGCCGGTATTTGCAACTCCTTCACGTCGCCACTAGATATTTCTCCAGTATTTGAAACGCATTCTGTCTTGATGCCACGTCTGAGGTTCAGTGATATATCGACTGGGTTAGAGGCGATGGTTGATTGAGAAGGATCACAAACAGTAGATTGTGTGCTGATTGAAGTCGTAAGAAATGTACACTAGCTTTTCAGATTTCTAGTGCTACACTTTTCGGTAGAAATGATGTCTATGATTTTGTATCTAGTCTTTCCATTCAACCATGTACCTGCATTGTATCCGATGGAGAAGCCCTTTAATGATTACAGCCACTAGCACTCTTATATCTCGGAACAAGTCACCTTTTTCGAACCTATTTATTGCAGTAAAATTTCAGATAGTCCCTGTACCTCTTGGAACTGCTTCCATTTCTGCATCGTACCAATTTAAGTCGGAACTGAGCTGAAGTCAGAGAGAGCTGTATCTATTATCTTCTGCAACCCATGCACAAACAGAGTGACTTGAGTTAGTGCAACAGCACCGTGTTTTGACCATTCGGTGGAAATGGGAACAATTTGTTGTAGATCCGCCAACAATGTGTAAGGTCAGCGCCAAACTAAGTCAGCTCCTGCAACTTGAGGTAGTAGAAAAGACAGTACGGGAACTGGAAGAAGGACGAGGATTTTGCTACAGCATTGCGGTGCGTACCCAAACTACATACAGATACTGCTGTCCGAAGCAGATCCACAGCTGAGCGAGGTGGCGCAGTGGTAAGCACACTGGACTTGCATTCGGGAGGACAACGGTTCAATCCTGCATCTGGCCATCCTGATTTAGGTTTTCCGTGATTTACCTAAATCGCTCCAGGCAAATGCCAGGATGGTTCCTTTGAAAGTTCACGGCCAAATTCCTTCCCCATCCTTCCCTAATCCGATGAGACCGATGACTTCGCTGTCTGTTTTCCTCCCCTACAACAACCCAACCCAACCTGCAGATCTGTGTCCCTCAGAGCCCATTGACGTCTATCACCCCAACATGCTATCATCATTATTCTGTACCATCCAACAGAGAAAAATTGCGAGCTACAAAAGCTCCATAACTTCATCCATGCCGGCATCGAACACATGTGACGATCCTATTAAATGTACAGATATTGATCCATTGCACAGACCATTGTAAAGTTGCATCGCCTGTACTGTAGGAGGATGACTGTATCCCACAAACTATACAGTAAGTCGCAAGAGACGCTCCCTGTGACCCTGTGTCGTGGTTTGAAACATTGTTTTTTTTCTGCTGTAACACACTTTGTACAATGCCATACATTTTGTTTTTTCTGTCACAAGTTCGAGGTCTGTGTCAGGTTCTAAACTCACATTAACACGTTCTGATCCATTGCTTCTCACAGAAAACTAGATGTCGCACAGTATAAATCATGTTCTTACTGATGCTACCATAACACTCCACACAAACTGGATGATTTTAAATAAAAGACAGTTGCAACATAAGGAAAGTTTGGCGACGTTGTGGAGCATTTCAAAACTGCTGTCCGAAGGTGACTGACGACCTCTACATTTAAACTCATCTGTTGCAGTGACGGAATTGCTGATGGCTCTGCGTTCCATTTCGATTGATTCCTCATATCGCAGTCATGTACGCTATCACTGTTTTGGTGCTAGTCGTCCCCAGAAGGTGATGCCCCTCTACCAAAACTCTTTCTCCATCTCAAACAAGCGATGTCACTCAATCATAATGTGGTAACCAACAGCGTACCAGTGGGCAGATGGGATGGAAAAGACACCATCGATGCACTGTAATTATAAGCATCACAGTTGATGTTGTTGTTTGTTGTGGTCTTCAGTCCTGAGACTGGTTTGATGCAGCTCTCCATGCTACCCTATCCTGTGCAAGGTTCTTCATCTCCCAGATACTTACTGCATCCTACATCCTTCTGAATCTGCTTAGTGTATTCATCTCTTGGTCTCCCTCTACGATTTTTACCCTCCACGCTGCCCTCCAATACTAAATTGGTGATCCCTTGATGCCTCAGAACATGTCCTACCAACCGAGCCCTTCTTCTAGTCAAGTTGTGCCACAAGCTCCTCTTCTCCCCAATTCTGTTCAATACCTCCTCATTAGTTATGTGATCAACCCATCTAATCTTCAGCATTCTTCTGCAGCACCACATTTCGAAAGCTTCTATTCTCTTCTTGTCTAAGCTGTTTATCGTCCACGTTTCACTTCCATACATGTCTACACTCCATACAAATACTTTCAGAAACGACTTCCTGACACTTATATCAATACTCGATGTTAACAAATTTCTCTTCTTAAGAAACGCTTTCCTTGCCATTGCTAGTCTACATTTTATATCATCTCTACTTCGACCATCATCAGTTATTTTGCTCCCCAAATAGCATAACTCCTTTACTACTTTAAGTGTCTCATTTCCTAATCTAATTCCCTCAGCATCACCCGACTTAATTCGACTACAGTTGATAGTGCAAACAATTTTAGCAATTTTACACTACTTTCAACGCCAACCAATGATGTGACAGCGTGTTTCCCAATTTCAGTATCATCACTAAACCATCCCTTCTCTCCTTCGTGAATATCATTGCGAATGTAGATAGACGACTGTGCAGTACATACATTCATTGTTAATTCTTGGTCAAAGTATACCAGACAGTGCTCTACATATTTCTAGCACCTCGAGCGTAGAGCTTAATATCTATCTCCATGCAGATGGGATTCACAGAGCATTCGCGCTGTCTTAGGATAAAATTAGAGACTGAAAGACCCCCTCGCACTGCCTTTGACCACCGCCCTGCAGCACTGTTACTGATTTAATATGCAGCCAAGCAGAAGTAGACCGCTACATTCCCTGTATCGTGAATGAATCGAGCTTGCCGAGTCCTCACCCATCCAAGTGCACAAGATTTCTCCAGATGCGCCCATGTCGAGGAGCTTAGCACTCCTTATCGGTGTGTAGTAATAGATTTGAAAGGGTTGTGATGTAATAGCAGACGGTTTATGCACGATGGAGCTTCAGACGGATGGAGTTTGTAGCATTTTACGAAAATCAACTACGCTATCAATTATAAGGTATTGTTCTAGTGTCTGGGATCTGTAGCACGGGGGTATTGGTAAGACAGAACATAAACAAACGCACTCCTAAGGCTACATGGTTGTTGTTGTGGTCTTCAGTCCTGAGACTGGTTTGATGCAGCTCTCCATGCTACCCTATCCTGTGCAAGCCTCTTCATCTCCCAGTACCTACTGCAACCTACATCCTTCTGAATCTGCTTAGTGTATTCATCTCTTGATCTCCCTCTACGATTTTTACCCTCCACGCTGCCCTCCAATACTAAATTGATGACCCCTTGATGCCTCAGAACATGTCCTACCAACCGATCCCTTCTTCTGATCAAGTTGTGCCACAAACTTCTCTTCTCCCCAATCCTATTCAATACTTCCTCATTAGTTATGTGATCTACCCATCTAATCTCCAGCACTCTTCTGTAGCACCACATTTCGAAAGCTTCTATTCTCTTCTTGTCCAAACTATTTATCGTCCATGTTTCACTTCCATACATGGCTACACTCCATACAAATACTTTCAGAAATGACTTCCTGACACTTAAATCTATACTCGATGTTAACAAATTTCTCTTCTTCAGAAACGCTTTCCTTCCCATTGCCAGTCTACATTTTATATCATCTCTACTTCGACCATCATCAGTTATTTTGCTCCCCAAATAGCAAAACTCCTTTACTACTTTAAGTGTCTCATTTCCTAATCTAATACCCTCAGCATCACCCGACTTGATTCGACTACATTCCATTATCCTAGTTTTGCTTTTGTTGATGTTCATCTTATACCCTCCTTTCAAGACACTGTCCATTCCATTCAACTGCTCTTCCAAGTCCTTTGCTGTCTCTGACAGAATTACAATGTCATCGGCGAACCTCAAAGTTTTTATTTCTTCTCCATGGATTTTAATTCCTACTCCAAACTTTTCTTTTGTTTCCTTTACTGCTTGCTCAATATTCAGACTGAATAACATCGGGGATAGGCTACAACCCTGTCTCGCTCCCTTCCCAACCACTGCTTCCATTTCATGTCCCTCGACTCTTATAACTGCCATCTGGTTTGTGTACAAATTGTAAATAGCCTTTCGCTCCCTGTATTTTACCCCTGCCAGCTTTAGAATTTGAAAGAGAGTATTCCAGTCAACATTGTCAAACGCTGCTACATGGTTCTGCACTTAAAAAAGGCTATAATGTTAGGTCGCTTGAGTTTCCGACCTATCAGTCATGTGGAATTCAGTGCTGTTAATATTCCAATTAAGAAATATATTTCCAGAGCGACATACATCCTCCTTCCAGGTTTCTCTACGATAAACTACGGTAACACACTGTAAAACAAAAAACTACTTCCTTAAAACATTGGCTCTGTGTGATACATGCACGATATAGCTTTCCAGAGATGTATAGTGTCCACTGTTCACATCCAATCGCGGTTCAGAAATTAACCTATGCCCGCATCAGTCCTATATAAGATCATCATTACTAACGGAGAATACCTCTGACAAGGAAACAGAGAAACGCACAGCAGCATCGTCCGACATGTGAAATTACAAGTCATACTACCACTAACTCTGTAAACAGCACATCTGTCAAGCAGATGTATACATGGGGATTGCAGTGTCTCACAAACACCTATCGCTAACTTAGAATCATCTTCGTTATGAAACTGATGTCTCGATTTTACACCCAAGATGCGACAGGGGAATGGAGTACATTGCATAAATCTTCGTTTGTTTAGAGGAATGTGTCACGGTTCATCACACATGAAGCCGCAAGGGTTTAGCCGAGCGGTCTAAGGCGCTACAGTCATGGACTGTGCGGCTGGTCCCGGCGGAGGTTCGAGTCCTCCCTCGGGCATGGGTGTTTGTGTTTGTACTTAGGATAATTTAGGTTAAGTAGTGTGTAAGCTTAGGGACTGATGACCTTAGCAGTTAAGTCCCATAAGATTTCATACACACACATCACACATGAGATGGAAGTCCTCTGATGACCGAGAGGTTTACTGTTAACGATCGCAAGTAGACTGTGCTCTAAGACCCACACAGAACAAGCAGTTGTATGCGAGTCAAACGCAGGCTATGTCACGTGACTGATGCATCCTGACAGTACAATGGAAAAATTGACCTGCAGCAACTTCTCCCTTTCTAGAATGCATCATCAGTCTACCATTAAATCGTACCTCATTACAGCTCCATCTCAATCGATTACCTCATCCACTCTCTGTTACCCTTTAACACAGATGCATGTAAGTTTAGAGGCAGATGGTTCTCTGTCTTCCTGAAAAGCGTCAGACACAGTGGTCAACTCACATGTATCATTGTTAACCTGAATAGACAAACAATGGAATGCTGTCTTGACGAAAAATGTGACTGTTTCCCTGGTTCCCTTAGCTTCCATGTCGAATTTTTCTCGGATTCTCCTTGCTGTCGCATACTTGTTCCCATGTGCAAATTGTTCTGCGTCAACCAGAAGACACTCAAGTGCTTCCTAAATTCCCCGCATCTTGATGTATATCCCCTCAATTTATACGTATTATCCCATCATTTTTCGCAATTCTATCGAGTTGTTTTCGTGTTTGTAGACTGTGCAATGCATTATTTTGACAGTGAGCGTGTCTGCAGAGCGTTTTACCTGCATTATTTCGGTGATCTACGAGTAGTTGGCAGATCTGTAACCTGTTAAATGCATTATTTCGACAGTGAGCGTGTTTGAAGAGCCTTTTACACGCATTATTTCGATAATTTACGAGTAGTTTGCAGGTCTGTAGGCTGCGTTTTGTGGCCCCAAGCATGTCAGAGCGAATGTTTTGTATCAGTATAATAATTGAACTATGTGAAATCCATCCCTAAATAAATTGTTCCAAAATAAATAAAGTAGACTCGTTCCTCTCTCTAGCAGCCCAGTGCAGGCTGAGTCATTTTCCTGAGATTTTTCCCTCAGACTGCTATGGATGAAAGCGCCCTCTGGTGGCGGTACTCTGTACTAGGTCAGTTGGACTCCAGACCCCATGGTGGATACACTGGATGGAGCTACTGCCTCAAATTGTTTAAATAAACACTGCTTGCAAAGTAAAGACTTGTGTCCACCCTATCCAGCAGCTCAGCGCAGGCTGAGTCCTCTCCCTGCCAATTCCTAAGAAGGGGTGGCGGTCGGATGACTTAGGTTAGTGGACGTAGCCCAAGTGACTTTTTTTCCCCGTCAAAATTTGAACTTCCACCATTTTCTTGGATGGGGTGGGGGAGGGGAGAGGAGGAGGTTAGGTTCAATTAAGTAGTAAATCAAATTGATATCAAAAGTGTACCTGTAGCAGCGAGGAAGAGGGGGTGGGTTGGATGTTTCCTGAGGGAGGGGAATGGGAGGGGGTGATGGAACAATAGGTTAAGGACCTGTCAATGAAAAGGAAAGATTCTTTTAGCAGAACAATAGGTTAAGGACCTGTCAATCAAAGGATAACAATAGGTTAAGTACCTGTCAGTCAAAGGAGAACAATAGGTTTGTCTCTGAGTGCATACCTGCCTCTGATGTAAGCTACCTGCACTAACAAAATGCACCACAAAGAACTTTGTCCCACTACTCTCGACTGTGTAAACCACTCTTATTTGCGGGCAGTTCTTTAATAACTCAGGTGGTTTTATCACAGTCATTTTGCGCGTTTTGAGTGGCGAGATCTCCAGAATTATGTACAAATGGCCGCCTCACGTCCCCTCTTGTCATAGCTCGATCTGTCTGGCCTGTCCACGATTTCATATGCTTTCGCTTTGGAACTGCTGCTCCAGAGACTGCGCCAACGTTTGGAAGGTATGTTACATGGGTACCTTTTCTGTTGCATGTCCTAGACCGACGACATCGTTGTTTATCTGTGCATTGAGGATGAAGTTTGAGCAGCCCTGACATGGGTGGCGACTTACGGCAAAGTATTGGGCAACCCCCTCAAACTGTCCAAATCCAAGGTCTTACTCATTGGTGAGGTCCTACCAGAGAAAAGCGTCGCCCCCCCCCCCCCCCCCCCTTAGCGTCGCCTCCATGGTTCGATGTCTTGGCATTGAATTTACACCCAATCTCTGACAATCAGCAGCTATTAAAGGTAAGTGTTTGCTACAGACTATCAGAGCTAGTCTTGCAGATCACTGGCTACGAGCCCTCAGCATTATCCAATGTGTCCTATATGGGAACATCTGTCATGCCTTCGATATACCACATGTGGCTCAGGTACTTCCGGTCCCAACTCTCCTGGCGCGCCGTCTTTGATGGCACTGGGCTCCTTCGTCAGCTCAGGGATGTATTCAAAGTGCAGTATGACTCCCTTGCACTACCATGGAACCATGGTGGGGTGGGACTAACACATGTGCCGACCAGAGTCACGGTGTTTTACATCAAATCTACAAATTTTGTAGAATTTTAGAACATGTTTTTTGCTCGAGTATCATGTTGTTTTTGGAAACCCAGAATCTACTATGTAGGAATCAACATGGATTCCGGAAACAGCGATCGTGTGAGACCCAACTCGCTTTATTTGTTCATGAGACCCAGAAAATATTAGATACAGGCTCCCAGGTAGATGCTATTTTTCTTGACTTCCGGAAGGCGTTCGATACAGTTCCGCACTGTCGCCTGATAAACAAAGTAAGAGCCTACGGAATATCAGACCAGCTGTGTGGCTGGATTGAAGAGTTTTTAGCGAACAGAACACAGCATGTTGTTATCAATGGAGAGACGTCTACAGACGTTAAAGTAACCTCTGGCGTGCCACAGGGGAGTGTTATGGGACCATTGCTTTTCACAATATATATAAATGACCTAGTAGATAGTGTCGGAAGTTCCATGCGGCTTTTCGCGGATGATGCTGTAGTATACAGAGAAGTTGCAGCATTAGAAAATTGTAGCGAAATGCAGGAAGATCTGCAGCGGATAGGCACTTGGTGCAGGGAGTGGCAACTGTCCCTTAACATAGACAAATGTAATGTATTGCGAATACATAGAAAGAAGGATCCTTTATTGTATGATTATATGATAGCGGAACAAACACTGGTAGCAGTTACTTCTGTAAAATATCTGGGAGTATGCGTGCGGAACGATTTGAAGTGGAATGATCATATAAAATTAATTGTTGTTAAGGCGGGTACCAGGTTTAGATTCATTGGGAGAGTCCTTAGAAAATGTAGTCCATCAACAAAGGAGGTGGCTTACAAAACACTCGTTCGACCTATACTTGAGTACTGCTCATCAGTGTGGGATCCGTACCAGATCGGTTTGACGGAGGAGATAGAGAAGATCCAAAGAAGAGCGGCGCGTTTTGTCACAGGGTTATTTGGTAACCGTGATAGCGTTACTGAGATGTTTAATAAACTCAAGTGGCAGACTCTGCAAGAGAGGCGCTCTGCATCGCGGTGTAGATTGCTCGCCAGGTTTCGAGAGGGTGCGTTTCTGGATGAGGTATCGAATATATTGCTTCCCCCTACTTATACCTCCCGAGGAGATCACGAATGTAAAATTAGAGAGATTAGAGCGCTTGCAGACAGTCGTTCTTCCCGCGAACCATACGCGACTGGAACAGGAAAGGTAGGTAATGACAGTGGCACGTAAAGTGCCCTCCGCCACACACCGTTGGGTGGCTTGCGGAGTATAAATGTAGATGTAGATGTAGATGCAGCTCCCAAGTCAAACTGTGGCATCGTTGCCCGCAAAGCCTCATCGGGCTCCTATTCCAAGAATTTGCGCCGGTCTCGTTGTCTGTCCCAGTTTTGGTCACGAGCATTCCATCCCCCTCTTATCATATTCGGCGATTTTTCCTGGACTTCAGTTATATCTAGCGGTGTTTACCCCCTTACACGGTTGTTACAGACGAAAACAATCTACCAAGTGCTAACGACAATGCCACCCACCCACCCAACCCTATCGAAATTAAGTATCCTCAGTATCCGTGGCGGCACATATGGAAAGCTGTCCAAGCCAGCTTTCTCGAATCCGATGTCCAAACAGCGCGGTATATCACAGTGAATGGCAAACAAGTTAACCAATATCGACTGCATCGCATCCGTCTGGCCGACTCGTCCCTCTGCACCTGCTGTTGAGTGGACGACACAGACGACCACCAGTTCCACTGTAGTCCAGCGTTCGATGTCTGGACACTTGTGCGGCATATTTTGGCGTTTATTACACGCTAAGCACCCGATCGGATCGACATCCACACACTTTTAATCCCGGAGGGGACTTCTTACCCCACCACTAAAACTCACTCTCTCAATTGGTTGTGTCGCCACGCAATCCGTTATCTTTTTAATTCTGGCTGTAAGTCAGTACTAGGATATTGGAATTATCTCAACGAACGACATTGCGTCCTAACACACAATCGACACTACCAGCAGTACTTCTCTTATTTCTTATGGAGCACCTTTACCGATCCACCCCGCAGCTGGAACGTCCAAGCTATGAGAAGCTGAAAACTGATCTGAACATACCCGAACCGAACAGAACCGTTAACGGAATCTAATCCCACTCAAAGAGACGTGCTGGCCGACGCAGAACCCGCTACGCAAGGCGTTCAATATGCTTAACAAAAAAGATACAAAAAGTTATACATAATGTTTAGTTATTTAACAAATAAACAATAAATATGAAATAAAAACTTATTATGTTAAATTTTCATGGCTCCCCTGTGGCTTCCTTGCCTTTATCCTTTCTTGCTCCCTCATAGCTCTAGGTTAGTCTTACTGGGAGTAGGATTCAAAAAAAATGGCTCTGAGCACTATGGGACTCAACTGCTGTGGTCATAAGTCCCCTAGAACTTAGAACTACTTAAACCTAACTAACCTAAGGACATCACACACATCCATGCCCGAGGCAGGATTCGAACCTGCGACCGTAGCGGTCGTGCGGTTCCAGACTGTAGCGCCTTTAACCGTTCGGCCACTCCGGCCGGCGGGAGTAGGATTAAATAGGGGCCAACGCCTGAAGCGGTGGTTTGTTTTTCTTCATTTAGGGTAAAAGTGGTGGTGGGAATTTTCCTTCCTTAGTTTTGAGTCGCCTTTGTACTCCCCAGGGGAATAAAAAAAGTTGTTAGAGGTCGTGCCCAATTTACCCGCCATAGAAAAAAAAAAGGATGCAGGAGTGTATTAATTCCTCTTCTGATTCAGCAGGGGTTCTGCAGACAAGGTTGCGTATCTCTCATACACAAAAAAAAGGTCCAGAAGCATCAAATCAGGGGATCGAGTAGACCGTGGTACAGTACCAACACTGCCAATTCAGTTTTCTGGAAACGATCGTTTCAAGAACAGACGCACAGGGTGGCTAAAACGTGCCGGCGCCCTGTCATGGTGGAACCACGTGCGCTCTCTTGTAGCAAGTGGCACGTAATCCAGCAGCTCTGGTAATTCTCTGGCGAGGAAATTACAACAACCCCTGTCACTTAATGGCCTAGGTAGGAGATAAGACCCAGTTAAAGAGTCACCAACATCACCTGCACACACGTTCACGAAGAACAGTACTTGATGGGCGCGAGGGAATGTGTGGCATGTGGATTAGCTTCACTCAAAATATGCGAATTGTGCGTATTGAGGACGTTACCACGTATGAATGTTGCTTCATCTGTAAACAGCACAGAGGACGGAAGTATAGGATGGAATTGACAATGTTCCAGGTACCACTGCGAAAACTGTGTTCTGACTGAGTAATCATCTGGTTGCAGGTTTTGCGCACGCTGTAAACGAAATGGATTAACAGTTGTTCGTGAAGGATGTTTCTTACATTCATCTGATTCGTCCCGCATGTTATGCGCAATTGCACGACTGCTGAGTGCACTGCTCACATGTAATTATGACATTAGAGAAAAATATTTGTTTTGGTGTCCCGTGCAATCTCCCAGAGTGTCAGACTAAACCATTTTCACCCTGTACAAACTTCTATTACATTTGCCCAAGGCATGACAGTTTTTACTTTCACTTCTGATTTTGTCTTACCGCGTGAAACGAACTACTGCCTTCTGCTTACCAGTGAACTTTTAATCCACACTTCGCCTGGGTTTCATAAATTCTAAGAAAGCTTTTTACTCAGTTTCAACAAAATCTTCATCGGAAGCCCTTGAAAAACAAGACACTGATTGAGTCTACGTTAGTATACTGAAGGGCATACGCTGATTAACCAACCGCCGCCCACCGCGAGAATGAATACAAACCGGTGGCACCGAGAGGAACGCGACGCGATGATGAAAGTGTATAAGAAGAAATCAGACGAATAGGGAATCATTCGAGCGCTAATACATGCCGCGAATGGGGAAATCCACCGACAGAAGCGACTTCGACAAAGGGCGGATTGTTGTGGCTCGGCACCTGGGAACAAGTACAGTAAACTCCCGTTTATCCGAAATGACCAGGACGGTGGCCGGTTC
Organism: Schistocerca serialis cubense; assembly: GCF_023864345.2. Taxonomy (NCBI): domain Eukaryota; kingdom Metazoa; phylum Arthropoda; class Insecta; order Orthoptera; family Acrididae; genus Schistocerca; species Schistocerca serialis. The sequence continues at coordinate 574,345,053 of NC_064638.1, forward strand.
GGATAACGAAAATTTCGGATATACAGATGTCACCCTGTTTTCACGCGTGAAACATCCCGAATTGCGTCAATACCGCGAAATATGATCATAAAACGTGCTTAGGGTACGTAGAATGTGATTGATATAGTTGTGAATAAACCTGCATGTTTTTAACTGAAAAAATTGTGTTGACGTGTTAAAAACGCGCCAAAGATGCTGAATAACAAACTTCGTTTATTTTGCGTTTTTACAGAAAAAATCCGTCTTATTCGACAGCAGGAAAAAACAGGAGTCTTAATTTTATTACCTACACTTTTGAATAAAAAATAAACTACTGTACAATATTATGAAACAAATCTAGAGATTACTCAAAGGAACGAAAAGTTTGTCTAGAGGACCTTTAAAGCAAAAAAACAATGAACTTTTAACTTATTTAAGTTCTAGGACGCATCATTAGAATTTTTTTTTTTTTTTTTTTTGTAAAAAATCTGTAATGGTTTTTGTGTTTTGGCTTGAGCAACTTTTGATGCGGCAATGTATCTGCAACGTTGGAAACAAACGATTTCGGGATAAGTCGCCTCCTCATGTTGGCTGATGTACTCCAGGGTGGTTTGGATCGCTTCCTAACCGACTGTGCGAGGAATCTTTCTCTCTGCTTCGTCATCAGAGACATATTCTTCTGATGCTTTCTGATTGGTCGCAATTTGGACGATTTCTTCCTCAGTCAAATTAATACATTCGTTCTCCATCCACTTTTCAACGTCTTCAAAGTTCGCGTCTTCACAACCTGGTAACTTCTCCAGTAAATTCACCAAAATTATGTCATGTTCATCTGTTTCTGGCACGTCATCTTGAGTTTCGGTGTTTTCTCCTTCTTCCCACCACTGATGAGTTTCCTTATTATCTAAGAGTTTTTTCCAAGACCTAACGAGAGAAAGTAGAGGAATTAGATTCTAAGCTTCAGCAATCCAATGAATGACACTTAAAACATCGATTTTTTTAAAAGTTTGCTCAAAACCTTCTTCAGCATCAATCGTACCGATTAAGTATTCCAGCAGCTTGCGCCTGTAATCTCCTCAAGAACACCTTGGTCCATCGGTTGACATAGAGACGTGACGCTTGATGAGAGAAACACAACTTTGATATCCCCATCTTGTAGATCATATGGTTCTTCCAATCAGTTATCGCAACTCTACCAACGTTCAAATCCGCAATAACTTTCGCGGTTGGCTCACCAGCACCAATTCTCTGCAAAATGCGAAGCTTTTATTCCAATGAAATCACATTCTTTTGTCGTTTCGCGCTAGTAGCCACGTTCAGCGTTTTCTATCTCTGGGCATTTTAAAGCATGTAACCCGAGCACGAAAACATTGATCGAAAACACAACAGACGCACGACTTGACAACGTTCGAAACGCACTAGACAAAGCTTTTGACTTTTGAAACCAGCCTGTGGCAGCCATCAAAATGGCTCTGAGCACTATGGGACTCAACTGCTGAGGTCATTAGTCCCCTAGAACTTAGAACTAGTTAAACCTAACTAACCTAAGGACATCACACACATCCATGCCCGAGGCAGGATTCGAACCTGCGACCGTAGCAGTCGCGCGGTTCCGGACTGCGCGCCTAGAACCGCTAGACCACCGCGGCCGGCTGGCAGCCATCGAATGAAAATATTCGATACATCTATTCCCTCTCGTCTGTCCTACCCAAGCCCACCCGGCAACAGAACAGTGCGCTGTACGTTCCCTGATAGATTGTTAAACGCTCAGCTTCGTCTGATGTACCGACAACAGTCGGAAAGTGTTTGGCGCCGCACTCTTATTGTCGGTTTCGACAGGGCTACGTCGCGCTGCATAGAGCAATACTGTACATACTGTACTCCCAAGGCGTTCCAATAGATGGCAATGGCATGAAACCACGCAATACGAACAAGAAACACGCCAACTTCAATCGACACACGCACGAATTGACGACACTCGGACTTTTGACACGCGCCGGTGCGCTGGTTAGCAGTTCTCTTATTGTTTTCAGTCCTGGGACTGGTTTGATGCAGCTCTCCATGCTAATCTATCCTGTGCGAGCTCCTTCATCTCCCAGTACCTACTGCAATCTACATCCTTCTGAATCTGCTTACTGTATTCATCTCTTAGTCTCCCTCTACGATTTTTACCCTCCACGCTGCCCTCCAATGCTAAATTTGTGATCCCTTGATGCCTCAGGACATGTCCTACTAACCGATCCCTTCTTCTAGTCAAGTTGTGCCACAAACTTCTCTTCTCCCCAATCCTATTCAATACCTCCTCATTAGTTACGTGATCTACCCACCCAATCTTCAACATTCTTCTGTTGCACCACATTTCGAAAGCTTCTATTCTCTTCTTGTCCAAACTATTTATTGTCCATGTTTCACTTCCATACATGGCTACACTCCATACAAATACTTTCAGAAACGACTTCCTGACACTTAAATCTATACTCGATGTTAACAAATTTCTCTTCTTCAGAAACGCTTTCCTTCCCATTGCCAGTCTACATTTTATATCCTCTCTACTTCGACCATCATCAGTTATTTTGCTCCCCAAATAGCAAAACTCCTTTACTACTTTAAGTGTCTCATTTCCTAATCTAATTCCCTCAGCATCACCCGACTTAATTCGACTACATTCCATTATCCTAGTTTTGCTTTTGTTGATGTTCATCTTATACCCTCCTTTCAAGACACTGTCCATTCCATTCAACTGCTCTTCCAAGTCCTTTGCTGTCTCTGACAGAATTACAATGTCATCGGCGAACCTCAAAGTTTTTATTTCTTCTCCATAGATTTTAATTCCTATTCCGAACTTTTCTTTTGTTTCCTTTACTGCTTGCACAATATACAGACTTAATAACATCGGGGATAGGCTACAACCCTGTCTCACTCCCTTCCCAACCACTGCTTCCCTTTCGTATCACTCGACTCTTATAACTGCCATCTGGTTTCTGTACAAATTGTAAATAGCCTTTCGCTCCCTGAATTTTACTCCTGCCACCTTTTGAATTTGAAAGACAGTATTCCAGTCAACATTGTCAAAAGCTTTCTCTAAGTCTACAAATGCTAGAAACGTACGTTTGCCTTTCCTTAACCTTTCTTCTAAGATCAGTCGTAAGGTCAGTATTGCCTCACGTGTTCCAACATTTCTACGGAATCCAAACTGATCAGCTTCTACCAGTTTTTCCAATCGTCTGTAAAGAATTCGCGTTAGTATTTTGCAGCCGTGACTTATTAAACTGATAGTTCGGTAATTTTCACATCTGTCAACACCTGCTTTCTTTGGGATTGGAATTATTATATTATTCATGAAGTCTGAGGGTATTTCGCCTGTTTCATACATCTTGCTCACCAGATGGTAGAGTTTTGTCAGGACTGGCTCTCCCAAGGCCGTCAGTAGTTCCAATGGAATGTTGTCTACTCCGGGGGCCTTGTTTCGACTCAGGTCTTTCAGTGCTCTGTCAAACTCTTCCCGCAGTATCGTATCTCCCATTTCATCTTCATCTACATCCTCTTCCATTTCCATAATATTGTCCTCAAGTACATCGCCCTTGTATAGACCCTCTATATACTCCTTCCACCTTTCTGCTTTCCCCTCTTTGCTTAGAACTGGGTTTCCAACTGAGCTCTTGATATTCATGCAAGTGGCTCTCTTTTCTCCAAAGGTCTCTTTCATTTTCCTGTAGGCAGTATCTATCTTACCCCTAGTGAGATAAGCCTCTACATCCTTACATTTGTCCTCTAGCCATCCCTGCTTAGCCATTTTGCACTTCCTGTCGATCTCATTTTTGAGACGTTTTTATACCTTTTTGCCTGCTTCATTTACTGCATTTTTGTATTTTCTCCTTTCATCAATTAAATTCAGTATCTCTTCTGTTACCCAAGGATTTCTACTAGCCCTCGTCTTTTTACCTACTTGATCCTCTGCTGCCTTCACTATTTCATTTCTCAAAGCTACCCATTCTTCTTCTACTCTATTTCTTTCCCCCATTCCTGTCAATTGTTCCCTTATGCTGTCCCTGAAACTCTGTACAACCTCTGGTTCTTTCAGTTTATCCAGGTCCCATCGCCTTAAATTCCCACCTTTTTGCAATTTCTTCAGTTTTAATCTACAGTTCATAACCAATAGATTGTGGTCGGAGTCCACATCTGCCCCTGGAAATATCCTACAATTTAAAACCTGGTTCCTTAATCTCTGTCTTACCATTATATAATCTATCTGATACCTTTTAGTATCTCCAGGTTTCTTCCATGTATACAACCTTCTTTTATGATTCTTGAACCAAGTGTTAGCTATGATCAAGTTATGCTCTGTGCAAAATTCTACCAGACGGCTTCCTCTTTCATTTCTTAGCCCCAATCCATATTCACCTACTATGTTTCCTTCTCTCCCTTTTCATACTGTCGAATTCCAGTCACCCATGGCTATTAAATTTTCGTCCCCCTTCACTACCTGAATAATTTCTTTTATCTCATCATACATTTCTTCAATTTCTTCGTCATCTGCAGAGCTAGTTGGCATATAAACTTGTACTACTGTAGTAGGCGAGGGCTTCGTGTCTATCTTGGCCACTATAATACGTTCACTATGCTGTTTGTAGTAGCTTACCCACACTCCTATTTTTTTATTCATTATTAAACCTACTCCTGCATTACCCCTATTTGATTTTGTATTTATAACCCTGTATTCACCTGACCAGAAGTCTTGTTCCTCCTGCCACCGAACTTCACTAATTCCCACTATATCTAACTTTAACCTATCCATTTCCATTTTTAAATTTTCTAAACTACCTGCCCGATTAAGGGATCTGACATTCCACGCTCCAATCCGTAGAATGCCAGTTTTCTTTCTCCTGATAACAACGCCCTCTTGAGTAGTCCCCACCCGGAGATCCGAATGGGGGACTATTTTACCTCCGGAATATTTTACCCAAGAGGACACCATCATCATTTAACCATACAGTAAAGCTGCATGCCCTCGGGAAAAATTACGGCTGTAGTTTCCCCTTGCTTTCAGCCGTTCACAGTACCACAACAGCAATGCCGTTTTGGCTAGTGTTACAAGGCCAGATCAGTCAATCATCCAGACTGTTGCCCCTGCAACTACTGAAAAGGCTGCTGCCCCTCTTCAGGAACCACACGTTTGTCTGACCTCTCAACAGATACCCCTCCATTGTGGTTGCACCTACGGTATGGCTATCTGTATCATTGAGGCACGCAAGCCTCCCCACCAAAGGCAAGGTCCATGGTTCATGGGGGGAGGTGATTAGCAGTAGACTGTGGAAAAACACCAGCGAGTGCATGGCTCTAGGGGTAGACAAGTTGAAACTTGTCTCAGTGTAGCAAGTCAAAAGCGTAGCTGTGCGATGCGTCAGCAAGTGTGTGCCGCGAATATCGGAAAAATTTTGTTTGGATAAAGGGGATTTCGGGTAAACGTGATTCGGGAGTTTACTGTATCTCGAAACGGCGGTGCGCATGCTAGTTTTTTTTTCTTTGTTGTATTTCGATCCTCCCCCGAGGGGGGGGGGGGGGCTGGCAGCAGCCTGATACGCCATTCTGCAGATTACAGATAAAGTTAAAAAAACATAATGAGGAGACACAACAATAAAAAGACGTGACAAAACGGTGACTGTTTAAAACTGGTACATGGCTAAAAAGCTGTGAAGAAAACATTGCTGATTAATAACACTTAGGAAATAGACAGGCACAATTAAAAATCACGGCGACAGTCTGATTTCTGTTCGCAGCATTTTAAAAAGGGGACACACAGTACTGAACACTCACAGAAAACACTGCACCACAGGGTACGAAGGCATATGGGTATTGGGGAGGGGGAAGGACCTGGACAGATCAGAGGGGGAAGGGGAGAGCTGATGGAGGAAGAGGGCACAGAAAAAGGGGGAGCAGGACGGACGTGAGAAAGGAGTGGGGAAGATAGTGGAGGGGAAAGAAAAAGGACTCAGAGGGAGAGAATGGAGTCAAGGAGTTGGCAGGGGGAGAAAAAACAGGATGGAAGGGGAAGAGAAAGGGAGCCCAGGAAAAGGACAGAGGGAGGGAGGGGTAGGTGAGGATCATAGTTGACAGGAGAGATAAATGGAGAGAGAGAGTGCATCATCTGGGAGGGGGAGTTGACGGAAGCCGCCTTGGGAAAGGAGATGAAGGGTCTAGAGGTGGAGGGTAGGGGGGCCACAATGGTGAAGGCACGGCAGTGGGCGGGGGTTGGAGAGGAGAGGAGCGACCAGGGGATGAGGGGGATCAAGTCAGTGGGAGGTGTGGGAGGTGTAGAGGACATGGACATGTTTGAGGAAAAGGAGCAGATGGGGGAAAGGAATCAGGTCATAGAGAATCTGCATGTGGGATGGGAGGCGAATGTGGAAGATGAGGCGGAGTGCATGACGCTCGAGGATCTGGAAGGACTTACAGAATTGGGGGGGTGGGGGCGTGCTAGTGTCATAAGCATCTGTGGAAAGCAGTTGAAGGACGCTGTAAGCATGAGTAGACGACGAACGTTGGACTTCCAGACCACATTACAGAACATGGAGGTCCGAAGCTTCTCTCCCCTGTAACAACTACACTGTTTGAGAGGTTTAGCATGCGAGATAGCCGTCACCTGTCCATGGTAGCCGGCGGTCAATAGTGCCATCTAGCGAACATACAGCGAGCCGTAACCTGTGTGAGACAGGCTAAAGGCAGGATAGATGGCGATCTGTGGCAGATCTGACAGCAGAGTACAGTGCTGGCACACGGACATGGGAATCCACAGCAGGTAGTATTATGTGACAATGGAATGGAAGATGGGTAGATGACAGTATAGTCCAGGACCCAATTATAAAAAACTGCAACTATTTTATACTACTTGTTTTCTTAATATGTTGTTATTGATGACTTAACAAAATCCATTGTAAGTTTGGATTCCAGCACATGCGATGCCTGTGTACTTTCAAACTTGTTGTAAAGTGTTGTGTCAGGAGACTATCCATACAAGCTAAAACCTTTTTCTTCCAATATTAACAATTTAAATTGTTGATTGAAAAAGTCAGCAAGCACTTAGTTGTGAATAACGCCATCAGCAGAATTTCAAAGATGTCACAAATGCATCATATATGGTGCATCATAAGTCACCATACTACTGTAAAAAAATTAGAAAGTAAAAATCTTTTGGCACCCAGACAGTGAACAACACTGTTAGTAAAAATGCAATGAGCATCAAATCTAGGTTTTAATGTTTCTATTCTAAGCTTTTATTTATACAATAGTTTTTTACAAAAATAAAAACTACGGTAGTTCTTATCACAATAAACAGACAATACTTCGAGTGTATCCATACAAATGTGTAATAAGTAATCACATTCCTCCCCACTACAATCGCTCTCATCAGCACTAGATCTCCAAAGGCTTTCGTTTCCTTTTTCACATTTCGTTCCTGAATCTTTTGCAAAAATGTAATTGTAAAATAATTAAGAACTTAATCAAACAAGAAGTCATAATGTTATACTATAAAAATATATATCTAATGGATGATACGGTTGAATGAAAAGATCACAGCTGAATGAAACATCTTTTATTGAGGTCGATATTTGGGCCCCATCGAACCAGTGGCATTCATATAAATTATTAACTTCTTACCACCTGTTGTTTAAAGGTGATACAAGTGTAGGTATTCTCAAATTAGCATTTCTCCTTGTACACAAGATACATGGAGCTTTTTCAATTTGTTTGTTCCGTTCTTTCTGACAGGGTGAAAAATTTGACATATCAATATTCTTCGCAGTATTTTTGAAAGTATCACCTGTACTTTTAATGTTATACATTTCTTAAAAAGTTGGTAATTTTGCATCATTAATGGAATCGAGATTTCTGAAGTTGTAAAGATGACACAACAAATTTTCTTAAGTTTCAGGAACTTCACGTTGCACAGGTAAATGGCTCAGATGTTTTACTTCCATTCGATATTTTTCAGAACGTCTCAGTATAGCCAAAGGCCCATTTCTACAGAGTGCAGGGTTAAAATCGCAGCACCCTGGGATAAAAATCGCACCTTGTAAATGCGTGAAAACCAGCGACTGAGCTGCAAACAACTCTGACAGTTTCTTGTGTTATGTTCTGAGGTCAATGTGTTTTTGTGCATTACCCACGTCCACTTCCATCCGAACTGTGGAGTTATTTTTTATGGTGGCTGTGTGACTTAAGATTACAGAAATATCGTTTTCACTTTCAACATTGCTGTCTGTCCAGGTCCCAAAAAGTTCCTATTTTCTATTTTTTTATAATGATATGATGAGAAACGAGGCAAAAGACAAAAGTTTCAGGAGAGTATAAAATGGTTGCACAAAATTCATTTTTTGACTCCATTAGTCCTAGTTAGGTGTTTACTGATTTTACAGCAACAATTTATATTGCTAGTAATAAGTAAACAAACATTTAGCTAGTGTAAGGTACTTTCCGGGAGTTACATTTTACGACACTTTTAAAAGAGAGTGGGTGTCGCATGTGCCAGGATCCAAACTTTATAACAATGGTTTTTTTTGTTAAATCATCAATAACAACATGTAACACCTTTTCTTGACCTATTTTGTATCTGTATCGATATTTCTATGTCATTTGTAGTATTGCTTATGTATAATGTTGTATCTGTCATGGAAATTCTTTGACTTTGTATATATATTTCAGTTATGTGAACTATTTACGAAGTTGTTTAAATTACACCTGTGAGTTTAAATAATTACTGAAATGATTAATAGAAGTTTCTTGGGCTTCCAGCTGCATCAAGTGGTTTAAGATCCACAAGCTTTCGGCTGAATACTCCTCGGCAAGGCGACCAGTGTTATCCTTACAAACATGTTAAATCATCAACCCTAGCTAGTAGAAAAATGTAGGAGCGACCTGGATAGCTAAAGATCATATCGCAAGGAAAAGTCTGTACAAGACCTCTGTCCAGCAGTACGTGTCTAATACCTAACTATGATATGAGTTAAGAACTGTATTGAAGATTTTCCGGAAGTTAAGAAATACTGATGTATCTGTGCTCTGCTGTCTTACAACATTCTGGACATCGAGAACGTAGAAAAGCTCGTGCTCATGCGATTATCATTTGCAAAACCATTATTGATTGTACCTGTATAGTTTATAGGTATCCAAAAAGAACATCGTCGTGAGCTTGTTCTATGAACATGTGGATGGAAATGCATCCTCGCCACGGTAGATGGGGCTGACGAATGGCAGTTCCTCTGATCACGCGTCGTGTGCTCCTTGTGTGTTGCAGGCTCTGTGGTTGATGCAGCGTACTGTAAGCAGCAGAATGGTCCGGTATTCATGTCGGGAACAAGCCTCACAGACACCAACCACATCACACAACGTTTCAAGGCATTTTTGATCGTTTGTGTGGTCGTGGGTCCTTTCAAACAGGCGAACGTGCAGGGAGGCAGCGGACTGTGCGCACACCAGATGTGGAGGACCGAAATCTACACGACATTTAGATGAACCCTAGCATAAGCTCCAGGTTAGTGGCCCGCCAACTATGTGTAAGCCAAAGTACGATTATGTTGATCCTACATGACAACCGCCACCATCCCTAAGACCTGCAACACACCTGGAACACATCGCACGTGGTCAGAGGAAATGTCTTTCGTCAGCGCCATCTAGCGTCGCAACGACGCATTTCCGGACACATGTTCATAGGACCTTTTCCCTCCATTTTCAGTCAGGAAACCGTCCATGCAGTCTGTCGTTTTAATTTCTGTTCGCCCTGTGTATATAACACATTCCCGTGCTACCCTATTTAAAAACTGTTACTGTGGGTATGTTTTATCAGATGGGGTGTTCACTGTTTCAGAAATTTACGATAAATTGGCTACTGGAATAAGAGGCGTTTAGCCCTACCTGCCGAAAAATCAAAAGGAGCACCACAGTAGACTGAAACTACTAAAAGTACTAAACTGTCGAATATGGGCATTGCGTCGCTCCACTATGCTCCCCACCAGACTGTCGTCTTCTACTCAAATGTTGCCTGGATATCAACTCCACAAAAATTCTGCTATTCTATCTAAATATTCCACGCATTCTGCTTTGCCTTCTGCATCCATACCTTCACCCGCATGGGTCATTTCTCTCCCCCTCATCAAATTTCCACCCTTTCTCGCTCACATAGAAGACCTCGGTACATCTTACCTATAGTATTGGCAAACTCGACTTCAACAGCCCTATTGTTTCCCCTGTAATTTCCTATCCTAGTACGCAGACATGTGTAAACCGAATGACACATGCCACCAACTCTACACCTACATACACTTCATTCTATTCTCTACATATTTTCAACTGACTCCTTCTTTCGGTAAATGAAGTCCTACCCGTTCCAGCTCCTTTCTCCATATCTTACCCCACATCAGTGCTCCTACACCCACTTCACCTATCCTATGCATTTCCTCATTATACCATCGCAGGGCCCACATTCCACTCCCCTAATTCCATTTCTCTTTCGTGCCATGAACCCCTAACCTCAACTACCCACATCTCCACACTACAGTACTCCAGGCCTCTTTGTTTACACCTGCACCCTACGATCCTATGGTACCCCTAACGATACGTCTAGTAATTCTGTCCTTTCCCGATACAGCTCCTTCCAATTTAAATGAACGTGCAGTATTTATTTTCAATATCTTTCCCCTTCTTATGCCATTGGTTTTAAATTTAAAATAAAGGAAACTGTCAACAACATACATTTCTTAACACCTCTGAAGAAAATAATCGTCTTAAAATCCTAAAATACATGTAAATGTTTCACCTTTGTAATTGTGTTCCATCGGGAGACTTAAGTTGCCTTTCACTTCCGGCCTCTCTCACTGGTCCCTGCACAGCTTAGCCCTAGACCGCAACGAGTCAAAGGTCACACCTGCTAAGTGAGTACTTAACTCTGTTGTGACACCCAGACACTCTGAGAGGCGAGAATAGTCGAGCGTGGAGCCAGCTGAACTCTGAACGAGAGATAACCGGCTTAAATCCCGGCAGAGGTCGGGGACGAGTCTCGCGCTTTTTCTTACGCCGCTTTGTCACGGACAGCTGCTCCTCGTCTGGCAACGAGGCACAGCAGAATGTCAGGAGCCTGTTGCTGGAGGCGCGCTGAAACGCAGTGTCTGCTCTGCCGCCTGGTTGCTTGCGCACTCTGAGATACAAACGCGCCAGTCTGCTGAGTAGCTTACCCATTACACGACCTTCAAACTACGAAGGGCAAGCCTGAGTGAGGACTACGATTGACGTCATAATTTGCAAAATTAGTCAATGGTACAGCTTTATTCTATTATATGGGTATTTCTATTTCATTTACTTCCTGAAAGAGAATTAGTTGTTAGCTTTTCATACCTTTCATGAATGCTCTGCAAGGTAAGCTTCTAATGTCTCTCGCCTATTGCAATCATCAGTGCAATTAGTATGGCAACATACTATTCAGGCCACTTTGACTGAACTCGAAACCTCGTGACAGTACATATGCGGTTCAGTATCGTTTGCATGAGGTCACACACGTGGGTTGCATAGATACTGGGAGCAGGTACTTTGTCAGTAGTACCCTGTCGGCAAAGCTGCGCCTCATCACCAAAAATTCTCTTTCTCCAACAAATTTCATCTTAAATGTATGTACGCAGCAGCAAAAATACATAAAGATATTGAAAATACTGTGACTCTACATTCAAAAGTCTCCGAACAATCTGCAGTTTGCTTCGTGTTCGTTAGTCTTCGATTATTTGTGGAAAAATATGTAAAGGGTGCAGCTCACAGTATTTCCACTTCTATATTATTTATCAGGATACATAAGTTTCACCTAAATAGCGAAAATTAGCGCCATGATGAAAATCATCCAAACAGTCTCGTTCAAAATGGTTCAAATGGCTCTGAGCACTATGGGACTCAACTTCTGCGGTCATCAGTCCCTTAGAACTTAGAACTACTTTACCTAACTAACCTAAGGACATCACACACATCCATGCCCGAGGCAGGATTCGAACCTGCGACCGTAGCGGTCGCGCGGTTCCAGACTGTAGCGCCGAGAACCGCTCGACCACACAGGCCGGCAAACAATCTGGAAATGGAAATTTGTGGCAAGGACGATGGGACCAAACGGCTGAGGTCATCGGTCCCTAGGCTTACGCAGTTCTTAATCTAACTTGAACTAACTTACGCTAAGGACAACACACACACCCATGCCCGAGGCAGGACTCGAACCTTCGACAGGGCGAGCCGCGCGAACCGTGGGAAGGCGCCAGAGATCGTACGGCTACCCCGCGCGGCTCGAACAGTCTGAATTTGTGCCATGTTCAAAAGTATCCAAAGGACCTTAATATTGTGCCATGTTCATAAGTATTCGATTATTTATCAAAAACTATCTAAAGGTATCAACTTATAATACTTCCACATGTTTCTGTTGTTCTTCAAAATATGTAAACTTCATATAGGTAAAAAATTTGTGTGTATCACCCGGTTTTCAAGGTCACACACATACATTCCCCCTGCCACACCTCTCCCACCCTCTTTGTAGCACGCGTGTGACCTTGCGAAGTAGCGGAAAGAATGTAGCCAAAATCATTGCAACCCTTGTTTCGTATCTATGTGAACATGGGGCAACTTTAACCAAATTATGAGGGGCGTTCAGTAAGTGATGTAACACATATTTTTCTGAAAGCAAGTTGGTTTTATTCAGGATTATAATACACCATATTAATGCACACTCGTTTGGATACAAAACCCTACTTTTTAACATAATCTCCGTTCAATGTGACGGCCTTATGCCGCCTTACTATGATTGTACGCTCGCATGGTACGACCCTATTGGTCGACGTCGGAGCCAACGCCTTGGTGAATCAATAACTTCCCCAACAGCCACTTAAAGGTTCATGCAGAGTGCATTGAGCCAAACAGATGGAAGACCGGAGGTGCGATATCCGGGCTGTAGTGTGTATGAAGAAGAACAGTCCAATGAACTTTTGTGGGAAAGTTGGACAAAAATTTTCACGATCAGCCTCGTAGCGCGCAAGCAGCTCCTCACAGATGTTCTTTCACTGCTCTCCATGGTCTTCTGTTCGGCGGCGAGAAACCCACGGGGTACACACCTTTAAATACGCCAACTGTGGAAGAGCGTGTGAGCACTACCATCAGAGACATTCAATTTTGCAGCGACGAATTTGATTATGATCCGTCGATCACCTCGAATGAGAGTGTTCACACGTTCCTACATTGCAAGGGTCGCAGCACGCAGATCAGACAGTTTTGCATTACCTTGTTCCGATGATGACAGACCTCTCGCCCAACGACTCACCGTGATTTTGTTCACTGCCAGGTCTCCGTAGACATTCTGCAAGAGCCTATGAATATCTGCGACGCTCTGGTTTTTCTGCCAAAAGAAACTCAACGACAGCCGGAGAGCTGCTTGGAACGCACCTTCGTTACAGACTCCGTTTAGAACGCTACGTGTAGCGCAGCCAGCTATCGGAGCTTCATGAAACTCTAGGGGCTGAAGCGGGAATATTGGCAATGTCCCACAACAAATTCCATATTTTTTTCAACTGAAACTGGCTGAGAAAGGAAACGTGTTCCATTACTTTCTGAGCGACCCACGTGGGTGAAGTTTACATATTTGTGTGAGTCTGTGCGTGCACATCTTTGAAGTCGAAATATTGTTAAGTCACGCAGTTTTGCCGTGATGGCACCTGTGAAGAGTCGTGGCACACACTCCACGATACACCGGAAGCGTTGGGGAGACATCGCGATCTACGTCAGGTCACCGGCCAGCTTCCGTTAGACTTCATCAGAACAGTGAAGCCGGCCGAAGTGGCCCTGCGGTTCTAGGCGCTTCAGTTTGGAACCGTGCTACCGCTACGGTCGCAGGTTCGAATCCTGCCTCGGGTATGGATGTGTGTGATGTCCTTAGGTTAGTTAGGTTTAAGTAGTTCTAAGTTCTAGGGGACTAACGACCTCAGAAGTTGAGTCCCATAGTGCTCAGAGCCATTTGAACCAAGAACAGTGAAAAATTTATAATTAAAAGAACAAAAGCAGATTCCGTACACGAAAACTATTCTCATCAACCATAAAGAAAGTCTTGACATCCCTAAAACGGAAAAAAGAAGGAGTATTATAGACTGATGAGCTATAACATGATGAGCACCGCGCCCACAGCGAGACTGAATGCCGTCTGGTGGCGTTGCGGGGACGCGACGCGGCTGGGAAAAGAGTGCAGCAGAGGCGAATGGGGGATCATTCTAGTGGCGGTAGCTGAAATGGGGAAACCGACTCACATAAACGGGTTTTGACAAAGAGCGGACATTTATGCATCGACAACCAGGAACGAGTATCGCGGAAACGACGATTCTGGTCGGTTGCTTGCGTGCTGCCGTCGTGCGCAGGTACAAAGAGTGCTTGAGGCCGGTGAAACCACGAGTAGGTGACAAGATGTTAGACTTCGCCACACCACAAAACATGGAGGTCAGAGGCTTCGTGGTGGCATGTTAATTCCTGACAACCAGACTTTGCGCTAATGCCCTGCATTAAATTCCAAACCTTACGCTGTGTTTCGTTGAGTGAGGACATGTGACACCGTGGGTGGAGATCTGTCCCAGTTCCCTTTATGCTATTCGAACGGTGCTGGCACCGGGTTTTACCCTCTTTATTTTGTCATCATCATACAACCTAAAAATGACACTGCACAACACACACATTCATTATAGTCACAGTCCGCTCCCGGTAGCTGAGTGGTCAGAGCGACAGAATGTCAGTCCTAAGGGCCCGGGTTCGATTCCTGGCTGGGTCGGAGATTTTCTCCGCTCAGGGATTGGGTGTTGTGTTGTCCTAGGGATTGGGTGTTGTGTTGTCCTAATCATCATCATTTCATTCCCATCGATGCGCAAGTTGCCCAAGTGGCGTCTAGTCGAAAGACTTGCACCCGGCGAATGGTCTACCCGACGGGAGGCCCTAGTCACACGACATTTACATTATAGTCACATACACCGAACAGAATACACTTAAGACAGAAGTGTCATACATCGCGTGGAAAGAGTCAGTGAAAACGGAGGAAGAGGATCCCTTTCGTTTAGACGGCTGGACAACCCCGTGGGTCCTTTCTTTCAAATGGCTCTGAGCACTCTGAGGTCATCAGTCCCCTAGACTTAGAACTATTTAAACCTAATTAACCTAAGGACATCACACACATCCATGCCCGAGGCAGGATTCGACCCTGCGACCGTAGCAGCAGCGCGGTTCCGGACTGAAGCGCCTAGAACCGCTCCGCCACAGTGGCCAGCTAACTTTTCTTTCTTTGTTTGTCTTTCATATAGCATAGCTCTGGTTGCTATTGGTGGAGTGACGTCAGCCTAGGGGACAGAGGTGGCTGCACCTTGCCATACTACACTGAATGACAAAAGTCATGGGACACCTTCTAAACTCATGTCGGATTTCCTTTTGCCTGGCGTAGCGCAGCAACTCAACATGGCATGCACTCAACAAGTCGTTGGGAGCCCCCTGCAAAAATACTGAGCCACGCTGCCTCTATAGCCATCCATAATTGCGAAAGTGTTGCTGATGCAGGAATTTGAGCACGAACTGACCGCTCGACTGTGTCCCATAAATGTTCGATTGGATTCATGTCGGGCGATACAGGTGGCCAAATCATTCGCTCGATTTGCATAGAATGTCCTTCAAACCAGTCGCGAACAGTTGTGGCCTGTTAACATCGCTCATTGCCATCCATAAAAATTCCGTCGTTGTTTGGGAACATGAAATCCGTGAATGGTTGCAAATGGTCTCCAAACAGCCAAATGTGACCATCACCAGTCGATGATCGGTTCAGTTGGGCCAGTGAACCGAGTCCACACCATCATGAAGCCACCACCAGCATGCAGAGTGCCTTGTTGACAACGCGGGTCCACGGATTCGTGAGGTCTGCTCGATACTCGGACCCTACCGTCAGCTCTTACCAAATGAAATCGCGATTCATCTGACAAGGTCACGGTTTTCCAGTCGTGTGGTGTCCAACCAATATGGTCAAGAGCCGAGGAGAGGCGCCGCGGGCGATGTCAACGCCACCTAGAGAGATGTTGTCGTGCTGTTAGCAAAGGTCTCGCGTGGGTCGTCTCCTCCCATAACCCATTAACGCAAAATTTTGCCACACCGTCCAAATGGATATGTTCGTCGAAAGTCCCACATTGTTTTCTGGGTTGTTTCTCGCAGTGTTGCTTGTCTATTAGCACTGACAACTACGCAAACGCTGTTAGGTGAAGGCCGTCGGCCTTTGCGGTGTCCATTGTAAGAGATAATGCCTGAAATTTGATGTTCTCGCCACCCTCTTGACATTACGAATTTAGAATATCGAACCCTAACGATTTCCGAAATGGAATGTCCCACGCGTCTAGCTCCAACTACCATTCAGCTTTCAAAGTCTGTTAATTCCCGTCGTATAGCCATAATCACGTCGGAAACCTTTACACATGAATCACATGAGTACAAATGACGGGTCAGCCAATGCACTGCCCTTTTATATCCAGTGTACGAGATATTATCGTCGTCTGTATATGTTCATATCGCTATCCCATGACTTTTGGTCACCTCAGTTTACAAGTCTCACAACAAATTTCAGTAGGCAATGCGGCTTCGCTTCCATTAGGCTGACTGAATTCTGTGACAGCGAGTGCTGCAAATGGTCAAAACTGTATTTACTAGGGGAACCTATATCAGCCACAATAGTCCTGTGGAGGTTCGAGTCCCCCTCGGGCATGGGTGTGTGTGTTTGTCCTTAGGATAATTTAGTTTGAGTAGTGTGTAAGCTTAGGGACTGATAACCTTAGCAGTTAAGTCCCATAAGATTTCACACACATTTGAACATTTTTTTTAATAGTCCTGTGAGGAGTATATGCTATGTTTAATATATGTGAAGCTATAAGCAACAGACAGTTGACACTAGAAACTTATGAGCTACAGTGTTTCACTTGGCACGCAGTGAGTAAAACAGTGTTCATTTTGGCGGAAGTTACTGGTTTAAATATTTTGGTTACCGGGTCAGTTCTGTGAGTCATTAGCATCGTTTTAACGTTAGAACAGAATAAATGTGAAATTTTAGTTTACTTGAGACGGTGTACGAGTGTTTCGTGTAACGTTGAAGGAAAAACTTTGACAATGAGCAAAGAATCGCAGATTTTGCATTCGCGAAAAAATATGTAAGTGCCATAGAGCCCAATAATTTTCAAACTGCACAATATTCAAAAGTAAGCTTGGCGTGTTTGTCATTCCATTATATTGTCTCAATGCGTATGTGTTTCAATTTATGGTTTACGAATGACATGTGTCTTGCTTAATTCAAGTTTAACGTGCAGTTTTTACGATGATTGTAATCGGCATTCACGATATGACTTTTTATTTTCAATGTCACATGTCATTGAAAATAAATTGACTTTTTCTGTTTTGGGCATATTACCTACACGGGCAGTACAAATTAACAATTTCTATGAAGGATCCACAGATTTTGAATAAATTGGGAGTTACTGTGAAATAGTTATTATCATTGCCCATTTTCACATATTTCTCAGTGTACTGTGCTGGACCAGCTCTGAAGATGAAGTGTGACTCTTGCAAAACATTTTTAGTATTAGATGGGATATTGTCAGGAATAGAAAATGGACTTTTAAGACCGGTTTACGTGAGAGAAATACTTGCTTTAACAATTAAATAATTAAGGAAAATATATTCCTTTTTTGGATTTTAAGTACATGTTGTCGAAAACGTAAGAAAATTCCTTCTGAGAAGCTCGTCGCATTAATAATACCAATCACATTTATAAAAGCAGAAGTGTAATGAAGAGAAAATTGTCAACTGTGAAGTAGGCGGTTCATACACTAAACAGTTTGTCATGTGAAGTTCTCAAAGATTTGCATGTATTCTACTGTTTTCACCGTCTTCACATACGTTTGTTGTTAAATAATGATAAGAATCTGTTTTTTTTTTTTTTTTTTTTTTTTTTTTTTTTTGACAGGAATCATGTAAATTCGTGTGATAAATATTCAGGAGTCTGCCCCCTTAAACTACCGAACTTGTACTGATAACCACACCAGTCAGCATTACATGGCTTTTAAGATACCAACATTTTTTTTTTTTTTAATCTGGTGTGTAATATGTGCCACAGTGTCAGGATAGCACGGAGGGACAGTACAAAATGTTTACTAAACATGACTTCAAACTACATAAAAACGGTACAGTAAATGTAAAGTCTGTGGCACAAGTCAGTGACTGGGCCCATCGCCGATAACCCCCGGAAAGATTCCCGACACTCATTTGTAGCAGGCTGACCGGACATGGGCTGTATTGGAAGGCCTGGAACGAGGAAGAAGTTCCCTTCCCTATCGGGGAGTGAACCTCGGAGTTCCAAGTTTCGAGTCTAGGGTTCCACCCGATAAATCACCATAGCCACGTAAGCTACAGGCAGAGAGGAATTGCGTAGTGTTATTTTTAGTAAGTGTTCGACGGGTGAAGCAAGTGCGGCTGTCTTATGTGAGCACTCGATTGTAGCGGCCTAATTACAATGATGTCACCATCGCGCTGTGGGACTTGCTACTTGTATAAGAGAGAGTGCTGGCTGTACTCTCTTTGAAAGGGGGCTGTCCTAGCTGCCATGGCGGTTCTCAGGAAGTTTTGGCCGTAAATGTGAATGAAGTTGCGAACTTAACAAATGTACTCACCCTCTGTAATATCGATACAACTACACACGTCAAAAAAAAGTTTTGCTTCACCTCGCTTCCGAGAGTTCCGGAACCTGTACAGAAAATTGGAATAGAGATCAACATAAACATCATCTCCGCCCTTTTTATTGCTCATGAAAACCACACATTGCATGTTGTACCACCAAACAGCGAGACCTTCAGAGGTGGTGGTCTAGATTGTTGTACACACCGGTACCTCTAATACCCAGTAGCACATCCTCTTGCATTGACATATGCCTTTATTTGCCGTGGCATACTATCCACAAGTTCATCAAGGCACTGTTAGTCCAGATTGTCCCACTCCTCAACAGCGATTCGGCGTAGATCTCTCAGGGTAGTTGGTGGACCACGTCGTCCATAAACAGCCCTTTTCAATCTATCGCAGGCATGTTCGATAGGTTTCATGTCTGGAGAAGATGCTGCCACTCCAGTCGAGCGATGTCGTTATCCTGAAGGAAGTCATTCACAAGACGTGCACGATGGGGGCGCGATTTGTCGTCCATGAAGACGAATTCCTCACCAATATGCTGCCGATAAGGCTGCGCTATCGGTCGGAGGATGGCATTCACGTACCGTACAGCCATTACAGTGCCTTCCATGACCACCAGCGGCGTACATCGGTCCCACAGAAAGCCACCCCAAATCAGCAGGGAACCTCCATCTTACTGCACTCGCTGGACAGTGTGTCTAAGGCGTTCAGCCTGACCAGATTGCCTCCGAACACGTCTCCGACGATTGTCTGGTTGAAGGCAGATGCGACACTCATCGGTGAAGAGAACGTGATGCCAATCCCGAGCGGTCCATTCGGCATGTTGTTGGGCCCATCTGTACCACGCTGCATGGTGTCGTGGTTACAAAGATGGACCTTGCCATGGACATCGGGAGTGAAGTTACGCATCACGCAGGCTATTACGCACAGTTTGAGTCGTAACACGACGTCCTGTGGCTGCACAAAAAGCATTATTCAACATAGTGACAATGCTGTCAGGGTTCCTCCGAGCCATAATCCGTAGGTAGTGGTCACCCACTGCAGTAGTAGCCCATGGGCGCCTGAGCGAGGCATGTCATCGACAGTTCCTGTTTCTCTGTATCTCCTCAATGTCCGAACAACGTCACTTTGGTTCACTCCGAGACGCTTGGACACTTCCCTTGTTGAGAGCCCTTCCTGGCACAAAGTAACAATGCGGACGCGATCGAACCGCGGTATTGACCGACTAGGCATGGTTGAACTACAGACAACATGAGCCGTATACGTCCTTCCTGGTGGAATGAATGGAGCTGGTAATAGGCGCTGATAATAGGCGTTGCTCATGCATGGTGGTTTACATGTTTGGGCGGGTTTAGTGATATCTCCGAACAGGCAAAAGGGACTGTGTCTGCGATACTATATCCATAGTCAACGTCTATCTTCAGGAGTTTTGGGAACGGGGTGGTGCAAAACTTTTTTTGATGAGAGTATATGCCTTGTAAGACTATGCTTGAGACCAGAGATGTTGATCAGAGTAAATCAGGAAGTAGCATTGGCAGTGGGTGCTGGAGGGTCTGGCAATGTACTTGCTTTAAAAACGATGAAATCTGGCCTGCCGTTTAGTGGAAGCAGTATTATTTGAAAAGGATTTTGCAATAATTTGTTTTGAGGAAAGATATTGTGCAAATGAGATTATATTAATGTAAGAATAACGAAAGCCAACTTTTAAGGTAATCCAATGTTTTTTTTATATTTGTAGCTGTTTAGTTTCTTATTGTTAGAACATTGTGTATGATTAATACTTTGCTGAAGAAATTTTATAGTTAAGCCCTTGGCCTTGTTTATAGTTGAAACAAGTTTCAAGAACAGTTGTACACGGGAGAGTTATTAAGAAATAGATTTGCTTACTTGTCTAGGTGTGAGAAAATTTCGGAAACGTGTATTATTGTCACAGCTTAATGAAGCATAGTTAATTGGAGTCTTTGTCCTTACTGATCAGTCGTTAAGATTAGTTCCCCATTTTCATTTTAACTTTCATGACTCTGTCTGCCACTCGCATTGCACATCGCGAGTTGTGTACTGATAAGCATTTTATTAAATCTGGTAAGATACCGTCTTGCGTTGCACATTGCAACTACAGCAAATGAAATTTGAATTTTAAGTCACATCATTATTCCTAATAGTGACAAGTTGCAGGGCAGACGAGCGTTCCGTGCGCACAGGTAGGCCAAAAAATTTAATTTACCATCAAAGTCCAGGTCCACTGCAAGATACAGTGATTGTCAGAGTGTTCTTCTAAAAATAGTATCATGTCAGTTCAGAGGCTTAATACGCGCAGAAAATTTCAGCAAAGTGCTTTCTTGTGAATTTTCGAGTAGTGTTATCAGAAAGTCAGATGCGTTAATGTTTATGTCATTTGCTGTGTAAATACAATAACAGTTCTGGTACAGTGATTGTTTCCAAGGCTATACATAAAGATTAGCAATATTCAGGGCCAACATTTTAATATGAGTCATTTTGTTCTGCAGTCAGATAGCATATGAAAATTTCTTGAAAAGGGTTGCTATCTCGCAGATGAACTGTTCGCTGCACCGGCTAGTCCGGATTTCGCATTGCTTGCGCCTTTTTCCCACAATGATGCAGGGTCGGCATGGTTAATTGGATTTGGCAAGGTTAATTTAAGGGGTGGCCGGATGCCCTTCCTGCCGCCACCCCGTACCACCCGGGACGGAATTAGTGGACCCCAACTGTCTGTGTCTAGTGTGATCCATGGAATAGCGCGAATGTGTTCAGATGTCTGCGAGCCATGTAACTGGGGCAGGATGTGGGCCCAGCCCGGTATTCACCTAGTGGGATGTGGAAAACCGCCTAAAAACCACATCCAGGCTCGCCGGCACACCGGCCTCCGTCGTTAAGCCGCCGGGCGGATTCGATCCGGGGCCGACGCGCCTACCCGAATCCAGGATGCAGTGCATTAGCGCTCTCGGCTAACCTGGCGGGTTTTCTGTTGCCCTGCACTGAGATTTACATATTTCGATATCAAAATAAGTTTTACAGATTTCTCTGATACCAGCTGGACACTAACAAACACGAGTGTAAATGTTACTTTCATCTTCACTGCACATATTCCATATTTACGCTTGCAAATCCTGCCCCAAGCTGACGTCTTCCCAACAAAGCCAGATCACTTCTACAAAAAAAGACACACATCAATGCTGGCAGTGAGTGTGCTCCTGACGAGTTCAAACCCCAAGACGCAGCTTGAGCATCGAAATTATTTAATACAAGGGCTCTAGTTGGACTGACAGTAGTGAACGTATGTTTTTCGAAGAGGCGGGTCACAGTTCATGATGGTGAGCAGTATTTTCTTGGGTGTGTAGTGGTGACACTGAAATTCGACAGAGGCCACGTAATGGCAAGGAGCTGGTTACAATTCGTACGATTAATTTAGGTTGATGGTTCAATGAAATTGGATGTTTCCGAAGACAGTCTAAATAACGAAACTGTTATCTCCCTGTGCTGACATTTTAGAATCAAACATGCATCTGTCAGAGCCCCTATCCATTAAGCAAGAAGAAACACTGGCTCTAGGAAATTCAAATGAATTTGTTGGCGTGCCCTGTTGAAAGTCTCAATCTGACCTGCATCTGGCATCTTTAGGATGAAGAACAGTGTCTGTGTGGCAGAGCAGTTCATTCAAAACTACAGCAACGATCACTTACCATGCTTCAAGAAGAAAAGGAACGATTTGTGATTTCGCTGCATCAGAACTTAGTAGGAAGATTATATCAAAGATTAACCACTTTCCTTCTAGCAATACCATTTCTTATTAAAATTAGTTGAAACGAACAATTATGAGAGTTTTGACACTACTGATCATGTAATGTATGTCAAATAATGTCACTCAAGAATAAAACGCATCACGAAGAAGAAACATTTGGTTAAAATTTAAATTATAAGAGAAACAAAAAAATTATTAATGATCATACTTTTTTTCTCTAACCCTTGTGTGTAATTTATGGAGTAGATGCAAGGACATCACGTGATTTACGTAATTCTGTGTTATTCGACGTCATGTCATTGGTTCTACAGAGGAAAATCTGTTGTTGACAGTTCTCTATAATATATGAATACATACTTTCGCGGCGGCAATATGTACTGATGAAACTTTCTATAATTATTCATGACATGACGATGAGAAGATGGATGTCGCCACTGACGCAAGAGTTCATGTGATTCAATTGAAAGACAGTTCAAATTGAATACATAAGCAAGACAGTCTGCTTGAATATGAAATGCAGACATCGATGCATCTTCAATCAGCGGAATGGCGTCACACCTGTCTATCTGTGCTGTAACGCACACTCGTGAATTACTCGCTGGAGACAGAGCTCGCCTGTCGCCACAAGACAGCGATTCCCATCCTTTCTGAGACAACTACACCTGATCGAGAGTTATTTTTCAGCACAATGTACCCAACAACACCCTTACAAGATTTTCAGACTGTTTCTGACCATCCTGTTTATGTAGCGGTAGTTGTAGTTGTTGTAACTGAAGCAATTATATCATTGTCAAACACCAAAGTAAATAGTAAATAATAAAATACCGATCGATATTTACATATATCAATTTCATGCTCTCTGTACAAAACATTAAAATATAAAAATTTAGAAAAAACGATCAAATTTTTTGTGAAATGATTGGTCCATAAGTAAGAAATAGAATACGTTGGAAAAGCATTTGACGCGCCTTTGGGAGTTGCTCGAAATCATGTACAGTAGTTCGAATATTGATGCAAAAATGTGCTTGACACTGTTTTGCAAAACCAAGTATTTAAATATTTTAAAAATGGCTCTGAGCACTATGGGACTTAACATCTATGGTCATCAGTCCGCTAGAACTTAGAACTACTTAAACCTAACTAACCTAAGGACAGCACACAACACCCAGTCATCACGAGGCAGAGAAAATCCCTGACCCCGCCGGGAATCGAACCCGGGAACCCGGGCGCGGGAAGCGAGAACGCTACCGCACGACCACGAGCTGTGGAATTAAATATTTAAAACCATAAAGAAAGAACCGTAGCAGCTGGACTCTCGCACATTGGTTACCTAGAAGAATCATTAAGTAAATCTGCAGTTCGATTGGAACTGCCCTCTGATTTACGGTTCCAATTTAATCTCTTTTTTACATTGATTTTATTCATGGGGAAAACTGAGTGAGCAAGAACAATATTGTTGACAGATCTCGTAAGGGAGACATTACTTCTTGCACCACACGCATTCTCTTTCCTATATTTGAAGGATCCTCTATTGAAGTAGCCTGAGAATCACTGTTTAACTTAGAATTTTAAAGTTTACTAAAGGATATTAGTCTGGTGAATTTTTCGTAATTACCCTGATTATTTTCAAGCAATTAAATTTTTTTCAGGATGAATTTTCACTTTGCAGCAGATGTGAGCGGTTTCGAAGCTTCCTGGAAGATTAAACTGTGTGCCGGACCGAGACACGAACCTGGGACCTTTGCCTTCCGCGGGCAACTGCTCTACCAACTAGCCTATCAAAGCACGACTCATAGATTTACTTCCTTCCGCCAGTTGATCATTTCCTACAGTCCAAGCTTGTATTTTTTGTTCCGGAAGTGATAATCTCACAATGTATGCAGGAGAATTTATGTGAAGTTTGGAAGGTAGGAGATGAGGTACTGACGACAGTAGAAGTGTGAGGGTGGGGAATGGGAGGGAATCGTGAGTTGTACTTGATAGCTCAGTCGGTAGATCACTTGCCCGTGAAAGACAAAGGTGTTTGAAAACTAGCCCTCGTGCTGGTCAGTTTGATATCCCATTTATCCATTTGCCATTCTTCGTTTGCCTATGAAAATCTGAACAAAAATGCCAACTCCAGCCACCAATTTTTTTCTTTATTACCCTGATTACTGTCAAGCAATTAAACCGCTATGAGAATTCAGACAAAAATCCGTTGCGTAATTTATAGGAAGTCTTGTTTTCGTTAAGCTCAAACATTTGACCAAAAATCACTTAAAATTAAACGTAACGTAAGCTTGTGGTATTTTTCTGTGACAGGAAAGGGTCAGCCATTTGAAAATGGAAGAATGATGCCTTTGGAAAACTGCACGTAAAGTACCGTGTAGCCAGCCGTAAAAGTATTGGAGTAATCGTAGTATGAATAGATATACATAAAGAAAAAGCAGCATGTCAAATACTGTAAACCTAGATTAAGATTACTAGCAGAAGCATTAAAAATGCTTCTACTAACGCTTTACATAAATGTTAATTTGATTTGTAACAGTCTCTTGTTTCTGAGAAGGTAGAACAGACACTGAAACGCGCTCCAAGCACAAAGTCCGAGTATTTCCAAAGAAAGATTATTGGTGGTTTGTGGTAAAATCATATGGGACCAACTGCTTAGGTCATCGGTCCCTAAGCTTACATACTATTTAATATAACTTAAACTAACTTACGCTATGGACAACACACACGCCCATGCCCGAGGGAGGACTCGAACTTACGACGGGTGGGGAGCCGCGCGGACCTGACAAGACGCCCAAGACCGCGCGGCTACCCCGCGCGGCAAAGCTTTTGAAGAGGTAGAACAAATACTGAAACGCGCTCCAAGCACCAAGTCCGAATATTTCCATCTTTGAATATTCTGCACACATGAATCCAAGGCTGTGCCGTCATTAAAAGGATGTCTATTCCTAGTTAAAAAAAACGTCCTAGAAACGTTTTGAAGAGGAAATTGTTGCTTAATACTTCGTTTGCGGCTTCGGGTAAAGTAAAATTTAAGAAAGAGCAAGGGCTATGGACTGCAATACCTTGCAGGTTCCTGGATGTCTCTCTAACGGCAGAGATAACGTTTTAGTGCTAGTCTTAAATTTCTGTCTTCCAGCGAGCTATGACTGGAAGAAACGCTCTTGGAGAACGAAAGGTTTTGCCTCATAGTGTTCGTATGCACTAACAAATTCCTCTCTACAACCTATGAGGCTGAGAAAATTGATGCATATTTACTAAAATATTGACGTTTCATTGCGGAGAATATAACAGACGTTGCGTAATTCATTTTAAGTCACTCAGGCAACAGCTGTTTTTAATTTTTAGCGAGAAACGACACACTAACATAAATTCGTTTTCGTTGACCTACGAGTTTATAATCTTTAATAGGTATGTCAGAGCCCACTTGAATAACGATAATTCAGAAGACAATGCGCCGCAGTACGCATGAGAATAAAGGAATGTCATTTGCATTTGCTCGGAACAAGTAACGTTGTCTTGAAGTTCGTCGGCTGCAAGAAGGTTTAGCGGAACTAACTCAAAACTTCAGGAAACATTGTTTAACAAGAATGTGTTTCCTTGTCACGCTATAGTTGCTGAAGGAAAACGTAGTCCTTTATGAGAGAAGTAGTGGAAGAAGGAAACCTTCACACAAACTTCTTCTGGGCTGACTCTCAACGGGGAGGCGGGTAGTCCGAAGTCTGAAGATGGAAGAATTTTTGTCACTAATACTCCCCAAAACTGGAAGAATGCTGTCAATTGTTCTAACGCACAAGAAAGGAGGCATACGAGACATAAAAGCCATAGAGCTATCATTCTCACCTATGTACTGTACAAAACATTAACTAAATCCAACACCTGCCCCATATAAAAAATTTCACTTTCATTTACACTACTGACCATTAAAATTGCTACACCACGAAAATGACGTGCTACAGACGCGAAATTTAACCGACAGGAAGAAGATGCTGTGATATGCAAATGATTAGATTTTCAGAGCATTCGTACAAGGTTGTCGCCGGTGGCGAAACCTACAATGTGCTGACATGAGGAAAGTTTCCAGCCGATTTCTCATACACAAACGGCAGTTGACCAGCGTTGCCTGGTGAAACGGTGTTGTGATGCCTCGTGTAAGGAGGAGAAACGCGTACCATCGGATTGTAGCCTATCGCGATTGCAGTTTATCATATCGCGACATTGCTGCTCGCGTTGGTCGAGATCCAATGACTGTTAGCAGAATATGGAATCGGTGGGTTCAGGAGGGTAATACAGAAAGCCGTGCTGGATTCCAACGGCCTCGTATCACTAGCAGTCGAGATGACAGGCATCTTATCCGCATGGCTGTAACGGATCGCGCAGCCACGTCTCGATCCCTGAGTCAACAGATAGAGACGTTTGCAAGACAACAACCATCTGCACGAACAGTTCGACGGCGTTTGCAGCAGCATGGATTATCAGCTCGGAGACCATGGCTGCGGTTACCCTTGACGCTCCATCACAGACAGGAGCGCCTGCGATGGTGTACTCAACGACGAACCTGGGTACACGAATGGCAAAACGTCCTTTTTTTCGGACGAATGCAGGTTCTGTGTACAGCATCATGATGGTCGCATCCGTGTTTGGCGACATCGCGGTGAACGCACATTGGTGGCGTGTATTCGCCATGTCATACTGGCGTATCACCCGGCGTGATGGTATGGGGTGTCATTGGTTACACGTCTCGGTCACTTCTTGTTCGCATTGACGGCACTTTGAACAGTGGACGTTACATTTCAGATGTGTTACGACCTGTGGCTCTACCCTTCATTCGATCCCTGCAAAACCCTACATTTCAGCAGGATAATGCACGACCCCATGTTGCAGATCCTGTACGGGCCTTTCTGGATACAGAAAATGTTCGACTGCTGCCCTGGACAGCACATTCTCCAGATCTCTCACCAACTGAAAACGTCTGGTCAATGGTGGCCGAGCAACTGGCTCGTCACAATACGCCAGTCACTACTCTTGATGAACTGTGGTATGGTGTTGAAGGTGCATGGGCAGCTGTACCTGTACACTTCATCCAAGCTCTGTTTGACTCAATGCCCAGGCGTATCAAGGCCGTTATTACGGCCAGAGGTGCTTGCTCTGGGTACTGATTTCTCAGGATCTATGCACCCAAATTGCGTGAAAATGTAATCACATGTCAGTTCTAGTATAAAATATTTGTCCAATGAATACCCGTTTATCATCTATATTTCTTCTTGGTGCAGCAATTTTAATGGCAAGTAGTGTACTTTACTTTTCCGTGTCCGGAGATCAAAATTATTCACCGCAAAATAGGGCTACGTCCAGTGGTTCTTTGCTTCTCTCCTACTACAGCTGAGAAGATGTTTCGTATCGTCGGGTTCCGTAGTCATATTCGTCAGTAAGGCTCCTCTTGCTCAGGTTTGCCTCTACTTGTGCTGCGCTCATTCGGATGCGTTTCAGGCTCCTCCACATCTTCCATCTCACCATCTCAGATTCTCGTCGCTGGGCATCTCGAGTGGTGGAGGGTAGTCATTTAGAGTTTCGGTAAGTTCTTTGTTCAATAATATCTTGCGACGTTTAAGTCTTGAAGATACACAGGAAACGCCAAATGAGGAGTGGCATTAATAACAGGTATCGCTAAGGTACATAGTGTGTTGGAGACTGGCTCTTCGAGAGTGTATGTCCGTAAACCCAGTCGCTTTGTATACAGTAGTTTAGCGAGCGGCATGGGTTTCATGCAACCGCTTGTTAGTCGTAATGTTTGATTTCAGCTCAAGTTGACCATTTTGGCATTTACAGATCTGGACCACACAGGGCAGGCAATTCTGCGTGTAGAAGGGCCGTGTCCGCCTGAGCTGTCGTTGTCAGCATCTTTGGTCGAGCGCCTCATTTTCCATTAATTAATTTTCTCAGTATGTTATTTCTTGGGCCGAATTTATCACGAGTCTGCTCGCAGTGATATTTCCACGTCAATGACTGGCCCAGGACGACACCCAAGTATGTAGGTTTATCTGTGTGTTCCAGGGTGACTCCTTTCGGGGCTACATTCACCTTTCAATTTGCTTATCTTGGGCGAACATGGAAGGCGCTGACTTCTGTCTTTGAGGGACTCCGTTTAAGGTAATTTTTTCTGCAGTATTCGGACTTGGCGCTTGAAGCGCGGTTCAGTATTTGTTCCAACTCCTCAAAAATCTTTCGTTGATCTGCAATAAAGAGATCGTCGGCGTACAGGAAGTAGATCGTGTAATCTGGTCATTTGTGTACGGGATGAGTAGGAGAGGGGGCTGTGGGGAGGGCAGGGCGCTACCTTGGGCGAGCCCATTAATAAAACTTAATGTATAATCAGGCAAAGAGACAAACTGGCTTTAGAAGTCGATGGATTCCAATGGACCATTTTCAATTCATGTGCAGAATTAAATAACGGAACAGTGAATATCAATTGCCACTTTGTTAGGAATTCATAGTTTTTCAGAAAGTTTTTGATTCCGTTTCAAAAAAATATGTATTAACAGCTTTTAAGGGACGAGATACTGAATCGTTTTTTGGATACATTTCTCAATGCTGCAACTTCCACTAGATTTTATGAGGCTAGCAATTTGGAATTGAGAGACAGACCACGCAAGGCGGCTCCGAACCGCCAAAACTAATCTCAATACTCCTAGACCAAGTTTTTAGATCACTAAATTGGAAAGAACGGAAAACGAATTCGTGTTAGTGGAAAACACATAAACGCCCTTCGTTTTGCTGGTGATGGCTCTGAGCACTATGGGACTTAACTTCTGAGGTCATTAGTCCCCTAGAACTTAGAACTACTTAAACCTGACTAACCTAAGGACATCACACACACCCATGTCCGAGGCAGGATTCGAACCTGCGACCGTAGCGGTCGCGCGGTTCCAGACTGTAGCGCCTAGAACCGCTCGGCCACTCAGGCCTGCCCGGCCGGCTTTGCTGGTGACAGTGTACTATTTGTGTTTAGTGCAGATAAAAAAATGAAAATGAACCTATGGTATCGATGGCCGGCAGGCATCATCCGGGGAAGTGTGGCCGCCAAGTGTAAGTCTTATTTCAGTCGACGCCCCATTGGGGGACTTGGGCGTCGGTGATGAGAAGGAAATGATGATAAGGACAACACAACACCCAGTCCCCGAGTGGAGAAAATCCCCAACCCAGCCGGAAATCGAACCCGGGCGCGCAGCATGGAAGGCAAGCACTTAACCACCCAGCTAAGCAGGCGGACAGTGAAGATACATTTCATCAATAAAAATAAATGGTACAAATTTCAAAGTAGGCCTGAAAATAAACTACAATGCCACTAAATTAATGTCCAATCAACGCATCAAAAGAAGATATGTCAGACGAATAATATAACTACATAATATATTTTTTAAATTATTGCTATAACTGAAGACGACGACTGGATGGACAGAAAAAGAAAACAACATAGGAGTTAAAATCAGTTGCATTGTTTTTGTAAACTCAACAGGTTACAAAACTAAGAAGTTTGAAATCAGCCTATGATACCAGTTTTAAAGATTTTCAATGTGAAAACTTTCAACGACTGAGAGATGTTTGGCAGTCATAGAAGGATGCATGTTGGACATCATTATCTGGGTCAGGGAACAGACCAGAGGGTAAAATGTAACGGCAGAAGATGCGGTCAGGGAACTTGACTGCAGATGCACGGAGGAAGTCATATATTGGATCAACGATAGAAGAAGTGAGCGAGGAGACAACTTAATGGAAGATGAGTAGATTTATCTGGAATGAAATCTTTGTTTGTCCACCAAAATCACTCTAGGCGTAACGAAACTTCGTGGCAGATTAAAACTGTGTGCCGGACCGAGACTCGAACTCGGGACCTTTGCCTTTCACGGGCACGTGCTCTGCCATCTGAACTACCCAAGCATGACTCGCGCCCGGTCCTCACAGTTTTACTTCTGCCAGTATCTCGTGTCCTACCTTCCAAACTTTACAGAAGCTCTCCTGTGAACCTTGAAGAACTAGCACTCCTCAAAGAAAGGATATAGCGGAGACATGGCTTAGCCACAGCCTGGGGTTATTTCCAGAATGAGACTTTTACTCTGCAGCGGAGTGTGCGCTTATATGAAACTTCCTGGCAGATTAAAACTGTGTGCCGGACCGAGACTCGAACTCGGGACCTTCGCCTTTCGCAGGCAAGTGCTCTGCCATCTGAGCTACCCAAGCACGGTAGCTCCACGGTAGATAATGAAGTTTTGATAATAACCATATGGCAAAACACTCTCCTCTTTGTGTGCTATCATTTGCCAAAAATTCATTTCCGTATCTCAAACCATTTATGAAATATGGGGAATGTTGTGGATATTTCAGTCCAGCTTTCAGCTGGCGCGGTGCGATCGCAAATGAGTACACTACATCAGATCAATTTTATCAAGGTTGGTGGCATATAGAGACCTTCATCCAAGTCTAAAGAAAAATTCAATATGTTAGCTAAATTTGATACAAAGCAAACATATAATGTAATATGTGCCTGGTGCAAAATCATAGCGACCCCTATTTTTCATTGCAAACTTTTTCGAATTTCGTCCAATGTCTTAGTTCCACATAAATATCACAGTAACTATGACTATTAACGAAATGATGGGCACATCTTAATGCACCTGGCATATAAAGCTACAAGTAAAGCGAAAGCAAGTCTTTTTACCGACTAGTTTCTGTAACACCGTTTAAGAAAGATCGGAGGAGGTGCGCGTCGATTCTGTTATCGCCGACCGGCCGAAAGGTGGCAAACCCTTGTCGGCTTCCCCTTCTAAACAATGAATTCGTACAGCTCTTTGGACGATAACTGGTTCCACGCATCGGTCACCGTACGCTACACGACCTATACCCACACACTTTTTCTGCCTTCGGGACCTCAAGTCTTCAGCCACCTGAAAAAGGACACTTCAGGCACACACACCATTTGTATCAGCAACAGCTAACATGCACAGCTGAACAATAGTTCCATATAGTAAGAGCCACATTATAGTTGCTGAAAGTATTCATTCTTTAATTTCTACATCTACATTGCAGAAGTCGCTTCATAGTGTGTGGTGAAGAGTAAGTGTCAGTTCGCCCCCTTTTCTGTTCCAGTCCTTAACGATTCGTAGTAAGAACGATTCTTGGTGAGCCTCTATTTGAGCTCGAATCTCTCATTTTTACCTTCATGGTGTTTCCGAAAAATATAGGTAGGAGAAAGCTATATATTGAGTAGTTCTAGAAATGTGCTCTCTCGGAATTTTAAAAGTAAACCACACCATGGTGCAGAACACCTTTCTTGCAGTGTTTGCCGCTGGAGATGGTTGATCATCTCCATGACATTTAAGCACTTGCTGAATTAATTTGTAACGAAACGAGCTGCTCTACTTTGGATCTTCTCTATTTCCTTTGTCAATCCTATCTGGTACACACTCCAGCTTGATGAGTAATATTGAAATATTGGTAGAACGAGGATTTTGTAAGATATGTTCTTTATAGGTAGAGTACGAGGGGGGACCCAAAAGAAACCGGACTCCGAGGGCGCTGCCACTCGTAGACGTAGTGCAGGGTTCTCACGCTAGATGGTGTTAGTAGAGACCTTCATGAAACAGCTCTACAGACGGCGTCAGTGTAGAGCTGAACGTGCAAGTGTGGTATTTTGTTTCTCCGACTGTCGGCGGGTTACCTCTGCGAAGTCGTTACGGCAACTTTAAAAGAACAAAGAGTGTGTGTGAAATTTTGTTTCCTGCTTAAAAAAAACTGCAACGGAGACACACCAAATGCTTCAGGAAGCTTGAGCCGCACACAGGTTTTCGAGTGGTTTGGGCGCTTTAAACGTGGTGAGATGTGTGTTGAAGACCAAGCTCGTTCTGGACGCCCCTCAACATCGCGAAATGAGGAGAACATCGAAAATGTCTGCCAAAAGATCAACGAGGATCGTCGCCAAACGATTGACCAAATTTCAGCAGAGACAGGAATCAGTTGGAGCTCATGCCAGCGGATTTTGAGTGAGGATTTGAGCATGAGACGTGTTGCTGCTAAATTTGTTCCGCACCTTCTCACACAGGAGCAAAAAACCATCCGCATGAATGTGTGTCAGGACTTGAAAACAGAGATTGCAGGTGATCCAAGTTTATTGAACAAAGTCATTACGGGGGATGAAAGTTGGTTTTACAGGTATGACCCAGAAACCAAGTAAGCGTCAAGCCGGTGGAGGACTCCCAACTCTCCCAGACCAAAAAAAGCAAGGCAAGTGAGGCCAAATGTGAAGACGATGATCATTGTCTTTTTTGATGTTCGTGGAATTGTGCATCAGGAATTCGTACCCCCTGGCCAGACTGGTAACCAGCACTTTTACTTGGATGTTTTAAGGCGTCTGCTAGAGGACGTGAGGAGGAAACGCCCGGAACTTTGGCGATCAGGTGACTGGTTTCTGCATCACGACAACGCTCCAGCACACACGGCCTTACGAGTGACCCACTATTTGGAATCTCAGAGGTGGTCTGTCGTTCCCCACGCTCCGTATTCGCCGTGTGACTTTTTCCTATTTCCACGAATGAAAAAAACGCTAAAAGGGGAGCGTTATGACGATGTAGAGGCGGTAAAAACAGCTTCGCAAAGGGCATTGGACAATATCAAACGTGAAGAGTTCCAAACGTGCTTCCAACAGTGGGAAAAGAGACTTGACAAGTGCATCGCATGTAATGGAGAGTATTTTGAAGGTGACGGAAGTAATTTTGTAAAAAGGTTCATCAATAAATTTTTTATGACAACAATCCGGTTTCTTGTGGGTCCCCCCTCGTACAGTTCCTGAGGATTTTCCAGTAAATCTTAGTTCGGCACCTGCCTTACGTGTTATTAGTTTCACACGGTTGGTCCACTTTAAATCGTTCCGAACGCATACTTCTTGATATTTAAGGCGTGTGACTCCTTGTAATGATTGTTCTGGAATCCACACTATAGCGGGTCGTTCTGCCTACTTATGCTCAATACTTCACGTTTGTTGATGTTAAGTGTCAACTATCGATGCCTGCATCAACTGTCGATCCTTTGCAGGTCTTCCTGCATTACGCTACAATTTTCTAGCATTGCGGCATCTCTGTGTGCATCATCATCCACGAAAAGCCTCACGGAGCTTCAGACGGTATCCTCTAGGTCATTTACACAACTAATACCCGAGGACATGTTCAAAATGATGTCCATGTAGACGAAGACAGTGACGTGATCGACGTATTTCCGCTCTCAGAAAGTTGCAGACTATGTTCATTTGAATATGCATAGTTGTGCACCTATTTTCAGTTCGCTACTGTAGTTGTCCTACATTGTCAATTGCAACACTATACATGAGCTCCTTGAGATGGCCCCAAGGCTAGAACTCCAAGCATCTAGTCCTGCATGATCTATCCGCTCATCAGGGTAATCAACACTCAAATACTCTCTTGCCTCCTGACTGGAATGTGCACGGGTACCATCATGCATAAACCATAAGTTGTTTCGTGTAGCAAGTGGGACATCATGAACAAGGTCACCCTGTTTATATTCCAAAAACTGTCTATACTCTCTACCACGAAAATGTCGTCGACAAGGAATCCAATTGAGCATAAGGAATAGCATCAGAGACGATATTGACAGAGTCATCTATGGAGAACCCAAAAACGCGAAAGGCATCGAAACCAAAAAGATTCTCCGCGTTACTGTGTGGCTCGAGTAACTGGTTGTCCACCATATCATACCAAATGTTCACTGCAAAACGATGTTGATATTCTCTTACTGTAGTCAAACAAGGATTCTCGTGTGAGTGTTCCCAGTACATGCATGGGTAAAGAGGCTCTCATCCATAAACAGTACCCAATGACAGAACAGTGGATCAGCAGCACTGCGCTCGACTAAACTCTGACAGACATTCTGGCGTCCAGCGTAGTCCACAGATGTCATCTCCTGTACTTCCTGCACGTGATGTAACCCCAACACAAAAGACATTATACATCGTAACTCAGACATAAATCAATTTCTGGCAAAAATTTATTTAACGTTTTACTCTTATTTCGATGCATACATTACACCAATAAAGTGTCTCAGTAACTTTGAAATCATCCTTTATATATTGTGAAAAGTAATCGTCCTGTAACACTCCCTCGGGATAAGCCCGAAGTTACTTTTATGTCCTAAGATCTCTCTCTGTTAAAAATGATATGCTACCTTCTGTCGATTTCGAGTTTTTCTGCAAAGTAATACTTTTATTTTGATGGTAGCCATTACACTCAGTTATCAACAACTGTTAAATTATTTATAAGTCCATTTCAACTCAGACTACATGAAAAACTTAAGTGTGAAGCATAGAATTCAGGACCTGTCTATCTCTATTGCTCAAAGCAATCAGCCTCTATTCCACACAGCTCTCAACGACACAGTGTGGGACTTAGTAGCCCTCTCTTCATTTCCCCCAAACTCTCTAAAGGAAGCAAAGAAAAAAATCTGCAGCTAATATCTTCATATGTTCAAAATACGCAACATTTAACAAGAGAATATAACCAACAGTGTGGACATTACGATACTGGTAGCATCTAGTCACCTCAAGAACAACTTTCATGGTCTGTTGTTATAATTTAAATACACTCTAAGACGAAAAAAGAAAAGATGCACCATGAAGGAATTATCCAATTGGGACGAAAATCAATAGATGTGATGTACATGTACAGACAAACAAATGATTAAAAATTTCTGATAAACTCGATAATTTATTCAAGAGGAAGAGATTCACAAATAGAGCAAGTCAATAATTGGTTGGTCCACCTCTCGCACTTATACAAGCATTTATTTGGCTTGTCATTGATAGACAGAGCTGTTGCATGTCCTCCTGAGGGATATCGTGCCAAATTCTGTCTAATTGACGTATTAGATCGCCAAAATCCCAAGCTAGTTGGGGGGACCTGCTCTTAATGCACCAAAAGTTCTTGACTAACAAGAGATCTGGCGACCTTTATGGGCATGACATGGTCTGACAAGCACAAAGACAAACAGTAGAAATCCTCATCATCTCCAGATGGGAATTATCTTGCAGAAATGTTTGCCTAGGATGGTGTGCCATCAAGGGCAACAGAACAGGGCATAAAATATCGTCAACTTACTACTGTGCTGTAAGGTGTCACAGATGACAACTAAAGAGGTCATGCTATGAAGAGAAGTGGCACCCCAGACCATTGCTCCTGGCTGTCAGGTGTAGTAGAGTAAAGCAAGTTCTGGTGCATTTTGTTAGTGCAGGTTGCATACATTGAAGGCAAGCATACATTCATGGGAAAACCTATTGTTACGCTAATTGATTTATGGCCCCCTGGTCATTCATGATACCCTTGGGATAATATGTACTGAGAAATCCCCCATCCCTCCCCCTTCCCCTCCTCTCCTTACCCCTCTGAGAACATCTACATCTACATCTACATGACTACTCTACAATTCACATTTACGTGCTTGGCAGAGGGTTTATCAAACCACAATCATACTATCTCTCTACCATTCCACTCCCGAACAGTGTGCAGGAAAAATGAACACCTAAACCTTTCTGTTCGAGGTCTGATTTCTCTTATTTTATTTTGATGATCATTCCTACCTATGTAGGTTGGGCTCAACAAAATATTTTCGCATTCAGAAGAGAAAGTTGGTGACGGAAATTTCGTAAATAGATCTCACCGCGACAAAAAACGTCTTTGCTTTAATGACTTCCATCCCAACTCGCATATCATATCTGCCACACTCTCTCCCCTATTACGTGATAATTCAAAACGAGCTGCCCTTTTTTGCACCCTTTCGATGTCCTCCGTCAATCCCACCTGGTAAGGATCCCACATCACACAGCAATTTTCTAACAGAGGACAAACGAGTGTAGTGTAAGCTGTTTCTTTAGTGGACTTGTTGCGTCTTCTAAGTGTCCTGCCAATGAAACGCAACCTTTGGCTCACCTTCCCCACAATATTATCTATGTGGTCTTTCCAACTGAAGTTGTTCGTAATTTTAGCACCCAGGTACTTAGTTAAATTGACAGCCTTGAGAATTGTACTATTTATTGAGTAATAGAATTCCAACGATTTTCTTTTGGAACTCATGTGGATCACCTCACACTTTTCGTCATTTAGCGTCAACTGCCACCTGCCACACCATACAGCAATCTTTTCTAAATCGCTTTGCAACTGATACTGGTCTTCGGATGACCTTGCTAGATGGTAAATTACATCATCATCTGTGAACAACCTATGAGAACTGCTCAGATTGTCACCCAGGTCTTTTATATAGATCACGAACACCAGAGGTCCCAGGATGCTTCCCTGGGAAACACCTGATATCACTTCAGTTTTACTCGATGATTTGCCATCTATTACTACGAACTGCGACCTTCCTGACAGGAAATCATGAATCCAGTCGCACAACTGAGATGATACCCCAGAGGCCCGCAGCTTGATTAGAAGTTGCTTGTGAGTAACGGTGTCAAAAGCTTTCCGGAAATCTAGAAATATGGAATCAATTTGAGATCCCCTGTCGATAGCGGCCATTACTTCGTCCGAATAAAGAGCTAGCTGCGTTGCACAAGAACGATGATTTCTGAAACCATGCTGATTATGTATCAATAGATTGTTCCCTTCGAGGTGATTCATAATGTTTGAATACAGTTTATGCTCCAAAACCCGACTGCAAACCGACGTCAATGATATAGGTTTGTAGTTCGATGGACTACTCCTATTACCCTTATTAAACACTGGTGCGACCTGCGCAATTTTCCAATCTGTAGGTACAGATCTATCGGTGAGCGAGCGGTTGTATATGATTGCTAAGTAGGGAGCTATTGTATCAGCGTAATCTGAAAGGAACCTAATCGGTATACAATTTGGACCTGAAGACTTGCCCGTATCAAGCGATTTGAGTTGCTTCGCAACCCCTAAGGTATCTACTTCTAAGAAACTCATGCTAGCAGCTGTTCGTGTTTCAAGTTCAGGAATATTCCATTCGTCTTCCCTGGTGAAGGAATTTCGGAAAACTGCGTTCAATAACTCCGCTTTAGCGGCACAGTCGTCGGTAACAGTACCATCGGCACTGCGCAGCGAAGGTATTGAATGTGTCTTGCCGCTTGTGTACTTTGCATACGACCAAAATTTCTTCGGATTTCCTACCAAATTTCGAGACAATATTTCGTTGTGGAACCTATTAAAGGCATTCGCATTGAAGTCCGTGCCAAATTTCGCGCGTCTGTAAAATTTAGCCAATCTTCGGGATTTCGTGTTCTTCCGAACTTCGCATGCTTTTTCCGTTGCCTCTGCAACAGCGTTCGGAACTGTTTTGTGTACCATGGGGGGTCAGTTCCATCTCCTACCAATTTATGAGGTATGAATCTCTCAATTGCTGTTGCTACTGTATCTTTGAATTTGAGCCACATCTCGTCTACATTTGCATAGTCAGTTCGGAAGGAATGGAGATTGACTCTTAGGAAGGCTTCTAGTGACACTTTATCCACTTTTTTAAATAAAATTATTTTGCATTTGTTTCTGGTGGATTTGGAAGAAACGGTATGGAGCCTAGCTACAACGACCTTGTGAGCACTAATCCCTATATCAGTCATGATGCTCTCTATTAGCTCTGGATTGTTTGTGGCTAAGAGGTCAAGTGTGTTTTCGCAACCATCTACAATTCGCGTGGGTTCGTGGACTAACTGCTCGAAATAATTTTCGGAGAAAGCATTTAGGACAATCTCGGAAGATGTTTTCTGCCTACCACCGGCTTTGAACAAGTATTTTTGCCAACATATCGAGGGAAGGTTGAAGTCCCCACCAACTATAACCGTATGAGTGGGGTATTTATTTGTTACGAGACTCAAATTTTCTCTGAACTGTTCAGCAACTATATCATCGGAGTCTGGGGGTCAGTAGAAGGAGCCAATTATTAACTTAGTTCGGCTGTTAAGTATAACCTCCACCCATACCAATTCGCACGGAGTATCTACTTCGACTTCACTACAAGATAAACGACTACTGACACACAGAAACACTCCACCACCAATTCTGCCTAATCTATCTTTCCTGAACACCGTCTGAGACTTCGTAAAAATTTCTGCAGAACTTATTTCAGGATTTAGCCAGCTTTCTCTACCTATAACGATTTCAGCTTCTGTGCTTTCTATAAGCGCTTGAAGCTCAGGGACTTTCCCAGCACAACTACAACAATTTACAACTACAATTCCGACTGTTCCTTGATCCAAGCACGTCCTGTATTTACCATGCACCCTTTGAGATTGCAGCCCACCCCGTACTTTCCCGAGATCTTCTAACCTAAAAAATCGCCCAGTCCACGCCACACAGCCTCCGCTACCCGTGTAGCCGCCAGCTGAGTGTACTGAACTCCTGACCTATTCAGCAGAACCCGAAACCCCACCACCCTGCAAATCTCCTCCTCCTCCTCCTCGCTGATACAAGCACACTTTTGATATCAAATTAATTGACTAATTAATTAAATTGGTCAATGAATTACCCGAACCCCTCAAGTAGATACCTCAGCCCTTGACTCCTCTCCCTCACCCCCTCCTCTACCTCACCCCCTCACCTCCCTCACCCCCTTCCCTCCCCTATCTCACCCTCTCTCCTACATCTGGAAATTGGCAGGAAATGCTCAGTCTGTGCTGATCTACAGTCTCAGATTCATTAGTCATGACATCTTACATATATGAAGAAGGAGGGAACACAACATGCTACTTACAACAATATGGCTGCTGTTGCAGTTGCTGACACTGCTGTGGCTGCTGTCGCTGCTGCTACTGCTGCAACCTCCCTGTGTCCAGCTTATTCACAATTTGGTGGATACCCTATGCCAACAAATTGTATTTAATATCATTACGACGCAGTTCTTAGTGGAGGAATTGTAAAAAAAAAAGTTACAGTTGTTGATTTGAATCTGAAATTACCCAGTAATTCCGATTCCTGCAGCAGTCTTGTGCGTTTGGGATAACTGCTACTGGTGCTGCTGGTGCTACTTGAAAAACACTTCATGTTGGCACAAAGATGATGACAAAGCAAGCAGACTAATAACACATGAGGAAGGAATTGAATCAAACTGACCCAGCCACAGATAATAGCAGAATGAGGTGTGGATTGGAGGTTGTAGGGCTTATACAGCTTCACTGCTTCAGCATTAGCCAATATGAACATGGTATTCTGAGGAGGGATGAAAACACCAGTCTGCAAGTTTGGACACATTGAGTCATACATAAACAGGAAGTAGCCACTTGAGAGAGAGCAGAGGTGGTTTCCCACATATCAAATATCAAAGCTTTTGTTCAGGGGATTAGCACAATTTATGGTCTGTGTGCCACTCGAGTCAGTCCTGTATGTGGGCCTCTCTCCTGACCTGTGTGCAAGGTGGCCAACGCAACTGTGGCTGTTGGCATGTCTCATGTCTACCCTGTGGTGAGTACAAAGACATTTTCAGAAGGCTTTTAACAGGATCATTACGTACAGTGAGTTATTTTGACATCGATTTCATGACTGTGTTCCTTGTGTGATCGGGAAAAGCGACCTATTTATGTATTTAACCACTGCTTTTCAATGTATTTCACAAGGTTTGCATCATGCAAAATTAATTAAACAGCAGAGAATGATGATCTTTTCCCAGCAAAGAAAGAGGTGCATCCCCTGCAAACTGGAATGAAAATTGAATTTTATAAATAAACAATATATTATTATGTCCTGTGCATTGTAGTTAAATTTCCTGTCATGGGATCTTTCCAGTCCACCAGCTCAGCGATCTTCCTGCCAGTATTTTCTAGAAAGAGTGGGGAAGGAGGGGCGAGGGGTGGGGGATGGGACATCCTCTGGTGATGGCATTATGCACTAGCTTAGTCGATCTCTGCATGTAAAGGTGAGCACACACACGAAAATTTTCCAACAAGACAACATCTCCCATCTGCATCATTGTAATTACATAATTAGGGCACATAATTGCTGGACAAGATGACACTTGTACCTTCAAGTCCAATAGTTCAGCATAGACTGAGCGTTTCCCGCCAATTTCCAGATGGGGGGGGGGGGGAGGGTGAGGGAGAGGAGGAGCTGAGCTTTTCCCACCAATTTCCACTGGGTAGGACCGAAAATAAAGAAAATAAACTACCTTATGTGCTTCCTCTCCAGCAGCTCAACACAGACTAAGTGTTTTCCCCACCAACATGGGATCCTTCCAGTCCACCAGCTCAGCGATCTTCCTGCCAGTATTTTCTAGAAAGAGTGGGGAAGGAGGGGCGAGGGGAGGGGGATGGGACATCCTCTGGTGATGGCATTGTGCACTAGCTTAGTCAATTAATTTGATATCGAAGGTGTGCTTGTATCAGAGAGGGGTGGGGGAAGAGGGGAAGGAGGAGGGGTGGGGAGTTTTCGGAAGGCTAGATTATCCCCAGGGGGCTATAAATCAACACCCAAGGGGTCATAATCAGTTAGCATAACAATAGGTTTGCCCTGAATCTATGCTTGCCCTAAATGTATACAGCCTGCAATAATGCCCCAGAACCCACTTTACCCTATTACTATGACTGTCTGAAGGTGTCAATGAAAGATTCTTGAACTTTGATTCGTGCTTAGCTACTACACTGCAGCCATGAAGTACCACTAGTGTGCCAAAGGACATAGCCTCTGATTCAGTGCACACATGAGCCTATTACAATGGATATTCCAAATTTCTGAAGAAGTAGAAAATATACTATGTGATCGAAAGTATCCAACCTAGCTGTGCATATAGAGTATCTCACTCACTTCCTCCTTACCTGAAAGTCACAGATGAAAATGAAACGTTTCTGTTTCTTAGTTTAGCTGTGAATGTCCAACCTGATGGTTGCACTATTCAGATGACATTAGTAGTCATTGGATGTCACCTGAGTAACGCCCCAGATCATGTAAGATCTGCGGTAATACATCCATCAGGGATATTTCATCACTTCTACACTAGCCCAAGTCGATTGTTGGCGATATGGTTGTGAAGTGGAAATGCGAAAAAACAATCATACCGAAAGCAAGACCAGGTAGACCTCACGTAGTAACAGACACAGATCGTCACGTGTTGCGGATGGTAGTTGTAAAGATTCGATGAAATCAACGAAAGGAATCACTCATCAGTTCCAAAGTCCTACCAGCTGTCCAGTAAGTACAGTGACTGTTCACAGGGAGTTAAAAAGAACGGGATGGAATGGTCGAGCGACTCCTCAAATTGCACACCTTTCTGTCTAGCGACACTTCCTGATGTAAAGAGCGGCGCCATTGGACTGTTGGTGACTGAGTGATTTAGAGTAATTAATAACGCTATACAGTGTGGCAATTCAGTGTAAGGGTTTGGGTTTGACAAATGCCTGGAAGACGTTACCTGCCAGCATTTGTAACGCCACCAGTGAAGTACGGAGGAGGTGGGGTTCGGTATGGAGGTGTTGTCTGTGGTCACGGTATGGTTTCCACATTGCGCTGAAGAAAACGCTAAATGTGGAAGAATATGAACACATTTTACAGCATTGTGCACTAGTCTGAAAGCAGTGGAATACCTTTAGGATGAGTGAGAATGCCGAAGTCGCTCCAGACCATAGAGTCCAACATCACCATCTACTCTGGTTTCGGCTCGTTATGAAGAATGAAAGTGTTCCGTGCAGAGATTAAGCCATCATAAAGACAGAGGGTGGACATATCTCATATTAATGGCCGCATTAAGAATTTGAATAGTTTTGACGAGATAGTGTAAACTACACTATGTGATCAAAGGGAATATTATGTGGTTTGTGCTGTCACCTACTGCGAAGTACTCCAAATCAGCGACCTCAGTAGTCATTAGACATTGTGAGAGAGTAGAATGGGACGCTCCTCGGAACTCACGGACTTCGAACATGGTGATTGAGTGTCACTTGTGTCATACGTCTGTATGCGAGATTTCCATGCTCCTTAACATCCCTAGGTCCACTGTTTCTGATGTGATAGTGAAGTGCAAACGTGAAGGGACACGTACAGCACAAAAGCGTACAGGCCGATCTCGTCTGTTGACTGACAGAGACCGCCGATAGTTGAAGAGGGTCGTAATGTATAATAGGCAGACATCTATCCAGACCATCATACAGGAATCCCAAACTGCATCAGGATCCACTGCAAGTACTATGACAGTTAGGCGGGAGGTGAGAAAACTTGGATTTCATGGTCGAGCGCCTGCTCGTAAGCCACACATCACGCCGGTAAATGCCAAACGACGACTTGCTTTGTGAAGGAGCGTAAACATTGGACGATTGAACAGTGGAAAAACCTTGTGTGGTGTGATGAATCACGGTACGCAATGTGTCGATCCGATGGCAGAGTATGGGTATGGTGAATGCCCGGTGAACGTCATCTGTCAGCGTTTGTAGTCCCAACAGTAAAATTCGGAGGCGGTGCTCTTATGGTGAGGTCGTGTGTTTCATTGAGGGGTCTTGCATCCCTTGTTGTTTTGCGTGGCACTATCACAGCGCAGGCCTACATTGATGTTTTAAGCACCTTCTTGCTTCCCACTATTGAAGACCAATTCGGGGATGGCGATTGCATGTTTCACCACGATCGAGCACCTGTTCATAATGGACGGCCTATGGCGGAGTGGTTACACGACAATAACATCCCTATAATGGATTGGCGTGCACAGTGTCCTGACCTGAATCCTACAGAATACCTTTGGGATGTTTCGGAACGCCGACTTCGTGCCAGGCCTCACCGACCGACATCGATACCTCTCCTCAGTGCACCACTCCGTGAAGAATGGGCTATGATTCCCCAAGAAACCTTCCAGCACCTGATTGAAAGTATGCCTGCGAGAGTGGAAACTGTCATCAAGGTTAAGGGTGAGCCAACACCATATTGAATTCCAGCATTACCGATGGAGGGCGCCACGAACTTGTAGGTAATTTTCAGCCAGGTGTACGGATACTTCTGATCACATAGTGTATTTCAAAACTAGTGCGAAAAGAATGGTGTCGGTTCTGCTGTATCGTTTAAAAACTTCGGTGTGATCCGTACGTTGACAGGCTAATCAGAAAATTGATTGTGCTTTGTTTCACCTGAGATTTACTCATAAAGTTCTATTGTCGTACGAAACGACACCATATGGTGCAGTAAGGATCGCTAAATTAGGTGCTATGTGATTCAAACCTTTAATTACGCGTAGTTTTTAAAAGCAAGTGTCGCAAACTGTGCCGACGCCTTTTGAACGAGACTGGCATCCTTTGCTCAGACAAGCTACTGGTAATGAAAACAGTTACGAATGAACTAAGCGTGTACTTATGAAATATAAACTGATATCAAAATGTGGAATTGTGCTTACATCTCAGTCTACAACGAAATGCATTTTTACACAGCTTACATAGATTTATGTTGCCATTCACTGTTATAGACACGCGTACTACAAATGCGGCGGCATATTTTTCTCAACATGTCATTGAACATTACATTTCCTGCACTTCTGAGTATTACATGTCGTTTGTTTTGACATCTGAGATACATCTGTAAGATGACAGTCAGAGGATTTCAAGAAGAACGTTGCAATTTCTTATCAATTTCGTGCAGGACACATACAGTAAAGATACAAACTACACGAAGTATTTTTGGAGTATTAAATTTTCTGCCATCATTTACAGGAACAAAAGAGAAAGAAAGATTGTAAAATAATTGATTTACGTGATGGAGCCGGCCGTCGTGGCCGAGCGGTTCTAGGCGCTACAGTCTGGAGCCGAGCGACCGCTACGGTCGTAGGTTCGAATCCTGCCTCGGACATGGATGTGTGTCATGTCCTTAGGTTAGTTAGGTTTAATTAGCTCTAAGTTCTAGGCGACTGATGACCTCCGAAGTTCAGTCGCATA
Organism: Schistocerca serialis cubense; assembly: GCF_023864345.2. NCBI lineage: Eukaryota > Metazoa > Arthropoda > Insecta > Orthoptera > Acrididae > Schistocerca > Schistocerca serialis. The sequence continues at coordinate 574,389,428 of NC_064638.1, forward strand.
GTGCTCAGAGCCATTTGAACCATTTTTACGTGATGGAAAGAATCAACAAAAAAAATGGTTCAAATGGCTTTGAGCACTATGGGACTTAACAGCTATGGTCGTCAGTCCCCTAGAACTTAGAGCTACTTAAACCTAACTAACCTAAGGACATCACACAACACCCAGTCATCACGAAAAGAATCAACACTGTAGCCAGGACCTAAGTGTGGTGGGTGAGAGGGGGGTGGGGAGGGGGCGAAAGGGGAGAACTCATGGTAGTTTGTTGTGAATAACGGAATGGTTTTGAGATTTCACGACGAATGTCTTGCGCACTTTCGATTAGACAGTATCTGTTCTAGTTTTCTTCAGAGTGATACTGTATGGGGGGGGGGGGGGGGGGGGGAGGAGTCACCCTCGTCTGTCCGTCGCTGTTTATGAGCTCGAAAGATAACCTGGCCGCCTTCTAATAAAGTTTTGCTGTGTTGCACAGATGTGAGTGCTCTGGTTGAGACACCGATACAGAAAATGGCGTAAGCTTCATAACCAGAACTATGTAAGTAATCTTCAATCGTGACGATGGCAGCTCATTGCCTAGCCGCAATACGTTGGCCTAAGTAGACGACAGGAAGGCGCAGGCGCGCCGAAGTTGTACGCTGATCGACCAGAAGTGCACATCCAGGTAGACAGGTAGTACAGAGACCATTGGTTTGGCCATGGCAGCGTCACTCCAGCAGTCCAGCAGTGTAGAGTATACCGAGCGAGGCGGCTCAGCGGTTTGCACTCTGGAACCGCACCCCGACAGCGGCGGGGAGGGGGGGGGGGGCGTGGACTAAACAGATTAATATGAAATCTGGGACTGTCTCTTTAGAAAGGACACGGCCGATTTCCTTCCCAAAACCTGAGATTACATTTCGCCTGCAGTGACGTCGTAGTCGACGGGACATTAAAACCTGCCCTACTTTCCAACAACTACGTGCTTCAAAGTCTTGACATCTAGTTAAAACGATGACAAAAGAATCTGTGTTTTCAGTTTTCATGCACGTTTTCCCGCAAACTGACGTCGCTATTAACAATCTCTGCATCGTAAGATTACGTTAATGGTTCCTTGATGACCTCACCGTGGTAGGGACGCAGAATCCCAGTGCTGAGCTGGAATATCAGTGTCGATCTGAGTAAGAAAGGGAGTCCAGCACAGTAAAACTTCTTATAAGTTTGTTAACTGATTCTACCTAATGTATGTGCACAAGTGAAAGGAAGATGTGTGATAACACATTCTTAGTTTATAATTTCGTGGAACGCTAATTAATTAAATTTCAGTGGCATCAACTTTTATGTGAAGAACCAAACTGTCTCACAAACAAAACAACGTAATTAACTTGCAACCTCATCACAATGACTGACTGCCCCAAATTCGTATCCTGGGCTGCAAACATGTTCAAATTACTAATGGACAAGGTACGCAACTAGGGCAACGAAAGTGGTCTCACATAATAGCTCTTGCTGGGTTATAGCAGAATACGGCAACAAATGCTGAAAATATGATTTTTCCCTGCGAAAAATTTGAGAAGTTCATTAATTAACTAGCCAATAAAGTACTGTTTTCTAAAAACTGTACATTAAGCGCTGAAGTACCACAGTAAGACATCCACCGCCGCGGCGGAGGTCGCTAACCCCCACCTATCCGAGGGCGCCCGACTCGGAAGTAGTCGGTTCGAATCCTGGCTGTGGAAGAAATTTACACCACCAGTATCTGACTGGAACGAGAAGATGAGATGGTGACAGGCTTAAAGTTCCTGATCACCAAGCTTCGGGCCAATGGCCTGGATTAAATTTCAAACCTCCATTACATACTATATTAAATTCTAAATCTCTCTGCAATGTCTCATGATGTGAGGGCCAGTGTCACTGTTGATTGCGATCCATCGGTAGGATGGTGGTATCAAACCATCAAAATAGGGGGTCTCCTTGGTGCTGTTCGAGAAAAGCAGGCTAGGATCGCACAGACGGTAGTTTGGACAGAAGGCGTTACATTTCTGAAGTGTTAAGGCCGATGGTTGTGCGTCATTTTCGCGTCTCCCTGACGTTATCTTTCGACACGATAACGCAAAACCACATGATAATAGTGCTGTGCTGACCTACATCGGCACAAATGTTGTCAGACTGTTGCCCTGGCCAACACGTGCTTTAATTTTCTGCCCCACTGGAGACATCTGGTTACTGGTTGGCCGACGCGCCACCACTCGCCAGCCGCAACGACTGATGAACTTTTCGCACAGAGTTGACAGAACTGAAGCAGTATGGAATGGTGCATTCTTTTCCAAAACCATTTCTGATCTCTAACGTAGCTGTAAGAATTTTTTTATACGGATGAACTTCATTGTATCATCTACTACATTACCGGCCAGTCTCTGCCTCTGCCCATTTTCAAATGGCATCAATATTTAATACCAGCAATCACCGCATTTTACTAACTACCACTTCTGTTACATTACTTACCGTTGTGTCGGTGAAATGTGTGTCGTTACACAGTGACCGGGCCAAATACCTCACGAAATAAGCATCAAACGTAAAAACTACAAAGAACGAAACTCGTCTAGCTTGAAGGGGGAAACGAGATGGCGCTATGGTTGGCCCGCTAGATGGCGTTGCCATAGGTCAAACGGATATCAACTGCGTTTTTTTTAAATAGGAACTCCCATTTTTATTACATATTCGTGTAGTACGAAAAGAAATATGAATGTTTTAGTTGGACTACTTTTTTTGCTTTGTGATAGATGGCGCTGTAATAGTCACAAACGTATAAGTACGTGGTATCACGTAACATTGCGCCAGTGCGGACGGTATTTGCTTCGTGATACATTACCCGTGTTAAACTCGACCGTTTACCAATTGCGGAAAAGACCGATATCGTGTTGATGTATGGCTTTGTGATCAAAATGCCCAACGGGCGTGTGCTGTGTATGCTGCTCGGTATCCTGGACGACATCATCCAAGTGTCCGGACCGTTCGCTTGATAGTTACGTTATTTAAGGAAACAGGAAGTGTTCAGCCACATGTGAAAGTCAAACACGGCCTGCAACAAATGATGGGGTAATGAAATTTCGGACGTACATTTGTCTATGTAACATATTTAAGTGATTAACATTGGAAGATCACAGGTTAATGTAAGCGCGAGTTAAACCTTTGCAAATGTGACGTGCTGGTACTTTAGTAACCAGTGTAACCGCGAGAATGTTGAATGGAAACATGTAAACGTGTATGCATTGTGTTGTACACAAACCGGAGCGCCATTCACGGGATGGAGTTCCATGCCTACATGGGCGCTTAATTCTGTTGGTGGTTGACGCTGGAGTTATCGTCCAATGATGTTCCATATGTGCTCAATTGAAGATAGTTCTGATGATAGAGCAGGCCAAGGCAACATGTCGGCACTCTGTAGAGCAAGTTGGGTTACAAAAGCTGTGTGGGCGAGCGTTATCCTGGTGGAAAGCACCTCACTTGCTGTTAATGAATGGCAGCTCAACAGGTCGAATACCAGACGGACGTATAATTATGCCGTCAGGGTGCGTGGAATAACCACGAGAGAGTTCCTGCTGTCGTACGAAATCGAACCCCTGGTCATAACTCTAGGTGTAGATCCAGTGTGTCTAGCACGCAGAACTGGTTGGTTGCAGCCCCTCAACTACCCTCCTTCAAATCAATACACGGCCATCACTGGTACTGAGGCAGAACCAGTTTTCATCAGAAAACACAACAGACCACCACCCTGATCTCCAATAAGTTCTCGCTTGACACCACTGACGTTGCAAATGGCGATGGTTTGCTGTCAGTGGAATGCAAGCCACAGACTGTCTGACTCAGAGCTGTCGTTGAATTAACCGGTTTGTAACAGTTAGTTGTGTCACTGTGGTGCCAACAACTGCTCAAATTACTGCTACAGATGCAGTACGATGCGCCAGAGCCAGAAGCTCTGGAAGTGCACATGAAGAAACTAACGTCACCCTCGTCTATCAGGTTCGACTCGATGTCCAGCCAGGTTAGGGTCACTGTTGATGCCAGAAGTGACGGCTCTGCATATTAAAATTCACACCCTGTATACCCTCAAACACCTACAGATATGACCATATAGTCTTCCTGCTACACTATAATCGCACGATTAGAAAAATTTTGTTATTTGCTATCGTTCCTGGCGTTGCAATTTCATTGGCCAGCAATGTGTTTGTGCTGCACGTCGTAACCGCTGCTGTGGGGCCTCCTTGGTGACTCTTGGACTAATACAACAAGTTTGGGCGTTTGTCAGGAAAATGCGAATGTCGTTAACAGGAAGACCTACTTAATTCCACATCTACATCTACATTTATATCCGCAAGCTACCCAACGGTGTGTGTCATTACCTCTCTTTCTGTTCCAGTCGCGTATGGTTCGCGGGAAGAACGACTGCCGGAAAGCCTCCGTGCGCGGTCGAATCTCTCTAATTTTACATTCGTGATCTCCTCGGGAGGTATAAGTAGGGGGAAGCAATATATTCGATATCTCATCCAGAAACGCACCCTCTCGAAACCGGGACAGCAAGCTACACCGCGATGCAGAGCGCCTCTCTTGCAGAGTCTGCCACTTGAGTTTGCTAACATCTCCGTAACGCTATCACGCTTACCAAATAACCCTATGACGAAACGCGCCGCTCTTCTTTGGATCTTCTCTGTCTCCACCGTCAACCCAACCTCGTACGGATCCCACACCGATGAGCAATACTCAAGTATAGGTCGAACGAGTGTTTTGTAAGCCACCTCCTTTGTTGATGGACTACATTTTCTAAGGACTCTCCCAATGAATCTCAACCTGGTACCCCCCTCACCAACAATTAATTTTATATGATCATTCCACTTCAAATCGTTCCGCACGCATACTCCCAGATATGTTACAGAAGTAACTGCTACCAGTGTTTGTTCCGCTATCATACAGAGTGTTACAAAAAGGGACGGCCAAACTTTCAGGAAACATTCCTCACACACAAATAAAGAAAAGATGTTATGTGGACATGTGTCCGGAAACGCTTAATTTCCATGTTAGAGCTAATTTTAGTTTGTTCTTCCACCTACGCTCAATGGAGCACGTTATCACAATTTCATACGGGATACTCTACCTGTGCTGCTAGAACATGTGCCTTTACAAGTACGACACAACATGTGGTTCATGCACGATGGAGCTCCTGCACATTTCAGTCGAAGTGTTCGTACGCTTCTCAACAACAGATTCGGTGACCGATGGATTGGTAGAGACGGACCAATTCCATGGCTTCCACGCTCTCCTGACCTCAACCCTCTTGACTTTCATTTATGAGGGCATTTGAAAGCTCTTGTCTACGCAACCCCGGTACCAAATATAGAGACTCTTCGTGCCCGTATTGTGGACGGCTGTGATACAATACGCCATTCTCCAGGGCTGCATCAGTGCATCAGGGATTCCATGCGACAGAGGGTGGATGCATGTATCCTCGCTAACGGAGGACATTTTGAACATTTTCTGTAACAAAGTGTTTGAAGTCACGCTGGTACGTTCTGTTGCTGTGTGTTTCCATTCCATGCTTAATGTGATTTGAAGAGAAGTAATAAAATGAGCTCTAACATGGAAAGTAAGCGTTTCCGGACACATGTCCACATAACATATTTTCTTTCTTTGTGTGTGAGGAATGTTTCCTGAAAGTTTGGCCTTACCTTTTTGTAACACCCTGTATAATCATACAATAAAGGACCCTTCTTTCTATGTATTCGCAATACATTACATTTGTCTATGTTAAGGGTCAGTTGCCACTCCCTGCACCAAGTGCCTATCCGCTGCAGATCTTCCTGCATTTCGCTGCAGTTTTCTAATGCTGCAACTTCTCTGTATACTACAGCATCATCCGCGAAAAGCCGCATCGAACTTCCGACACTATCTAGTAGGTCATTTTATATATATTGTGAAAAGCAATGGTCCCATAACACTCCCCTGTGGCACGCCAGAGGTTACCGTACTTTAACGTCTGTAGACGTCTCTCCATTGAGAACAACATGCTGTATTCTGTTTGCTAAAAACTCTTCAATCCAGCCACACAGCTCGTCTGATATTCCGTAGGCTCTCACTTTATTTATCAGGCGACCGTGCGGAACTGTATCGAACGCCTTCCGGAAGTCAAGAAAAATGGCATCTACCTGGGAGCCTGTGTCTAATATTTTCTGGGTCTCGTGAACAAATAAAGCGAATTGGGTCTCACACGATCGCTGTTTCCGGAATCCATGTTGACTCCTACGAGTAGATTCTGGGTTTCCAGAAACGACACGGTACGCGAGCAAAAAACATGTTCTAAAATTCTACAACGGATCGACGTCAGAGATATAGGTCTATAGTTTTGCGCATCTGCTCGACGACCCTTCTTGAAGACTGTGACTACCTGTGCTCTTTTCCAATCATTTGGAACCTTTCGTTCCTCTAGAGACTTGCGGTACACGGCTGTTAGAAGGTGGGCAAGTTCTTTCGCGTACTCTGTGTAGAATCGAATTGGTATCCCGTCAGGTCCAGTGGACTTTCCTCTGTTGAGTGATTCCAGTTGCTTTTCTATTCCTTGGACACTTATTTCGATGTCAGCCATTTTTTTCGTTTGTGCGAGGATTTAGAGAAGGAACTGCATTGCAGTCTTCCTCTGTGAAACAGCTTTGGAAAAAGGGGTTTAGTATTTCAGCTTTACGCGTGTCATCCTCTAATGCCATCATCATCCCGGAGTGTCTGGATATGCTGTTTCGAGCCACTTACTGATTTAACGTAAGACCAGAACTTCCTAGGATTTTCTGTCAAGTCGGTACATAGAATTTTACTTTCGAATTCACTGAATGCTTCATGCATAGCCCTCCTTACGCTAACTTTGACATCGTTTACCTTCTGTTTGTCTGAGAGGTTTTGGCTGCGTTTAAACTTGCAGTGAAGCTCTCTTTGCTTTCGCAGTAGTTTCCTAACTTTGTTGTTGAACCACGGTGGGTTTCTCCCGTCCCTCACAGTTTTACTCGGCACGTACCTGTCTAAAACGCATTTTACGATTGCCTTGAACTTTTTCCATAAACACTCAACATTGTCGTGTCGGGACAGAAATTTTCGTTTTGATCTGTTAGGTAGTCTGGAATCTGCCTTCGATTATTCTTGCTAAACAGATAAATCTTCCTCCCTTTTTTTATATTCCTATTTACTTCCATATTCAGGGATCCTGCAACGGCCTTATGATCACTGATTCCCTGTTCTGAGCTTACAGAGTCGAAAAGTTCGGGTCTGTGTGTTATCAGTAGGTCCAAGATGTTATCTCCACGAGTCGGTTCTCTGTTTAATTGCTCGAGGTAATTTTCGGATAGTGCACTCAGTATAATGTTACTCGATGCTCTGTCCCTACCACCCGACCTAAACATCTGAGTGTCCCAGTCTATATCTGTAAATTGAAATCTCCACCTAAGACTATAACATGCTGAGAAAATTTATGTGAAATGTATTCCAGATTTTCTCTCAGTTGTTCTGCCACTAATGCTGCTGAGTCGGGAGGTCGGTAAAAGGAGCCAATTATTAACCTAGCTCGGTTATTGAGTATAATCTCCACCCATAATCATTCACAGGAACAATCCACTTCTATTTTACTACAGGATAAACTACTACTAACAGCGACAAACACACCACCACCGGCTGCATGTAATCTATCCTTTCTAAACACCGTCTGTGCCTTTGTAAAAATTTCGGCAGAATTTATCTCTGGCTTCAGTCAGCTTTCCGTACCTATAACGATTTCAGCTTCAGTGCTTTCTATCAGCGCTTGAAGTTCCGGTACTTTACCAATGCAGCTTCGACAGTTTACTATTACAACACCGATTGCTGCTTGGCCCCGCATATCCTGACTTTGCCCCGCACCCTTTGAGGCTGTTGCCCTTTCTGTACTTGCCCGAGGCCATCTAACCTAAAAAACCGCCCAGTCCACGCCACACAACCCCTCCTACCCGTGAAGCCGCCTGCTGTGTGTAGTGGACTCCTGACCTATCCAGCGGAACCCGAAACCCCACCACCCTATGGCGCAAGTCGAGGAATCTGCAGCCCACACGGTCGCAGAACCGTCTCAGCCTCTGATTCAGACCCTCCACTCGGCTCTGTACCGAAGGTCCGCAGTCAGTCCTGTCGACGATGCTGCAGATGGTGAGCTCTGCTTTCATCCCACTAGCGAGACTGGCAGTCTTCACCAAATCAGATAGCCGCCGGAGGCCAGAGAGGATTTCCTCCGATCCATAGGGACACACATCATTGGTGCCGACATGAGCGACCACCTGCAGATGGGTGCACCCTGTACCCTGCATGGCATACAGAAGGACCCTTTCCACATCTGGAATGACTCCCCCCGGTATGCACACGGCTTGCGTATTGGTTTTCTTCCCCTCTCTTGCTGCCATATCCCTAAGGGGCCCCATTATGCACCTGATGTTGGAGCTCCCAACTACTGGTAAGCCCACCCTCTGTGACTGCCCGGATCTTGCAGACTGAGGGGCAACCTCTGGAACAGGACAAGCAGCCATGTCCGGCCAAAGATCAGTATCAGCCGGAGACAGAGCCTGAAACCAGTTCGTCAGAGAAACTAGAGAGGCCTTCCGTTCAGCCATCCAGAATGCCTTTCGCCCCCTGCCACACCTCGAGACGACCTCCCTCTCTACCATGGGTGAGTTGTCAGCCTCAATGTGGGCAGTATCCCGGGCAGCAACAGCCTTAGTCCGATCGGGGGATGCGTGGGACGAGCTGGCCGTCCCTGACAAACCCCCATCCGGACCCCCACAGTGATGCCCATTGGCAACAGCCTCAAGCTGTGTGAATGAAGCCAACACTGCCTGAAACTGGGAGCCAAGGGATGCCAACTCAGCCCGCATCCGAACACAGCAGTCACAGTCCCTATCCATGCTAAAAAAAAACTGTTGTGCAAAGAACGTCTGAACTAATCTACAGAGAGCACAACAATTCGATACAAAATTTAAACGGTTATTAAAATACAAGATTGCCTAGTAAATGCAGTAATGCTGCTACTTGTGCACTTCTGACACACTGCTCGGCAGCAGAAGGAGACTACGCGATTTTACACTGTTCAGGTACTAAAGCGAGATGCTACAACTCTCAAATACTATAATACGCCCGAAATTTATGAATTAAACAATGCAAGTACCAAAAACACGCAAAAGAAATTAAGAATTAAACTATGTAACAAATAAGTGAGCTAAGAGTATACGACTTGCTGCTGACAGCTGCTTATCCAACGGCGGGGAGCACACTGGCTGGCGCTGACCTTCAGTATCAAAACTGTGTTAGCCTGGTTATGGTATCAACTTCGCAGTTGCAACCTAATGTCCATGAGAAATATGAATGTTGTAATCGGACTGTTCCATAGAGCCCTCCGCCGTCATGTTCTCGACGATTTATAAGGCGTAGCTGACCCATTTTCTTGACAATCTTCTATTTCCTTTATAAAAAAAAGTCTCCAACATGGTGATCAGTCGACAATGTAAAGGCCATTATTAGTAGGCACTAATAAGGTTTGTCACCCTTCGACTTTGTGAAAGCTTTAACTCTCCTGGGAAGACTTTCAGTGAGGTTTCTGAACGTCTGCGGAGGAATGGCACCCCATTCTTCCACAAGACAATACTTCTGGAACTCAAATGGGAATCCTGGTCTATTGAGAAGATGTAGAGAATCGGCATTTGAAGGCGACTACCGTACGATTCTACTGCCGCCGACATATACTGCGAGAACAACCATGAAGATAAAGTAGAAAAGTCCCTGATGGGATTGTTTATTTAGGTGTCATGCCATGACCCACGTCTTAGTCCCTGAGCTCTCCCGTCGGCCCCATTCTCCTGTTACCACTTCTCTGCTGACGACACAATACTCACCGCCTCCTTTTTATGACGGCGGGTCCGTCTCTCGTGACATTTGGTGGTCAGTTGCGCATTACATTTGGTTGTCCGGCTACTTTTGACCAGATAGTATAAATACGTATGAGCTAGAAGGCACACGGAACGCCTAAGTGCTTAATGAAAGTGATTGGCCCAGCCTTAAGGGGGTAGGACGTCAAACGGGCCGACAAGGAGCAAGAGATGCACCACAGGACATTTTAATTTCCACATTCATAAAACTTTGTCAGGATGAGCAAGAATCATTCAGGATCTATTAAAAACTGTGGTAAAAACTGAGATAATTAACTGTAAAATTTGAGATTTTTCTAAATATGAAGTTCAAAATGTAACAGCTCATTCATTTTTTCATAAATTAAATAGATTCTAGAGTTTCATACACCTGTAAGTATGGTTTGTATCCTGTGCAAAATTCATAGAAGAATCTCTCTTACTTATGAAGAAAAGTATACCTGTAGCAACAAATGCAGCCAATAGTAAGTGAAAAAATGATTAAATTTCACATGTAAAAAAAAAATTATTTTGTTATGTTTATAAACTTCCACTGTTATGAATGTGAATCCTGAATCCTTCCTGGTCATACTGACAAAGTTTTATGAATTTAGTATAGACATTGGAAATTAAAATGTCCTATGGTGCCTCTCCTGCTCCAAGTCGGCCCGTTTGACGTCCTAACCCTCTTAAAACACCCCGGTCTGTAAACTGCAGGGTGCTTCAAAAAGATTCATCTGACTTCGCGAGACTCTTTTGCTCGAATGAAGACAGAAACTTGTGAACATTTTGATTTGCGCGTATGATACGAAGTTTTCGTTTTCAAAATAATTGCCCGATTTCTCAAGTATCTACCTTTCAAATACACGCACATACAACCTGAGGGTACTTTCTACGATTACGCCTAGGATCAAAAACTTTAATTACCTTTGCGACTATTTCTGGAGTTGCTGCATAGCATCGCAGTTCGCTCATAGTTGTTCGAAGAGAACGCAAGTAGATACAGTCTTTCACAAACCCCACGAAAGAAAAAAAAATCACGTACAATGAGGTCAGGCGACCGCAGAAGCCAATGGCGGGATGCGAGATCCGTACGCCCCCATTGAGCCCCCCACTCACAGGTCTTGAAAACGCACGTGGACGAGGAACAGGTGACGTCACAGCATGGAAATCTACTTTCCACTAAACTGTGATGCCTCAAATAAAGACTCTGGAATGTCAGATTTTCGACTCTTTTATAGGAACGTGACCAACAAAGACTAAGGCATGTCAGATTTTTACCTCTTGGGGAGGAACGTGGCCAATAAGATCGACATCGTTTTTACATTACAAGTATACTGAAGAAACGCCATATTGTGTTCAGTAAAGATTCGTATTTGGTGGGTTTTCTTTAGCTCAGAGATAAGTAGTTTGAAAGCATCAACAACATTTTACTTACGATTTTGTTTATATAATAAAATGACAGGAAACTACATATCGATAATTAAAGGCTTTCTGTATTTGCTGTTTTTAATGTGTTGTGTGCAACGAAAGTATATCGTTTTAACACACGTTGAAACGCGAGCACACAACACACACTGGAAGTTTTTACTATTATGAAATTTTGTGTAAAATACCTATCTCTTGATCTGACTGACTGCTTCAAGTGTCTTACCGGCAAATATCTTTTTCAATGACGGTCAACAGCTTCGAAATGTCTCCTCTTCCATTCAGATGAAATTACGAAATGAATCTCGATCTTGAAATCTATGTGATGCAGTACGTTATATCAGAGTGGTGGTAGTCAATGCAACATCAATAATATGGATATTAAGCACTCGCAGACTGACATTAGACTCTATACTTTAACTATATTCAATTTAAAATCGAAAGTGGGATGAACATTCAATTGAGTTAATGAATAACTTCTGCTAGTATGTATCTCAGATCGTTGTTCAGCATTACGAAGTGTTCCTTTGCCAGCAATCCGCTGTTGAAGCCAACGACAAGCGCAAAATCTTCGCGATTTTCTCCGCCCTTCTTCGGTTGTCGCTGACTAAACTAACGGAGCTGTTGTGTGTGTGTGTTGGGGTTTATGGGCGCTCAACATCGAGGTCATCAGCGCCCTGACACACAGTAAAAGGAACGAATGTGGAAAGACCTAATAAAACTGAAAAACACACTCAAAGCAGGAAAAGAGGGAAAATACGACCTGAGAAGGTAAAACCTAAGGTAAGGGATAACATAGCGACAAAAATGACATAGGAAACCGTCAGTGTCTGGCCACTTACATAAAATATGGGCGAGCTTGTCACACAGGAAACAAGTTAAAATCCCCTCCCTAAAATCTTTGTAAAAACATTCGACATGGCACAGAACTTTAAAACTTTAACCACATTCGTCCGAGTGTTGCCTAAAAGAGTTGGCAGGTCCGCTGGCAAGGCAGCCGCGGCCCGCTGGTCAGAAAATAAAACGCAATCCAATAAAACGTGGCGCACAGTGACCTGGACGCCACAAGCACCACACATTGGAGGGTCCTCTCGCCGGAGCAGGAAGCCATGCGTCATAGGGCTGTGGCCTATTCGAAGCCGAGTGAGGAGAACCTCGTCCCGTCGATGGGGCTGAAAGGAAGTACACCACACACGCGTTGTGGGCTTGACTAGACGGAGCTTATTGTCAGTCACGTCCAGCCACTCGTCCTCCCACCGACACATGACCCGTGAGCTCAACAGCGAGGTGAGTGCGTGCAAGGGGATAGCACACTGAGATACGTGTGGATCAAGACACGCTTCCTTGGCTGCGAGATCTGCCCCTTCATTCCCAGCAATGCCAACATGCCCCGGAACCCAGCAGAAAGCTACAACCTTCCCCAGTCGCTGTAGTCGGAGGAGGGCATCCTGGATGGTCTGGACTACTGTAACTGCCGGATACAAATGGTGCAATGATTGAAGGGCACTGAGGGAATCGGAACAGACAAGAAATTTAGGAGAGGAAGAATGTCTCATCTCCTCCAGCGCCCGCAAGATCGCAGACAATTCTGCATCAAAGACCGTGAAAGGCGGAGGCAGTCGGACCTTAAGGACACGATCCGGAAAAACAACGGAGCAGCCAACGGAATCCCCTTGTTTCGACCCATCCGTAAAAACCGCTACATAGTCGTGGTGCTCAGATAAAACAGCAGAAAATGCTGCATGAAAAACGGTGGCAGGAGTGCAACCCCTCTTGTACTGCAATAAATCTAAAATCACTCTGGGCCTCTTCAGTAACCAGGGTGGCAGGTGGTTAAAACCCTGGATTTGGGGTTGTACAGACTCCACACCGAGCGACTCTAGAACACATTGCACACGGATCCCAAATGGCAACGTAGCCCGGGGACGGTGGGAAAAAAGGCGGTCCAGAGGTGGATGGGCAACAAGGCGGTGAGCAGGCGAGCTGGGAGCCGCAAGAAACTTACAAGCCTGGCGCACCAGAAGGAGCTGCCGCCGGATGGTAAGTGGCGGTTCGCCAGCCTCAGCACAGAGACTTGGTATGGGACTGGTCCGATAAGCACCCGTGGCCAGTCGAATCCCAGCATGGTGGACAGTGTCAAGGATCCGCAAATAAGACGGCCTCGCTGACCCATATACTGTGCACCCATAGTCCAGCCGCGAACGCACAAAAGCCCGATAAAACTGAAGGAGACGCGCCCTGTCCGCGCCCCAAGACCTGTGGCTGAGGCACTTGAGGATGTTGAGTGCCTTCAGGGATCTGGCTTTCAAGTCACGTAGGTGTGGCAGCCATGACAACCTGGAGTCAAAAATTAGTCCCAGAAACCGCACTGCGTCTCTAAAATGTAGGACAGCATCCCCCATATGCAAGGCAGGCAAAGTAAAAAGACGACGAGAACGATTAAAAGGAACACAAACACACTTATCGGCAGAAAACCGAAAACCTGTCTTTGCAGCCCACTCCTCTAACCGCCGCACTGTTAGCTGCAACTGACGGCTCACGGTTGCAACACTGGAGGAGGAACAGAAAACAGCAAAGTCGTCCACAAACAAGGAGCACTGTACTGGACTCCTCACTGTAGACGTTATACTGTTTATGGCTATGGCAAAGAGGGTAACGCTTAAAACACTGCCCTGGGGGACACCGTTCTCCTGCTGAAAGCGATCAGACAGTGTGTTACCAACGCGGGTCCGAAAAAACCGCTGAGACAGGAAAGACCGAATGAAAATGGGGAGGCGGCCACGAAAGCCCCATTGATGCAGTTGTGCAAGAATACAGTGTCTCCAAGTAGTATCATATGCCTTGCTGATATCAAAGAAAATACCGATACAGTGATGCTGACGGAGGAAAGCCTGCTGAATAGCCGCCTCGAGGAGTGTCAGGTTGTCGACTGTGGACCGAAATTTTCGGAATCCACACTGAAAGCGGCTAAGGAGCTGCCTGGTCTCTAGCAGCCAGACCAGACGACGGTTAACCATTCGTTCCAGGGTCTTTCCGACACAGCTTGTCAAGGCAATACTACGATAACTACTGGGACATGTGCGGTCCTTGCCTGGTTTGAGGAGAGGGATGAGGATTGCCTCCCTCCACGAGGTGGGGAAAACTCCCGTCCGCCATATGAGATTAAAACATTCGAGGAGGATTTCCTTTGACGCCGCTGGCAGATGGCGAAGCATGGAGTACCGGATGCGGTCGTAACCTGGTGCGGTGTCAGAAGCCGCAGTAAGTGCCGATTCAAGTTCCCACATGGAGAAAGGGGAGTTGTAGGCCTCAGAACTGTTCGACCGAAAGTCCAGCTTCGCTCGTTCGACAGTCGCACGGTAGCGACGAAATGCTGGATCCTGGGTTGCAGTGGCAGTACTTTGCGCAAAATGCTCTGCCAGCGTCTGAGCAATGGCTCTGGGTGTTGTTTGGAGGCATCCCTGGTTCAGGACTGCAGCTATTGGTAGACGGCTGCGTTTACCGGAAATCCTCCGGATGGCTTCCCATACTTTTGTGGAACAAGTGGAACGGTTGATGGAGTCCAGGAACTCCTGCCATGACCTTTTCTTGCTCTCTTTAATGACACGGCGTGCCCTGGCTCTCGCGATTCGAAAGGCGGTAAGATTGACCGCTGATGGACGGCATTTAAATCGGCGAAGAGCCGCACGCCTGTCCCGGATGGCTGAACGGCACTCATCCGTCCACCAAGGCACAAGGCGCCGCTTAGGAGGGCCAGAAGACTGTGGCATGGACAGGTCAGCAGCATGATGGATCACAAGTGTGATGTGATCCACCCATTCCTGTACGCTGTTGTGGCGTTCAAAGACAGCCAATCGAGTGAACAGAGGCCAGTTAGCCCTGCCAACCATCCACGATGGCGGCCTCTGCTCCAGCAATACACCATCCAGGAGATGAATGAGGATGGGGAAGTGATCGCTGGAATGAAGGTCGTCAATGACCTCCCAGTGAACAGAGTCGGTGAGGGTTGGAGAGCAGAAAGATAGGTCAATGGCTGAGAATGACCCTGTAGCAGTAGAGAAATGAGTCGGAGTACCTGTGTTGAGGATGCACAACACTTGAGATGTGAGGAGGCTCTCCAAAATTCGACCTCGAGCGCAAAGAGAAGTGGAGCCCCACAGGACATGATGGGCATTGAAGTCTCCCAGGAGGAGAAAGGGGCGCGGGAGTTGGTCGATAAGATCTGTGAGAGCGTCTAAGGTCATTGCATCCAGAGGGGGTAAATAAAGGGAGCAAACAGTAAGCCTTCGACGGGAATGAATTGCAACTGCAACTGCTTGCAGGTCAGTATCCAGGGGGAGAGCAGAGGAGTGGTGGTCATTAGTGACAAACACGGCGACTCCGCCTTTGGCTCTGTCTCCAGTCAGGTCATCTTTGCGATACAACGTATAGCCCCTGAGTACAGGAGCATCAGAGGGTTTTAGATGTGTTTCCTGTAAACACAAGCACAGGGGGCGTTGCCGTGCTAGGAGGTGCAGTTCCTCCACATGTGCCCGGAATCCATTCATGTTCCACTGTATAATGGGAGCCATTGATCAGGGTGGGAGGACCTTCAGTCGCACTTTCTGTCGGGGAGGAGAGGCCACAACAGGTGGAGGCTCAGTTTTGGGGCGAGATGATTGCCCCAGTCTGACATCAACCTCCATCGCCTCTGAAGAGGAGTCGAGAGAGACGTCAGAAAGAACGACATCAACATCAGCAGACTGTAGAACTTCAGTCTCCTTGAGCGGTCGAGTCTTCACCTTTGGTTTGGGCTTCGATTTTCTGGCCAGAGGTGGCAGTGGAGCCAAAACCTCAGAAGCAGTAGGGGGTGTAGCAGCGCTGGGCATTGCACAAGACTGGACCTGGGAAGGGGCAGGAGGTTCCATGACGTCAGCGACCACGGCCCGGTCAGAAGGCCGGGGAGGAGCAGCAGGCTTCACAGGAACAGCAGCAGCACACGTACATTGACAAACGCAGGTGCTAGTGCTGACAGTAGCAACCTCCGTTTGTGTAGCGGCATCAGTTTTCAAGACTGGCTGTTTCAGAACGGAAGAAAAGGAAGCAGCGAACGTGGGCGGCTGCAGGGACTTGTAAATTTTCTTTGCCTCACCGTACGGGATGCGTTTGGTGGTTTTAAGTTCCTGGATCTTCCGTTCCTCAAGGAAAACTCTACATTCCCTACTCCACACAGGGTGATCCCCAGAGCAGTTGACACACTTGGGAGGAGAGGAGCAACCAACTCCCTCATGGGTGGCTTTACCACACTTCCCGCAAGTGGCTTCCCCTTTACAGCCGAGAGTAGTGTGTCCAAAGCGTTGGCACTTAAAACACCGCATGGGGTTGGGGTAATAAGGCCGTACACTGAGACGTAGGAAACCTGCCTTCACATACTCGGGCAATTTGGTGCTGTTAAACGTAAGGATGAACGAGTCAGATTTCAGGAGAGCACCATCCACCCGTTTCATAACGTGTTGCACGTCGACAATTCCTTCCCGGGACCATTCAGCCTTCAGTTCGTCTAGGGGAATATCAACGAGATCTCGGCAAGTCACAACACCCTTGCTGTAGTTCAAGGTGTTGTGAAATTCAGTCTCAATCGCAAACTCCCCAAGAAATTGTGCCTTCTGAAGGTTCTGGACTTGCTGGAAGCTAGATGTTTCAACCAACAAGGTGCCATTTCGCAAGCGCTTTACAGATTTTAATGTACCAGCAATACCTTCTAAGCCTTTCTGGATGTAAAATGGCGAAACTTTGTCGAAACTCCCATCTTTTCTTTTAATTATAAGAAACACATTCTGCGAAGCAGCATGCGTTCTGTTACTACTACTACCTGAATCAGGAGGACTGGCTACACGAGCCCTCTTGTGAGATTGGGTGTTAGAACCTACCAGCGGCCCACCCTTTCCGCTGGGGGGAGAAGAAGAAAAGTTCGAGGGTTCCATCTCGGTCCCATGAGCAGCTAGGGAACTAGGAGTCCACCTAGACAGAGCCCCGCATGCCTAGGTAAGCCTTATACAACTGAGGTGCGGCAGACTCCCCAGAGGTCGCCCGCTAACGACTGTTCCACCTCAACAGCCATGCATCTCATCGGCGCGCAGCACACCTTGAGATTGAGGGGTTTTTTATAGAGGTGTATTCCATCCTCGCGACCCGGGCGGTCAAGCCAAGATCCCCATTCCCTGAGACACACAACATTCCACCGCCGCGCCGCACGGTGGTCGTTGAAGTGTGCTTAGAGGTTACGGTGACAGGGGACTGGCGGCGCTTACCAGTCCCCAGCTCAGGAACCCCGGGGTCGCCAAGCCCGTACCCAGCAAACGAATGCTGAGCCCCTGGGGGCGGAGCTGTTGTATGTGCGTGAATTCTCATAAAGAAACTGTATGGTTTACGCGCGAAATGCAGCCGGAAATTGCCGCTGGAGAACGCTGAGGTCGCAAATCAAGATGAGGAGCACGGAGCACGTTCCGTGAGATATAGCAGGTCACAGGGTGCAGCAACTACGATGGACACCACGTATGGCGTGCTTCGCGGTGAGAAACACGTCCCATGTGAGGACGACTTTACGTCCAATCCACCCTTGGGGCGGCTCGGTAGTTACGGGGTCAGCGTAACTGGATGCCGGGTTCGATTCCCGGCTGGGTCGGGGATTTTGTCCGCTCGGGGACTGGGTGTTGGGTTGCCTTCATCAGCGACATGCCAGTCGCCTAAATGGCGTCAGGTAAAACACATGCACACGGCGGAGTAGCCACCACACCAGAGAGAGAAAGAGGGGAGGGGGGGGGGGAAGATTGCTCAGAAACGCTCTTTTCTCTCATGCTGAGGTCAGTGTGATTGTGCTCTGTTCTTTTTATAACGAACATTTCGGTATGTTCTCGCAATTGTGAAAAAACGGAGCACAACGGGCAATAAACGAACGAGCAAGTCAGCTGCTCCAGGGAACACCCACAGTTCCTATGACCTGCCGACTTCCAACTGTCACGTGGCAAACTTTTGATTCAGATGCCTAAGTTAAAAATTACCTAAAGCTGCTATCTTCATTCATATAGAAGATATAATTTTGTGAAATCAGATTACTCTTTCTGGAACACCCTGTACTTGAAACTTTCTGGCAGATTAAAACTGTGTGCTAGACTGGCACTCGAACCTGGGACCATTGCCTTGTACTTGCCAGAAATGTTTCACATGGATGCGTGCAATAGAGTGTAAACAGCAGTGCTTTTGGTTGCGTAAATGAGGCTGATCGAAGAAGAACAGAACGGCGAAGGGTTAAATGGTTCAAATGGCTCTGAGCACTATGGGACTTAACTTTTGAAGTCATTAGTCCCCTAGAACTTAGAACTACTTAAACCTAATTAACCTAAGGACATCACACACATCCATGCCCGAGGCAGGATTCGAACCTGCGACCGTAGTGTTCGCGCGGTTCCAGACTGTAGCACCTAGAACCGCTCGGCCGCTCCGGCGGCGGCGAAGAGTTAAACCCCGAGGCTTACGAATAACGTTGACAAAATATTTTTCACCACTGCTGAATTTTGCTACAGAAATAAGCAGTTAGCTACAAACTTTAAATTGCCTGTATGTAATCAGATAAATGTAGTATATTTATTCAAGAAGCTTTCGATTTTGTTCAGTTGACACTTTACACATAATGCGATATGATGTAGAGAACACATTATAAATAAAAATATTCCTCTCGCAAATTTACTGAGGAAAAATACAAGTTAAGTATCTTCATCGGACGGACTTACCACGGTTAGCAATTGGAATTTGGTTTAGGGCATTTATTTCTTTATTTATTTAGTTAGTTAGTTATCCATTCATTTTTTGGTCGCTGTTTAGATCAATGCTGGATACATAAGTGTACATTTACAATTACAGCAACAAAAAATTTAGCACGTATATTATTTTAATGAAAACACAGGCAAAACAAAAGAGTTTACTTTTCGTTGTCATACTACGAGTATATAGGGCTCATTTCCCAGGATACTGCTTCAGTAATGCAAATTCTTTCTCTTTCTTTTGGATAAGTCTGAAAATGTTCCTTTACTCTGTACAAATTATTGTTAAGTACTTTCTTAGTTTTCTTTTGAAAAACGGTAGTGCTTTTATATTTTCTAAACCGTTTGCTTTCCCCTTTACTCATCTTGTAGATAAGAATGGCTATTGCTCGCCACACTGGATTTTTATTTTTATCTGCTCGATAGCTGCACTGGAAATACGATCGCAAATAAAACAATAAGATTACCGTACTGAAACGATTAAATGTTAGCGTACGTTTCACAGAAGAGAACATTTAATATTTATCCGTAACATCGGTCTGTGCAAAATTATTTATATATAGACTATCTTGAAATACATTTTTTTCTATAGACCGCGTTACTGTCTTTATGATTCATGATACATTATGGCAGTTTAAAACATCATGTGTTCAGCCAACTTTCCTTTTAAAAAGATGTCGCATTATTTACAGCATTTAGCGACTACATTTCTGAAAGCACGGGATGAACTAAGATACTTTTACAGCGTAAAATAAATGAGAAAGTGTAACATGTGACTATTTTCGACTATGTGATTTTGCAGGAACCTAACAGTATAGCTTAATTATTACGAGTGAAACCAACATTGATCGTTCTGATTGTCCCTGCTAGCTATAGTTGCTTCACTGTTTTCTGAAAACGTATGACGATTTCCCCGTTTGTGGTTAGGCAGCAACTTAATACGCCAACTTAAATTACTACTAATGAAACGAACAACAACCGTATTTGTCTGAATGACCACTTACAGTCGTCGATGCAACTACCTGTCACGAGTATATTGCTGAAAGCGCAGACAGAACACAGATTTGTTTATAGCGGGAATCTGGCCATCTTCATTTCCAATGATTCATTGTGACGGTTATCAACATGTACACGTTTCGCAAACAACCACCGACACTATAACTGCACTTTAACCGTGATTTTATTGTTAAAAAAAAAAGGAGCGCAGAACTAAACAAAATACAATACGGCTGCGCTGACTCTGTGTCAGAGCAATGCTTTCAACGCAGAAACTCGCTGCTCTCCGAAGCAGGATAGATTTCTCTTTATATTTGGCACCACTTCATAGCGCAAAAACTTATATCGCAAAGAATCCAGATTCCGGACTGTCTCCCTCAATTTTGCAGGTACCTGAGATGCAGGAAGTTCGTCAGACCAACTACCGTTTCTCTCTCCAAACACTAACCACATAGATTTTGGAGAAGGTTATGCCTCATGCAAACATAATTTTCTTCTTTTTCATCGTTACGTGATGAGAGTATTGAAAACAAACAAGAACGAAAAGTGAGCTATAACATCAAAGTGATTTAACCGTTTATTCGAGACAACCGTGCAATTGCATTGGTCAGATGATAGTAAATTATTCACCGATGCGCCGAAAATAATTGATCGACCATATGAGGTTAGCACCTTATTTTGTCCTGATTCGTAAGTAGACAGTCATACTCCCTCTCGCAAAACATCGCAGAAGCTGTGACCATCATACAAGCTTTGAGGCCGAGCGAGGTGGCACAGTGGTTAACACACTAGACTCGCATTCGAGAGGGCGACGATTCAAATCCGCGTTCGGTCATCTTAATTTAGGTTTCCCGTGATTTCCCTAAATCACTCCAGGTAAATGCTTGGATGGTTCCTTTGAAAGGGCACGGCCGACTTTCTTCCCCATCCCTTCCTAACTCTATGGGACCGATGACCTTGCTGTTTGGTCCCTTCCCCCAAACCACCCAACCAACCAAGCTTTGAGTCAATCTGAGTGGACTGAGCATGAGACTGATCATATCTTAGGCTTTACGTACGGTGACAGCATTCAACATCCCATCAATACTGTGCTGCAAACATTCTATGGATTCCATCGCATCAGTATCTCCAGTAAAATGCGAATTCACGCAAACGAAGTTGACACTCGGCTCGGTTGCTGATGGGAGCGACCGTAAAGGCATTTCTCATTTACAGTCGCTCCCATCAACCACCGCGCCTAGTGTCAACTTCGTATGCGCGTTTAATACGTGGTCTACCTGGCAAAGGACCAAACAAACAACTGGCACTTGTTTATTTCCGATTTCAACGCATACGATCACATCGCCGAACTTAAAGCGAGTGCATGTAGCACACGGTAAGAAAGGTAGAAAGAGACAAAATGGCAGAGCGAAAATCAAGATCGAGCTTTCACATCAACTACCATGAATTCGATCAAAAGAAAGTCGCTCTAATAGTAAAGCTAGATCAAACACAGAAAGCTATCCCGACGTCACTGTGTGTAAGAATTTAAACTGCATTTCACTACTACAGCGTCTCAGATATGATTTAATGTAACAGACTGTTTTCAAACTGAGCTGATTGGCGGGAAACACAGATATCAACTTATTTCTTCTCCTGTATCTGGCAAAGATTTCTGTAAAGTGAAAAAAATTCACTTGCATTGCCGAGAAAATATCGAAATCGTCCGCCATACTGTACTTGCGAGTAGTGTCGACTATCGATGTTACTCTGCTCGACGCCTCTATCGATTGCGTGATAAACTTCAGAACCGGAGTCCAGACATTGGCTGCGTCAGTAGGATTCGGCAGCGGTCGGAGATGTGTGGCAGATGACAGTGTGTTTGCAAAGTTGTGTGTGTGGTATTTTGTGCAACATCGTATGATATCTTACTGACCTGTGCTGCTTCCGTTGTTCGCAATGGCTCCGACGATGAGTAAATTCGTATCGAAGAATGCCGCAGTAGGAATTGCTTCTGCCTCAGTCATCATTTGGTTAATCCGAACAAGGAATAAAAATCTAAGAGCGCAAAGGTAATATTGTTGTATCCCAGCAGCATCACATGTCATAAAATGTTATTACAATTTCTATCAGTGCAGCTGTCACTACATGCTTTACTGCTTTTGTTTCACAATAGTACATCGTCTCAGACAAGACAATGTTATACATTGCGGTGATGTCTCGGGCGAACTATTTAGAGAGCGCATTACGGCATCTCGCGATGCATCTGTAGCGCCGTGATATTTATTACGTATCGCAGTGGTCAAGCGTAGAGGACGCGAAATGCTTAGTTTTTGAAGTACGGCAGCGGCTCAGCGATGACAGCCGGGAAACACAAAAAGTAGCAGTGTACAGAGTTTTGCCAGGATGTGCCAGTTTACATTTTACACACGTCGTTCATTATTTACTGTGTAGTTCAGTTGAAATTTATTACTGTTTTGACATTTCTGCTACGTGCGCGAATACATGGGTACCACTGTTATGTGAAGACACGCCAAGTTATTGCAGTACTAGTTCCGAAGACGCCTTTCTCATTTTCCGACAGTATTTTAATTTTTTTTTATAATTGCTCATTAAATTATTCCAGATTACTATGTAAGAACGTAAATCGGTAAATTAGTAAGATCATTCAATTGAAAGATTTGTAAAGAATCTCTAAGGTGACTTATTCTTGTGCATGTAGGCCAGACTGGGGGAAACCTTTTTTCCCCTTCGCATTGTACTGACACATTCTCATCGTTCGTAGTGTCTTTTAGAGTGACTGATTTTGGTATGACACTTACGCTTCACTATTGTCAGGAAGGTTAGGTGACATGTTTTCTTTGTCCATGAAAAAAATTGCATTTATTTATCCCGCTGTTAATCAGTGATCGACCGTACACTGCAAGATAATTAATGCAATTTTCAAAAGCTCAGGTGCCTTGCTATGCATCACTTGGCTGTCACGAAATTTACATGAATAGTGTGTAATGCGTCACTTTTGTTTTGCCCTTTCATATTGCAATATCAACCATTCACCATGCAAGACTGGAAAGACTGAGAGAGGATTATTATATAAACAAGAGCAATGATACAATAAAGACGAGGATACCGTAATAGCTTCAATAAGACATGATGCTGCTATTGTGTATTGACACTGAATCATGTCTTAGGTAGATTCGAATTTTCAATCAATGACAAATATCTTCTTTTAGCCAACAGTGGTAATAGGAAGTTCCCAGGAACATAAAAAAGGCATGTTTTTTTATGGAAAAACGTAAACTGTAGTTATTTTGTATACACAAGCATACATGAGACATTTTTTATGTGTCATGACTGAAGAGTTGCCGCCAATGACTTGTGGACTCCAATAAAAATCTTTCCATTCTGCTTTTTCATTTCTTTCTGCATTTTGTATTTATTTTTTGTTTGGTCCAGTAAATAATTTTTTAGTGTATTGTGTCTACATGCAATATACAACAAATTGGGGGTAACACAATTAATTTATAATTACAGGAGTCCATCGTGGTATTTTCCATTAAACTAATTTCATATTCAGACACAAAACTTCGACACGACCTCACATTAACAAATATTATCGTGTTCTTAATACTGTCATGTGGGCCTTGAATTTTGACTGTGTAGTGCTTTTATGATTGGTGTCCTACAATTGCCATCTCTTTCCCCCTTATTTTCTGCAATATCTATTTCCTAGTTTTTTTTTTCTGTTGTCACCAGTTAGTCTCCCTTCACTGTGCAAGAGATACCCAAGTTCACTAGCAAAGAATGTAACTGTTCAAATCTTCATTGATCACACACACAGGTTCTAGACAAACAATGACACCATGTGCATCAGTAGTTATTTGCAGTGTATATTCCTGCCTCCCCCCTCTCTCTGTCTCTGAGACCAACTAAGGACCATCTTTTTCATTCATTCTTCTCCAAAACTCTTTATTATTTTCTCAGAATGAGATCATTTCGCCTCAATTGATCATATGACTCAGTTGTTCTCCTGTTTGTTTTATCTTCCTAAAAACTCTGAATTTCTGGACCTCTGGTCTGTTATTTCCTTTCTGCTTTCCTGGATGAGGTATTTGCCTGGATGAGGTATTTGTGAATAATATACAAATACAAGTCTCACTCCCAAACAATGTACTGCCCACCCTATATAGCTCATAAAAATAAAAAATAAAACTGCAACAGCAAGAAGGTTCAGTATACACAACAGAGCTGAATCTTTCTATATAATCAAACAGAAATGTGGAAGAGGTTGTGTGAATTGATGGCTTCAACAGACAGTTTGAGAATTTCTTTAGCATCTTCAGTGATTACTTTGAAACTGCTTTGCTTCTCAAAGCACAACTAATAAGAAGCACAACTCCAAAATCTAACAGATACCTAACTATTATCAAAATCTCAAGTGCAAGAAAATATATTGCTCAAATACAGAGAAACAATAATATATCCTCCCCCTGAACAGTTACATTCAGATTTACGGAAGGTTGATATGCCAGACCAAAAAAGGGTTCTATGGTAATTTCATAAGAGTCGCCAAATAAAAGCCAAGCAGTATGGGAAGTAATGAAGAAGGAAGCAAATAAAGTATCCCCTATAATGGAAAATATCACACTCAATCATGAGAACAAGACTGTTATTGGGCCTCAACATAATGAAAATCTGTTCAGTTGTTACTATGCAGATATCACAAACAATGGAAAATCCAGGATGGAATGTAACAATACCAGAGAAGGAAAATTGCTACTCCCATACAGCGGAGATGCTGAGTCGCGATAGGCACAACAAAAAGATTCACACAATTGTAACTTTCGGCCATTAAGGCCTTTGTCAGCAGTAGACACACATACACACACCCACGCAAATGCAACTTGCACACATATGTCTGCAGTCCCAGAGAACTGAAACCACAAGCGTGCAAGTTGCGTTTGCGTGAGTGTTTGTGTATGTGTGTCTACTGCTGACAAAGGCCTTGATGGCAGATAGCTACAATTGTGCAAATCTTTTTGTTGTGCCTATCGCGACTCAGCATCTCTACTATATGGTGAGTAGCAACTTTCCTTCTCTAGTATTGTTACAAACAATATTCCGTGACACGAGATGATAGAAGCCAACAGAAAGACAAATGGCTCTCTTTTTTTTCCTCTTCAATCTGTATTTGCAGAACAATTTGGGATGAAATCATCCATGTTGCATCAACATTTTAAGAAAATGTCATCAGAAATTGGTGGTATTCAGATAACATCATTTACTCACCAAGTGACAGCAGGGGAAAACATGCATGCACACAAAAGGATTTAATTTTTATAGGCTTTTGGAGCCTTCGGCTCATTCTTCTGGGAGAAGAGTTGAGGGGGATGGAATAGGAGTAAATAAAAAGGACTGGAGAAATTTAGGGAAAGGGATGCAGTTCAGAAAAGTCCCCCAGAACCCCAGGTCCGGGAGACTTACCGGATGGGATGAGAAGGAAAGACTCGCGTTATGTGTGTTCCACTTCTGCCACGTAGTGCACAAATTTTTCTGTCTATCTGATTATATCAATAATTGATGATTTGCATTGTTATAGATAACATCATTTGTAAGGCAGCGTGTTACAGACATTTCAATGCCACTTCCAGATATAGTCAATTCATCTTTTCTGACACGCTTTTCTGATCTGTCTAAAAAATCTCTAAAATGTACCCTGTTCATGAGAAAGGAGACAAATCAAAGAGAGAGAACTACATACCAGATGCTTCATTATCAGAATTTTGAAAGTCATAGGAAAAGTAATGTTTAATGGGTTAATGAAATTTTTAGACAAAACTAAATTCTCAGTGATACTTAGCATGCATTCAGGAGAGATAAGTCAACATCTAGTGCCACATATGATTTTATGCTAAATGCCCTAGAAATAGCAGACAAAACAAAGTACCACTGTCATTTTTTTAAACTCAAGTAACGCCATTGACATTCTGAAGTGCAACACAGTTGAAGCTCCAAGTATTTGCCATTACATGCAGTGCTAAAATGGTTCACATCATACTTCACAAAAAGGAAACACACAAAAACCTAAACTAAAGGAAAATACTAAGACGACGTTTCTCAGATGCAGAAATTATATATGAGAGAGAGAGAGAGAGAGAGAGAGAGAGAGAGAGAGAGAGAGAGAGAGAGAGAGAGAAGGGGGGAGGGGGGGCTGGGGGGGGGGTATGTTCAAGAGTCCATTCTGAAACCAATCCTCATATATAACCTAGGCAGACAGTAAAAGCATTCTTACTATATAAAACACCCAAGACAACTGCGAGTAGCTGTAAATAAAACTTCAACGCAACTAAATGGATGGTTGAAGGAGGATAAGCTACTAAAAGACATCAAGAAAATATCATTCCTAATTTGTGTTTAAAAGTTGATGTATGCAACACTAATGTGATATTAAATGCCAACAAAATGTCATCTCTGAAAACAAAGTTTCAGTGTGTATGGTTTCAAAATGACTTCAAATGTTATGTGCATGTAAGCAAAGAAGCTGGATAAAATATGTTGTAGTCTATATTTAATATCTGTTAAAGCAAGTTTTGCATCTGTACCAACTGTCTACTGTGCCCAATTCCGCAGCATCATACTGTACAGTATTATTTCCTGGGGTAATATTCCATGCAGTTTCCTTTCCTTAATTCAGAACAGAACTGTAAAAGCA
Organism: Schistocerca serialis cubense; assembly: GCF_023864345.2. Taxonomy (NCBI): domain Eukaryota; kingdom Metazoa; phylum Arthropoda; class Insecta; order Orthoptera; family Acrididae; genus Schistocerca; species Schistocerca serialis. Next base: position 574,416,265 of record NC_064638.1, read on the forward strand.
ATGCACCATGCTTGACAAACAGATTCTTGCAAACCCATTTTTCAGAAGTTCTCAATCTTCCTATTTTCCTGTATGTATAGATTAAAAGTTAGTAAATATGTTAGAAGGAATTAAAAAGACCAAAATAAAAACTTCAGTATCCATGAGGGTGATAAAAGGTACAAGGGAGAGTTTCATGTCAGTCAGTAAGGACATCAGCTTTCAAAACTTCCACTAAAATTAGTGTTATACAAATTTACAGTAGCATCCATATAAATTAAAATTCATATAATAATTCTCACTTTATTGTAAAACCTTAAGAGCATTTTTACTGGAGCATTTGTTCTGTTCAGTACAGTGTGCAATTTGCAGGGGGGGGTGGGGGGGATTTCCTCCTCCTCCCCCCCCCCCCCCCCCCCCCTGCATCAGACCATCCCCTCCTCTGGTTTTAGTTTATGCATCCCAACCTGGGATGCACTGGAGTAAAACTTTACATATAATTTAAATTTGTGGAGCCGAACACTGAAAGTTTTTAATAAGTCTTACTATTAATATGTTTCAGTTTTCTGTCATCAGAATAAGTACAACTTTCCACAAATGTGCCTCTACTTTTGAATTCCCCTCATATATCTGTACCCGTATGTAGATGATTTTGTAAATAAGCTTTACCTATAATGTACTTTTAAAGGTATAACAAGGGATGGCTTTTCTGATAGTGCATACGCGTCAGTAGTGAGTTTCGGCATTAACATCTATTTATAAATAGCTGTTTAACCATGCGTAACGCCATGGTCCAAGCTAGTAACATATGTAATTCTATTAACCCCCTAAGACATCCCCCACTGGTAAAAGCACAAATCGCACCCTGGTTCAGTAGCAGAATTCATAGGACCTGTGACATAAAGAGTCTTGATACAAGGCATCCAGCAGCCTTTTTTAAAGCAAGTTACCTCCATTGGTCATTTAGTCTGTCTACAGATGATGTTTGTAGATCAGACTTCTCAGTTGTTTTCTTCAGAAGTTTGTCTTCTTTTTTCTTAAAAGAAGAAGAAGAAGGGGGGGGGGGGGAAGAGAGAGAGAGAGAGAGAGAGAGAGAGAGAGAGAGAGAGAGATTACATTATCAGCAAAAGTCAAAGAATTAATTGCTTCTTTCAGTCTACCCAGCTTTATACAGTTATTAAAAATTTGTTTTTCTTTCTCTAGTGACCAGCTGAATGACGAAGGGGACAGACTGTCTCCTTGCCTGACTCCTAATATAATTTGGAAGGGACTAGAAGTTGTTCCAAGAAATTTAACTTTAGATATTGTGTTTGTAAAAATTTGTGTAGTTATTTCAGGAGTTTTCCTCTTTACTGCAATTTCCTTCAGTGTTGTGAAGAGGGAGTTTGTCCATTGAATCATACACCTTTCTGAAAAACAACAATTATAAGTGCAATCTTTATTAGATATTGTCATATGTGTAATTATTTGTTAAAGGTTCAGAACTTGCTCTGGACAGGATCTGTTACTCCTGAATCCATTTAGTATTTTAGTATATAGAAATCACTGTGTTGCTTAATGTGCGTGCTGTTTTAATGCTGGAGCAGTTATTTTGATGAGAACATTTCATTCATGACTAAAAAAGTTCTTGTAGAATGTAAATACTGTAGGATTAAAGGATACCACTCGCCAAAAAGCAGAAGCATTGAGTTGTGAATAGGCACACACAAAAAAAGAAAAGCTTGCTAGCTTTCAGACTCTGTGTCTGCCAGTGGCGTGTGCTTGTAATTTTCAGTGAGTGGTCTCCTTTAATCTTAAAGTATTTGCATTCATGAGTAAAGATTTTTGAGTGTTCAAGGACTTGGAGAGATATTTATCATGTGTATAGATCAGAGTGTGCTGTAAAAATGAATGAAAAGAGAACCAAACAATAAATATCATCAGAATAAAATATTCAAACAAAATATTTCACTAGCTAAATTGATTTTGACTATCAGCCGTATTCAATAGTGTACGAATGATTCTTTGCACTTAGCAGCCTTATGCCAAGAATTGTTTGTGGGCTATTGAAAATCATGTAAGTCAAAACCAGTTTAACGACTCAAATATTTTATGTTAGTCTTTGACTGCAATTAAAACTTTTAGGTAAAAGAAATACAGTTGGTGCCGTTCCCCACAAGTAACTTGACAGATACGAATAAACTTGGTACTTTATGTGTAAATGATGCGGGGTTGATTTTAGCCTACCATCTGTGCTAGTGTGGTTTTCAGGATTCTGGCAATTTATTTACTTATTGCTTATTTAGCCTAAAGAAAGGTATGTTATGAATTGTGCCTGAATATTTTGTAGAATATACTAATACTGCCTTATACGTATGTGAAGGAGATTGTATTTATCTTCGCTTATTTGTCATGCACGCTTTCTTGCAATCTTACACCTGTTCTGCTTTTTAAAATTAATCATGATCATGACAGGAGAATTGTAGTTTAGTTGGAATAATGTTTGTTTACTGCTGTTTGATTGTGACCCACGGTTACTCTTTAATGCATCTTACACTTTACTTGCAATCCTGAATAAGTATTTGATCAGCTCTTCAGTTTTCAGAACTAGCATTATTTTCCTACAAATGCCAGATTACAAATCCAGATATTTGGGTTTCAGTATTCAGCTGGTCACAGGTTATGTCACTTGCCACCTCGGGCAATTATTATTGTACATGAAAAATGCGAAGTTGAATTTTTTTGAGTCCTTAGTAAACTGCTTGGGGATAACCCCTTCAGAGGTTGATGGTAGGCACGGGCATACCACTGTCAGTAGGACCATGCCTTGTAAAGCAATTGACATGTACAGATCAACCATTGGGTTGTGGACAGCTTCTGCTTTCCTTCAGTAACTGAAAACAAAGTTAAAGGTGTTGATCAGTAGTTTGCCATTTTTATTAGGCCACTACTCCAATAAATAGCTTACCAGACTGACTATATTCTTTTTTCAAAAGATAAAAATTTATTGACCACATGGTGTATTTGACATTAGGACTCACTTTTGAATTTACTTAATACTGTCTCTTGAAATAGTATAGGTCTACTGCAGTGTTATCTTGTCATGCTGTTTTGTGATGAACTTTCATAATTTTGTTATGTAAAACTACTCTTTGTGTTTCACAAGTTGAAGACTTCACGAACTATTTAGAAAATTTACTTCAGCAAAGTCATAGTTACGTGGTCTTGTCCCTCCTCCGCTTCAATAGTCTATTTTTAATTTTCAACACGTGTGCTCAATCTTAACATTGCATTTCTCAAACCAAAACAAACTTTTTTTAAAGCAGTATTGTTCAGTTTTAGTGATGAATTAGATTATACAAATTTGAACTTGCCCTGAAAATTGGGTTCACATGTAGCATGGTGTTATGTCCCTTCAGGAAACATGGTACTGCAAAGAGCTGTAAATAGAAATAATAATAATGATGTACCCTTTAGGATTATGGAGATTCCAGATACCTCACTTTAAAGAACTGTACTGTGTTTTGTGTACCATTAAGCAAAGCCTTGCTTTCTTTTTGTTTCAGAAACACACAGCAAGCTCAAATTCAATACTTTGTCGGAGAGGTGAGTAAAAGCTTTGTGGGTTTACAAGTTTTTTGATGATAATATTATTGTCATTTTTGTGATAGTGATTTAAAGGAAGAAACTAATCTTGGTGTTGGAGATAACCAAAACAATATCCCCTCTAAGGATACAATTACTGATTATCAATAATTCTTGTTTGACAAGGCAAACCTACAATAAATGGTTGTATAATATTGTTTGTTCTCTTGTCACTTGCCCCTCTGGAACTTCTAAATTTGTTTGTTATTACTGAAAGACACTCAAGTCTGTTACATCCACCATTCAGATTAAATAAAATGGGACTACACTACACATGGCCTTCACCTGAATAGGGCGGGGAAAAATAAGTTAGCTTCTCTATTAACAGAAACTGTAAGGGGGTCCACAGTCACACACAGGGATCACCCCTGTGGTTAATGGATACAGGCAGACAGGTTTTTTAGGTTAAAGTCGAAGTCCAGATAGATGACAATCAAGATAAATAGAATAAAAGAAACTTCATGTACAGTAAATAGAGGTAAAGCTAAGGTCAGTATCAACTTACTTCATCAAAATATCAGGAGAATAAAAAATAAAGTAGATGAGCTGTTTAGTGTGTTTAGATGATCTCAAAAATAAGAGTGAGATTGATATATTCTATCTGTCTGAACACCATGTAACTGCGGGCATGGATAGTGTCACTATAAGTGGGTATAATTTAGCATCTTACACTTGTAGATCTAGGATGGATAAAAGAGGAGTTTCCATTTTCATAAAACAAGGGTATAAATGAAAAACTGTAGAAGTAAGCAAATTTTTGTGTTGATCAGCACTTTGAGGTTTGTGTGTGTGAACTTCAGATAGATAATGTAGTATGGATAGTAGCAACAGTGTACAGGACCCCATTAGGAAACTGGGAGCTGTTCATAAAAAAGTTTGACTCCCCATTATGCTGTCTGTCAGACAAAAAGATGAAGTTATCTGCGGTGATTTCAATGTAAACTTTATAAGTAATTCTGATAGGAAAAGTGAACTAGAAATGTTATTAAAAACATATAACTTAGAATCAGTGATCAATTTTCCTACACGTATAGCTCAAGACAGTAGCACGCTAATAGCTAATGTATTTGTACAGAAAGAGGATGTAAAACAAACACTTGCTTTCCCTGTGGTAAATGGATTGTCAGACCATGATGCACAACTGATTAACTTACAAAACCTAACCGAGTGTACAGTTCGGAAACCATTAAATAGAAGTGCGAGGTCGCTCAACTCGGTACCTATAGAGCATTTCAGAGAAAGCTTAAGAAATGTTAATTGGGGAGACGTATACAATGAGCCAAATGCTAATGGTAAATGAAACATATTACTTTATAAATTTATATCCCTTTTTGAACATTGTTTCCCAAAGAAAATTACTAAATTTAACACCACACACTTTTCAAAGAAACGTTGGATTACTACAGGTATTAAAGTGTCTTCAGAAATCAATAAATATAGTATATGCATATTGTGCCATTTAAGGAATGGGTTAAATAATAGAAATATTTATCTTTAACTCCGTATTTCTTATGCACTGGACACGTTCCACATCGTAACTGCTACTGTATCATGCGATTGATCAATGGAACACGCAACCATCTATCTATCTCTGTCTGTCACACTGATACTTTCTTCAGCCATTGCATGACCCCTCTTCTTATTAATAGTGTCAGAGACAGATGAAGTGTTTCTTGTAACAATCTTGTGATTGTCTTTCCATTAATTAGCAACTGATGTCATCATTAGGTTGAAGTATCATAGCTTGTTCTTTGTAAACTTGCAACTGTGGAGTCTGTGAGTTGACAACTGTGATACTGTAAATTCTTAATGACCAATAGGTCTAGCTATTGTGGCTAGTACTTGGTAGTCATGACTGCCATTTTGATGACACTGTGACTCACTACAAAAACTGAACCAGAAACTTTTCCATTTGAAAAGGAAAGTTGCCTTTGTTTCTTGTGCTTAGTTATCTGTGTGTTTGGTCATAGTAGTTAGTTTGCAGTATGTAGTGTGATTATTTATAAAATATATAATAAAATAAGATTTCAAACAATGGAAAATCCAGGATGGTACGTAACAATATTGTGAGAAGGAAAGTAGCTACTCACCATATAGTTGAGACGCTGAGTCGCAGATAGGCACAACGAAAGACTCATAATTAAAGCATTCAGCCATTGGCTTCCGTCAACATCTCTCTCTCTCTCTCTCTCTCTCTCTCTCTCTCTCTCTCTCTCTGTGTGTGTGTGTGTGTGTGTGTGTGTGTGTGTGTGTGTGTGTGTGTGTGTGTGTGAGGGGGAGAGAGAGAGAGAGAGAGATTTCTTTGAACACATCTTCATCCAAGCACCACAATACTGATTTTGCTCCCTGTGCAAGTCCCCCCTGTGGGTCCGGGGGTTAGAATAGGCCCGAGGTATTCCTGCATGTTGTGCGAGGTAACTAAAAGGAGTTTCACATGTTTTGGCCTTTATGTGATGGACCCTTGTAGGGTTTGACCTCCCTTCTTCAAAATTTTCTCTAAGAGCGAGCCAGTTGGGGAAGGGTGCCTTACAAGGTGCATCGTGTCCATCGTGCATTGAGATCTTTAGCCCACTTTCTCATCGTCACATTACAATCCTGCCCATTCTCCATCTTTTGGGCAAGGATACTTTCTTGGGTGCATTTTCCACCACGCACTACGCAGTGTCGATTTCTGTGACGACGATGACCACGGACTTCTTTGCACCTGATATCCAGCACGGTAGCCAGTCCGTTGTTGTGGGGCTGCCATGTACCCTGTTGGTTGTAGCCCCCTGACCACACAGGGATCGCTCTACTGATGCCTGCGTTGTTAACTCCCCACTTATGCCAAGGGGTAGATGCCCATCCCCTTGGGGCATCGGGACTCCCGGCAATGGTCATCCTGCCAGGTGGCCTTTGCTGCAGATGGGTGGCGCCCATGGAGAGGGCCCCTGCTCGGAGTGGGTGGCATCATGGCGGATGACACGTGATGAAGCGTAGGCCATCATCTCGTGGTGGTGGTGAAACACCAGCAGTCTCTAAGCGATCACGAGCTCAATTCAACGCACAGAAGTATGACCCCAAATCATTTCCCTCCCTGGCCACACCACAGGAGGAACGTCAGGCTAAAGATGGCAGCAGATCTTATTTTCCCTGGCACCTTGTATGTTTGAGAGCTGACGGGGAATCTTTCATGACGATGAAGCCTCAGTTTTTTGTTGAGCATTTAGAGGACAAGTTCGGGGAGGTGGAGGGCTTGTCCAAAATGAGATCTGGGTCAGTCTTGATCAAAACAGCAACCTCTGGCCAGTCACGGGAGTTACTCACTTGTGACAAGCTGGGGGATGTTTCTGTAATCATCACACCCAATAAGAGCTTAAATATGGTCCAGGGTATCATATTTCACAGAGACCTTCTTTTACAGTCCTATGATGAGCTGCGCGCCAATTAGAGTGGTGAGATGTAAATTTCGTCCGGCATGTCCACCAGGGTCTGAAGGATAATCGGGTTGCCACTGGTGCCTTCACCTTTGTCTTTGAGGGTGATACATTGCCCAAGAAGGTCAAGTTGATGGTCTACCGGTGTGATGTAAAGCCCTATATCCCTGCCCCGATGCGGTGCTTTTAGTGCTGGTAGTTCGGCCAGATGTCTTCACGCTGTTCCTCCAGTGTCGCAAGCAGGGATTGCGGATGCCCATCACATCCCAATTCTCCGTGTGCCCTGCCTCCCATCTGCGTCAACTGCGGAGAGCACCATTTGCGTTGCTCGCCTGACTCTAGGATTCGCCAGAAAGAAAGGAAAATCATGGAGTACAAGACTCTGGACAGACTGACCTGCACTGAGGCTAAGAGAAAATTTGAACGCCTGCATCCTGTGCGTACGACATCGTCTTGCGCCGCCGCTATGACAGTTCTGGCACCATCAGCTCTGCCAACCCAGGTCACCTCTCAGAGCTGGAAGTCTACACCTGGCCCGTTGATGGTGGAGGGTATTTCCCTCCCTGTTGCTGCTGCACCACTTGCTTTGGGAGCAAACACTCCCCCCCCCCCCCTCCCCCAAACATCAGGGACGTCTCTCCCCCACCTTCAAAGCTGGAGAAGTGTAAGTCTTCTTTGGCTTCTCTCACTAGGAAGGGTTCCCTTGGGTCACTCCCTTCCCAGGTTTCTTCTAGTGGGAAAGAAGACACCCACCAGTGGCTGAAGAGCCCAAAAGCAGCTGGTTGTAGGCCCTCACACTCACCCTCAGTCCCAGAGACCGAGCCAGTGAAGTCCTCCCAGCCAGGGAAACCCAAGGAGCAGCGAGAGAAATACAAGAAGGAAACCCCTAAGACTAAGGAAATTGCAATGGCACCCACACCACCGCCACCTAAAAGCTCTGCAGCTGAGAATGGGGTGGAGATTTTGGCATCCGCTGAGGACCTAGATCTTGCCAGACCCTCAGACACAATGGATATAGACTGCTTAGGCGATAAATCAGTAGCAGCAGGTGACTCTGAGGTGTAAACTGCCTCATTGAATGAATGTTCCATGCCTTCCCAGTCTCACGATGTCATCCTCCAGTGGAATTGTGGCGTTTTCTTACCACTGCCTGGCTGAGCTACGGAAACTGTAAAGTTTTACACCTGCAATCTGCATTCCCCTCCAGGAAAACTGGTTCCCAGCAATGCAGACCCCTGCCCTCCATGCCTATAAGGGATATTACAGGAACCATAGCGACTATAATCAAGAGTCAGGTGGAGTTTGCGTTTATGTCCTAAACTCTGCCTGTAGTAAAAATGTGCCCCTTCAAACCCCTCTTGAAGCTGTTCCTGTCAGAATAAGGACGACGCAGGAAATAACTGTCTGCAGTGTTATTATCCTGCAGATGGGGCAGTACCCGTGAATATAACCCCTTGTGGGGTAGTACCATGCTTACTGGCTGAGGCAGAGATGTCGAAACTTTACTTTCACAATTTGACCTCTGCCTCTTAAATACTGGAGCCACCATACATTTCAGTGTGGCTCATTGTAGTTACTCAGCCATTGATTTATCAATTCACAGCCCAGGACTTCTCCCATCTATCCACTGGAGACCACATGACAACCTGTGTGGTAGTGACTACTTCCCCATCTTCCTGTCACTGACCCAGCATCAGGTGCACTGACGCCTCCCCAGATGGGCTTTGAACAAGGTGGACAGGGGAACTTTCACCTCTGCTGTTAGTGCTGACTCTCCCCCACACGGTAACATTGATGTGATGGTTGAGCAGGTGACAAGCACAATTGTTTCTGCAGCAGAAAATGCGATTCCTTGCTCTTTATGGTGCCTGAGGTGTAAGGCAGTCCCTTGGTGGTTGCCGGAAGTCGCTGAAGCAATTAAGGAGTGTCAGTGAGCTCTACAGTGGCATAAGCGGCACCCTTCCCTTGAGCTGCTCATAGCCTTTAAATGGCTCCATGCCCATGTTCGCTACCTTATCAAACAACGGAAGGAGGAGTGTTGGGAGAGATATGTCTCCATCATGGCTTCCCAAGTCTGGGCAAAGATCAAATGTCTTTTCGGGTACCAGGCCCCAACAGCTGTCCCCGGTGTTACCATAAGTGACGAGTTATGTACCAACGCAAACGCGATTGCTGAGCACTTTGCTCGAGCCTCTGCATCGGAGAATTACCCCCCAGCCTTTCGCCCACTCAAATGGCAGCTGGAAGGGAATGTCCTCTCATTCACCACACGCTGCAGTGAATCCGATAACACCCCATTTGCAGAGTGGGAGCTCCCCAATGTCCTTCCACATTGCCCCAACACAGCTCCTGGGCCTGATTGCATCCACAGCCAGATGATAAACATCTCTCATCTGACTACAAGTGACATCATCTCATTATCTTCAACTGGATCTGGCGCAATGGCATCTTTCCATCGCAGTGGTGGGAGAGCATCATCATTCCGGTGCTCAAACCCGGTAAAAACCCGCTTGACGTGGATAGCTATCGACCCATCAGCCTCACCAACGTTCTTTGTAAGCTGCTGGAACGTATGGTATGTCGGCGGTTGGGTTGGGTCCTGGAGTCACGTGGCTTGCTGGCTCCATGTCAGGGTGGCTTCCGCCAGGGTCGCACTGATAATCTTGTGTCCATCGAGCCTGACATCCGAACAACTTTTCCCAGACGCAACACCCGATTGCCCTCTTTTTTGTCCAAGTTGGTGACTCTCATAGTTCCATCCATATCCAGGAGAATGGAGTCCCGCAGGGCTCTGTATTGAGTGTGTCTCTATTTTTAGTGCCCATTAATGGTCTAGCAGCAGCTGTCGAGCCCAATGTCTCACCTTCTCTGTATGCAGACGACTTCTGCCTTTTGTACTGCTGCTCGAGTACTGTTGTTGCTGAGCGGCACCTCCAGGGAGCTGTCCACAAGGTGCAGTCATGGGCTCTAGCCCACGGCTTCCAGTTTTCAGCTGGAAAGTCGTGTGTCATGCACTTCTGTCGGCATCGTACTGTTCATCCGGAACCCGCACTTTACGTTACTGATGATCCACTCACTGCAGTGGAGACATATCAATTCCTAGGACTGATTTTCGATGCTCGATTGACTTGACTCCCTCATCTTCTTCAGCTTAAGCAGAAGTGCTGGCAGAACCTCAATGCTTTCCGTTGCCTGAGCAACACCAATTGGGGTGCAGATTGCTCTACGCTGATGTAGCTCTTCAGAGCCCTTGTTCAATCCTGAATTGACTATGGGAGTGTGGTTTATGGTTCGTCAGCACCTTCAGCATTGCTGTTACTCGACCCTGTGCACCACTGTGGGGTTAGGTTAGCGACAGGAGCTTTTAGGACGAGTCCGGTGACCATCGTACTGGTGGAGGCTGGTGTCCCTCCACTGCAGATCAGATGTGCGCAACTGCTCGCCAGTTACTCAGCACACATTCATAGTTCCCCTGAGCATCGGAATTACCGTCTCCTTTTCCCACCCGCGGCAGTCCATCTCCCGCATCGGCTGCCCAGATCGGGGCTGACAATTGCAGTTCGCATGCGGTCCCTTCTCTCCGAAGTGGAGTCCTTACCTTTACCTCCTCTACTTGCGGCCCGTTCACTTTTGCCTCCATGGTGTACGCCTTGGCCGCAGCTTCGTCTGGACCTTTTGCATGACCCTAAGGACTCCATTAACCCCGCCACTCTCCGCTGTCACTTCCCCTCGATTCTTGACGTGTTCCAGGGCTCTGAAGTGGTATACACTGACGGCTCAATGGCTGATGGTCACGTAGGCTTCGCATATGTTCATGGAGGACATATTGAACAGCACTCTTTGCCAGTTGGCTGCAGTGTTTTCACTGCAGAGCTGGCGGCCATATTTCGTGCTCTTGAGTACATCCACTTATGCCCTGGCAAGTCATTTCTCCTATGTACTGACTCATTGAGCAGCCTACAACCTATCGACCAGTGCTATCCTCGCCACCCTCTGGTAGCGTCCATTCAGGAGTCCATTTTTGCCCTGGAACAGTCCCGCCATAGGCATCTCCGAAGCTGACCTGTGTTCTGTCTTACACCGCAGGGTTTTCCGGCTTTGGGAGATGGAATGGCATAACAGCATGCACAACAAACTGTGTGTCATTAAGGAGACTATAAGTGTGTGGAAGTCTTCCATACAGGCCTCTTGCAGGGAATCGGTTGTCCTCAGCCATCTCCGCATTGGCCATACGTGGCTAACGCATGGTTACGTACTCTGTCATGAGGACCCGCTTCAGTGTCGCTGTGGCTCCCAAATGACAGTCGTCCACCTCTTGCTGGACTGTCCACTTTTAGCCGCTCTGCGGCAGGCTTTTAACTTTAACTTTAACTTTAACCTTCGGTGTTGGGTGACAATGCCTCCACAGCAGCTTTAGTTTTACGTTTTATCCGTGAGAGTGGGTTTTATACTTCTATCTAGGTTTTGGCGCATATCCTTTGTCTCTCTGTGTCTTCCACCCTAGTGCTTTTAGGGTGGAGGTTTTAATGTATTGCAGAGTGGCTGGCTTTCCCTTTTTATTCTCGTGGTTGGCCAGTCACTGTAATCTGCTTTCATGTTTTACTCTCATCTGTTTCTAGTGCCTCTGTTGTTTTCTTGTCCTCATTTGTTCTTTTTAGTGTTCGTTGCCTTCCCTTCATTCTTGTGGCTTTTCCTTTCTTTCTGTTTTGTGTTATACGTTTCGTCCGTTTTATTCTCACACTTGTGGAATTGTTTTATTAGGAACAAGGGACCGATGACCTCATAGTTTGATCCCTTCTCCCACCTTTAAACCAACCAACCAACCAACCCTGTGCAAGTTATTATGTGTGGGGTTATATTCAAGGGGAGCAGGCAGTCAAAGACTTGAAAGAATAATCCACACAGAAGTTTTTTTAATCCTTTCCTTGACATCTTGGCCAGAAGTTGGTAGATATCAGCCTCACCAACATTCTTTGTAAGCTGCTGGAACGTATGGTAGGTCGGTGGTTGGGTTGGGTCCTGGAGTCACGTGCCTTGCTGGACTGCCCACTTTTAGTCAGTAGATATTGCACTCTGTCCCATTTGGTGGATTTCTGGCTCCAGGAGTAAGGTATTCATCAAGTGGGCACAATGTGCTCTTGGATTATTATCATGAAAGACATAGCCATTGGCAAAATTGTTAACTGTAGGCCTGGACAATCACAATACTATACTGTCCTCACATGAACTTTGATAGTTGCGTGAACCTTTGTCTGTGTGCCTTAGATGAGAGTCCGTGACCTCTTTCACACCCTTGTACAATGGGTGTTGAATTTCAGATAGATCCTGCACTTGTTTGTGAAGAGAAATGGACACCATAGAATCAGGTTCTGTTCCAGCTTTTTCCTAGGCCATCTTATTCATATATTCTGGTATGCTGAAAGGTTTGTACCATTGTTTGTAATGGACAGCTGGAATGAAATTCATTGTGTGACTGCTGTTGTGCCTAAAGTTATAGTGTCAACTGAACCTACCAATGTCAGATTTCAGCTTCTTTCTGTAATATAATGATGTTACATGTTGCACCATATGTGTTCAAACAGAAAGATGATGGCCCACTGACAATATTTCTTCTGCAGCTACATTGGTTTTCGGAATGTAGGTTGTGGTGACTAACTGATCAGTAGTGTAGCACAAGGTCTAGGGTAGACCGGAAAGTGGAAGTTCAGTTATGAGTAAGCAAAACCAATCAGTATGAATACAAAACCTTAGATAGGGTGACATATTCATTTGTAGTGTTGGCAGATGTCTATGTTAGGTGGAAAGGTTGTGAGTTTATGAAGTGGTATTGAACTTTCCAGTTAATCCATGTCTTCTACCCAACCTGATCTCAGGTCTTTTAACTTGGAATAGCACATTGCACACAATCATTGCTGCCTTGTCAATGTTGTTTTAAAGCTGATTTTGGTTGAATTTTGAGTTATAAAACTGAATAAGTTCAAAAGTTTCTTTGTTTGGGGCTTCTCTATTTTTAACGTCTCAATCGCTGCTTTCACAACCTTCTCAATACTTCAACTTAGTCCTCCACATTGTTTTAATCCTAATTATACCGGGTGATCAAAAAGTCAGTACAAATTTGAAAACTTAATCAACCACGGAATAATGTAGATAGTCTCGCGTCCGTTGGCCGTCGTAATTTAATATATTACTATTATTATGTTGATTGTTGCCAGCTTACTTGGTGGGCCTTAATAAAAATGATATTTTATTTTGATTTACAATTAAATGCTTTTGTGAAGTTCTTCCCTTTTTTTTTAACAATGTTAATCTTCAGTATAAATTATTTTTTACGTTTATGAATGTTAGACTCACTGAATCTTAAAGCATGAACATATAAGTTGAACAATGGAATAAACTTTTCATATTAATTTCCTCGGCTAGTCAGTTCACTTTAAAGCAAAAAATCTGTAGTTATTAATTACAATTGCGACCCACACAGACGCGAGAGTATTCCTTCTTACCTCTGTTAACCATTGCATTGTAGTCGGAGTCCTGGCTCTGGCTCTCAGCTGTTGTACTGAAAATAAGAATCTTAAAGCTACGTATTTTCTGCAGCGTCGGGCAGCTGTGGTGAAAAATGTATATTATGTTAATAGAGGGCGAGTTTTTCGCTTCCACTAATTTTTTTATAAGTTAATATCGCCACGTAATGCCATCGTTGGCTGCATCGGCCGCTGCGATTGTTGAACTGTAAATTACTTGAATGCAGGTTAATTCAAAGGAAGGCGGACATGAAATCGGGATCACCTCTTACAAATTAAAAGTGAACAATAATATTAAATCAATATAATATTTGCTTAATTAGTACAAATATGCTTACATTTGCCAGCACTCTCAAGATGTCTGTCTACACGCAACCAAGACAAGAGAAGAAGTGAAGACGACTAAAAAATTAACAAAAGAGTGTATCTTGTCGTCTCTTTAGATCATTTTGTTATATTTCTTTGCCCTCGAAACTTACACAGAGAAATTATTGTAATACGGGTACATGAGAAAAAGTATATTATTTAATTTTTAATTGTCTCTTCTTTATAAATACTGTTTTTTAAGTCTTTTCATATTATTTCACTGGGGACGCAATAAGAGGTAAAATTTGACACACATGCTTGGAATGACCTGGGGTTTTATTACGGGGAAAAAAAACAAAGTTAACAAAATGTCCAAAGATGGTGCTGGACAGCAAAACTGCTACTGTGACGGGTGAGAGGTACACCAATATGTTACAGAATCGCATCATCCCCAGCCTGGCTAATAAACACCTGCTGCAACGTACGATGTTTATGCAGGATGGCGCTCCACCCCATATTTCTAGACGCGTGAAAGATCTCTTGCTCGTTTCGTTTGCTGATCATCGTGTGCTCAGTCGCCACTTTTGTCATGCTTGGCCTCCCAGGTCCCCAGACCTCAGTCAGTGCGATTATTGACTTTGGGGTTACCTGAAGGCGCAAGTGTATCGTGATCGACCGACATCTCTAGGGATGCTGAAAGACAACATCTGACGCCAGTGCCTCACCATAACTCCAGACATGTTTTACAGTGCTGTTCACAACATTATTCCTCGACTACAGCTATTGTTGAGAAATGATAGTGGACATATTGAGCATTTCATGTAAAGAACATCAGATTTGCTTTGTCTTACGTTGTTATGCTAATTATTGCTATTCTGATCAAATGAAGCGCCATCTGTCGGACATTTTTGAACTTTTGTATTTTTTTGGTTCTAATAAAATCTCCTGTCATTCCAAGCATGTGTGTCAATTTGTACTTCTCTATCTACATTATTCTGTAATTTATTCTGTTTTCAAATTGATACTGACTTTTGATCACCCGGCATATGCATCAACTGAAAAGTAAATGTTGAATGGCCAAAAAAGAAGAAAAATAATCTGGAAAATGAACAAAACACTTGAATTACATATTGATAAAAGTGTGCAAAGAATTGCAATGAATTTAATGTGGAATGCTCGAAACATAGATAACATATTTACAACTTGGTGCGTGAACATTATCTGCTACAATGTAAAGAGAAGAAAAACAACATTCCAAGTATAGTGAGTCTCACATATCATCTTATTCCTATAAACAGTCCAAAATGAAATAAGACCTTCAACTATAATGCTGCTAATTAATTTGTATGATGTTTAACAAATCCTTATTTATAAATTTGATCTGAAGAACAATACTAACATAATGCTTTTATTTGCAGAAGTCAAAAAACACTGTCAAAGCCCACGTCAATGCCGCTTTTTTTCGCCAGCTTCGTGAGATTTTAGGAATAGTTGTACCAGGTGTATTTAGCACAGAATTTGGTTTCCTACTGCTTGTAGCTGCCTCATTAATTGCAAGAACTTATTGTGACTTATGGATGATACAGAATGGAACCTTCATTGAAAGGTACGTTTAACCTAACATTATGACTGTAGATTTTATTGTTAACTGTTTTATAAGAGTCACATAAAGGTTACCTGGTAACAACACATTGTTGATGGCAATGATTAAAGTAGTCACCATAAATATACAGTAAGAAATACATTGTTTTAATGTATCATTTCCCCTTCCTCTTCTGAATATTATGTTCAGAGTGCATTTGCGCTTGTGCGTTATATCATTGGGTAAGAATATAATAGAGGGAAGCATTCCACGTGGGAAAAATATATATAAAAACAAAGATGATGTGACTTACCAAATGAAAGTGCTGGCAGGTCGACAGACACACAAACAAACACAAACATACACACAAAATTCAAGCTTTCACAACAAACTGTTGCCTCATCAGGAAAGAAGGAAGGAGAGGGAAAGACGAAAGGATGTGGGTTTTAAGGGAGAGGGTAAGGAGTCATTCCAATCCCGGGAGCGGAAAGACTTACCTTAGGGGGGAAAAAAGGACGGGTATACGCTCGCGCGCGCGCGCGCGCGTGCACACACACACACACACACACACACATCCATCCACACATACACAGACACAAGCAGACATATTTAAATATGTCTGCTTGTGTCTGTATATGTGCGTGTGCGTGTGCGCATGTGCGAGTGTATACCCGTCCTTTTTTCCCCCTAAGGTAAGTCTTTCCGCTCCCGGGATTGGAAGGACTCCTTACCCTCTCCCTTAAAACCCACATCCTTTCGTCTTTCCCTCTCCTTCCTTCTTTCCTGATGAGGCAACAGTTTGTTGCGAAAGCTTGAATTTTGTGTGTATGTTTGTGTGTCTGTTGACCTGCCAGCACTTTCATTTGGTAAGTCACATCATCTTTGTTTTTTATATATATATATCATTGGGTAAGTTTCACAAGAAAAACATTGCATCCATCAGTTGTTTTTTGTATTATTATCAGAAATAAGTATTTCTCATGTGGCACTTTTTTTTCTCATTTTCCAGTGCTATTATTAACATGGATAAGAAGAAATTCATTCAGAGGCTCTTAAAATATGTTGCAGCCATACCTCTGGTAAGTATCATTAGAGCTGCTGCTGTTTATTTTTGGTACAGAGTGCATGTATGGTTGTGAGAGACTGGAAGGGGGGGGGGGGGGGCAAGAGAGAGCGAGACAGAGAATTATTTAGAAGATCTTTAATTTCAGTTGTCAATCTAGTGAAAATTTCAAATGAAACTGTCAGGCATTTAAGCAGAAAACTTGTCACCTAGTAAAAGCATAAAATTACAGCATGTAATTAGATGAAATGGGAAATTAGGTAAGAATTACACGCAGACCAGGAACTTGTTTTTTAACAAAATAGCAAAAATTCGCAGGACAAATAGTAGGGATGAATACTTCTCCCTGTTGCTCTTGGATGGAGAGTGCTGCTAGTCATGCAGACTTTGAGTATTTCATAATATGCCAATACAAGAAATTTCGAGAACCTTGTAGAAATGATATTTATTGAATAATAAATATTAACTGGTGACCCACGGCACATTAGACAATGACTGCTATTCCCAATTGCATTGCTCTGTCCCCTGGAAAACAGCGGCCCTCTGTTTCAGAAGTCTCATTTGACTGACTGCAGCATCATAGATCTACATTACAGGAGAAAAAAATGCAACACTAAGGAGAGGGCAGCATAAACAAAAGTTGGTAGTTGTGTTTCTATATCTGAAAGATGATATCTATTTAAATTTCATGACAGCTGCAGAAGTTTGCTGCTAGTAGAGCTCATTGGAGGGCAGGGTGGAGGTCTGTTTTGTTTTCTGGTGATAGCTGGTTCACCCTCAGTGCCGGTGATGGTCGTGTGTTGTTAGGAGGACACCAGTTGAGACCCTGCAGCCACTCTGTCTGCATACTAGACACGTTGTTGAACCTACACTTGCAATTGTGGTCTGGTATGCGATTTTGTTTGACAACAGAAGCACTCTCCTGATTATCCCAGGTCAGTCTGATGATTCAACCATTTGTGCTGCTATTCATAATCATCATTCCACGTGGTGTTTTCCAACAGGATAACACTCACCCACATACAGCTGTTGTGACCCAGCATGCTCTACAGTGTGTCGACATGTTACCTTGGCCTGCTAAGTCATGATATGTCTCCAATCTAGCACATATGGGACAAGGGAAACTACAGCCTTAACTTTTCCCGAGGGCATGCAGCTTTACTGTATGGTTAAATGATGATGGCGTCCTCTTGGGTAAAATATTCCGGAGGTAAAATAGTCCCCCATTCGGATCTCCGGGCGGGGACTACTCAGGAGGACGTTGTTATCAGGAGAAAGAAAACGCGTTCTACGGATCGGAGCTTGGAATGTCAGATCCCTTAATCGGGCTGGTAGGTTAGAAAATTTAAAAAGGGAAATGGATAGGTTAAAGTTAGATATAGTGGGAATTAGTGAAGTTCGGTGGCAGGAGGAACAAGACTTTTGGTCAGGTGAATACAAGGTTATAAATACAACTTCAAATAGGGGTAATGCAGGAGTAGGTTTAATAATGAATAAAAAAATAGGAGTATGGTTAAGCTACTACAAACAGCATAGTGAACGCATTATTGTGGCCAAGATAGACACGAAGCCCATGCCTACTACAGTAGTAAAAGTTTATATGCCAACTAGCTCTGCAGATGATGAAGAAATTGATGAAATGTATGATGAGATAAAAGAAATTATTCAGGTAGCCAAGGGAGACAAAAATTTAATAGTCATGGGTGACTGGAATTCGAGAGTAGGAAAAGGGAGAGAAGGAAACATAATGGGTGAAAATGGATTGGGGGAGAGACATGAAAGAGGAAGCCGCCTTGTAGAATTTTGCACAGAGTATAACTTAATCATAGCTAACACTAGGTTCAAGAATCATAAAAGAAGGTTGTAACCCTGGAAGAATCCTGGAGATACTAGAAGGTATCAGATAGATTATATAATGGTAAGACAGAGATTTAGGAACCAGGTTTTAAATGGTAACACATTTCCAGGGGCAGATGTGGACTCTGACCACAATCTATTGGTTATGAACTGTAGATTAAAACTGAAGAAACTGCAAAAAGGAGGGAAATTAAGGAGATGGGACCTAAATAAACTGAAAGAACCAGAGGTTGTACAGAGTTTCGTGGAGAGTGTAAGGGAACAATTGACAGGAATTGGGGAAAGAAATACAGTAGAAGAAGAATGGGTAGCTCTGAGGGGTGAAATAGTGAAGGCAGCAGAGGATCAAGTAGGTAAAAAGACAAGGGCTAGTAGAAATCCTTGGGTAACAGAAGAAATATTGAATTTAATTGATGAAAGGAGAAAATATAAAAACACAGTAAATGAAGCAGGCAAAAGGGAATACATAGGTATCAAAATTGAGATCAAGAGGAAGTGCAAAATGGCTAAGCAGCCATGGCTAGAGGACAAATGTAAGGATATAGAGGCTTATCTCACTAGGGGTAAGATAGATACAGCCTACAGGAAAATTAAAGAGACCTTTGGAGAAAAGAGATCCACTTGTATGAATATCAAGAGCTCAGATGGAAACCCAGTTCTAAGCAAAGAAGGGAAAGCAGAAAGGTGGAATGAGTATATAGAGGGTCTATACAAGTGCGATGTACTTGAGGACAATATTATGGAAATGGAAGAGGATGTAGATGAAGATGAAATGGGACATATGATGCTGTGTGAAGAGTTTGACAGAGCACTGAAATACCTGAGTCGAAACAAGGCCCCCGGAGTAGACAACATTCCATTAGAACTACTGACAGCCTTGGGAGAGGTAGTCCTGACAAAACTCTACCATCTGGTGAGCAAGATGTATGAGACAGGCGAAATACCCTCAGACTTCAAGAAGAATACAATAATTCCAATCCCAAAGAAAGCAGGTGTTGACAGATGTGAAAATTACCGAACTATCAGTTTAATAAGTCACAGCGGCAAAATACTAACGCATATTCTCTACAGACGAATGGAAAAACTTGTCGAAGCCGACCTCGGCGAAGATCAGTTCGGATTCCGTAGAAATGTTGGAACACGTGAGGCAATACTGACCTTACGACTTATCTTAGAAAATAGATTAAGGAAAGGCAAACCTACATTTCTAGCATTTGTAGACTTAGAGAAAGCTTTTGACAATGTTGACTGGAATACTCTCTTTCAAATTCTGAAGGTGGCAGCGGTAAAATATAGGGAGCGAAAGGCTATTTACAATTTGTACAGAAACCAGATAGCAGTTATAAGAGTCTAGGGGCATGAAAGGGAAGCAGCGGTTGGGAAGGGAATGAGGCAGGGTTGTAGCCTCTCCCCAATGTTATTCAATCTGTGTATTGAGCAAGCATTAAAGGAAACAAAAGAAAAATTCGGAGTAGGTATTAAAATCCAGGAAGAAGAAATAAAAACTTTGAGGTTCGCTGATGACATTGTAATTCTGTCAGAGACACCAAAGGACTTGGAAGAGCAGTTGAACGGAATGGACAGTGTCTTGAAAGGAGGGTATAAGATGAACATCAACAAAAGCAAAATGAGGATAATGGAATGTAGTTGGATTAAGTTGGGTGATGCTGAGGGAATTAGATTAGGAAATGAGACGCTTAAAGTAGTAAAGGAGTTTTGCTATTTGGGAAGCAAAATAACTGATGATGGTCGAAGTAGAGAGGATATAAAATGTAGACTGGCAATGGCAAGGAAAGCGTTTCTGAAGAAGAGAAATTTGTTAACATCGAGTATAGATTTAAGTGTCAGGAAGTCATTCCTGAAAGTATTTGTATGGCATGTAGCCATGTATGGAAGTGAAACATGGACAATAAATAGTTTGGACAAGAAGAGAATAGAAGCTTTCGAAATGTGGTGCTACAGAAGAATGCTGAAGATTAGATGGGTAGATCACATAACTAATGAGGAGGTATTGAATAGAATTGGGGAGAAGAGGAGTTTGTGGCACAACTTGACAAGAAGGGACTGGTTGGTAGGACATGTTCTGAGGCATCAAGGGATCACAAATTTAGCATTGGAGGGCAGCGTGGAGGGTAAAAATCGTAGAGGGAGACCAAGAGATGAATACACTAAGCAGATTCAGAAGGGTGTAGGTTGCAGTAAGTACTGGGAGATGAAAGAGCTTGCACAGGATAGAGTAACATGGAGAGCTGCATCAAACCAGTCTCAGGACTGAAGACAACAACAATGGCATCATCCACAGCCAGCATTAACTGTTCCTGTATTGACATATCAAGTGCATCAGGCATGAAACTCCATCCCACGAACTGACATCGGGCATCTGTACAACACATAGCATGCACATCTGCATGCTCGCATTCAACATTCCGGTAGTTACACTGGGTTATTAACATACCAGCATTTCACATTTGCAATGGATTATCTTACACTTAAATTAACCTGTGTTCCTGCAGTGTTAATCATTTAAATATGTTACCTAGACAAATGTATTGCCGAAATTTCATTACTGTGCACTAATTATTTTTTGGTGTTGTTGGTGGATCCTCACATTCTGCTCATGTTGTCACGTACTATTCACCATGATGAGCATCAGGTGTAACCACTCCCATTGAAGCTTCGTGATCATCAAGCGAGCCTCCAGTTTTCTTGGATGAGAAGCCCCCATCGTCGATCTGTCTCATGACTGAAGTATGTCTTCATGTGGAGGACATGGACAACATCTCAATGCCTATAATAAGTGATAAAGGGTAAGATAGGGCCCAAAATAGTGCTTTAGTAACTTTTCCAGTTACCACACTTATTATCTCACAGTTGTAAAAGTCCATACCAAGTCTTCATTGGCCAGAGCTTAGTGTTGCAATACTCTGTACTTCTCTTGGACGCCTAAGGACTGCATGCGAGCCTGCTGTTGACTCTCATCTTTGTTCCTTGAGATGGGCTGTTTCACGTAGTTATCCTGAGTGTCATCCAGTTGAAATGGAAATAGTGTATAAATTGTTGTTTCATCCTCACAATTTTGTAGTAGATAAAAATTGTAAAACCTGTAGTCTCTTGCTTTGTATTGCAGTAGCATTATGCAACATGAGCATATCTACAAATGTCTTATTGAAGCATCCTATGAGGCTATTTGTGTGCAGAGCTCATATGGAAGTTATCATCCTGTGGGTGACATTGCAGTGTGAATTACCTCTACTTCTAATTTTGACTGTGCTTCAAAACTGTCTTCTGCAAAGGACCTTGCAAGTTCTGGAGCTTCAGCTATCACCACAGCTTCGGTTCCAACATAGCAGGTGACGTAGTCAGTGCAGACTGTTATCCACTGATTACCATTTGTAGGCTTTGGAAATCTCCTCAAGAGCTAGACACCAGCCTGGTGCAATGGTGCTGCTCCAGGGGGAATTTGTGTTTGGTGCTTGGGAGGTAATTGGGGCACTTTCTTCAGTCAGTGAAATTCCTGACAATGGATCACACAGAGTGTATGGTCTGACAGGAAACTAGGCCACTGACACTGCTGCCAAGGCTGCAGTCCTCATACCTCAGCCTGCTAGTTTTACATTCCCTCTGATGATCTCCGTGTAGCTGTTTGTCAGCAGGTGGTGTCACTTTGGCATCACCACTAGCCCTCCCTTCATGAGAACAAACTCGAGTTATTGAGCCTCTCTGATGCTTGGATGACCTCCTCTCAGCCCTGTCGCTATGAGGAGAATATCTTAGCTAGGCTGCGTATCAGGCACTGTGTTTTTGCCATTGCCATTTGTTAAGTGCTGCTCACCCACCACTTTGTGCTCATTGTGCCCAACCTTTGACGGTCCGCCCTTTTTTTTAACCACTTGCATTCTCATTTGTGTTTGC
This sequence comes from Schistocerca serialis cubense, assembly GCF_023864345.2. NCBI lineage: Eukaryota > Metazoa > Arthropoda > Insecta > Orthoptera > Acrididae > Schistocerca > Schistocerca serialis. The sequence goes on from NC_064638.1 coordinate 574,438,525, forward strand.
CATCTGAGTTATCAGCCAATTTAGTGAATGACGTGCGGGCAGTTGACTGCATTTTACCTTTTATCTGTCACAGCAGTATGGCAAAGGCCATTTAATTTTTAGTTCAGGACCTCCATTTCTCTATGGCGTATTTTATAGACCTTTCTCCACGTCCCTGTTTTTAGCTGTCTCTTGATGTTCTGCTGTTCCGACATGGGCACATATGATCCTAGTTGTTTTTGTGCCCTACAACAAAACAAAACAAGACAAAAATATGTCATCTAACAGATCAGTAGAGGTTCGTCTGGTGATACCTGGGTGTTGCTCTGTGTAGTGTTTGTGGATCCCAGCTGATCTGAGGTTGGATGTTCATGGAAATACTTCAGGATAGCTGCCTGTAAATGAGCTGGGATGATGAGCAACTATTTCCACTGCATTGGACCATAGTTCCTCTTATTCAGTGTTCCATTTACTAATTGGAATTCTTTTGGTTAGTTCTTCCTTTTTCAAGGATTCTATAGAGTTTTATGCAGTATTGGATTTCTCAGTCTTCAGCACGTGATGAAGCAAGCTGAGGCCTCTTTACTTCCTCTCCTGTTTTGCCATCTGCATCCTTAAATTAATTAATTTATTTTTTACTAATTACAATTAACATACATTAGTATAATCTACATTTTCATAAAAGTGAAAGGTTGGTCCTCTGTCTTAAGAAATATAGCACCAGATCTAATTTTGTGCTTAGCTTTGTGTCTGTAATTAATTTCCTGATTTATTTTGACTATTCCTAGTTAATATCTTTTGTCATATGGTGAAACCAGTAATTGTTTCATGACTTAAATTCTGTAGTTGCCTTACAAACAAATATGAATTCTGTAATAATTATAAATATTTGGAAGAAGAACTATTAGGATTCTTAAAGTATTTATTTGGCTCTATTCGAAAACATATAGCAAAGCCAGCCCTTAATTAATTCCAAAATAATTATCAGATTTCTCAAAAGCATTGTTTGCATAACTATATCTGTTAATTTCATTATTTAAACAAATAATTCAGCCTAACCTTTATGGTAGAAGATAATGTTAAAAAGAACCAATTTTTCAATGTATTCAGTTAATTGAATGAGTTATGTGTTAATTGTAATTTCTGTAACTTAAACATCAAACCAAGTATAGTTTCAGTACCTATTATTGTGAGGATATATAAAGGCCCGATTTTTGGTCCCAAGGCAGTCAGTCCACAGCTGATTTTCATATGGGAAGTCTGTATCAGTTAGAGTAATACGTCAACTGAACAGTGGAATTAGTGTAACACAAATAGGTCGTGTGTTAATACAATGACAGCGTCTGTTCAATTTTTTTGAGAAAGTGTCACACATACAGTATTATTCTGGAAGAGATGTGAACTGTGTGGTTAGGTTTTTACTGCTCGTCGATATTCAACAGCAAAGTATTGTAGCAGTATGCTGATGTTTGCCTGCAGTCTATTAATGAGACTTATCAACAAATTACCTATAGTGAACTGGTCATATAACTGTGTAATATTGGGTGGTTGTGAACAGTGAAAATAAAGAACTGAAACATAACTGAGTTACTGTTGGCTATGTCATTTACAGTACTAAGTGTGGAACTTCCACACCCCATTTTTCAGCAATTATAACAATACAGTATGTCAACACAAAGGACTATCAACAAATAAACAAATTAGGTGAATGTCACAAGGAACAGTATCATTTAATTCAGTAATGACAGAGATTTCCTCCACACTGCTGTGTTCTGCTAAAGGATTCCTTGAAAGGCAGTCAGTGCTCTTCTGTTTGTGTCTGTTTTTTATATCATTGTGATATTGTATTCCTGGAGCCTCAGTGCCCATCTCACCATTCGAACCAAAGTGTTTTTCAGGCTAGTCAGCCAGCAAAGAGAATTGTTGTATATCACAATGGAGAGTGGTTTGCCAAATAAAGAAGGCCAGAACTTGTTTATGCCTTAGGCAACTACAAGGCATTCTTTCTTGGGTGTGGAGTAGTCCATCTCTGACTTGGAGATTATTCTGGACATACAAGCTATTGCTTTCTCAGCCCTGCCTGGGATAAGTGCCCTAGAACTGCAACTGTCTTGTAACTGCTAGCATCAGTCTGCTGTCACAGCCTTTTCACAGTAGAAAGTTAGGACTGAAGATGATTAGAGTGCCTCCTTAAGAGAAGGAAGGATCTTTCTTGCATCTTGTACCAGAACATTTGGCATCTCCCTGCAATAGTTTTTGCAAGGAATCTGCTTTGGTACAGAGGCCCTTTATGACTCACCGGTAAGACGAGCACAATCTGAGAAAGCTTCTCACGTCACTAATCTGCCGGTGCATTGGAAAATTTGTAACTGTCCTTGGTTTTTCTCTGGATCATGACAGTCATCACCATTAACTAGTTGCCTCAAGATTTTTATTTCTTGGTTGACAAAAAGGCACTTTTACAGATTCAGGTGAATGCCTTTGGTCTGAATATAATTCAACATAGTTTTCAGGCAACTTAGATGTTCTACAAATTTCTTAAAAATAAAAAAATAAGTGTCATCCAGATAGCAGAGACATGTCGTCCATTTAAGGTAACAAAGCTGTTTGTCCATCATACTTTTGAAGATGGTTGGAACATCGCACAGTCAAGAGAGCAAAACTTTAATCTCATAGAGGCCAGCAGAAGTTATGCAGGCAATGTTTTTCCAGTCGACCTGGTCAGTGTTGATTTGTCAGTAACTGTCCATACTTGAGAAACACTTTGGCGACATCTTTTTTGTGATTTTGTTTAGTAATCAGTAGTCTACACAGTAACACCATCTGCCATCCTCCTGCACAAGGACCACAGGAGAGGACAGAGTTTAATGACATTCTCTTGCAAAATCTTTTCTACTTCCTCCCAAATTATTCATCATTCAGCTAGTGACACGGTGTAAGAGTCCTGGCTAAATCATGAATTATCCCCAGTGTTGATACAGTGTTTTGCACTCAGCTGCTTGTGGTCTGTCTTTCCTGTGCTTCAAGTTTGAAAGCATCCAAAAATTGGCGCAATATTTCTAACACTCACTGATGTTGCTCAGTCTGACAATATTCTATTGACAGTTCAGTAGTAGCTTCCTTCACTGTATTATCCATAATGCTAACAGAGCACAACTCTTCATCGATGGCAGTGAGCGGCCCATCTTGGATTAGCTCCGCTACTCATACACATATGTGAGGTGTGATAAAAGAAAAAAGATGGGAATTTTTTAATTTTGCAGTCTTTGTAAATTCAGTTTTCAAAATTTTCTTTATCTTGTTGATAAATTTCTTCCTGATGTATGTTTGCATCTTCAGCTGTTTGATATTTAATTTACAGTTGACAGAAAAGTTTGTATATATTTTCGAGTGCATGGCACATTTTCACTTTCAAAAAGGGTGCATAAAACATTTTGCTTCAAAAATGGAATGAAGTGCAGCACCGCATTAGATATGTTGAAAGTGGCTTTTCTTGAATCCACTAAAAGTAAAAGAGTTTACGAGTGGTACAAACATTTCAAAGAGGGTCGAGAAGACGTTTAAGGCGACCACTGCCCTGGATGCCATAGCACATTAATTACTGATGACAATGTGCAAGAAGTAAAGAAAATGGTTCTGGAATATCACCAAATCACTAAAAGAGAGGTTGTTGATGATATCAGTATATCTTTTGGCTCATACCAAGCAATATTTTTGGATGTTTTGGGCATGAAACATGTAGCAGCAAACGATGTCACATAGGCATTGCTCAGGAATTGCTGAGTAAAGTCGACAATGATCCAGAAATAAAAGGTGTTGAAACGTTGGACTACAGGTATGACATCAAAACCAAGGCCCAGCTGTCCAAATGGAAACTGCCTGAATAGCCAAAGCCAAAGAAAATTTGACAAGTTTGATCACATATGAAGATTTTTCTCACTGTTTTCTTAGATTACAATGGGATAGTGCATCATGAGTTCCTGCCTTTTGGTCGTAAGTTCAATAAAGAGTAGTACTGGGAAGTTCTGTGTTATTTGTGTGAAGCAGTTAATTGTAATTTCTGTAAAGTAAACTTAGAACAGTGCGTAGTTTCAGTACCTATTATTGTGAGGATATATAAGGGCCCAGTTTCTGGACACGAGACAGTCAGTCCACGGCAGTGTTTCAGATGAGGAACCTGTGTAGGTTATAACGACGGTAACACATCAACTTAACAGTGAAATAAGTGTGACACCAAACTGTGCATCTGTCAGCTACATCATTTAAAGTAGTCTGTGTTTGACTTCCACACCCCATTTTTCAGCCAGTACGTCGACACCGAGGACAATCGACAAAGAAATAAAAGAAGGCAAGTACGTTGACACCGAGGACAATCGACAAAGAAATAAAAGAAGGCAAATGTCGTCACACCCTTAGTACCGGTAGTCGTTTCAATTGCTGTTTCACTCACAAATAGAGTGAGGGCATAGTTACTTCCTATACAACTCCAAAGAAGCTCTAATTTCTCTTATCTTGTCTATGCAGTCCACAAACAAAGTGTATGTTGGTGGTGGTAGAATCGTTTTGCAGCCATCTGCAAATACTAGTTCTGTAAATTTTCTCAGTAGAATTTCACAAAAAGAATGTTGTTTCCCTCCAGAGATTCCCATTTGTGTTCATGACACTTCTTTGGAACACTTACCTTTGATCAGATCTATCAGTAAAAAAAATTAAGCAGCACGCCTCTGAATTACTTTGATGTCTTTCACCTGCCGGGGATCCCAAGCACTCAAGCAGTGCTCAAGAATTGGCCGCACTGGCATTCTGTACACAGTCTTCTTTACAGGAAGTATTTCGCCGAAGTGTAACTCACCTTTAAACAGAAGTTCCCCAGGAAAAAGATTAGTCATCCCTGCACAGCACAGTATCGATAACTGCGTGAGGAAAGGAATTCCCTTTGGTTTTCTTACATAGGCAAGAACCATCAACGGAATGTAGTCAGACTTCAAAAGAGAGTTGATGAGTTGATTCATAAATTAAAAAAGCAATTGTGGCCTGCACAAAATCAGGTAGGTTCACAAAAGTGCTATATGAAGAATTTCCCATATGTGATATAAGGAAAATTTCTTTACATTTTACATATGTGAGGAGGACAGACTAATCAGAGACTTTAAGATAAAATATTTGTAGATGAAACAAAAGCATGCACCTTCAGGTCTAAAAATTCTCTCACCCAAATGTGTTCCACTTTGCCTTCCCTGTGATGATTATTTTTACAGGTAGTTAAAATTTTGATGAAAAAAGAAAATAAAAATTCCTAGAGACTAATAAAGAAATAGCTTTGAGGGCAGATTCCATGAAAAACATTCTTTAGTTCTGATTCAATTTTTGCACCTGTTTTCACAGGAATGATCAAATACCCATGGTCTGCATCAAACTTGATCAAATAAACAGCAGTCTTTTAGGATTAAAAAAAAAACTGTTTTCCAGTACCAATTCTGAAAAACCTGTGTGTTGCAAGGCACTAGATTTCATTAAATGTGCATAATGCTCTATGAAATTGTGTTTCAGTTACTTCTACAACAAATACATCCGGAATTCTGTTCTAGCATGGCAATTGATGTTAATGATACAAAACAAGAGGTTTCTGCAATTTGAAGAAAGTGGACTGTAATGATTGATTTAATGACTATCTTTGAATGAATTTGCATGGCATACACTATTTAATGATATTCTATGTGGTAAAATTTTTAAAAAATACAAGTACACAGGCAGGATTGGAACTTGTCCTGTCGGCATACTGGTGTCAACCTTACCCACTGCACTACACTCGGTTGGTCAAGATATTATTAACATTATGGGTATATGAGACATGAATAAAACTTTCTTGGAAACAGGGTGCTACACATGAAACGCTGCTAGCCAGGCACACAGGGCAGGTCCCTCTACAACAGTGGTTCCCAACCTTTCTTAGACACTGCTGTCTGTTGGACCCTCCCCCCCCCCCCCCCCCCCCCCCCTCCCCCCCCCCCCCCACACACATATATGCACATGCACACATATGCACATGCGTGCCGCGCGCACGCCCACACACACACACACACACACACACACACACACACACACACACACACACAGAGTCACCAATCTTAGCAACTAAATAAATTACAGAATGAAAGACTTTTCTTGGAACAGTTTTATTTTTAAAGCGATAAAAGAACATGAACCGTGGACCTTGCCATTAGGGGGGAGGCTTGCATGCCTCAGCAATACAGAGAGCCGTATTTTAGGTGCAACCACAACAGAAGGGTATCTTTTGAGAGGCCAGACAAACATGTGGTTCCTGTATGATTGAATGATCTGGTCTTGCAACATCAACCAAAAAAGCCTTGCTGTGCTTTTACTGCAAATGGCCAAAAGCAAGGTGAAATTACAGCTGTAATTTTTCCCAAGGGAGTGCAGCTCTACTATATGATGATGGCATTCTCTTGGGTAAAATATTCTGGCGGTAAAATAATCCCCCATTTGGATCTCCGGGCGGGGCCTACTCAGGAGGATGTCATTATCAGGAGAGCCAAAGCTGGCATTCTACAAATCGTAGCATGGAAAGTCAGATCCCTTAATCAGGCATGTATGTTAGAAAATTTAAAAAGTTAGATGTAGTGGGAATTAGTGGAGTTCGGTGCCAGGAGGAACTGGACTTCTGGTCAAGTGAAACTTTTATAAACAAATAGAGGTAATGCAGGAGTAGGGTTAATAATGAATAAAACAATAGGAATGCGGATAAGCTACTATGAACAACATAGTGAATGCATTATTCTAGCCAAGGTAGACACGAGGGCCACACCCACAACAGTAGTAAAAGTTTATATGCCAATTAGCCCCCTAGCTCTGCAGATGAGGTCGATATTGGAAAAATGTATAATGAGATAAAAGAAATTATTTGGGTAGTTAAGGGAGACAAAGATTTAAGTCATGGGGACTGGAATACGATAGTAGAAAAATGTAGAGAAGGAAAAATAGTAGGTTAATATGGATTTAGGGAAAGGAATGAAAGAGGAAGCCACCTGGTAGAATTTTGCACAGAGCATAACTTAATCATAGCTAACACTTGGTTTAAGAATCACGAAAGAAGGTTGTATATGTGGAAGAGACCTGGACACAGCGGAAGGTTTCAGGTTGATTGTATAATGGTAAGACATAGATTTTGGAACCAGGTTTTGAATTGTAAGACATTTCCAGGGGCAGATGTGGACTCTGACCACAATTAATTGGTTATGAATTGCAGATTCAAACTGAATAAACTGCAAAAAGGCAGATTCTTAAGGAGAAGTGTGACCTGGACAAACTAAAAGAACCGGAGGTTGTAGAGAGTTTCAGAGGGAGCATTAGGGAACAATAGACAAAGACAGGGGAATGGAATACAGTAGAAGAAGAATGGGTAGCTTTGAGAGATGAATTAGTGAAAGCAGCAGAGGATCAAGTAGGGAAAAGATGAGGGCTAGTAGGAATCCTTGGGTAACACAACAGGTACTGAATTTAGTTGATGAAGGGAGAAAACATAAAAATGCAGTAAATGAAACAGGTGAACGGCAATACAAAAATCTAAAAAAAATGTCTAAACAGGAATGGCTAGAGGACAGATGTAAGGATGTAGAAGCGTATATCACTAGGGGGACAAGATAGATGCTACCTATAGAAAAATTAGAGAGACCTTTGGGGAAAAGAGAACCACCTCCATGAATATAAAGAGCTCAGATAGAAAACCAGTTCTAAGCAAAGAAGGGAAAGCAGAAAGGTGGAAGGAGTATATGAGGGGGGTCTATGCAAGGGCAGTGTACTTGAGGGCAGTACAGTATTATGGTAATGGAAGAGGACGTAGATGAAGATGAAATGGGAGATATGGTACTGTGTGAAGCATTTGACAGAGCACTGAAAGATCTAAGTTGAAATAAGGCCCAGGAAGTAGACAACATTCCATTGGAACTACTGATAGCCTTGGGAGAGCCATCCCTGACAAAACTCTGTCATCTGGTGAGAGAGATGTATGAGACAGGCGAAATACCCTCAGACTTCAAGAAGAATATAACAACTCCAATGCCAAAGAAAGCATGTGTCAATATGTGTGAAAATTACCGAACTAGCAGTTTAATAAGTCACGGCTGCAAAATATTGACACACATTCTTTATAGACGAATGGAAAAACTGATAGAAGCCAGCCTCGGGGAAGATCAGTTTGGATTCCGTGGAAATGTTCGAACATGTGAGGCAATACTGACCCTTCGACTTATCTTAGAAGAAAGATTAAGGAAAGGCAAACCTACTTTTCTAATATTTGTAGACTTCGAGAAAGCTTTTTACAATGTTCACTGCAATACTCTTTCAAATTCTGAAGGTGGCAGGGGCCAAATATAGGGAGCAAAAGGCTATTTACAATTTGTACAGAAACCAGATGGCAATGATGAGTTGAGAGCAGTGGTTGGGAAGGGAGTGAGACAGGGTTGTAACCTATCCCTGATGTTATTCAATCTGTATATTGAGCAAGCAGTAAAGGAAACAAAAGAAAAATTTGGAGTAGGAATTAAAGCCCAGGGAGAAGAAATAAAATCTTTGTTTGCCAATGATACTGTAATTCTGTTAGAGACAGAGCAGTTGATTGGAATGGACAGTGTCTGGAAAAGAGGACATAAGATGAACATCAAGAGCAAAATGAGGATAATGGAGTGTAGTCGATCTAAGTCAGGTGATGCTGAGGGAATTGTATTAGGAAATGAGGTACTTAAAGTAGTATAAGAGTTTTGCTATTCGGGCAGCAAAATAACTGTAGATGGTCAAAGTAGAGAGTATGTAAAATGTAGATTGGCAATGGGAAGAAAAGCATTTCTGAAGAAGAGAAATCTATTAACATCGGGTATAGATTTAAGTCTTCTGAAAGTATTTGTACGGAGTGTTGCCATACATGTAAGTGAAACATGGATAATAAACAGTTTAGACTAAAACAGACTAGAAACTTTTGAAATGTGGTGCTACAGAAGAATGCTGAAGATTAGATGGGTAGATCATGTAACTGATGATGATGATGATGATGATGATGATGATGATGATGATGATGATGATGATGATGAATGGTATTTAGAGTGTGTGTGTGTGTGTGTGTGTGTGTGTGTGTGTGTCTTTTCTCAGATAAGAAAGCTGACTATACACAGTGAAGATAGACATTAGCTACAAAATATACTTTCCCTGCATGACTCCTCCATTGTGGGGCACTTGCTTGACCTGCACACTTAAACCCCATTGAAACTCAAACAAGTTCAGATGTGTTCATTAGACTTACTGTTTGTAAATCACTCAATTACTGTACGCCTTACTTCTGAACTGGCAGAAATTGGATACTGTGTACAGCATTATTGTAGCCCTTATGTAGCTACTGCTATGTCGTGCTGTAAATTTTTTTTTTTTTATATATATAATGAAGCAATTTCTGTACTACTGAAGGTATTATCTACAACCGGGAGAAGACATTTTCTTGAGAGATTGAGCATTTGTTTCTTGTGTGTGTGTGTGTGTGTGTGTGTGTGTGTGTGTGTGTGTGTGGACTTTTATCATTAGTAATTATGGGACAAAGCACAACATGTGTGTGTTGTGGGAGGACTTCCACCGTATTAATGCTACTAATTGAAAAAAAGTAATTATTGATAACTTATATGATCAATATTAGAATCTTACAAAATTGTGATAACAGTAATGATCGTTTGAAAATATTTTAGTTTTGAGACTGAAACAGAATCAAATTGTTTAAGGTTTTACCAATCAGAAAATTTCATTTTACCCCTCGGAAGCTAATTACCCTCAGGTTAGGAACCACTGCTCTACAATATAACTCAGTCTAGGCAAGTGCCTCATGAAAAATGTTAGCTAAGTAAGGCACCAATGCCTGTGAAACCAAAGTTGGAGTCCACCCAAACCTGGTGACTTGTTTTCAACTCATTCAGTTGCTTCTGCACCACAGGGATGCCTATTACTATGTTCTACATACAGGAATCTGTGCAATAATCAAACGATTACATGTTGTACGATCCTCCTTCATCCATGATTTCCTGAACACAACATTTAACACTTCGATTTTCCTTTTGCTTCCTTCTGTTGCCACACCAGACTGACCGATGAGTGACTAGATAGAAGCCATTGATCCTCTTAATGATTTTACATAGAATGAGAATTCTCTAAGCTTCTCAGGTAGATCATTTGCTAAGGTAACAGTAACTTCAGGAACTTAGTTATGAAAGCTTCTGCAATTTGCTGTTAAAATTCTGTCAGTCAAAGTGGCTTAGCTTTGCACTAGATATAATATCACTCCCAGTGTTTTTCAACTGGTGAGCATTTATAAAAGGACCTAAAATTATCACCTGCCCTGAAAAACCTCCAGATGCACTCCAAAGGTAGTCTGCTATGAGAATAGCTGCTTGCTGTGTGTAGTGCACCTCTGACTTAAGAGGAGTCGTACAGTTCTCTCCGCACAGCATGGAGAGGGGTAGTAGAAAATCACATGAAATCAACAGAAGGAATCACTCTTGACTTCCAAAGAACCAACGGACTCTCTGCTTGAGACCCTCAACTTGATTCCAAACAAAATAACCATTATCAATTCTGGGTACAAAGCTGCAAATTGTGAGTTCTGTTCTGCCAGCAGCCTTAACAACTTCCACCAGCCACCCATATGAACTGGCAGCAACCGTGTCAACTGCTAATGTGACTGTGAAGTGGAAATACAAAGGAGCAACCACAGGTAAACCAATACCAGGTAGGCTTCATGGATAGGGTCTACACTCCGCACAGCATGGAGAGGGGTTGTAGAAAATCATATGAAATCAACAGAAGGAATCACTCTTGACTTCCAAAGTACTACCAGCAGTCCAGCTAGCACGACATCTGGGCATTGGGAGTTCAAAGAATGGGATACAATGGTCAAGCAGTTCCTTGTTTCTGTAGTTGGTGGCAAGCAACACTTGATGTGGTGCAGAGGGACCACCACTGGACAGTGGATGACTGGGAATGAGAGATTTGGAGTGATTCCCTGTATCAGTCCGATGGAAGGGTTTGGGTTTGGTGAATGCCTGGAGAGTATTACCTGCCATCGTTTGTAGTGCCACCATTGAGGTAGGGAGGATGTGGTGTTATGGTATGAGGATGCTTTTCTTGGTTAGGATGTGCTTTCCTTATTGTGCATAAGAGAAAGGTAAATGTAAAAGGATATAAACACATGTTACTACATTATGTACTGTGCACCATATTCTTGAAATTTAATGGCCTGCTTGGAGTCTCAACCTGAACTCAATGGAATACCTTTGGAATGAATTAGAATGTCAACTTCACTCCAGACCCTGGCATCTGACCTTCTCTGATTTTGACTCTTGAGAAAGAGTTTAAGCCATTGTAAATGTAAGGAATGAACACACCCCTTACTGAAGTCCACAAATAGGTTTTTGGATACTTTTGATGAGATTGTGAAATATTTATTCTATATATACACTTTCATTTAACAATCTATCAATTTTCATTTAACTATTTTTTAATGACATAGTTTCATATCAGTGTGTACTTGTCTCGAGTTCTCATGAAAAACTGCCTTTCTTTATTTTATTTATTTTTAGTTGTTTATTTCATGTTCCAATGCTCCATGCTGTAAATATCTCGCAGGATATGGAACATCTCAGTCTTAGAAGTTTGTGGAGAATACATTATATAGTGTTATGTGAGAATTACTTAACTGTTTCATATTAAGGTGTCTACAACTTCAGTTCTATTATAGAAAAATAAAATATTTACGCATGTTTACAATAATAAATAAATGTATTGTCTGTTTTCGTTTTTTTATATGCAGTAGACAGCTATGTAAAATATGAGGACTTAATCTTTCGCAGTGTAAATAATTTAGGAGTAAAGGAAACCATTCATTGAATAGCTGAAGTATTGAGAAAAGAAACTTGCTAGCTTTTGGAATCAGTCCTTTCACGAGCTAGTACACACATGCACATGTGCGTGCGCTTGCGCGTGCTCGCGCCCACGTTTATCTGTTCCTCTACATGGTGTCTTCTGGCAGTGAGTCTGTTGGTTAATGGAGACTGAGACCAGGAGGATTAAGGGAGCAAAGGATGTGTTGCAAGGATGACTCACATCTCCATAGTTCAGAAAAGCTGGTGGGGGAGGGAAGGATCCATATGGTCCAGATTGTGAAACAACCTTTGAACTCGAGGATGTTGTGATAAGCTGCATGTTGTGCTTGCCACAGTTTGACAGTCGCCATTTAGTCTGGTGGACAGTGGGTTGCTAGTCATAGGAATAGAAAAAGCTTTGCAGTGATTGCAGTGGAATTGTTATATGACATGGCTGCTTTAAGAAGTTGCCCTGTCTCTGATGGGGCAGGATAAGCCTGTGACTGGATTGGGGTAGGAAGTGCTGGGTGGTTGCATCAGGCAGGTCTTCCACAGGGATGAGGCAGTGGTTGGGAGTGGCATAGGGGTGGACTAGGATGTTGTATAGGGTGAGTGAGTACACGATGCAATAGAACTTTAGGAGAGAAATATCTTGGGCAGAATGTCCCTCATTTCAGGGCATGATGATAAATAGTCAAAGCCCTGATGAAGGATGTGGTTGACTTGTTGCAGTCCACAGGTTATTGGGTCATGAGAGGGGCACTGCTTTGAAGCTGATTCCGGGAAGTGCTGGGAGGATTAAGGGTGTTTGAGGTTTGGCATGGGAAGTCGTTCTGCAGCTAGGTTGGAAGGGGGAGGGGGGGAGAGGGAATGGGGTTAGTGCCTGTCTGTGAAGGCCCTTGTGAGACCTTTGGAATACTAGGCATTAGAGATCCTGTCTCTGCACATATGCATTCCACAGGTGGCCAGGCCATATGGGAGGATTTTTTTGTGTGGAAAAGATGACAACTGTTGAAACAGAGGTATTTTTGATGGTTATTGGGTTTCACATGGACAGAGGTGTGGATGAAGACGTCAGGGAGGTAGAGGTCAATGTCCAGGAAGGCAGCACATCGGGTTGAGGAGCACAAAGTGAAGCAGATGGGAGAGAAGGTGTTGAAGTTGTGGAGGACAGGACTGTCTCTCAGTCCCGAGCGCAGATCATGATATCATCTATGAACATGAACATGAACCAGGTAAGGGGTTAGGAGTTTTGGGTTCTACGAAGGGGCACAGGCCTGTTTTTTCTGTGTGTACTCTAGCCTGAGAAAAGATTAATTCCAGAAGATAGCAAGATTTTTTTCTCTTTTGTGTTTGCTTGTCAGCTTCTTAGCACTTCTGCTGTTTGGTGAGTGGTCTCCATTACTCCTAAATTATTTACATGCTATTATAAGTTCCCTATTAGTATTAATCTTTCAGGTGTATTTGTATTTGTTGTTCCAATTAACTTTGTGTATTCCTTCTTCAAAGTGTGTGTGTGTGTGTGTGTGTGTGTGTGTGTGTGTGTGTGTGTGTGTGTGTTCTTTAGTTCCCATCCAACTTGTATTCTTTTGTCAAGTTAAATGTTACATGTTTATATTTTCAATCACATCTTGAAGGGCCAGAACATTTAAGCAGTTCTAATAAATGTTTCTTTTTCAGATATCCGTTGTCAACAACATTCTTAAGGTATGTGTACTGGCTTCAGTGCCTATGAAATTTTTTTATATGAAATAGGATACAAAAAGTTCTGTAATAAGTTTTAATTCCTGCAATACATGCAGCCACTCATCCTCAGGTGAACTGAAACAATAACTGTTTATTAACCATTTGTGAAAAACTTGAAGATTCTTTAACAGTGAGGTTTTCATTAAATTTTTTTTAATAATGTGCTGATATACTTTGTAAATGTAAAATCTTTCTTGATTAAAATGTATTCCATTGCAGTACGGAATTGGAGAGCTGAAGCTGCGTTTAAGAACACGGCTAACACATCACCTGTATGATCAGTACCTCAGGTATGTTAATTTGTGATCTCTATACTGTTAGACAATTTCAGTGTCATATTCTATTCACTATTACATCAATATGTAATGCAGACAGAAAAGTCGCAATTTTTATGTAGAGTATTCACAACTAAGGTCATGTATTTGTAGATACCTGCCAGTGTGAATTGATTTTTTTCTGCACCACAATTTGTGAAAAGGGCACACTCGGAAAGAATGGCCTGGATTGCTTGAAACTTAGCGGCTTTGTGGATAAGCAGTAAGTGATTCAGATCATAGAGTGATGGCACGCACGTAACACTGGCAGCACTTTAACTTGTTTGACTATAAAGATCAGTGTTATGTCAAGTTAAACTAGTGAAAAGCCAAGATATCCATTAAAATGTGAGAGCAAGTGCCAGTATGCCTCTTCAGTGAGTAATGGTGCTCTGTCAGTGTATGAGTGAGTTCAAACCAAACAATGATTGGTGGGTAGGAAGTAAGTTTTCATACTATGAGATTTCTGCTCATACAGGGCATGTAAGCGCATTTGCTGCAACAGTGGATCACAAGAGAGGCGCAAAAATGATAATCAGATTCTGGACTGCACGTAATCAACAGATGACTTCTACGTCAATTTTCTGTTTTGTCTGCATTGCTTTGATCAACACTACAGACTCAACAATGTTGGCTTGATCGCTATAGGACTGCAATGGGTGTGATCCAGTCTGTTTAGCAGTATGTTGCAAGGTTTACTGACGGCCTGCATGCTGTTATGTCAGTTTTGATAGATCGAAAATCCTGAGATAAAAATGAGCATATTAATGCCGCTCAGCTCTTGGCACGCTGAATGACAGAATGGAATGTTTTTGTCTCTCTTCCATTTCAAACTGACATAGTGTGATGTCCATGTACTGCTGTCCTATTTTTAATTCTACATCAGTTGATGTATTATTCAGTTAAGGTTTTTGTGAATATGCAAGCCAAGTAATTGCTTCTTAGTGTCAGATAACTTTAATTAGTTTTTTTATGCATCTATTCCCACCATCCTATTTTCTCATTCTGACTCAACATGTATCATACATACCAGATGGAATAATTTAGTCATGGTTGGCCCTCCCAAGGGACTCAATAATTCTGAGAGAATATCTACTCCAGGGGCACTGCGTCAACTTAGATGTTTCAGAGCACTGTCAAATTCTTCTCACTGTGCAATGTCACTCAGTTCATCTTTGTTTACTTCCTCTTTATCCTACTATGATATTATGTTAAAGTTCATTTCTCTTGTATAGCCTTCCTGTATATTCCTTCCATCTTACAGACTTTGCTTAGCACTGGCTTCCTATCGGAGCATTTGATATTCATACAGTTACTTATCTTTTCTCCAGAGGTCTCTTTAATTTTATTGTAGGCATTTATCTTTCCTCCAGTTATGCATGCTTCTACAGCCTTTCATTCATCTTTGACATTCCTGCTTGGTCATTTTGCACTTTCTGTCAATCTCATTTTTAAACACATATATTCTCTTTTCCCTGCTTCATTTGTTGAATTTTTTTATATTTTCTCTTTTCATAAACTAAATTCAGTAACTTCTGTGCCACCTAAGGATTTCTACTACACCTTGTATTTTTATCTATTTGGGCCTCTGTTGGCTTCATTATTTTATCTAACAAAGCTACCCATTCCTCTTTTATTCTATTTTATCCCCATTGCAGTTAATTAGTGCTTAATGCTACCTCTGAAACTCAGAAGAACCTCTGCATTTCTATCTCCTTATTAATTCCTGCATTACCCTTATTTTTATATTAAATCCCTGTACTCCCCTGACCTGAAGTTGTGTTCTTCCTGTAATTGCACTTCACTATTCCCCGAAATATCTCACTTCAACCTAGCCATTTACCTTTTTAAATTTTCTAACCTACCTACTCTATTAAAGGATCTAACATTCCACACTCAGATCCCTAGGATGCATGCAGTTTTCGTGGGTGACAACATCCCCCCATGTAGTCACTGTCTGGAGATCTGAAATGTGGACTATTTTATCTCAAGAATATATTACCAGAGAGGATCCTGTTATCATTAAACCGTACAGTAAAGCTACATACCCTCAGCAATATAATAGTTGTAGTCTTGCTTTGCATTGAGTCCACAGTACCAGATAACAAGGCGTTGTTGACTAATGGTGCAAGGCCAGATCAGTTGATCAGACAGTTGCCCCTGCAACTACTGAAAAGGCTACTGCCCCTTTTTAGAAACCATGGGTTAGTCTGACCTCACTGACACCTCTCTGTTATAGTTGCGCATACAGTACAACTATCTGTATTGTTGAGGCACGAAAGCCACGCCACCTCAGTGGGATCCATAGTTTGTGGGAAATGGGGGGGGGGGGGGGGGGGTGCCTCTACTGAAAAAACACAAGGATACAGTAATTCTTGTAAAGCAGAATTTGAATCACCAACTGCAACATTGCTTGTTTACATTTTAGCCCGTTGAGTAACCCACTGCTACATGAAGACATTATACTGATCTCACTAACATCAAGGTATTTCTTGGTAGTGTTCCATTTTTTGCAACCAATTTACCACATCAAGTAGCTTAGAACTGAGTGCCAGGAAGTGAACTTTTTTCAGTAACAAAATTTTGAGTGTTCTTTACTTTTTTAGGCAGTCTTTTGCAATCTGTAATGCAATTGGCTTCTATGTAACATTACAGGCAGCTTGAATATCAATTTCTACCCTATTTTCAGCTATCAGGCACACCTAATTTCTGATAAGTTAATTTTAGTCTGTGTTGCAGTTTTCATAAACATGGAAGTGTGATTATTGCTGAGATAGCCTACTTTTGATGTGGGTGATGGTCATAATACATTTCTTTTCTTTACCTAAAGTCCTATCTACATTGGTCTATTATAATTATTATTGCAAGCATAGCTCTGCTTAAGATCTTCAAAGTATAGCTACTGCAGTACATTTTTTTACCTCAGTTTTAATCTGTTTGCCAATTGCTCTTGTTCCACATTTTTCTTTCTTTCCCCTACTCTTCCTGCAACCCCTCCTCCTCCCCCACCCACCCAGAAAAAAATAAAAGAAATTACTCAGCATGTATATTTGATGTTGATGATGCCTCACATATATTAACAACACTGGTGAGAATTTGCTGTAAAGACCTACCTGTTTCTATTATGTTACGATCATAAGGATGAGGAACTTCATTGAAATGGAAACATTAATTGTTAACCTGTACTTTGCATGTGACTTGAAGGAAAGAGGGTAAATGTAGCTTCGGATTTGGAATTACTGGTTTGTTCCACGAATGGCAGTTGTTCTATCAGTGTAATTTGAAACATTATTTGGTAGAAAAGGAAGGAAGAAAGGAAATTACTAATGATCCAGAGTTTGTACACAATATAGGTCATCAGCCTCTTGAAGTGTACAAGATACCCAAAAGGAAAACAGATGAAAGTTCTCTACTCAACCTGACAGTGAACTAAAAAATAGAACTGAAAAACACACTTTTAGCTCTAAATTTCCTCTTATCTGCATTTATATAACATTTTGGTTACGTGTCATGTAATTATTCAAACAGTTTCTTTATTTTTGTTTTCTTCATACAGGGGCTTTACATATTACAAAATGAGTAACCTGGATAATCGTATTGCAAATGCAGATCAGCTCCTAACAACAGATGTGGACAAGTTCTGTGATACATTTACGGACTTGTATTCAAATACATGCAAACCCATGCTGGACATATTTATATATGTATATCGTCTGACAGTGTCATTGGGGCCACAGGTATGTGACATTCACATATTTGAATATCTCTCTCTCTCTCTCTCTCTCTCTCTCTCTCTCTCTCTCTCTCTCTCTCTCTCTCTCCTCTCTCCTCTCTCCATCTTCCTCTCCTCTCTCCTCTCTCCTCTCTCCCCTCCCCCCTCCCCTCCCTCCCATCGTCACACCCCCATCTGATTCCTAGATAATTATTAAGGTAGCTAAAAATGGACAACTCTTTGTCACTCAGTGCCATTCCAGGCTTCACCAGCTCTTTCATGTCCTCTTCCTTTTGTCAGTATGAGAAATATTTCGAAGATTCTCCAGTTCACAAAGCACTATTCCAGTGCTCAACCAAACTGTATAATGCCTTTTGCCCTTACTGTGTCCCTGCTCACAATTACCTGCCACTTAGTTTCTTAGTCACACGCACATACTATCTGCATATGCGCTACCTTCTACTCCTGTACTGTAACATACACCTCTTACTTCACTTATTTTTGTTCAAGGTTTTTTTATGAATAAAATTTGCTTGATTGATCTGCTTCTTTCAGAAATATTGACAGTTGAGTGTTGATAAAATTATAATTAGAGCACATACATGTATTGTTGCACAACTTGATAATTATTATTGGTGTAGAATTAGGGTTTAAAGTAGTCATAAAAAATCATTTAGATTTAAAGTTTACACGTCACCTTAATTCATCTACATCTAAATACATATTCTGCAAGCCACCATATAATCAATATCCAAATACATATTCTGCAAGCCACCATTTGTGCTTGGTAGAGGGTACACTGTACCACTACTAATCGTTTACTTTCCTGTATCACTTGCAAATACAGCAAGGCAAAAACAACTGTCTATATGCCAACATATAGGCCGTAATTTCTTTTATCTTCATGGTCCTTATGTGAAATATACATTGTCGGCAGTAGAATCTTTCTGCAATCGGCTTCAAATGCCAGTTCTCCACATTCTCTCAATAGCATTCCTTAGAAAAGACGTCACCTTACACCAAGGATTTCCATTTAAGCTCCTGAAGCATGTCTGCAATACACAAATGTTTTTCAAACCTACCGGTAACAAATTGGGCAGCCTGCCTCTGAACTGCTTTGATGTCTTCCTTTAATCAGACCTGTAGGGGTACCAGACACTCAAGCAGTACTCTAGAATGGCTCACACTAGTATATTGTATGCTGTCTCCTTTAAGGTAAAGCAGACTTTTATAAAATTCTTCCAATAAACTGAAATCGATCATTCGCCTTCCCTACTGCAACCCTTACATGCTTGTTCCATTTCATATCATTCTGAAGTGTTATGTCTACAT
Source organism: Schistocerca serialis cubense (assembly GCF_023864345.2). Lineage (NCBI taxonomy): Eukaryota > Metazoa > Arthropoda > Insecta > Orthoptera > Acrididae > Schistocerca > Schistocerca serialis. Next base: position 574,457,520 of record NC_064638.1, read on the forward strand.
ATTTAATCTATATATAAAAATCAAAGATGCTCTGACTTACCAAACAAGAAAGCGCTGGTAGATACACAATAAAAAACACACACCCAAATTTCTAGCTTTCGCAACCAAAGGTTGCTTCATCAGGAAAGAGGGAAGGAGAGGGAAAGACGAAAGGATGTGGGTTTCAAGAGAGAGGGTAAGGAGCCATTCCAATCCCGGGAACGGAAAGACTTACCTTTGGGGGGAAAAAGGGACAGGTATACACTCGCGCGCCCAAAAAGAGGACAGGTATACATTCGCACACGTGCAAAAGCGCGCACGCACACGCACACACACACACACACACACACACACACACACACACACACACACACATATATATACAGACACAGGCAGACATAGCTTGTCTGCCTGTGTCTGTATATGTGCGGATGGATATGTGTGTGTGTGCGCGCGCGCAAGTGTATACCTGTCCTGTTTTCCCCCCTAAGGTAAGTCTTACCGCTCCCGAGATTGGAATGACTCCGTACTCTCTCCCTTAAAACCCACATCCTTTCTTCTTTCCCTCTCCTTCCCTTTTTCCTGATGAAGCAACCTTGGGTTACGAAAGCTAGAAATTCGTGTGTGTGTTTGTGTGTTTTTTATTGTGTCTATCTACCAGCGCTTTCTACTTCGGTAAGTCACAGCATCTTTCTTTTTATATATATGTTGTTCCCCATGTGGAATGTTTCTTTCTATTATATAGATATTTAATCTTTGTGACTGTGCCAATCACACTACCAATGCCGATTTGAACATTATAGGTTTGTTTTTCCTAATCATCTGCATCTGTCTGTGTTTAGAGCTAGCTACTATTCATCACACCAACTAGAAATTTTGTCTAAGTCATCATGTATCCTCCTTCAGTCAGTCACTGATGACACCTTCCTGTACACCATGTGACCGTACAAGCTGTGGGGTCGAGATTAGAGCGGCAGTTTCCTGCCGCAGAGTATGTGGCCGGCAGTTGCTACGGGGCCGTGGTGAGCGGCTAGCGTTTATGCGGCCTTGGAAAAACCCGAGCGCTTGTCAGAGGTGCATATGGCCAAGTCAGCGCGCTTGGAGATATTTATATGCCAGAGAAAAGTTGATAAAAAAACTAAGTGACACGGAGGTGCGAGTTGGCACACGTGGACAGAAAAAAATATGTAAAGCTAAAGTATCTAGACGCGCCACAAAAATATATAATAGTTTAAAAGTTATTGTTGTCTTAAAAATTGTAAATTTATGAAAGTTCAGAAGCTAATATCTCGCAATACTTTGGCCGATAAATATACACAATTTGTCTACGGATGCGGCGAGAAGAGCTGCATCGAGCAATTGCCGATTTAGCATAATCTGTACCATTTTTGAATGAGAGGGCAGAATATGGGATCCAACTGAGAGAAACCGTGTTTTTGGTAATAAATAAATTTAAAGAGACGAAATTAGCTGCAGCATTCTAAAGTTTATAGGGGTAGGTGAGTAATTATGTATTTTTATTTATTTATGTTTAGTATAAAAAATCTGGAAAAAGCAATATCATGTCACAAGAACATTATTTGTGAAAAAAAACAGTGGCAGATACAGAAAATTGGACCTTAAATTGTTGTTGCATGGAAATTTTCCATATTTTTCAGTGTATCATGTTTGTTTTTGTGTTTAGTTTTAGAATATTCGTAATTCTTTTTGTCAAACATTGCTTTGAGTTAGACAGTCATTTTAAGTGTGAATAGAGCGGCCATCTTTGATGACAGGGGAGTTGGTTCTGAGTGACGCTAAGAGCCGGACGTGCCGCTCATCTGGGGGTAGCAGTGTGTTGGTAGCCACATTCGGGGACAAGTATTTACGTAACGATGTTCAAAAGCGATAAAGTGGAGCGCAATATAGTGGATTAGGACAGCAGACAACAATGTATTTTGTGAACTGTGAACAGACTGTCGAGTGTCGTGTTCGCGACAAATGAATTTTATAGTGAACTGTTGTAGCACCAGTTATTAACATCCACCTTTATGTAAAAGTCCCTCAGACTGCATTTTAAGTGTTTACCCAATATATTGAAGAAAAATAAAACTACCTGTTCAAATTATAAATCAACATAGGTGACTCAATATTTTAAATTTCACTGGAATACCTGCCTGCATTGTTACATTTTATTTCAGCTTTAAAATTGAGTTTACGACAGGTGTGAGCTGGCACTCTGTGACAAAAAATGTTGACAAACATTGAGACCAGCCACATTTCTGGCCACTCAATTAAGCTGAGTGTAACAAAATATATTTTTTCGTGCCATAGCATGCGGGGACTCAACCCAAACTATTCAAACTTCAATGTGTAGTGCCCAGTACAGTAATAACCACAGCATCATCAGCAAACAGCTACAGATTTTGCTCCACATTCTGCCAGATGTATTAAAAAAAATAGCAACAGTCCTATCAAACTTCCCTAGGGCACTCTTGGCAATACTCTTATTTCCAATTAACATTTGCCATTGAGGACAGTGTGCTGGGTTCCATTATTTAAGAAGTTTCTGAACCTGGGAATGTATTCCATATGCTTGTACCTTCATTAAGTTTTTAGTGGGGCACCATGTCAAATGCTTTTCAGAAATCAAGTAATATGGATTCTTCCTGTTGCCCTTTATCAATGCTTCACACGATATCGTGCAAGAAACAGGCATCAAAGTTTCGCATCAGTGATACTTTTTAGAACCGTGCTTATTTTTGGACGGGAACTTTTACATCTCAAGGAAATGTGTTAAATTCAAACTGAGAACATGTTCAAGAATTCTATAGCAAACCGATGTTATGGATTTTGGTCTGTAAGTATCTGGGTCCATTCTTTTACCCTTCTCATATATGGAAATCATGAGCACTTTTTTCTAGGCTCTTCGGACTTTGCGTCAACGCCATAGACTACTCTTTGTTAAACCCAATTGGGATTCTGTATGGGCCTGCCAACTCGATCGTTTTCCACTCTCAGTTGTTTCTCTATTCCATGGATCCATATTACAATGTCCTCCATACAGGAGTCTGTGACTGCATGTAATATGATTTTTACACATGAACAATTTCTTAAATGTGAAATTTAAACCTTTAGCTTACCTTTTTGTCTTCTCCTGCCACACCAAACTGGTCAAAGACTGACGGGATAGAAGCCTTAGACCTGCTTAGTCAATTTATGTAGGACCAGAATTTCCTCGGCTTCTCACCAAGATCTTTCATTAAAGTATGACGGTGGTAGTTGCTGTATGTTTCAGGCATTGATCTTTTTACAGACGGACGTATGTCTACTAACTTATGTTCATCGTCATTTGCATGTTCTGTTTTGACAGAGTCTTTGCCTCCTCAGCATTTTTCAGATTTCATTGTTAAGCCATGATGGATCTTTTCCATTCTTAACCCACATACCTGGCACTTAATTCTCCAGAGCACAATTTACAATCCATTTAAACTTTGACCGTAATTCCTCACTGTCCATCATACTGGAACTAAATGATGTCCATCCATTGTCTAAATGGGATTCTAGCAACTGCTTATCTGCTTTTTCTGGCAGATATAATCTCCTAGCCTTCTTGACTGATCTATTAAGTTTAGTAACAATACTCACTATGGTATCATTGTCACTAGTCCCAGTCTGTACCCTGATGCTATAGATAAGGTCAAGCCTATTTACAGCTACAGGATCTAAAATATTTCCATTGTATGTGGGATGTCAAACCAGCTCCTGAAGACAGTCTTCGGGAAATGTATTCAAAAGTACTTCACAACACTGTCTGCCTGTACCCCCTGCAATGAATCCTTAGACATCACAGTCAATACCCTGTAGGTTAAAGTTGCCTCCAAATAGTATTGTGATCTAAATATTTACACAGTACTGACTGTTGACTTTCTTTGGATGACTCTAGAACTATCAGAATGGAACAGGGTGGCCAGTAAAACATCTAACAGTTTAACTTGGTTGTACCTACAGGAGACCTTGGTAGAAGTGACCAGATAACTTCATTATCGTGCTCTAATTCGGCCTCAGTACACAATATTTTTGCCAACTGCAATGAACAGTTCCCCTCTCATGGAGTCTAATCTCTCGTATGTTCCGTTAATTGCTAAATATCTTGGAGCTTTCTACTTCGGCTTTAAGGCAACTAAAATTTTAATGGTGAATTTTGTCTGATTTCACTACCTGCATGTCATCCGGTGACTGTTCATGCTGCCTAGCCTAAAAAATGCCAATGTGCATTAAGTCCCATTAAAGAAAGTACTAGATACTGTATTTCTGCACTAATGATACTTCAGTAATTTTCACAGTACTGTTAACACTAAAAGAAACAATACATAAGACTAAAACATTTTAGTGACATTTCACTGGCACTGATACTTCACTGTTTTTTGCCATATGAAAGATAATAAAATAAATATTGAATTAAGATGAAAATATGAAGTCCCACCTCATTTGATCTTACGACAAATATATTTGACCATTATGAATATTAATTTGCAAAGCCTTCATTTGAAGACCTATTTTTTTAGCATACTTAAAACTTCACACAGTTTAGGGTCTACTTTGGTGTAAATTGTTTTGCAAGCTTTTGCCATTGGTAAAGTCCTTTCCCAGCTCAGCACTTAAATCATTATTGTTGCATTGAAATACCATATACTATGGTATCATGACAGCACAACGTATGCATTTGTAATGAAAAAACTAGTTTTAGCCAAGTATAATGGGTTTGGGGGATTCTGGTTAAAGAGGAAACATATAATCCTGACTTCAACCCTCACTAATAACGAGTATGACTGTTGCATAGTCCACATTATTTCTTATTAGGTGATGGACTCCTGCATTATTTGCTTCTCCCATGTTTATTGCATTCCTTGGTTATTCATTTGTGCAACTCCTGCTAGTGTTGATATTATTTTTAGCAGAAGTAGCCTCAACTTTTTGTGTCCACTTATGGAGCATCAGACATCACTCCCTGCTTGGGTATTTGTTGGTCAGTTGGATACAATCCAATAACCAGAACAATTGCTTTGATTGGCACAGTTCTGTAGGATGCCATAATCATGTGCATAACTCCCTGCTGCATTTTGCACAAGTCTCGTACTGATTACAGGTTGTTCCTGCTAGAACTTAATGTTCATGTGTTGGTGCCAAAGGAAATTGTTCTCATAAGAAGGGCCCTAATGGTGTAGGCATAGTACATCATGAGAAAGACTGAAGTTAACAGTGACTATTGTGGCATTATATTTATAGTTTTATGTTACATGTACATATGTTGTTGATCCAGATTTTAGTAAGATCCACATCCCCCCCTCTCTCTGCCTATGCCTATATAATGGGTTAGCATTGGGTGGTTTTAAATGTATGTAGTGTCAAGAATTATTTACTCTGGGCACAGTATATGTTCCAGTGAATGTACGTGTTAAGCTACACCAGCCTTCTAACCAGGATCACTGGCTTTCACCAGCAATGTGCTACAAATTGAACCATCCCAGTAAGACTCGAATATCAAATCAAAATATTGACTTGTCACAGTTTATGTCAGGTTGTACACTCCTTTTCTTTCAGGCATTGAATTCATTCTCAACAATCCTGAGACTGTTGAGTCAAATTCTATTCTTTTGTGAGGCTTTTTCATATTGGATTATTTGTACAATTTAATCACTGATTCTGTCTGACAAAATCATACCCTTTATCAACCTGCATATGGTAGGAATGGAAGGTATTTTCAATTTTTAATGAAAAACTGCTCCACTTGCTGTTGAAAACAGAGTTCACTACCAGTTCAGCCCTTTAGGTCAGTTTCAAGTGGTTCTGAATACTTCTAGAAATGTGAGTGTGTGTGTGTGTGTGTGTGTGTGTGTGTGTGTGTGTGTGTGTATATATATATATATAAAGAGGGAAACGTTTCACGTGGGAAAAATATATCTAAAAATAAAGATGCTGTTACTTACCAAACGAAAGCGTTGGTGTGTTGATAGGAGACAATAAAAAACACACAAACAAACACACACACAAATTTCAAGCTTTCGCAACCCAAGGTTGCTTCGTCAGGAAAGAGGGAAGGAGAGGGAAAGACGAAAGGATGTGGGTTTCAAGAGAGAGGGTAAGGAGCCATTCCAATCCCGGGAGCGGAAAGACTTACCTTAGGGGGAAAAAAGGACTGGTATACACTCGCGCACACATACACGTATCCATCCGCACATACACAGACACAAGCAGACATTTGTAAAGGCAAAGAGTTTGGGCAGAGATGTCAGTAGAGGCAGAGATGTCAGTAGAGGCAGAAGTACAGAGGCAAAGATGTTGTTGAAAGACAGGTGAGGTATGAGCGGCGGCAAATTGAAATTAGCGGAGATTGAGGCCTGGCGGATAACAAGAAGAGAGGATATACTGAAGGGCTAGTTCCCATCTCCGGAGTTCTGACAGGTTGGTGTTAGTGGAAGTATCCAGATAACCCGGACAGTGTAACACTGTGCCAAGATGTGCTGGCTGTGCACCAAGGCATGTTTAGCCACAGGGTGATCCTCATTACCAACAAACACTGTCTGCGTGGTGTCCATTCATGCGAATGGACAGTTTGTTGCTGGTCATTCCCACATAGAAAGCTTCACAGTGTAGCCAGGTCAGTTGGTAAATCACGTGGGTGCTTTCACACATGGCTCTGCCTTTGATCATGTACACCTTCCGGGTTACAGGACTGGAGTAGGTGGTGGTGGGAGGGTGCATGGGACAGGTTTTACACCGGGGGCAATTACAAGGGTAGGAGCCAGAGGGTAGGGAAGGTGGTTTGGGGATTTCATAGGGATGAACTAAGAGGTTATGAAGGTTAGGTGGATGGCGGAAAGACACTCTTGGTGGAGCGGAGAGGATTTCATGAAGCATGGATCTCATTTCAGGGCAGGATTTGAGGAAGTCGTCTCCCTGCTGGAGAGCCACATTCAGAGTCTTATCCAGTCCCGGAAAGTATCCTGTCACAAGTGGGGCACTTTCGGGGTTCTTCTGTGCGAGGTTCTGGGTTTGAGGAGATGAGGAAGTGGCTCTGGTTATTTGCTTCTGCACCAGGTCGGGAGGGTAGTTGCGGGATGCGAAAGCTGTTTTCAGGTTGTTGGTGTAATGGCTCAGGGATTCCAGACTGGAGCAGATTCGTTTGCCATGAAGACCTAGGCTGTAGGGAAGGAACCGTTTGATGTGGAATGGGTGGCAGCTGTCATAATGGAGGTACTGTTGCTTGTTGGTGGGTTTGATGTGGACGGACGTGTGAAGCTGGCCATTGGACAGGTGGAGGTCAACATCAAGGAAACTGGCATGGGATTTGGAGTAGGACCAGGTGAATCTGATGGAACCAAAGGAGTTGAGGTTGGAGAGGAAATTCTGGAGTTTTTCTTCACTGAGAGTCCAGATCATGAAGATGTCATCAATAAATCTGTACCAAACTTTGGGTTGGCAGGCCTGGGTAACCAAGAAGGCTTCCTCTAAGCGACCCATGAATAGGTTGGCGTACGAGGGGACCATCCTGGTACCCATGGCTGTTCCCTTTAATTGTTGGTATGTCTGGCCTTCGAAAGTGAAGAAGTTGTGGGTCAGGATGAAGCTGGCTAAGGTAATGAGGAAAGAGGTTTTAGGTAGGGTGGCTGGTGATCGGCATGAAAGGAAGTGCTCCATCGCAGCGAGGCCCTGGACGTGCGGAATATTTGTGTGCAAGGAAGTGGCATCAATGGTTACAAGGATGGTTTCCGGGGGTAACAGACTGGGTAAGGATTCCATGCGTTCGAGAAAGTGGTTGGTGTCTTTGATGAAGGATGGGAGACTGCATGTAATGGGTTGAAGGTGTTGATCTACGTAGGCAGAGATACGTTCTGTGGGGGCTTGGTAACCAGCTACAGTGGGGCGGCCGGGATGATTGGGTTTGTGAATTTTAGGAAGAAAGTAGAAGGTAGGGGTGCGGGGTGTTGGTGGGGTCAGGAGGTTGATGGAGTCAGGTGAAAGGTTTTGTAGGGGCTAAGGTTCTGAGGATTCCTTGAGGCTCCACCTGGACATCAGGAATGGGATTACGTTGACAAACTTTGTATGTAGTGTTGTCTGAAAGCTGACGCAGTCCCTCAGCCACATACTCCCGACGATCAAGTACCACGGTCGTGGAACCCTTGTCCGCCGGAAGAATGACGATGGATCGGTCAGCCTTCAGATCACGGAGAGCCTGGGCTTCAGCAGTGGTGATGTTGGGAGTAGGATTAAGGTTTTTTAAGAAGGATTGAGAGGCAAGGCTGGAAGTCAGAAATTCCTGGAAGGTTTGGAGAGGGTGATTTTGAGGAAGAGGAGGTGGGTCCCGCTGTGACGGAGGACGGAACTGTTCCAGGCAGGGTTCAATTTGGATAGTGTCTTGGGGAGTTGGATCATTAGGAGTAGGATTAGCATCATTTTTCTTCGCGGCAAAGTGATATTTCCAGCAGAGAGTACGGGTGTAGGACAGTAAATCTTTGACAAGGGCTTTTTTATTGAATCTGGGAGTGGGGCTGAAGGTGAGGCCTTTGGATAGGACAGAGGCTTCGGATTGGGAGAGAGGTTTGGAGGAAAGGTTAACTACTGAATTAGGGTGTTGTGGTTCCAGATTGTGTTGTTTGGAATTTTGAGGTTTAGGGGGAGTGGAGCTGGAAGTGGGAGATTGAGTAGATGGGAGTAACTGGGTCTGTGTGCAATGAGAGGAGGTTGAGGTTTGCTGGAAAGGTTGTGAAGGGTGAGTGAGTTGCCTTTCCAGAGGTGGGAAACCAGGAGGTTGGATAGTTTTTTGAGGTGGAGGGTGGCATGCTGTTCTAATTTGTGGTTGGCTTGTAGGAGGATGCTCTGAACAGCTGGTGTGGATGTGGGAGAGGAAAGATTTAGGACTTTTATTAAGGATAGGCTGAGTTGATGTGTAGGTGAAGGATTAGATGGGTGAGGGCAATGGATTGTTCAGTTTGGAACTGGTATAGGGACTGATGGAAAGAAGGGTTACAGCCAGAGATGGGAACTTTAAGTGTGAGGCCTTTGGGGGTAATGCCAAATGTCAGACAGGCCTGGGAAAATAAAATATGGGAGCGTAATCTGGCTAGGGCGAAGGCATGTTCGCAGAGGGAATGTAAATAAAACTTAATGGGGTCGTTGTGGGGATGTTGTGAGGGTGACATGGTATTAGAAGGTGGAAAGTGTAACATGAGGGTGAAATGAAAATAAAAATATATGGGGAGAGTTAAAGGCGAACTAGAAAGCAACTGGAGATCTGGTGTGAAAAAAGGCGAAAAAGTGTTGGTTAAAGCTGGGCTATGTTGATCCTGTGGTGAACTTAGGTTGGTAGACAATGATGTGCACAAAGGTTAGGTGGTTGTGTTGCCGCCAAAACACGTTAAAGGGTGGAGCAATTCGAGAAAATTTCGAAAAAACTGCATGTAAATGTATTAAAAGGAGTGGTTTTGTGGTGTCAGATTGTGAAAATGAGGCTAACAATTGTCTGACGAAAAAATAAAAAATAATGACGTTAAAACCTGTTGGGAAGCGGCTAAAAATTATCAGTGATGTGGGGAAAAACGGAAATTGAACAAAAAGCAAAAGTTATTAGAACTAGACGAAATGGCTGTTTAATAGGTGAAAGGAACTGTTTGTGAACTGGGAACGATGGATTTTATAGCAGCGGTAGTGTTGAAAGCGGAAAAAAATTTTTTGGTTATGGTTTGGAAGTGGTTTACATATTATTGAGTATATATAGGCGAGATAAAATTGTATGGTAGATTCGGTAAAAAGGAAAAGGTGAATACAAAGTGAAACTACTTGCAAAAACAGAAAGAGAAAATAAGATGACAGAAAAGATTTCAAAATGCAACAGTGACAATAACAAACGTAATTGTTGGGTTCAAATTAATGATATGAATATAATAGAGGGAAACATTCCACATGGAAAAAATATATCTAAAAACAAAGATGATGTGACTTACCAAACAAAAGTGCTGACAGGTCGATAGACACACAAACATACACACAAAATTCAAGCTTTTGCAACAAACGGTTGCTTCATCAGGAAAGAGGGAAGGAGAGGGAAAGACGAAAGGATGTGGGTTTTAAGGGAAAGGGTAAGGAGTCATTCCAATCCTGGGAGCGGAAAGACTTACCTTAGGGGGGGAAAAAGGACAGGTATACAGTCGCGCGCACACACACACACATCCATCCGCACATACACAGACACAAGCAGACATTTGTAAAGGCAAAGAGTTTGGGCAGAGATGTCAGTCGAGGTGGAAGTACAGAGGCAAAGATGTTGTTGAAAGACAGGTGAGGTATGAGCGGCGGCAAATTGAAATTAGCGGAGGTTGAGGCCTGCTGGATAACGAGAAGAGAGTATATACTGAAGGGCAAGTTCCCATTTCCGGAGTTCTGATAGGTTGGTGTTAGTGGGAAGTATCCAGATAACCCGGACGGTGTAACACTCTGCCTAGATGTGCTGGCCGTGCACCAAGGCATGTTTAGCCACAGGGTGAGCCTCATTACCAACAAACACTGTCTGCCTGTGTCCGTTCATGCAAATGGACAGTTTGTTGCTGGTCATTCCCACATAGAAAGCTTCACAGTGTCGGCAGGTCAGTTGGTAAATCATGCGGTTGCTTTCACACGTGGCTCTGCCTTTGATCGTGTACACCCTCCGGGTTACAGGACTGGTGTAGGTGGTGGTGGAAGGGTGCATGGGACAGGTTTTACACCGGGGGCGGTTACAAGGGTAGGAGCCAGAGGGTAGGGAAGGTGGTTTGAGGATTTCATAGGGGTGAACCAAGAGGTTATGAAGGTTAGGTGGACGGCGGAAAGAACCCCAAAAGTGCCCCACTTGTGACAGGATGCTTTCCAGGACTGGATCAGACTCTGAATGTGGCTCTCCAGCAGGGATAAAACTTCCTCAAATCCTGCCCTGAAATGAGATCCATCCTTCATGAAATCCTCCCCACTCCACCAAGATTGTCTTTCCACCATCCACCTAACCTTCATAACCTCTTGGTTCACCCCTATGAAATCCCCAAACCACCTTCCCTGGCTCCTACCCTTGTAACCGCCCGCGCACACTGATATCCATCCGCACATATACAGACATATCTTGTCTGCCTGTGTCTGTATATGTGCGGATGGATGTGTGTGTGTGTGTGTGTGTGTGTGTGTGTGTGTGTGGGGAGGGGGGGGGGGTGTATACCTGTCCCTTTTCCCCCCTAAGGTAAGTCGTTCCGCTCTCGGGATTGGAATGACTCCTTACCCTCTCCCTTAAAACCCACATCCTTTAGTCTTTCCCTCTCCTTCTCTCTTTCCTGATGAAGCAACCGTGGGTTGCGAAAGCTTGATATTTGTGTGTATGGTTTTTATTGTGTCTATCTACCAGCGCCCTCCCGTTTGGTAAGTCACAGCATCTTTTTTTAATATATTTTTCCCATGTCCATACCTCCTTTGGTAAAAATGCAACCTTTTGTGGAAGTTAGAAACTATATTTAATTGGGGGTGGGGGGAGATGAAGTGGATACGCAGTTAAAAGGAAAAGGCTGTCAAGTTGTTACAAGAAGTAGTTGTCACTAATCAGCGGAACCTGAGAAGAGAAAGTTGACAAGAAATTGATTTGTTGAGAAGTTCAACTGAAGTACATTGGGAGTACTTTAACACCAGAACACTTGGACAGAATTGTGTACCACACTTTATGCATACTAGTTTTTGCACCTACAAATGTGAAAAAAAGCAGATACACAATACTACCAGCTGAGATACAATTATTCTTGAGTGTGTCATGGAAGGTTTGTGATGCTGCATTGTTGTGAAATGTTCAATCTCAGATCATATATATAACAACAAAAAAAGTCATTATTGATAATATAATGAAATAGACAGATAAAAAAAATCTACTCACCAAGTGGCGGCAGGGGAACACACACACACACACACACACACACACACACACAAAAGGATTTAACTTTCACAAGCTTTCGGAGCCCCAGTGGCTCCTTCTTCTGGCAGAAGAGTTGAAGGAGAAGGACTGGAGAGGTTTAGGGAAAGGGGTACCGTTTAGAAAAGTCACTCAGGACTCCAGGTCAGGGGAGACATACCAGATGGGATGATAAGGAAAAACTGACTGATGGGGACTGCACCGGATGAGATTTGAAAACCTGAGAGCTTAAAGGTGGAAGACAGGGTAATATGCAAGACAGAGATTACTACTAAAGCATCATGCATGAGTTAATAAGAGTGAAACGCCAAGTGCATTGTATGTAACAGAGGTGGGAGGGGAGATAGCGAAAAATAGACAAGTCAGAAAATGAAAGGTGTAGAAAACTGAAATTGAGTGAAGAAAGGAGTAGTTACTGTTAATATATGCTGAGACAGAAGGAATTAATGTAAATTAAGGTCAGGTGGATGGTGAGAACCAAGGATATGTTGTATTGCTAGTTCCCACCTGCGGAGTTCTGAGAAACTGGTGTCTGGGGGGAAATGACACACGTCATATACCAGCTGTTACACAAACACCGTTCAGCCTTTTACATTGGCGTGACTACCACCCAGTTGTCAGTCAGGGTAAATGGGCATAGGCAGAGGGTGTATACAGGCAACACACAATATCCTGTTGTAGGTCATGCTATACAACGTGACCATCATGAACTTGGTGCTGTTTCACCACATATGCCATCTGGATTCTTTCTCCATGATAGGTTAAGTATTTCTCATTTACATGTCTAGATTATTTAGCAGTAGAAATTATATCTTTAAAAAGACATTTCATGTTGACCTCTAAAGAATGCAAAAATTACAAAGTAATAACAGTGAGGGGGATTGAAAGCATGTTTGAATGAGAAAAATGTTTGTAAATGAGCATTTGATTGGTTAACTTCAGTTACAACTTACACATCAGTCCCCTAAAATGATTCAGCAGTCTTAAGACAACAGAATTTGTGAAACATCCTTTGATGGTCGTACGTTTATTACTTAACTATTGTTTCGTGTGCAATAAATGCTCTATGTTTGCTTTTAGGAGCCTTGCAAGGGCACTTTGTCAGTGTGCTATTCAATATGTTACATAATATTGCAATTAATAGCAAGAGCATTGGAGACAATGTTTCAGAATGTCATAAGCATGTTTTTATTGTACATATGTCTCTGCTTTTCCAGACTCCAGTGATGCTAATTGCTTACCTAGTTGTATCGGGCTTCATTCTCACACACCTTAGGCGACCAATGGGCCGCATGACAGTTACTGAACAGAAGCTTGAAGGTGAATTCAGATATATCAACTCAAGACTAATTACAAATTCTGAAGAAGTAGCTTTCTATCAAGGCAATAGTCGTGAGAAGCTTACTTTATTGGCGTCATTCCAAAAATTGGTAAGTTAATGGGTCAGTAATTGACTCTTTATTTTGTCTTGTGATTCTAATTACAGTGATTGACTACATTCTTGAGTGCTGTAGCTACATTTCATGATATCAGTGGTTGTTGTTTTCTTTGACTATATGCTGCACTACTTTTTTACGTTGATTGCAAATAAAGTGAACTAATTGGAAGAAACAAACCAAGTTGGATTGATTTTTTTGTTAAAATTTGATGAAATAGTTTTTAATATACTAACAGCAAAATGGATGATTGTTCATTTCAGGTTAATCATATGAGGAAGTTCTTGGAGTTCAGAGTGCTGATGGGAACCATTGACAATCTTGTTGCAAAATGTATGTGATTCTTTTTACAGTTTGTTTTAAATCTTTGTAACATAAGCTTTCAATCATAGCTGAAACAATTTCACTTTTATGATTGGCTTAAAAAAGTACTGATACAATTTCTGAGTGAAGGTCGCTGTAGTGTAGCTAAACAAAGTTCAGTGCTAACGAAGAATGTGGCAGGAAAGTAAGAAAACAAGTGAAGGATCAGGTAACATATGAGTGGGAAGAGAGAGCCAAAAAGGTGTGTATTACAGGAATCTCAGGAAAATGAGAATAAAGTCAATATTGTGCTGCCAGTGTTTGGGTCAGTTCGAAAATAGTAAAGAGAAGTATTTAAGCTATCAATACTCAGGTGACAGTACGTTGAAAAGTAAAATCAACAGATAAAACGTTATGGAAGTAGGGCACAATTGAAGACATGAGTAAATTGTGTCTTAAGGAGTGTGATCATTAACAGAAACTGATACCCTGTTGACAGTTAGACTGTATATGTTCATTTTGGGAGCTTTGTCTATGTCACAGGCAACTGTAAAATATAATACTTGTTACGCCAGCTATGAGTACAACCATTAATGTAGTAATATCATTAATCTTTTTTTCTTAACTGTAGTATTTTGTACCCTTACAAAATAGTAGTAGTGCTAGACACCATTTAACTCAAGGTAATCTCACACTTTGAATTCTGCTTTCACTGTCACCTAGTTGGTGACATTTGGAGTGAAAAAAATATTCTTGATGTATTGGTATAATTTTTGAGAGAGAATGGGTATTTTCCTTTTAGTATCCGATATTTTAGGTTTTTCAGAAGTTCGGATTTTTCAGCAATTCAGTGTATAGCTCTAAGAGTTGAGCAGTCTTAGACACTTCTTGTCAGTCTTCTTAAATACATTGGATGTCCTCTTTCTTGAAGCTTCTCATCCAAGTACTGTGAACAAAATGCACTTCAGATATATTTCTGTGTATTATTATTGAAGAAACAATACCACGCAACTGACTTTCCATTATTTTTTCAGTCGACTCTGAGTGCACCCGCTGCTGCCATGAAAATAACGAATTTTCAATTCTTTCCAATTAAAATCAAGCAGGTAGAATATTGGATAATTCAAACAAGATTAAAAAGTGTAGACTTTGTATAGTTACAGAAGAATAAAATATCACATAACTAATGTTAGAAGCACCATGAGCCTGTACATGGATGATGCTATTGTCTAGAGGGAGGCTGCAATGCCAGAAGCCTGTAGCAAAATGCAGGAAGACTTGTAGAGGATCAGTGATTGGTGTAGTTGTTGACACTTGGCAATCAGTGTTAGAAACAAATCTCCACTTTTGTATGCTGCTTCAGTAAAGATTTATTTCACGATGAAAATATCATCTTAGGAAATATTGTTAATTTTCGTCATCTAAAGCTTTGGCTGAAGAACTGTTTATCAACAGGAAGAGACGTAACTAGCAAAAACAGTGTGCTATGGCTGCATTCATTTTTGCATTTACATGCCAAATACACAGTTTATGTGATATTCCTCTTTCGTGTAAATTATTTCTGTTGTAATTCACAGGATCTATAATCAAATATTCATATTTTTAAAACATATAGTGCATGGTTTTGCATTTTTTTATGTTTGCAGCCAGCTGTCAGCACCTTCTAAATTATTCAAACTGAATATTTACAATAATTTACAAATCTTTTGTAGATTTACACTATTGTTCTATACATCCCAATATTTATTATTTGTCCAGTTATCATAAAGTTGTAATAGGATAATGTGCTTATGAAAAGAGTAATTCGGAGAACAGTATGGCTCTCATGTTTCTGAAAACTGGTAAACACTATGAAGATTTTTAATCAGTTGAATAAAAGTTAATGATGATAAGGGTGTTTCGCATGTCAGTCTTGTAACACCAGCTGCGTGACAAATGAAGTACCCTTTAAATTATTTTGTATTAAAGTCCTTCTATGGACACCTAGATGGCTCATTCAACATGGATGTAGCCAATTTTTTATCCCCACCGAGCAAGTGCTTACTCTCCCAGGAGATCGATATCAATGGAATATCTAACATTAACACTCATTCTTACATGTTCTGTTGGCTTTTATAATATTGTTTATTGATTTACGTAATGAATATACTTGACTAAAATCTTTTCGTCAGGAACGGATCGTACTGTCTTTACTGTTTTCGTTTGATACTACTTTACGATTTTTGTGTTAAAAATGGTTGTTGAGGTGGATAGCTTTTGTCTGTATCATCTTAAGCAATTTCTGCAATTGTAAAAGAAAATTTTTGTTTTTTATCAATGTTTTTGAAAATGTATTACAAATTTTTATAAACTGGTGGGCCAAAACTATATGACCAACTTAATAGCTTGTCTGTCTGTCTTTGGAACGAAATACAGCACTGATTCTACATATCAGCAATTCCAACAGTTCGTTGTTAGCTGGAAATGCATGGCATTAGATGTCTTTGCAAAGTTCTTGGTCTGCTGCAGAGCCCCGTGTCCAATGATGTATGATGAACAGTGTGCTCCAAAACACTTCTGTGTCCACCAGCATTCTGCTCTTTCGGCAGAGGTACCAAAGATCACCATCTATCCTACTTTACAGAGCAGAAGGCCTCCGTACCCAACTTTCTGTGAAGAGTCATGGAAATTAAAACATTTAGCACCTAATGGTAGTTTCACTGTCCTACCTCTTTCCATAGATGCTCACAACAGGAGCACATGAACATTCAACCAGCTTCACTGTTTTTGAGATATTTGTTCACAGGCTGTGCATAATAATAATCTGCCCTTTGTCAGTAACTTATCTCCATGGATTTCCCCATTACAGCCCTGTCTTCGCTAGGGTGATCCCTCATCCATGTCTACTCTGCTTACATACTTTCGTTACCGCGCCACATACCCGCAACACCATCAGGCAGCATCCAGTATCACGGTGGGCAGTGGTCATAATGCTTTGGCTATCAATGTACCTGTCATTGGATACAAAAATTTTACCTCATAACTCTTTAGAAAATACCTCTGTGAATACAGGGTAAAGTTTTATAAGTGTCCCATTTCAGACATACAGTAGACTTGTCACTATGTACTAGCTTTGTACCCACACAGTACGTCTTCATATGTTGCAGAGATCATCGTACCTGAAAATAATGTGATATTTCATCTGCTACTCACATTGGTGTGTTCTTGTTAAATAGCTTACTAAATTACTCATTTTTCTGATGCTTTACCTCTAATAGAAGTAAGGTAAAATCATGAAACTTACTACAGTTGGTGGAGTAGTTAGGTGCACTGAGTACTGTGGCTCTCGGAGATAGTTGTGCACCACCATAACCACGTTTTTCCTTAAAGTGCATGTCTGCAGCATAGTCTCTGAAATTACAGTAGATGTAGATCAATTCAAAAATTGATGTGGGAAATACAAGAGATCATCTTATTAAAACAAAAGATTATGATGTTAAATTAAAGTTGAGCTTAATTACATATTCCTTTGAAACAAATGAACTTGATCGACAGAGCAGGTACACTGCAAATGGGCATTAAGCAAGCTGTTGTACCGTGTAACACAGATCACTCCACAAGCCATTAATAATTCTCTAGTGATGTTAAATAGCTCTATCTTCTGTTCAGTTCTAGAGCAACTGATCTGGCACCCAAGCTACTGTTAAACGTGGATAATGCTATATGAAACTCCATCACTTCCACCAAACCAAACCACCAACTGTTCTTATCACATGACAGAACACCACCATTCTCCCACGCTAATTGCAACACTGGCAATCACTACCATATTTTACTGACTGTAAGACGCCCTTTTTTGTGTGAAAAATTGCCTCCAAGATCCAGGTGCATCTTATATTTGAAATTAATATAAAAATGTCCAGTGTTTGATTTAAAATTCCCGCTAGTCATAAAAATGCCCGTATATTTAATGCCACAGGAAATCTATCTCCATCTGGCAACATTGGATCCATCTAGCAACAGCAATGCACTGATGTGACGAACATCAGTTGTGGGGATTCACAAGCTTGCTAACACTGTCTTCCTCCTGCCCCACCATCACAAGCACAAAACACTGTCTAGCCTATGATGCTTCAGTGCAGTCTGCAGTGCCAGTGAACTTGAATTGAAAGTGACTTGTGTCAACAGTACAATATTTTTCTTAGTAGGCTACTTTAGTAATGGAAAAAATGAAAGGTATTCATATGATGTGAGCTGTAAATTGAAAGTAATAGCAAATGCATAACAACATGGAAACACAGCAGCTGAGTGGTGTTTTAGTCTTCCGACGACAGAAAAACTGGTGGACTCGTAAAGATGAACTGTAAAAAATAATGAAGACTAAATATGCAAGTAGAGAACTGAATGCAAGATGACCAGAACTAGAAGATGATGTATTGAAATGGATTCAAGGTCACCATCAAAATGACATTGGAATTAATACAAAAATGATGTAATTACATGCTTGTAAGCTAGCGCTTCAATGGAACCTGACAGACTTTGAGGATGGAATTGTTTGGTGCTACAGGTTTATGAAGCATCATGGACTTAGCATGCAAACCAAAACCAAAATATCTCAGAAAACATCACAAGAGTATAAAGAAGAGATATTATCTTTCCATTGCTTTATTATTCAAAATTGAAAGAAAACCAATGTGGAACTGAGCCAAACAGCGAATATGGACAGAGCTCCTCTGACATTTGATTTGGCAAGTAACAGAACTGTTTCCATGAAAGATGCTAAAATTGTAACTATAAAAACAAGTGGGCATGGAAAAAATGCACTACACTGTTATCCTTTCATGTTGTGCTGATGGCACTAACCTTAATCCAACTATCATTTTCAATAGCAAAACAATACCAAAACTTTCTGAAGTACAGCAAAGTGTTGTTGTTCACATACGTGACGGGGTTGCCTGGTTGAGGCTGGTACGAAATTATAGATTAACAATGTGTGGGAGAGAAGAAAAGGTGCTTTATTGAAGAAGAGTTCTCTTCTTATGCTAGATCAATTTAGTGGTCATTTGAGGTTGCTAGTATTCCAGAAGGACTTATTTCACAATTACAACCTCCTGATGTCTCAATAAATAAACCACTTAAAGTGTATATGAGAGAGGAATGGAACAAATTGATGATGGGTGAAACTCGACATGAATTCACGCCAAAGGGAGCTTTAAAATGACCTATGATCAAACAAGTGTGTCAGTGGATAACACAGTCTTGGTCTAGAGTGAGAGAAGACGTTATTGTTAAATATTTCAAGAAGTGTGGCATAAGTAATGGTCTTGATGGCAGGGAAGACAGTCTTATATATGAAGAGGACAACAATCATTATTATTATTATTATTTATTATTTCATGATATGTCTGTATTAGCCATACGCTAAATAAATATTTATTATTATTATTATTATTATTATTATCAGGGATTTTAAACATCAGTTCAGTTTTATAAACTAGATTTTGTAAAATCCGGTTTTCAATCTACTAAAAATTCTTATTTTTTAAGAAAATTACCTAAAAATTAAGATTTCTTTTATGGTCGGTAAAATACAATACCTGCATACCTGGCTTCCTGTTCTTCTGCAGACTTGTTTTCCTGGCCTCTGATGCCACAAATCGACCTCAGAAAGTCTCTCACAAGTACAATGTAAATTATTGAAATTATTTAGAACTCATTACTATAATATATGCCATCACGTGTGCAAATGAAACAAGAAAAGGAAGCTAAAGTGGTAGATTCTGTGTTGATTTGTACCCAAGACATACGCTATTAAATATTGTTCTTAGACTGCGTAATTTATAGTACAATGGGATGTATGTAAATAACAAAATGCTTCAAAAATGTTGGGTTGTGGTTTGAAAGGAAATTATCTCCTCTTTCTCATTATGTATTCAGAAGTAACAAAAGCTAATCAATGACGTTGTCTGTCACAATCTGATCAATATTAATGAAGATATAAATTTTATAAGTGCCAGCACACTTCATATGGCGTATCTTCTAAAACAGTTGTTCCAAAGTACAGGTATTGTTATTAGTAATTCCTTCATTTTGTGCCCCGTGTTGGTACTTGCCTACTATTTATTTTCTATGTGTCACCTTTAATTACATAGTCCCTCAGTATGAATATTCTCCATCATAATCAGCCAGCTCAGAACAGAAGCCACTTCCCGCCTCCAGAATACTGGTCTCCAAATTTTTTTTCCCAGAGGTAAATCCTGTTGTCTGCAAGTGGTACCTGCCTTTGGCCAACAGCCGCACACTGTCTACTGGGCCCTCATGCCAGTTTCCCAGCTTACTAGAATTCATCATCTGTGTACAGAAACAGACCATGTCAAAATCTATTAGCTTATAACAAGTTTTTTTTTCTTTTTTTTTTTCACAGTCCACATACCAAATCTGCATAACCTATGTTGATATTGTGCAGCAATCCATCGCATGTACTGTTCGTTCTGTTTCAGACTGTGCCACAGTAGTTGGCTTTTTTGCAGTGAGCCTGCCATTTTTGGACCGTAATCATCCAGAGCTCGCTATCTGTGGAGAGCAAGAAAGATTTAGAGTGAGTAATACACAATACTGTCATTGGCACATTTAATTGTGTAATTTTTACTTTTCAGGGAGATGGGTGGTTACTTCCATGCTCACTAGCCATTATGCATGCCCCTGTAGGAGGCATGCAGTATTGTAAAGTGAGCTGAGTAAGTCAGAATAAATCATTGGAAAATCCAGGCTGGAATATAATTATGAATATGATGACAGATCACTACTAGTCACATCAAAGAGGCTGTGAGCAGCAGCCAGCCATGTAGAAAATTAGCTGCAATAGGTGATAGGCATACGAAAGTAGCATGGAGGGGGGACAGGGGGTGGATACTATACTAGAAATAGAGGTAAAGTGTCCATGCTGGTGTAGTAAAATAAGAGGATGGTAGAGAGATGACTGGAATCTACACTCCAGAAAAGTAGTACATTTTTTTAGGTCGAAAGTGCTTTCTCAAAGAATTCAGTGAGCTTTTTCTGGAAGCAGTAGGCAGCCACAGTGTTATATTCTCAAGACAGTCCGAAACAACAACATAACTGAGATGCTCTGTTTCTCCTTTGTAGGTCACAACAAATTGATGAACAGTGGCTTCCTGACTTGTCCAGTGATAGCTTTGGACCTCATTCTGCATCAAAAATGAGCAGTTCTCTAAAAAATCACAGTATACAGCAAACTGTGAATCTTGCAGGCTTTCTCTAATGTGTTTCATAAATGAATTTTGTTGTTTTGCAATAAAGTCGTGATGGACCAAGATAGACAGCAAAATAAATTAATGAACTCTTTCATTGATTTTTGCAATGTTCCTCATTTACACCTGTCAACAGAAATCCACTGTTGGAAGGTGACATTGTCCATCAGCTTTTCTTCGAATACCTTCTGAAGTATGGTGTTGATTTCCTTATTCCCGGGCATGAATTACAGTCTCCCAAATGACTATCTATTGATATTGGATTGCACAGAACCTTCGCAAGACAATGTTTATATGTCTACATTTCTCCACTTGTTACAGAGTTCAGCCTAGCATTTTCAATAATAAATTTCAAATTTTGGTGAATGGCACATACACACACTGTGTGTGTACCACAGGGGCCTGCTGGAATACAATTTTTAGGCCACACCTTCATAAATTTGGAAAAAACCTTTTTAAATTACAAAGAACAAGTCTCTTTGAAGCATTAATTTTCTGACCGCCACTGTCCTTCATTGAAACACAATCCTTTATTCCAGGCATGGCCCTGCTTATGTTGTTGCTCTCATAAAATGACCGAATGGTGTGGACAGTTTATACTCGCAGACTTTTCCCTGGTCTTTGATCTGGATTTTCCAAAATGCTTCTGCTCTGTAATAGCTGCTTTGCTTGCCGAACCATGTAGTTTGGGGCTTTGAATTCCTATGTTATCTTCCCTACACTATGTGATTCAGGCAGGAATGTTAAAATCATGATTTTTGTTTCTTTCTGCTGCTTAAATTTATGAAGTTGGTCTTCAGATTGTTTAAAACTGTATTTTCTGATACTTCAGTATCACTTTCAGAAGACTCTGTGTTGACACAAAAATTCCTGTTCATAAAACAATTGATTCTTTTTCTCTTTCCTGCAGAATATTTGTGTTTACAGGAGGATCTCCTAACTCTTGAAGACAAGTGTTAAGGGACTGCCAAATCTGTGCCTGAGAAGTAAAAATCGGACTTTGATTGGAGTCTGACCCCATTTTGTTGTCAGCATCTATTTCAGCCTCCTGCTCTTTCCAAAGTATATCAAGTTTTTTCCTACAGCTGTCACAAATTTTTGTAGTTTTTGGCATTCCAGGAAAAAGTGCACATATCCATTCTGAGAGAATTCTCAGTCCTTTTGTTTGCCAACTATGGTTCGCTCTTCCTAAAGGATTGAAGCAATGTAAAATTACACGTCACTTTTCGCCAGCTTGTTATCTTAATGTCTTGAATCAGCAACACCTGGAATTTGGAGAAGAAATTAAATCACTGCAGTGGACGTTGGATTTTATGTTCCCTGATTTTACATTTTTCTGATTCTACAAGAGGACAACAGTTCAATCCCGCGTCTGGCCATCCCGATTTAGGTTTTCCGTGATTTCCCTAAATCTCTCCAGGCAAATGCCAGGATGGTTCCTTTGAAAGGGCCTTCCCCGTCCTTCCCTAATCCGATGAGACCGATGACCTCGCTGTCTGGTCTCCTCCCCCAAACAACCCAACCCCATGTTTCTATGCCATAATCCATAAGATTAATGCTAAAAATTCCCTCAATTTGTTTCTTCCTAGCAAGGCTTACCTTGATTCTACATTATTGAGATTGTTCTCGCTGTGGGTGGTGATGCAGTTAACTTAGGCTGTTGTGGAGAGGGGAGATGTTAAGAGGAAATGCCAATGTAATCCACAATCGGTGTTGCCAACACAACTTGCAACATTCATCTTCACCACACAATTATGGTACAATAAGTGCTAGGTTATTGGCTTTGGCAGAAATAAAAAAAGAGGACAGTCGACACAAAGTATTCCAAACAAAGCCAATATGTGACGAAACTGAACTAGGGGACCAGCCATGCGTTAAGTTTACTTTGTCAAGCAGGGTGATTTTGGGCACTGCAGTGATGTCATGTAGTATGATCTATTGGCTTTTTCCCGCTGCTTTGCAATGAATTGCCGCTAATTTTCACCTCCACGTCCCAATTATTTTAAGCATGAGGTTGTGTTTGCTGCATTCAGATACTTTTATTCGGTGTTGAATGTTTACCTTGGAAAATACCCGAGGAACAGCCTCTGTGTTGAAAGTTCATGCAGTATTATCAAGTAGAAACTTTCTGTTGTTGCGACCAGTGGAAAAGTATTGTAACTGCAGTTATCAACAAGGTCAGTAGCCTATAGCAATGAGACAATCACTGTACAAGTTTGTTGAGGTTTTTGTGTAAAGTTATAAAATAACAATGGTTTTTACAAAAATGTGTACTTTGTTGGTTGATTCAGACATTGCCGAAAATGTATAAAAGAGAGAAAAGTGCTCAAGTGTGATGTAATTATGACCTAGAACTTTTAGATAGAGCTGTTTGTGAGGTTAAGAGAGAAAAGTGCTCAAGTGTGATGTAATTATGACCTAGAACTTTTAGATAGAGCTGTTTGTGAGGTTAATTGAGGCAAATTATTGTATATAGAAAAGTGAGCGATTTCTATGGTAGATCGACACATCTGTGTTTCTATCATGTTTACTTGTGCCGTTCTGCCGATCCTCTTTCTGCTGCGGATGACCTACTGTTAGATCTAGCTGAATAAAAATTTTCGGGTATTTATCATACAATATGTGTCTCTCTTTGTGTGCTATCATTTGCAAAAAAACTCGTTTCAGTGTCTTGAACTATTTATGAAATATGACGATTTTGATGATCACATGATTCCCGATCCACACCACGCATTACTGTCTGTCAAATATAAAAACCAGAACCTTGAGAATGAAGCAAGGTATCATTCTGCTCTAAATTTTAAATAAATTTTTATATCTTGTCTAGATCTTATTTGCTGCATTGTATTAGCTAAAATCTACCATACACACACTCTATGCAGGGTGGTTTTACCTCTGCAAAATAATTTTCATTTTTAAACACCATTTTGCATACCAGATGAAAGCCCGTCTAAAGAGCTTTAAAATGACTCATTTTGCAGGTCTGTATCTCATCTGGTTCTTGAGAAAATGGCAATTTACTACTCCGGGGTGTAGCAATTTTTAATGAACATTTGAAAATTCAAGTCTTAATTAATTTTTAATTAAATACCAAACAATTTAGAGTTTTCATTCACAACTATGTAGGGACACTAAGTACACCAAATTTCATGGAAATCTAAGAGGTTAAGGTAAATTTTCATTCAAAATAGTGCTGATTTGACATAGAATGATCCTGAAGTAGGTCCTGATTATCTAATTGGTTTTTCAGCTAAGGATCCAAATGTTTATTAAAGATTGTATCTGTATAATAAATATGTGTTTTAAGGAGTACAGCTTGAAAACTGTAAAGATTTATTCTGACTAGATAATTTTTCTCAACAGCTGTACTACACTTACGGGCGGATGCTTGTAAAACTTGCTGAAGCCATTGGACGTCTGGTTCTGGCTGGCAGAGAAATGACAAGGTTAGCAGGCTTCACAGCAAGAGTTACAGAAATCATGAGTGTACTTAAAGACCTGAACCAAGGACATTATGAGCGTACAATGGTCTCAGACTCTCGCAAGACTCCAGAAAGGGATGACAATGGTCTCATTAGTAAGTTCATTGACATTATGTGTGTGTGTGTGTGTGTGTGTGTGTGTGTGTGTGTGTGTGTGTGTGTGTAATGCTATTGACTGCAGGGACAACAGGAACTCTGCACAGGTGTGGTGCTCTCACTCACATGTCTTTCTTAACTGACAGCACACTTCCCCTATTACCTTGTATCACTTTTAGTGAATACGCCATGTTAGATGGCAGTGCAGTCGCACAAGGATAATCGAATGACTTGCATGGAGCTTGGTTTTGTGTTAGGCTATATCAGGAAATTTGAAGCTCTGTACAGCACATAATAAGAGCAGTATTTGACTGTTACTGATATGAGAGGATACACCTACAAAAATTAAGGTAGTTTTGCAGCTACGTTACACCAGCAATATTGTTACACCTCATTGTTCCCTGTAAAATTCTTACTTTATTCAAGCTTTGATATAGAAACAGAGGCAAAAACAACTGGTTTATAGCACATTGTTAGGGATGGAATAAGTGATTGTAACTACATTGTAAAGAAATAAATTTTAGTATCTGGAACTATTCTACAAACATTGCAGTGGCTACATTTCTGGATAGCATGGATGACAAACGGTACAAATTTTCATCATTATGTTGTTATTTTTGGTTCACTGAAGTTATAACAAAGTTTGTGCCAGACTGTCAGCACAAGGACAAACACACAATTCTGTAAATTTTCATCAGTTGGGTTGCCATGCAATCATGACTTACTTAGTTTCATAATTGAAAAAAGCATTTTGCACACACATATAGGGCTGTAAACATTGAAATGACTTTTGGAACCACATTATAGAGACAGGGAAACTCTTCCAGAGGGAAACCTTATAGAACTCCTACACAGGTGAAACATGTAGGAACTGGTCTTTCAAATGGGATAAGTTCCATAAGCAAATACAGAAGGGTGCTTTCAACTACAACAGCACACACATTCAAAAAGAGGTAAAAATGAATGTGAGGGTGCCAGTGTCCTAAAAACAGTTCAGAAAACTGTTCTTCTATATTTCTTCCAACACCACAATGAATTCTCCAAACTTCACACTAGAGAGCTTAGAGAAATGGTTGGTGCTGTATGTCAGAAGTTATCTTCCCCCACAGTGCATTTTCTTTTTAAGTGCTTTCACTTTTCCCATCAGAACACAAATAGTTGCTTCTCATCTTGCAGCATTGTACTAAGAGTGTGTTAAAGTGTGCAGTCATGTCCACTAAACACACATTATCTGCAATCCATTCCTAATCTGATAATATTGGTTCCTACTTTCCTTTTTCCTTCAGAAACTGAACAACAGTGGGGCTTAAATTGAAAAATCGTTCCCAACATGTCCCTCAAATTAACCAACATATTTCACAGTAAGTGATAACATCTCCATACTCTTCATTTAATTCCATTAAAAACTGTAGAAACAGAAGATGTAAGAACCCATGTGATGTGAGAAAATTTATTATTCGTACTACCAATTTCATCATGTGCTCCTGCTTGCAAATTTAGCAGAAAGTGCATTCTGTGAGTTATTTGAATGTGTGTACAAAATTCCATTTTCTCTTTGATAAGCTCACTATTGCTGAACAGTTTATTTGGTCTGGCAATTTGGAACACTATGTTGCATCTTACTTTCAAAGACAGGCCACTATAGCTGGTTGCTGGCTAAAAAGAGGAAACAGTACAATGGAGTACAGTGGATTTCTACAAGCAAATACATACACGAGTTGCAAAATAGTCACAGCAGAAAACCACAGTGACCCAGGAAGGCATTTATTTATTTATTCCAGTTATTAATCAAAAAATTTTATACCAGGTTATTAATTTTGGTCAGTAATGACCACTTCAGATCTGAGTACACACAATTTTCTGATCACACTGACTGTACTACATTTAAATATGTTGGCTCAATATGATTAGAAATCTGTTGGTGCTCAGGTCTGTAGATCATCATTACTAACTGAAATTAATAACATAGTATAAAATTTTGTGGTCTGCAATTGAAGTAAATATACAAATATATACAAATGCAAACAGTGCAAATGAAATGAATTGTATAGGGTACTCATGTTGGAATCAGCTCACTGGACAGCACTGCATCTTTTTAGGTTCACCAGCTTGCCTGCTCTTCCATCAACAAATAAATGTGTAACTTCTCTGTGCATCGTGTTGTAGTGCCATTCTATAGCAAATTTACTGTGCCTGGTGATTATGTGACAGCTTAAAGGACTTGATAATTCTCTTCAAAAAAGAACTGTGATTCCCACAGTTTTTAAAAGCTTGTGATGATGGGTTAATAGATTGCCTTTTTTGAGTGTATGTTCCATAGCAACAGTCACTGTACTATTAAAATTCCTTTATGCCACAAGGAAGTAGCAAAGGTTAAACAGCTTAACTATGATGACACGAAGATGGCTGGGCTGGCTGAAAAATGCCATGCCAAACGAAACAGTGTGACATTGAACTTTTAAACAAAATATCGTTCCACGTTGAATAGTTCCAAGAAGAATGAAGTAAAGCATTGGAGGACCTAACAAAGCAGAGACAGTTAGTAGTGTCAAGACAGGCTGAGCTTCCAACAGCACGTGTGAAGTTCACATACCATGGTAAACCCTTTTTTATGGGTATCTCTTTTATCAGTTTACCACACTGGTATTCATTGATGCATTTCGATCTTTCAGAGGATCGCAGGCATTACAGTCTTTACAGAATGAAGGCTTTCACAACTGGATGATACAGCTGCGGGTAAACCTTTGGGGATGTGAGGTCATGGTCAAAGACACTCCTCCATTCCTGACGTTTCATCCAGGACTGCGCTTCACATCTTC
The DNA here is from genome assembly GCF_023864345.2 of Schistocerca serialis cubense. Lineage (NCBI taxonomy): Eukaryota > Metazoa > Arthropoda > Insecta > Orthoptera > Acrididae > Schistocerca > Schistocerca serialis. Next base: position 574,484,838 of record NC_064638.1, read on the forward strand.
AGAGGTGCTCCTACACTGGGTCTTGCCAGGTCAGCAAGACCCAGCGGAGGAGTGCCTCTGAAGATGTCCAGCACAGTCGTGGTTGAAACGTCAGGAACGGAAGAGTTTCTTGGACCACGACCTCACATCACGAAAGGTTTACCAGCAGCTATTAGTCGTTAGTCATGAGGGAGTTAAACCAGCTGTGTAATTTATGTATAAATTTCTTCAAAACTGTTCTATGAGTGTGTCCACTTTTTTGTCTTCAGTTACTTTAACCAGCAATTCTAATTAATAGTCTTACTCTACTGGCTTAATCGATTTACTACCGGTGTTATGCTAACAGAATATTGAGATTTTGACCATCCAAATTCAGTGCATCATTGTTGAAGAGGATATAACATGATGGTGTCATTTTAGAGTATCTTATTGACACTACACACAAATTGGCAGCCACCTAAGATCATTCATGGATTTCATTGTCCTCTTTCCCCCCCCCCCCCCCCCCCCCAGGGAAATGATATAAAATCTAAGAATGATTACAAATAGTTGATACATCATGTAGCAACATGTGACACAGCAACCATAAATGAATATAAAAAATACAAGTACATAGGTAAGGAAACCTAATGTCAGTCGAGCATAGCATCAGCAGTAAATCAGTTGCGAAAGTACAAAAAGTGTAATGTATTAGAATCACAGATCAGAATGACTGAACATAAATGACATATACTTTGTTCAGCAAAGTGTGGGCACCTTGCAATTTTCCAGTTTACAAAAATTGATTTTTGCGGTATATACAGGGTGGTCCATCTGAAGTTGCGGATGAGATTATCTCAAAAACTATACATTGGGTAAAAATAGTGGGTAAGACAAGTTTGTAAGTTCAAAGAGGGACATCAAATGATACTACACATGACCGTAGCCCCCACCCCCATGGGTGGGGCGGGGGGCAATATCTAAATCTTAAATGGAAACCCCCATTTTTTATTTCAGATTTGGATTCTCCAGAAAAAAGTAATCAAGTTTTTTCTGAAACATTTTTTAAACCATTGACAGATAGCGCTGAAATCGAGAAGAATTAAAATTGGGGAAGTACTCCGATTTATTTAAAATGATCGGAGAAGGACGCATCAAATTGATACAAAATGTGCAGCAATTCTTTCATTATGCCCAATTAAGCTTTTTTATATTTCTTTATTACAAAATGTATCCTACCCACCACAGTTTTTGACAGAGGGAGGCGGAATGGTATTAAAATCTCGTTAGGGAACTCTTCACAATTGCATTACTCATCTGACTGTGGCGCTACCATGGCCAAACTGCGAACTATGGCTCAGTATAAAGGTCGGTGCCATGTGATCAGATGTCACTTCACTTTCAGATTGTGAACCGTAAACATCAACTGATGAAAGTAAATTATTCTTTAGTGAAACAGGGCTCACTATCCTCCTCCAGAGATTGTTGCTATGATGTTAATATTAGGTGAATGCCATATCAATTACCCTGCAACTGCGCATTTGTATGCAGATCGTTTCCCAAACAGACGACATCCAAGCGAAAACATTATTTGAAATTGCACTCGATGAGCTCGAAATGGATACATGCACCATCCACCATGTCATCGTAAATACAATGAAAATGATGCTCGTACTGTTACCATTCTCGCCTGTGTGTAGTTGTGCGATTCAGAGACAAACTGGAATACCGAAATCAGCTGTTTTGAGGATTTTGAAGACACACAAATCTCACCGTATCGTATCACACTGACACAGGCATTAATGCTGAAAGATATGCAAATACGTGTGCATTTCTGGCAATGGGCCTTGAAAATGATAAGAGGTGACTATTTTTTTTTTTTTTAGATACGTGATGAAGCCACATTCAAAAACAATTGCGAATTAAATGGCCATGATTGTCATTATTGGTCCCCTGTCAATCCACACTGGCACAGACCCATTGACAATCAACACAAATGCTCGTTAATGGTCTGGTGTGGAATATTAAACAGTTGCTTGATAGGACTGTATTTTTTGACCGAAATGTTATTGGGAATCTTATTTACAACTTCCCCGTGATTATTTGTTGAGCTAATGGAAGATGTTGATTTAGAAACTAGGCAACGAATGTGGTTCCAATAGGACAGAGCATCTCCCCATTATGCTACAAATATGCAGAGTGTTTTAAATTTACAGTACCCTGGTTGGTGGATAGGACGCGGCAGACCAATTCAGTGGTCTCCACGTTCACCAGACCTAACATCTCCTGATTGTTTTACTTGTGGGGTTATTTAACAAATATTGTTTGTGAAAGACAGCCCACAACCTGAAATGATATGGAGCAACGCATTCGAAGAGCATGCGCAGCCATACCACGGGATGTGCTGCTTGAAACTGTGGACAACTTTAGCAGATCATTAACTTTATGCATTGAAGCAAATGGGGATAATTTTGAACAATTTCTTCATGGCTAATTTCATTAATTAAGCACCCCAAAATGTGAGAGGCAAGGGGACTCTCACTAATTAAGGACCCCATGGGAACATCATTCTACTACTTCCATGTCGTTGTTCTGGGTAATGCTAAAAGTAGTATACAGTACATTTTGTACAAAAATAGCTTAATTTGGGGTAGTGAAAGAATTGGTGCACATTTTTTATTGATTTGATGAGTCTTTCTCAGATAATTCTAAATAAATCAGAGTTCTTCCCCAATTTTACTTTTTTCTTAATTTCAGTGCCATATGTCAATGGTTTAAAAATGTTTCACACAAAACTTGATTACTTTTTCTGGAGAATCCAAATCTGAAATAAAAAATGGGGGTTTCCATTTAAGATTTAGAAGTTGCCCCCGCCCCACCCGAGGTGGTGGGGGCTACGGTTCACGTGTAGTATCATTTGATGTCCTCCTTTAAGCTTACGAACTTGTCTTACCCGCTATTTTTACCCGATGTATAGTTTTCGAGATAATCTCATCCGCAACTTCAGATGGACCACCCTGTATATACTGCAAAAATCAATTTTTATAAACTGGAAAAGAGGGCGGAGGCTGGAGGTCACATGTATCATTTGATGTCCCCCTTTGAGCTTACAAACTTGTCTTACATGATGCATACAATATAAAACTGTGTCATGCACATGACCAAAGACAGCGGAAAATGTTAGTAAGTTATGAAAAGATCCCACAAAAGCATGAACAAACTGCAGTACTCTCACGTAATTGCATTGTGCATGCACCAAGCTAGCTGTGAAAATTAGATCAGTGAAACAAAACTTTGGTGAAGGGCAAATGATTTCAAACTCGCCAAGTCTTGTTGGATGCAAATACGATCCATGCTTACCACTAATGTTGTATGAGAGCACAAGACAGCTGCAGTAGCAGGTGAGAATTCTAGCTGTAGCATCTGAGTTCTGCTTTAAGTTGTAGACATCCTGCTCCGCTCCTCTAGGACCAAGCACACTGCCTCAAGATCCGCAGAGAGGTGTCTTCTACAATGTTCCTGAAGCAAGTGTGTTTTTACCCTCCTCTACATACGTTCACTGGTTTTGCCAGTGTTTGGTTCTCAATACCCAATTGCAGCAGTCCTTGCGACTTCAGACCAATGATAATTTAATAAACGTGATAAAGAATTCCCTACTCTTATTGATTTTGCTATGGTTAAAAATGATGTATGATGCAGCCTTGGTGCACGGAAGAAGGCAGAAATCTCTCCCACTACATAACGGTGTTCAGTTTACCCACCATTTTTACCCAATATATAGTTTTCGAGATAATCTCATCTGAAACTTCAGATGGATCACCCTGTATATTAACCTCAGTGTTGGTGAAAGTCTAAATTCTGTTGTAACTTTGAGACTGTTACCAGTGTTTTGCCACTCAAAAGAAGTCATTTAAATCTGAAAAACATGTTCATAATTTTATTGAAAAGCAAAAGGTCTCAAATAAGAGAATACACTCAAATAATTAAAATTTTGAAATTCCTTGATTTTAGTTGAACAGAACTCTCAACAAACTTTGTGCCTTGCCAAGAAAACTTCATTCATTTCATATGATTGTCTAACTGATGTTAATTAGCAATTAGTAAACATGACATTACATCATATACATGTGATTGCTCATAAGTGCATCTTCATAAGTGTATGATTGCTCATTGTGTGAGAGTATCATCCCATTGTTCAGAATGAAGGAGTAGGACAGAGCTTCACAGCAAGGCCTATGCCTTCCACAAGTAAGGCATAGGCCTGCAAGCAGTGAACACTGTACCCCTCTCCCAATATCACAGAGATGTGTGTAAACAAGGAAGTCAAATCTGAGTGAAATGCCTGGAGAAATCTAGAAAGTCTATATTCTGTCACACTGCTGATCAATTACTTCAAGCTGCAGGTCAATGCATATTGGGCACTGGAAGCTTTTTCATTTCCCCATTTTGTTGCACTATGGATTGTGAGTTATTTCCCAAAATGATTGGTGCTCCATCATTAAACATGTTACATGCAGCTATGTACCAGTGATATCCACACTTTCAAAGAGTGTTAATGATTATGCAACAAACTCATTACAAATATTTTGCAATGTGACTCTGAACATCATCTGCCATAACCTGTATGGGACAAAAGAGTGACATGTTTTATGATGATATAGATGTTCAGTTGCTACTACCAAGCATTCTTTTATTAAATTACCACCCATGAAAGGGTGCAAGGACTTTGCTAAAAGTAGTACAGTTTTCTTGCTCATCTGAATGGCACACTCACATCATTTTTCTCCCTCTTTTTCTTCCCCTTTAGAGAGCTTCGTTTTTAGTTTTAAAAGTTCTTGTTCATGCTCAGGGCCTTCACATTTTCCATTTTCATATTCTTCAATGCGGTAAGATATAATATAAACTGAACCTCCTGAAGGTACTCATTGCTTTATGATGAACCAAATATTTTGCAAACCCATCTTTTTGTGTAACAAGATGAGATTCCTGGCACATCAAAATTGACCCTCTCGAGTTTGAGTTGGCACTTCTCTCATGTTGTCACAACTACATGATACGCGTGCATTCCCTTCACTTCCCACCACACAACTGTTTTGCTTGTGAGCAAGAACCTAAGCATGTGCAAGTGCTCTCACTCAAAATCGGTGAGTTGTGAAGCCCTGGAGTAATGGGGTGTAATTTTTTGCGGGCACGTGACCAATACTTATCAAATTTTACTGGCGATAAAAGCATGCCCTGCCTGGTTTTTTATATTAATATTTGGGATTTTCACTCTTTTCTATCCGTTTTACAGTACAAGGAAAACCATGAAAGTGTATATAAAAGATAGGCTTTCATATACTGAGCAAGAGGAATATAATAGACTGTGGGTGACTAACTTGCAACACCAATGTAGTATTGAAGAATTAAGATTATGTATATGGCTCATATGTACTACCTATTATTTGTCAGAGTAGAGATGATTAGTTGTGAAGTCACTGTTTTCTTTTCATTTGTCTGTGTTATCTTGACATATGTCAGCTTCCATTTACATTTGTTCTATTAGATCTAAAGCTCGCATGAAGATTGCTTGCTAAGGTAGATGTTTCACACACATGAACAATTTGCTTCATAAGTCTCAAATATAAGCAGGAATTTGACGTGTTTTGTCATATGCAGTGTATTCTAAACATTTGATGTACTTGAGTAATAATAACTTTTCTATATTCCAGAGAATGTAATGAAGCCTAAGATGCCACTTATACCAGGATCAGGAAGAATAATTTTCCAGGACAATATTATAAGATTTGATCGAGTGCCTTTAGTTACACCCAATGGAGACATGCTTGTTGAAGAGTTAACCTTTGAAGTACGATCAGGCATGAATGTTTTAGTGTGTGGTCCAAATGGCTGTGGCAAGAGCTCACTATTTAGGGTACTTGGTGAGGTAAGTGCTTTTCTCATCAACATTGTTCACACATGAAGGAAACAGGGATGACAGCAGATTATTTTCATTGGACATAAAAAGAAATTGCCCTCTATGGAGACTTGGTAGAACATTACACAAGGGAAAGCTTCAGTGAAACACCAGACACAGATGATAGATTTCTGAGAATTTAAGAAGTGACAGAAAAAATGGCTTGTAAGCTAGATTTAAGAGAGAACAGATAAAGTAGAATACGTTTGCATAGAAAATGCAAGTGAGATAGGACAAACCATGAAGAAACACTACAAGAGAAGTACCAAACTATAAACGAAAGATGGAAAAGGAAAATAAAAACCTGACTGGATGTGAAGATAGTGGGAGGAAAAAACTAGTGAGTGTGGAGATTATTTAAAATGGCTCACTTAAAAAGAAAGAGAGATTATCCAAAAATGTTGTTAACCCATTAACTTCTTCTTTTTTTTTTTAATACAAATTATGTTCTCAAAAAATGTTTTATTCATTTCAATTTCCTTTAATGAAGGAAATTACATATAGACATATAAATATAGCTGTTAAAGCTCAAACAATGAGCTACAAATTTTTGAAGGTTAATAAAATTCTGAGTATGCTCGAGTGCTGGACTTCAACTAAAGTATCCTGAAACTTCGTTATTTTTAGTTTCTGTGTAGGTATTAAGTCACACCATGTATTTCACAGTTCCCTGTGAACAGAAATCGTGGAGGAGTTGGCTGGAGCACAGTGGATATATTTATCTGATACCACTTGCGAGCACTTGTCGATCATCTGACAAATTGTCATCACTTTCAGTCAATGAAGTAACAATTCTTCACTTTCTGAGCCACTAAATACAATCTCAAACTGGGAATCCATTTTTGGAACTACTGCCTAAAGAACAATACAGGCCAGAGGCAGAAAGTGTGTGTTTTGTTAAGTACTGAAAGCCCCAGAGACTAAAGGTGACATTAAATGGCAACGTCATCAACCAAAACATGACTGCCAGTCTACAAATGTAGGAGCAGATGCTCTTTAGTGGCCGATCACTTACTGCGGCACTGAAACTCACATATGCAGGGTTTCATTTTTTCCATGCTCTGTTTCTAAGTTGCCCTAATGTATTCAGGATTTTAAATTTCTGTCAAAATAATAAAAAGAGAGAACTCGGGACTTTATGTGAAGAAGTTAATTGTATCAACAGAAAAATATGCGCGGGACTATCATGATCTTATTTTTTGATGTTTTCACTCTTCCTTTTCCAGAAATTCTTCATTCTCTCAGAATATTCTGTCTTCTGTTCGTCTGTCCACTTTTTACTGGATTGTTGCGTTGTTCTTTGCTCGAACTTCACATTCATGATTTTACTCTGGCATTCATTGTGGTCTTGGAGATTTACTATGTTGAACTGTTGCCTGTCCCTCTGGGCCTCCTTTAGTCACTCCGTGCTACATTTACTCTTCATTATGATGTTGAGTAGTTTCTTTTCTGTTCTGGTGTTATCTATCCTATAGATGTGTATACGTGGTGTTACAAAAAGGTACGGCCAAACTTTCAGGGAACATTCCTCACACACAAAGAAAGAAAATATGTTATGTGGACATGTGTCTGGAAACGCTTACTTTCCATGATAGAGCTCATTTTATTACTTCTCTTCAAATCACATTAATCGTGGAATGGAAACACACAGCAACAGAATGTACCAGCATGACTTCAAACACTTTGTTACAGGAAATGTTCAAAATGTCCTCCGTTAGCGAGGATACATGCATCCACCCTCCGTCACATGGAATCGCTGAAGCAGCCCTGGAGAATGGTGTATTCTATCACAGTCGTCCACAATACGAGCACGAAGAGTCTCTTCATTTGGTACCGGGATTGCGTAGACAAGAGCTTTCAAATGCCCCCATAAATGAAAGTCAAGAGGGATGAGGTCAGGAGAGCCTCTACCAATCCATCGGTCACCGAATCTGTTGTTGAGAACCGTACGAACATTTAGACTGAAATGTGCAGGAGCTCCGTCGTGCATGAACCACATGTTGTGTTGTACTTGTAATGCACATGTACTAGCAGCACAGGTAGAGTATCCCATGTGAAATCATGATAACGTGCTCCATTGAGCGTAGGTGGAAGAACATGGGGCCCAATCAAGACATCACCAACAATGCCTGCCCAAACGTTCAAAGAAAATCTGTGTTGATGACGTGATTGCACAATTGCGTGAGGATTTTCGTCAGCCCACACATGTTGATTGTGAAAATTTACAATTTGATCACATTGGACTGAAGCCTCATCCGTAAAGAGAACATTTGCACTGAAATGAGGATTGACACATTGTTGGATGAACCATTCGCATTAGTGTACCCCGTGGAGGCCAATCAGCTGTTGATAGTGCCTGCACATGCTGTACATGGTACGTAAACAACTGGTTCTCCCGTAGCACTCTCCATACAGTGACGTGGTCAACGTTACCTTGTACAGTAGCAACTTCTCTGACGCTGACATTAGGGTTATCGTCAACTGCACGAAGAATTGCCTCGTCTATTGCAGGTTTCCTCGTCGTTCTAGGTCTTCCCCAGTCGCGAGTCATAGGCTGGAATGTTCCGTGCTCCCTAAGACGCCGATCAATTGCTTCGAACGTCTTCCTGTCGGGACAGCTTCGTTCTGGAAATCGGTCTCGATACAAACGTACCGCGCCACGGCTATTGCCCCGTGCTAATCCACACATCAAATGGGCATCTGCCAACTCCGCATTTGTAAGCATTGCACTGACTGCAAAACCACGTTCGTGATGAACACTGACCTGTTGATGCTACATACTGATGTGCTTGATGCTAGTACTGTAGAGCAATGAGTCGCATGTCAACACAAGCACCGAAGTCAACATTACCTTCCTTCAATTGGGCCAACTGGTGGTGAATCAAGGAAGTACAGTACATACTGATGAAACTAAAATGGAAATTAAGCATTTCCGGACACATGTCCACATAACATCTTTTCTTTATTTGTGTGTGAGGAATGTTTCCTGAAAGTTTGGTCGTACCTTTTTGTGACACCCTGTATAGATCTTTGCTTGCCGTTTCCTGATTTCTTCAATTATTGTTGGGCTTTTGATAGTTCATTGTGAGGTATCTTCATCCAAATACCGTTTTTGTTGACTGCTTCATAAACGTTCCTAAGAATTTTTCATTCCTGTTTCTCTAATTTTGGAGTGACACCAATCACAATTGTTTCATCTGTGTATGTTGCTTTTGGAAGAATCACAGTTTTGTAGTGTGTCAGTTTTGCATCTGTTGAAATGCGTTTCTTGTTATAGTAGGGCCATGTTACTTTATATGCCTTTTACAGCTTGCTGATCCTTTGTTCATTGGTAATTCTGTTTAATCCTGGTGACTGTTTAGTTTCACCAAGATATTTAAAGTGGCTGACTTGTGTGATGTTACTTGTTTCGTGATTAACGGGGACTTATTTTTTGGCTGTCTTGCTATATACTAGGTTTTTTTTTCATATGAAATATGCAGTCCAGTTATCTGTAAAATTTCATGTATTTTTTCAACTGTGTGAATCACTTCTGTCCTGTTTGTGATAATCGCAATATCATCCGCAAAGGCAAGGCATTTTACCCTAGAATGATATTGAAAAGAATCGGGGATAGTCGGTCTCCGTGCTGTACTCCTGTTCTAATTTCGAAGGGTTCCGATATCTCGCCCCTGAATTTCACTTTGGAAGATGTTCTTGTAAGTGTGTGTTATATGACTTTCCGGGTATTTCGGTAGATCCCAAATTCTTCCATGGTTTCAAAGAGAGTTTTGTGGTCTGAGTCATAAGCTTTCCTATAATCGATGAATGTAATTACTGTATGCCTGCATTTTCTCATTTGTAGTATTGCCTTTAGGCTCCAGATCTGTTCCGCACATGATCGCCCTATTCAGAATCCGGCCTGGTAATCACCAAGTAGTGGAATCGCCTTGGGTTCTATTGTGTTTAGAAGTGCTTCGGAGAGGAATTTGCATGCCACCGGGAGCAGGTAGATTCCTCTGTAGTCGTCGTCACCCTTTTTATGTAATGGGTGGATCAGAGCACATTTCCAGTCTACTGGTATTTCCTCCATCTCCCTTATATCTGAGATTAGGTGATGAAGTTTCTGTGTCAGTGTAGAATCATTCAGTTTGCAGAGTTCTGTGACACACACACACACACACACACACACACACACACACACAGGTGGGTTCCTCTCATCCTGGGGTCCAAGGGATACAACCTGCTTGCTAACTTTCTTCAGCATATCCCTCTTGCCACCCTAAGAAATAAACTAATACTTTTGAAAGCTATGATAATTTCTAGTACTTTCGTGTATCTGGTGGAGTACTAACAATTTCCCTACCTGAAGGTGGCCAGCCATTTGCTGTGTTAATTTGATAGCTGTCCGCCTCAGCCCCACCCTCCCACCGCTGCCCACTCACTGGGTACACATCCGCATGGATCCCACAAAAAGGTGACTTTCAGGATAGTACCTCCAAAAAAGACTACACTGGTTTCGTTTCCATCCTTGTCCACTCTGAGCTAGTGCTCATGACATCATCACTGGCATTGTGTTAAACAATAAACCCAAGTTTCTTCTTCCATGGCAGTGTTAATTTGGCAGTGTGCAGGATGATCCCACATTCTATCAGTTAGATTTCTTGAGTGGCCAGTCTGTATATATCTTCCTTCCTGTTCCCTTTAATCATACTGTCCAGGATTTTCAACAGACATTTTAAAATATTGTTGTTTTTACAATCCAAACTCAAGCAAAAAATTAAATTCTGCATAAAGAAGTAGAGCAAACTAACAAATACTTCATACCCAAACATGGTTTTATATCAAATATTCATTACCATTGTAACTGCACTGTGGTCTCAAACCTAATAGTTTGTGTGCTGTTACTAGCAGATTGGGGCTGCTAATATTTCAGTACATTGGACAACATAAAATGATGAAACTAAAAATTCCACTTCAGCAAACAATATGAATGAAATAAAGTAACAACTAAAATTGTCATGCTATATCACTAAAATGTGAAATGCATTATCTGTTAGTTATTCGGCTTGTGATAAACAGTAACTGTAATCTACTACAGATTCCTTGTCAAATCTACTACAGATTCCTTGTCAGAGCATACCAGGGTCAATGAGCAAGGAGATGATAGTGACAGTTAGCTAGAATGACACAGGCGTAACTGAACTGGCAGGAGAGGTTTAACTGCACTGAGCTTTCTTTGCAAGTTGAAGTTAATGTAATTGTGTCTGCTCAAAGTAGTAGAAAAGCACTATAAAATAATTCTAATGTTTTCAGACTTTGGAGTCTTTCACTAACTCTTAATGGATCACTGAAGTGTAGGGGAGACTGAAGTTCCAGAAGAAAATGTTTACCTCTCACACAAGATTCCATAGACGTTAGCTAACACTTTCCAAAACAGTTTTTAAAATACATACCCTTTGAATCATTAGTAGCAATGATAGAGTAGTTGGCACATATGTTGGTGAATTAACCTGCAGTACTAATTTTGCATGTGAAGAGCTATGTAGAAAAAAATTGTCTACGGTAAGTTTACTGGCATAGAAAAAAACTTTTAATGTCATAGTAGTAGATACAAATAAGGACAAATGACAGATTCATCAGATAGAGAGCAGTTATTCAGCTGACACACATTTTTCCCGTAATACTGTCATATCCGTTTCTATAAATAGTAGTAGAGTGTGTGTAAAATCTGCGTAGCATTGGAATATAAGTAAGGTTTCATTTGATTACACTTTGTTAGTTGTTACATGCAATTTCTGTTGGTCAGCAATCATGTATTATTAATGCAACAGAACTAGTACAGTCATAATATTTTTTTTTTAAAATTTGCAATGAAGCGACTGCATGTGAAACCATTTAATTACAAAATTGAGACATAATTGCTAGCAAGTACTTATTTATCATCAGTATGTGAAGCATGTAGTATTGTCGATACACGCCCATAGAAGCACTCAGTACTATGCTAGCTTCTGCAAATATTGGTTCCTTCTTCAGTGATGAGAAAGGGATTAGTGAAAAAAGGAGGGCAGGTCACTCAGAACCTTGGATCACAGGGACTCACCTGTTGCTCTAGTATCACTTGAAGAAGTTTGGGCAACTAGTACAGATTTGTATGCTGAACCATGACATTCTCAACCTTACAAGGAACTCAGTGGGTAAACACAAGATATGTGGGATCTTTCCCTTCAGCAGTACACATGCTTGCTTACTGTTCGTCAGAGCAAATGATTTTGTGAGGAGTCTAGAATAGCCCTTCCAAAGTCACCTTAAACCACAGCTCTGGCCACACTTGATTTTCTTATCTTCCCAAACAAAAACAGAAACTATCTGTTGGCATTGTTTGAATGCGCTTGAAGGGTGCTCCAACAAGAAGAGGTGCAGCTAGTGTTTTTGGGGAATTAGGGATTTGCTTTACGCTTTCTTTCTTTCCTTCTTTTCTTCCTTTACTCTTTTTGCAAAATTTCAAAGTGACCATCATATTGTAAATTTAAATCTTATGTGTATTGTTTGTGATAATGATATTGTATTGTTTTTTCTAAAATATTTGGCAGCTTTGGCCACTGTTTGGAGGAACACTGACAAAGCCACCACGTGGAAAGCTCTTCTACATTCCTCAACGGCCGTACATGACACTGGGAACGCTAAGAGATCAAGTGATATACCCACACACACAAGAGGAGATGCGGCGGAGAGGTAAAACAGATGCTGACCTAGAACGCCATCTGGAACGTGTCCAGCTTTCATACCTGCTCACTCGTGAGGGTGGGTGGGATGCTATTGCTGACTGGATTGATGTGCTCTCGGGAGGAGAGAAGCAGAGAATTGCGGTAATTATGTTAATTTTTCTTTATTTATTACAGTAATTAAAGTTCTAGGTCTAAGGGTAAATAAAAACGATATAACTGGTGGTGCGCACGCGCGTGCTCCCCCACACTCTCGCACTCACACTCACACTCTTCATAATCTCATTTCTGTATAATCCTCAAAACTGAGTAGTACAAATTGTATTCCAATTCTTAAGAACTACACTGATGGAAAAAAATTGTAACACCAAAATGTAATTAATGTAGATAAATGAAACTTTGGGAATACATTTGCCTAGGTAACGTATGTAAGTGATTAACATTGTAAGATCAAAGCATGGTATATGCCATTGCAAATGTAAAATGCTACTACATTAATAAACTGTGTAACTGCTAGAATGTTGAATGCAAGCATGCAAACGTGCATGCATTGTGTCTTATATGTTCTGGGGGTCAGTTTGTTGGATGGAGTTCCATGCCAGTTTCACTTGCTGGTTGTCAATGATGCTGGACTTAGCATCAGATGTGCTCAATTGGAGACAGATCGGGTGATTTGAGCAGACCAAGGCAACATGTTGACGCACTATAGAGCCTGTTTGGTTCAGTGGCAGCATGTAGGCAAGCAATTTGCTGTTGGAAAATACCCCTTGGAATGCTGTTCATGAATGGCAGCACAGTAGGTCAAATCACCAGACTGATGTACAAATTTGTAGTCTAGATTTGTGAGATAAAAATGAGAGCACCCTTGCTGCCATATAAAACGACATCTCAGATCAAAAGTCCAGATTTATGTCCAGTGCGTCTAGCATGCAGACAGTTTAGTTGCAGACCCTCAACTGGCCTCCTCCTAACCAACAAATGACCATCACTGGCATCAAGATAGAGCCAACTTTCATCAGAAAAAACAACAGACCTCCAACCTGCCCTCCAATGAGCTATTGCTTCACACTACTGAAGACATAAATGGTGATGGTTTGGAGTCATGAATGCACACTACAAGGTGTCTGACACAGAGCTGTCCTTGAAGTAACTGCTTTGTAACAGTTCGTTGTGTCACTGTAGTGACTACTATTGCACAAATTGCTGCTGCAGATGTAGTATGATGCGCCAGAGCCCCATGTTGAACGCAGTGGTATTCCTTCTGGGTAGTGCCACATGGCCATCCAGAGCCTGTTCTTCTTGCAACCATACATCCTCGTGACCACAAATGCCAGCAGTCATGTACAGGGCTACATTCCTGCCACTTATTTCAGCAGTAGCGCAGAAGAAACATCCATCATCTCGTAGCACTATTACACGACCTCGTTCAAACTCAGCACTGTGTTGATAATGGTGTATTTGCCACCTTAAAGAAGTTCTTGACTAACACCAACTCGACGCATCCAAAAAAAGGTAACTAATGCTCATGATCGTTACAGTGCGCATGTAAAACAAATCTGATTTGCATCCTCATAGTGGTACTACTAGGGCCACTCTTATGCAGCGCTGGTGTGAAATTTGAATATACATCACCTTTCAGATGTAAAAACATTCGTTTTTGTTGCACAACTCCTCCTTGGTGTTGCAACCCTTCCACTTCCCCGCCCCTGCCCTCTTCCAGTTTATATTCATCAGCTGCATAAAATGTCTATGTGCATCAAGCATCAATAGTGCACATGAACTGAAGGATGGTGGTAATTGGAAAGTGATCACTTGATGCAGAATTAAACAGTGGAAACTCCTGATGGGAATCACAATGTAGGAACAGATATATTGCTGCTTACCATAAAGATGACGTATTAAGGACAGGCACAGTTAAAAGGCACTTACACGTAAGCTTTCAGCCACAGCCTTTGTCAGAAAAAGAGGAACACACACCACTCAGTCACGCGAGGAAGCACACCTTGCACAAACATGACTGCCAACTCCAGCCGCTTGGGCCAGAGCTTCCGGAGTTGGCAGTTGTGTGTGTGAGGTGTGATTCCTTGTGGAAATGAATGGTGTGTGTTTCTCTTTTTATGATGAAGGCTTTGGCTAAGTGCCTTTTAATTTTCCTGTTTGCAACTTGGTAAGTAGCAATCTGTATCTTCCTAAAATAGTGTCATGCAAAGACTTAAGTTGTAATCCACCCAATCGAAGGCTCTGCGAGGTCACAGAATATACCAACAAGATATATTTTTCTTGTTTAGCTCTGCTAGCAGTATATGGAGAGACCTTTACACAACACAAACTGAGAGCAGTTGACAAGATTTAATCAGTTAAATTAAGTCATTATTCTATCGTCAGCCATTTTCTTGAAAAGATTGGAGGCATTGCTCTTAATGTTGTGTGTCATTGGGAGACCTAGTGGCAGAAAATGATTTGTAACAAACTGCAGTCAGTCACATCAACAACATACCCAAAACAAAGTTCTCTCCAGTCAAAGAGATGTAATGAAGTAACTGTCACCCACCGTCCGAATAGGTCACTGTCTATTGACATGGGTTAAACCACCAGAGGCCTCTTCAATATGCAATGCTGACAGCTACATCTGCATATACATTACATAATACATACTTGACAAGTGCCATATGGTGCACGGCAGAGGGTACCTTGCACCACTACTAGTCCTTACCTTTCCTGTTCCACTTGCTAATAGAGTGAGGGAAAAACTACTACCTATAAGGGGCAGACAGGTGAACTCGAGACAGGTGGAAGACTGCTTATTATTTCAAAAATAATCACCATAACTGTTAATTCATTTATCCCACTGCAAGGCAAGATGGTCGGTACCTTCATGGAAAAATGTTTGCTGTTGCCTATAGTACCTTGATTGTACCCAGACTTGCACCTCTTCATCTGAAACAAATTGCTGGCCATCGAAGTTTTTCTTCAGGGCTCCAAAAATATGGAAATGGGGAGGAATTGGAACTGTATGGAGGATGTGTAAGGGCTTCCCAGCGAAACATCTGCAGCGTACTCTAAACAATCTTGGCAACATGTGGTTTGCAGGCAACCGCAATTTTTTCTTTACCAGGAAGGCACTGACCATCTTGTCTCCCAGTGGGGATAAATATACTAACAGTTATGGCGATTATTTTTGAAGTATTAAAAAATTACTTTTTTTTCCATCTGTCTCAATTTCATTCGACTGCCTTGTTTTATCTTCATGGTCCTTACTCGAAATGTACATTGGCGGCAGTAGACTCATTCTCCAAACAACTTCAAATTCCAGTTCTCTAAATTTTCTCAGTTTTGTTTCACAAAAAGAATTTCTTCCCTCCAGAGATTCCCATTTGAGTTCACGAAGCATCTTCCTAATACTCACATGTTGACCAGACCTACAAGTAACAAATCTAGCAGCCCACCTCTGAATGGCTTAGATGTTTTCCTTTCCTAACAGAATACCATTCCTAGTGTACCAAATTTTAGTTCACTGTACTTCGTGTGTTGACAAGAGGACATCTCTACAATTAGCTAAGGTCTTGCCCTCTATCAGGTTGAGGGCAACAGTGCTTAAAATCACAGTATGACCATCAAGATTAGGATTTTCTGTGCTTTCTCTAAATTGCTTAAAGCATGTGCCACGATGGTTACTTTGAAAGTCACAGTTGAGTTTACTTCCCCAATTTGAGCTTGTGCTGCTTCCCTGATGGCTCATTGTCCTCAGGACATTAAACACTAGCCTTCCTTCCTCCGTACATCCTTCCCTTCCTTCCTACCTTACTTCCATTGCAGATGGTGATAGGATGAGTGTTGTAAGAGTTTTTTTAAAAAAAGAGATGGTTGGCCTTTATTCATTATTTATGTCTGTGCTCAGCTAGCAATTTGGCAGTGCACTTTATGTATGAAGCAGCTGTTAGTCCAGGGTGCCTTTCAAAATCAGTATTTAATCACAGTTACATTCACTGCATCAACATAATCTGCCAATTTTGTATTATCAGCTCGTAGGTGCAGATGCCCGTGGGTGATGCTGAGCAATAGTTGTTTGCTCATTTAATGCTGTAAGGCTAGTAGCTGAATAGCTCCTATCTAACATTTTGGTGCACCTTTGTATAAGCTGAGTCATAAACAGGGAAAAACATTAAGTGTACTAAGCACAATAACTCATAAACTGTTATTTTTTCCTCATGAATTTATTGCTTACGAAATAAAGTACCAGTAAGTTAGTCAACAATGTAGTACTGAAGTCGCTGAAATTTGGATATGTACGCATCACGTTTCTTACTTTTATTAAATTTAGTTACATTTCATTTCTTGATGTATGAGCAAGCAAAAACAATTTTTTGTCTGGCTCAATGTGTGGCATTATACGTGAAATGTTTTCTGTGAATTATGACTCAATGTGTTTACGCCACCAGTTCACAATGTAAAACAGAGAGATGTTTCACACAAGGACTGTTGATAGTTTTAAAAATATCAGGAATACGATGTATCGATATGTTTGTAGATCATCGCTGCCAGTTATGTAAAGACCTCGTTGCTACTGCTGTGGAGGCCGAGTGGCCACTGTTGTTAAGGTAGGCAGAGTTTGTGAGTCTGTGAAATGGCTTCTGGTGCAGCACACCATTAAGACAATTTCTCCCTGCCACTATTACACAGCTATGCCCCAGGGTCAGGTAATAGGATAGGAGAACAAAGGTTCTACAACACTCCAGCAAATTAGTAACAGTCATACGAATTAGTTTAAAAGGTTTGCTTATTTTGTGACTAGTTGAAGGATTAAGTCTGCAGCATCGCTTGTACAATAACACAAAAGGGAAGGCCCTCAATGGCTAAGTGCAAATAATCATAGGCAGACTTCACAGTACATACCAAATACAATTTACAACTACTGTCTGTTCACTTCTAAGAGGTCACTAAATGACATTACCTGTCTAAATCAGCCCTGGACAATGGTCTATAACAACGTGGGCAAGAGCTGCTCTGCTATCTTCTGAGTAGGCTTCTGTCCATTGTCGTCCAGTCATTAGCGGATTGTACACGGCTGGCAATTGGCCGAGGCAAAGCTCGCATCTTTGTGCCTGTGATGCTTTTGCCCTGGCTGTGTCTTGTTCAGATGACACAGCAGATACATCAAGAAAAGTATCGATATTGCGGCAGAAAAAATATCTATGTACCGGCCTATAAATAGATCGGCTGCACATTGTAAATATACTGCCATTTTTAGAGCTGTATGTTTAAGTTTTGATTTATTGTTAGATATTCTGTACATCAAGCAGCTAGCAGCTTGCTTACCCCTTTAGAGCAAGAATAGAAAGGAAATCAATGCTTGTTTGCACTTGGCGATAACCACGTTCCTAACTATGCTAACTGCGTGTAAGTGGCATAATAAACAGTGTCCAATGGGTCTGTTGTTCAGTTGTCACATATTGGATTTGTCCAAAACACTTCAGCAACTTCCATGTTTTTTCATTTCTGCAAATGTCAGCGACCTAGCAGTTGTAATGTCAAAATTGTGTGGTGAAATAAAATGTTGCAGTTCCTGTTGAGGTAGCACTGATTACGTCATCACTTCCTCTCACATATCTCCACCCACCGCAGAGACTAATCTTGTCATTTAGATTTTTGTTCAATATTTTCAGCAGCTGTTTTTGAAGAATGCTGATATGAATAAACGGCAAACTGGTGTGCTATTTCTTCACATCGGAAATCTTGTTCCATTCACGCCAACCACCCCACAACCCCCGGTGCAATCAGACTTATTCTTTGTGCCACCTATACTTGGTTCACATAGTCAAAGAAAGAGATTGGACACGATGAAAGCTCAAAAAGTAGTAAGGCACCTTCTCACAGTGAAAGTAGAATAATGTTCTACTACACTTGCAAAAGAACTACTACAAATATTCACCAAAAAAAAAGTAAGATAAAAATATCAGCACTCGATATTACCATTTCAATATTGATATATCAGGAAAAAAAAACCTCAATATATATTGATATTTTGTGGAAAAAATATCGATATTTTATCAACAGGCCTATTTCACATGCAGTTTGTTTGTTTGTATTACAGTTTGGGCTCTATGAAATTTTGCAATTGTCACAGCCATGTATCATTATAGCACAACTTTAATAATGTAAATTTCTACAAGATGTAGTGAATCTGACATCATGCAGCATTGCATTTTTATAGCAGTTGGGTTTTCTTAAATTTTTCAGTGGGAGAAATTCTGCTATGCCTCCGGTTACTGCTTTAAGCCAAAAAATCACATGGTTCACAATGGCTCCAAGCTTATTTTTTGGAAGCAAGTGCATGTAATAAATTTAAGCATTTGTGGGATAAACTCCGGTGAGAAGAGCAATGTAGTATCCCTGTGCATGGAGAGAGCTGCCATTTACAAAAGACATTTTGCCAGGCTGTGTAGAAGAGTTACATTTTCATTTTATTCACATACATAACAATACAGTTCCTTGTTGTGAAAATATTATCTCTGTAGGAAGGGAGGGAGCTGTGAATAATAAGTGCATGTCCTCACCAAAGAATATTATGTAGGAGTCTTTGTCAGAAGTTTCTTGTTTTCTGTGATGAGGGATGGCTTGGAACTTTGCTTATCTAAGTGAAATGTACAAAAAAAAAAAAAAAAAAAATTAAATTGTATATGATCATTGACAATTTAGCGAATGAATAAACCGGCAAGAGTGCAAACGATCCAGAAGTTATAACAATGAAATTTTTTTACTGTGTTGGTAGGTTAGTAAGCAACGATGAGGCCAGGTTGTTTCTAGGATATGTAAATGGGGAAAACATATCTGCTATTCAAATGGAAATCCTTAAAGGCTACATAAGAGGTCATTACAGTCAGTAATTGGTGACATGCTTGCCTTATCATCTGGAATTACTGAGAGTTATTGAAAGCATTTTGCAAAGTTCTCATCACAAATAAAGAATATTGTGCTCAGATATTACAGAATTCCCTAGTAGTGCAATTAGGTAATACATTTTTCAGCAAGGCACACCATACGTCTCAATCTTCCATAGTTGTGCTCATGGTTGGTTCAAATCCAAGATCAAATTGCAACAGTCTTGCTCTATCACAAGTTGTTAAGAATTAAATGTATGAGTAAGCCAATCAGATTTGTGTTAATCCTGAAAAATGTGATGTCCAGCCGTATCAAAGATGTCAAAAGTTCATTTTTGCTGTTTGGGACAGGCAAGTGGTATGAATTTCTCCAAATAATTGTATGCTCAGTTCCCTGTCCCCTAAGCATTTATCACAAAAATGCAAATTGTTTACTTCAATATTTATTTGCCTTCATTCCCACAATTAAATTTGTATATGCAGCAACGTTTCACTTTTACGTCCTGTGAAGAAGAAGAAAATTTTTGCATTTTCCATTCACTATTGCCAGATTTTTAGATTGTGATCTGTTTGTTTATATTCTTTCCCCCTATATTTTATCAACCTTTTTGCACCATTAATTTCCTTGTGAAGGTATTTTCTTTCTTTTTATGTTCTGGATCTTAATTTTGTTTGCTTGACAATAATTTACTATTCCCCTTTGCATGCATCTTTGTCTAATCCAGACTTAAATTTCCCTGGTTGTGCACCATGCATAGATACCCTTTTTTTTCAGACTGTGTATTTTTGTTAATAAAATATATTATTTTCAAGGCATGTGATGGAATTTATTTAATATTTCACCAAATGTTTTTTTACTGTAATGTTGGAGAAATGCTGACTGATAACATAAAGCAAAACAAAACATGCATGATTCTCAAAAAACTAAAAACTCCATTACACTTTTTCTCGAACTATGATTTTCTGTGAACTTTGTGTTTACATTCTTCATTGACAGCTTTCATTGTGTCAGCATTTCCTGTAACTCTAGAAAACAAAATTGTGGTATCAAAAGCTGGAAATCTTTTGAAGTAATTTGTGTTATTTGTCCACACTCATGTTATTTGTACTAAGCACAGGTATTTCAACAGTACTTCCTTTCTTACTTGGTAAATTATGTAACTGAGTGATATATATTTTACAGATTCATGTTTCACAGTTTTTGTATTGTTATTTCAGATGGCTCGTCTTTTCTATCATGCTCCCCAATTTGCCATACTGGATGAGTGCACATCAGCAGTCAGTGTGGATGTTGAAGGATCTATGTACCGGTATTGCAGAGAAACTGGCATCACACTGTTTACTGTTAGCCACAGGAAATCGCTCTGGCAGCACCATGAGGTATATCTACTGATCATATCAGTCTATCAGAGTTCTGATGTATATAGATGACAGTGACTATTTAAAACAAAATCTCCCACGTAACTGGTAAAAGAACCATAAACACTATACATTACTGGAAAGTAAGTACCATTTCACTCTACCCCCCGCCCCCTCCACTCCAAAGCATCATTGTTGCAGCTCCATGCATTCACACTCATCTCTCTGGTTCATTGTCTTACCACTGATGCCATTACAGCTGGTTGTTGTGTTTACATTTGTTAGTGACCGTTCCAAATGTTTGAAGATAATCTCTGAGCCTGTTGACTGTGAAGTACATTCTGTAATACAGTTTTTGAATACAAAGACTGTTGAGCCACCTGAAATTCATTGTCAGCTTGTAAAGATTTTTGGTGAAAATGTGATGACTGATGGAATGGTGAGAAAGGGGGTGATACAATTCAATGATGGACAAATCAATGTTCATGATGAAGCACAGAGTGGGCTGCCTTCTGTTCCCCATGATTTTTTGGCTGAGAAACTGAATGAGAAGATTCATGAAAACAAGCAGTTGACAATAAGAATGCTTTATGGTGAGTTTTCAAAAATTTCAAAAACTGTTTTGCATGAGATTATCACAAATCACTTAAATTTTCGCATATTGTTTCCCCATTACATTTCAAAAATTCTTAAAAGTTGTCCACAAAATGAAGTGACTTCTCAGTGCTTTTACATTACTTACCCAATACAGTGATGAGAGAGATGAATCCTTAAACAGAATTTCGACCGGTCATGTCACTCCAGAATCAAAACAGTCGGTGAAGTGGAGGCACTCCCCAGAAAAAACAAAAATTCTTGACAGTGTTATCAGCAAAAAAGTTATGTGCATTGTGTTCTGTGACAGACAGGGCATTCTGCTTGTTGAATTCCTTCCCAAAGATGAAAACATCAATGTTGTATGATACTATGAAATGTTAAGAAAATTTTGGCACATGATTCAAAACAAAAGGCACAGAATACTCAATCAAGGCATTGTGTTGCTTCATGACTATGTATCCCCATTCTGCTGCTGTCACTCAAAACCTTAAACAGTTCGGTTGGGAGCAGATTCATCACCCAACATACAGTCCCAATCTTGCACCTTGTGACTTCCACTTGTTCTTGAACTTGGACTGTTATTTTGGAGGAAGGCACTTTTGACAGTCCTGACAACACAAAAACATTGTTGAGCAGTGGCTTCACTGGCGGGCGGGCCTGGTCAGCAGCGGCGACCTAAATACATGGTGTCAAGAGGGCGTTGGGGGCCTGTTGCTTGTGGGTGTCTCTCTGGTCTCCCTCGTGATAGGCACACTTGATCCAGCACCTTCTAATCAATCTTCTGCCTTCTTGTTTGCCAACTAGTGTGTTGGCGACAGCTTACACCAGATACATTGTTGCAACACAGTGCCAAATGTTGAAATCACTTTTTCCCCTGTCAGTTCTTAAGCAGCAAGTGTAAGCATTTTCACAGATTATATCTTGTTAGTTCACAATGAAGCCAACTAAAAATTCCTTAAACTATTTCTTGTCCTGAGGAAGGCAATCGACTTCTTACACTAGCACATGTAGTGATGTTTTGAGTTTATCATCATTTTTCTATGACTTATTTGTCTTACACTGCTTTGTAATTTAAAAATACCTTAGATATGTGCATGGCTCATGCCTATAATTGAATTTAATACCAATCTGTGCATGGACCTATGTGGTGAAATTTGTAACAAGGCTCTGATTAAGATGCTTCCCCCTTTTTACAAAAATTTGTTGGCTTAAAAATCCCTATACAAGCGGGTTTTTTTTTTCCATCATTTGTTTTAAGAGGTGGAAGCAAATTCTAGGATGATTTCTTATCTATGTCATGATTAAGTCTTTCCCTCGTTCTAGTCCATAGATAGTTGTACTGTGATTCTAATAACTTTGAGGTAGTTATTTAACTTTGATTAAAGAAAAGAGTCATATATACATTGAGTATTATTACAGCTGCACACACTGACTCATTTTTTTATGATTTATGGGTTTGTGAGACCTTCATATCTCAAAATGCCGGCTATGATTGACCAAGAGGGCATTAGGCTTATCACCCAAGTCCAGTTCCTAGCTTGTGGTAGATGCTGGTGAATGTCCATTTTCCATTCAGACATCTTCTCTTTGTGCTACATAAAGCATACAGGGCTCTGTCTGGTCTCCACCTCCAATCCAGCCACCACAAGAATGTCTGTTCTGCAACCTTCGGTGGGCAACATGGTCATTGGGATCCATGTGAGGAAGAGTCTTCAGTCATTAGAGGTGGAGGACATTACGGTCCAAAGTGAGGGGTGGAGTAGGGGATCTCCATGAGTACTAACGAGGCTGGAGTTACTTTTTGTACAAAAGAGTTGTACACCAGATTATATTTGTAAATTTAAATCTTTTGAGATTTTAAATCACCTTCTGGATTTATTAGTCTGAACAAAGATTGGTATTATGTCAGCAGCTCCATCCTGTTACCTGACTTTGCCCTTAGAGTAAGATTACCAGAGCAGTTACCAATTATGTGGAGTTGTTTGCTATCCTGAGGGTACTGGAGCAAGATTCCAAATGTGTTGTTCTTGCTATTAGTCAGAGGCACGAAGCCAGTAGAAAAGGATAAGAAGTGCAGGGTGCTCTCCTTCACTTGCAAAGGCAGGAAAGTTTGCTGGGTTCCAGGCCACTAATGCGCTGCCAAGACGACTTGCTCCCTTCCACCTCCTGATCTTTGTTCAGTCGTCCTGCAAGGCTGTCACCACGTAATACCATGTGTTGATGGGAGGCTCAATCACTGGAAGTGAGGAGTAATGAGCTGCTATTTGTGAAACCTTCAGTGTGACCATGCATTACCTGCTTCTGATCATGACTAAGTGAAGTAGAGGTCCTTAAAAGATTGATACATTGCCCACTGACACACACCTTTCTCCTCTGTCACAAAGAGCTACCAATGTGGCAACAATGTGGAACATGGGTGTCTGCACAACGTATTTTAATTGTGTGTGTTTTATATGATGGCTTGAGAATAGACTGTGGCCTTCCATGGGACCTGCCCTGTATATTAACTTGTAGTCAGAAGAGTGTGGTTTGTGTTTTAATGTTTTGTATGTCATCAGGACTCATTCCCAAAATATGTTGCAGAGTGGCTTGGTCACCCATTAGGCCATTATTTTTAAGTAGTCGCCTAGCCACAGTAATCTGTCCCCTTTTTAACTCTGTCTGAACTGTTATTTTATCCTTGATCTTATCTAGTTACTTTGTTGTGTTTTATCAAAATTATATGGATAATCTTGAATGAATCCTTGTTTGTTGTTACAGCTGGGTTTTAAAAATGTTTTTTGTGATGGATTTTCATCACACTTGTCAATTTTTTCATTCAAGGATACTGATGTCATTTAATGCTCCAAAACAACAACAGTAATAATAATTACCAGCTTTCCTTATTCAGATTTCACTTATGTGTCTAATGTGAATGGAATAAAATTGCTGTTCATTTGCCATTTTAAATTTTCAGTATTACTTACACATGGATGGCAGAGGATCATTTGAATTTAAGCCAATTGAAGAGGATACACAAGAATTTGGATCATGAAAGGATGAACCAAACTGGTGATGAAACGTTTTGGCCTGGTTTGGCTGTGTAACTTTGTATACAGAGAGTGCCAATAGGAAACTACACAAAGGAAAAACTCTGTTACAGAAATTACTTAATTGTGTCTACTTCACTTTCATCTGTTGGAGAACTGAACCTGATAAAAATAAAAAAAAAATAGCTTGGGTAAAATAACTCTCAACAGCTGTTTAACTGTTGGCTTCTATATCAGTCTTCATTCAGCAGTATGTTGGATAGTTGTTTTGCCTGGAAGAACTGGCATAATTGTGAGTCCCTTTAATGATAGAATCATTGTGCTATAAATTCATTGTTAATGAGGAAACATAATAAGTATTATGGAGTGACAGGTTTCATTCAGCTGACTAATGACACTAAAACAAAGATAGTGCAACATATTTACAATATGGAACAAATGTTTCTAAACTTTTAGAATGTACAAGAAAAAATTCTTGAGGAACAAGAAGTGAGCTCATTATGTATGTTGTTGGGACAGTATACTTTTGAACATGGGCATGCAGATGGACAGAAAGGTATCAACAGGATCAGCTCTTCTCATTTGTAACTGTAGCCATCTTTCTTGCCATAATTTTTTTTTAAAGGGGAAGAAAAAGGAAAAGGATACTTTAAGAGTGAAAATGCGTTTTCAGTGCTCAGTTCAGTTTTAATACACATTATATAACTGAAGCTCTCCTCTTTCTGATTTCCTGTTCTATTTGTAACATTGCTACAGTATTTTCCTGTTGTGCTAATTGAACTTGAAGCATATTCTCCTTGGCAGAAGGATGGTGATAGGGGAATGTCAAGTTTTAGTAAATAGACGAGAACAGCAGCTGTATGAGTTTACCTTTGAAGCACTTAATGATTGGTAAAATAAGTTGTATTAACTATCACAATTGGGAAACATTACCTACTGTGTTACATTCATTCCTCAAGGTTTATTTTGTAATATATAAATTGGGTCTTATTTTATTGTATAAAATCTTGAATCTGTTTAAAAATTAAACAGACATTGTATCTCAGTCAATTGTCTTCAAAAGATTATACATAGAATTTCAGTGGGCTATCAGCCACACTCAGTTGTTATCTAAAGAGAGAATGGAGATTTTGTTAAAGTAAGAGTATTTGCACCACTGATTCGGAGCATTTTCTTGCCACAAGAAATCAATTTATTGTTAGATATATTGCACAGGGTAAACTTTTTTATTGGTTTGCAGTTGCTACACTTTATAATAGGACTTCCTTTCTGGTTTTTTATTTATTTTTTTATTAAAAAATTGGCTAGAGATTGTATAGCTACCCAGCTCACAATGCAGGCTAGGTGTGCCAATTTGCTCATTAGTTATACTGACAGACCATCTTATTTTACTTTCATACTCATTGTGTAAAAACATTTGCTTGTTTTAAATGAACAGTGAAAGGATGCATTGTATGTTTTAGGACAAACAAAACTAGATAGTTTAGTGCTGTCTGAAGGGCATGAGCTTTTAAAACTTAAAAGTATTCTTGGCACAACTTCAGTTTTTATTTTTTATTCAGTTACAAAGTTGGAACTTACTTTTATTTTTACCGCAGTTGCTGCCTGGAATGAAACTATGACAAACGTCTTACCATGACTACCTGACATTGTTGATTTAAAAAATAAAACAAAAAAGAAACACCACTTACACTGACCAGTATCATTTTTAGTGAAATGGGCAGCATATATTTTATAAGGGCAAGTTTGATCATTGGCAGAAATCTTATTTTTATGTGGCTCATAATGTTGTGATGTCATCTAATTTTAATATGACGGATTTTATCCAGAATGGTACTTATTAACACAAATGTCATTGATATATTTGCTGTTAGTATGATTATGTACACTGAAATCTGGATTTTTTTTTTCATCAGAGAAATACTGCATAGTGATAACCATAATCAGATTGTGTGCCTTGTTTGATTTTTTTTTCCTGTCATTCAGATGACTGGGGTATTTCTGATATGTCTTTAGTGCTTTTTATACAGCAGAACAAAGTTTAATGTGATGTATTTGATGCTGTGATCCTTATTGTTTTAGTCAAAGAGTTGTTGTGTATTTTCTCATTGATAAGTGAACTATGTAAATTATCATGATTCTGTTGACATTTATTATTTTTGTTAATTTTATGCAATATCTTTGTACAGATATATTTTATTTATAAAAATTGTTTTGTTTCCAACATTTGATTAATTTTATGGAAATCAGCGTCATGTAATATATAAATTGCAAATTGTGATACATCAAATTGATGTTGAAAATATCATTTCACTGCACTGTTGTCTCTTGAAGACAGCATAATTTTTTTCATAGTATTCCA
This sequence comes from Schistocerca serialis cubense, assembly GCF_023864345.2. Classification (NCBI taxonomy): domain Eukaryota; kingdom Metazoa; phylum Arthropoda; class Insecta; order Orthoptera; family Acrididae; genus Schistocerca; species Schistocerca serialis. The sequence goes on from NC_064638.1 coordinate 574,511,681, forward strand.
TTTTATATAAAGAGAATATTATATGTGTGGCTGTGTTTATATGTATGCTACAAATAAAAAATATTTTATTTTTTATGTAAGTGTGATTGCCAGTTTCTAAATCGATAATTTGCGTCCTGTTCTTTACATTTGACATAAATCAAAGATGCCAAAAGGACTTTAAATCTTATTATAATTTTGATACAGATTTTGCGTTGGTGGTGGTTAACAAAACTTACATAATCAACAACAATACTACTACAAGCAAGCAGAAGGTGGGTAATTCTATTCTTTTGGGATACTTTTATGTTGGAAAACTGCTGTTTGGAAGTTAGATAATACGGTCATTCAGTACCTATGTGAAGATACATCTCTACTGACGAAATATAGGAGCCATTGTACATCAGACTGGCAGCTAGGGAAAGAAAGAAAGCAAATAGAATAGACAATACAAAGTATAAACATTTTTCCACATGCCTGTCTGCTACTCAGTACCTTTGCTAATAAATGAGTAGTGATCTGCCCTACTATACATTTAAATATTAAAGTTCTGAATGTCCTATTATTGTAATGATACACTCGCTCTGTAGGCTCGAAGTCAGATTAGGATTCGAAAGGTTAGTGGGATCAGTTTACAATGATCATGGAGTATTTTTCCAGTCCTTCATGTGACTGTCATCAGCCACTTGTATCACTTGAGCCTTAAACTGGCTCTGCCTAAGAGGCCACACTGGTTGGTTTCGACTACTGTAGTTTGTGAAGAACTGGTACCAGGTCGTCATGTGAGCCTTGGCAGTTGACTTGAGCCATAACATTGAAGTGAAGTGATGAGTATGCTTATGTTCCTGATTTCATGGACACACTGGCACCTTATTGTATTACAACTAGCCTGCTAAATCAGGTTTCCTTAATCCCACAAAAAATGTCTGGGAGATTTAGATTAGTGGGTGAAACATAGAATAAACAACCTCACAATTTGGAGCTGTGTGGATCTAATTAGATGAGTGACTTCGGCTGGACAAGGCATGTCTGAAGGAGCTTCTCAATTCTCTTCTTTGCCAAAAAAAAAGGCCGTTATCGTCACTATAAACGGTGCTGTACAGCTTTAGTGGGATGCCTCCGGGAAGTGACTAATTTTTTGCCTAGTGTGATTCTTTGCTTTCTACTGAATTTATATATTTACAGTCCACATTGATGTTTGTGTTCTTTTATATCTCGGAAGTGAAATGTGGCTATTTACTGTCATTAAGTACAATTCAGTGAGTGTAAGGGAACTGATTGGGGTTCATCCCACTATCCAATCCAGAAATTAACATTGGAAAGCTGTTCTTGAACAAACAGTAACCATCTTGAGGTATAGCCTTGTGGAGAACATACAAGGATGGGTTCCTCACCAAACCACACTAGACACAGATGCATTGTGTGTCGCACACATGCTGATTGACTGGTAAATGATCATATTGTTGGCATCTGATCAGCTTGTGAACTGGTAGGTGTTGACCCCAGGATCAGAGGATTTGGAAATACTCAGGCCTAGGCTTAAACTGCTGTGAGTAAATCTGTTGTAGCTTAGCTCTGGTCACTTTTGTTTTCAAAGTTTTGGGCTCTGTCGGGTTATTGTACTATGGTTAAGATTGTCAGAGGTCTTACTACCATTTCTGAGTTATTAGGACCAGGCATTCTGGCCATGCTGAAAAATATAGAAAACATTGGACTAATGGAACCCAGGCTACAAGGTACTGTTACTTCTGCACCCGCACCATTCTACATCAAGTTTGGTTAAATAGACACTAACATGGACTCCAGAAGCTCAACTACTATTATTTATTTAGGAAGTTGCAGGACGTTAGGATCACAAGATACTTTGTGGTGTCGAAATAAAAAGTAAATTATATCTAACGTGATATAGTAGGAATATTAGCAGTGCAGAAAAAATAAAGAGCAAATAGAATTTTAATCAGGTCTGCTATACAGATAGAGGGTTGAATGCAAATTCAAGTGTAGACTTTACTGTATGAGTAAATAAGAAAATAAAACAATACTACATATATTGGAGAGATCTCAAATGCCAAAACTTGTTTAAAAAAAAAAAGGGGGGGGGGGTGGTAATCATTCAAGTCCGCACACCAACATACATTCTGAAGAGGAGGTTGAAGAGCTGTACAAATTGTACAGTCTGTCAAATGAAAGAACGATATGATAATGGAAGATTTGCACAGAAAAGAACAAAGAATGATATTTCAGTCAAACGGTGTGTAAGCCTGTATGAGAACAAAAATGAGATATTAATGGAATCTGCTGAGAATAACATAGTCTTTCAGAAGAAACCACATAAAAAATGGACTTTGCAAGGGTAAATTAAATGCATTGTTGCAATGTAGAACTAGGAGAATCACTCAGGAGAGACGTGTTTATACATGAGTGTGACTGATGCATTGCCACACATTCGGCTGCACCACTGAGACACATTTTACAACTGAATACTTCTGTCAAGACACTACTACCACAACAAATTAGCAGAAGCATCTAGTCCCATCACTTCTGTGATTTCCAATGCGTTTCCTGGAACTTCTTTTTAGGATCGATTAGTCCAAAAGACAGAACTGCAGAATAAATCTAGTTACATTTGAAATAGCTACTAGCAAAATAAAATACTACAGCTTGGAGAAAGTCATGGTTCTTAAAGTATTTTCATTTAGTATCATTCCTCAAGAACCCTCGTAACTAAAAAGGCTGATGTTCTTACCCATGCAGGTGGAATGTCAGCAGATGATGTGCTTACCAGAACATCACTAATATCAGATACATCTTGACAGGGAGAAGCTAGTATCATACTTCCATAGAATCAGTAAGAGGAAAGGGAGTGTTGCTGTATGTACAAAAAATGTAGACATGTCACAGGCCCTTCAGGTTAGTGAATATTGTGTTGAACAGCTAAGCAGTGCCACAACAGTTGGTCATGACAGATAATAGAACTTACAGTTTCTAGTCCATCAGAAGGAAATATCTCAATCTTCATAAAGTAGATGTAGACTGTTTTGATAAGCACATAATGCAACACATACCAATGATATAGTGTTTTTTAAATCCTGCTACATTTAGTGATTCAGATGTTGTAGCAGTAGTCAGCAGTTCAGCAATGAAATATGGTGACCAGTTAGATGCAGAGCATAGAAGAAAAGTGCTGTGTCACAGATCATAAACAGGGAGCTTGTCTGCATGCTAACTTTATTTCTGCTGCTTGATTGTACTTGATTTCCACTCCAAAGTGTTGGGAGCTGCATCGGGGCACTTGTCTGTATGTTGAGTTGATACCTGCTGCTGCCGAACAACATACATTTAGATGGATGACTGGTTTAATACTGATAATCTTGTATGCAAGTCAGATGATGAATACAAACTCATAGCAGAGACTTCATTCTTGATGGGTTGTAAGCCTGGATGCTACAGGTGAGTAGTGGATAGAAATCTATAGTCATTCAATTGTGGTGATCCAGTGTGACTTGTACTCTGCAATATGGATCACTATGAAGAGATTATTTATGGCGGACATATCTTAATTAGCAACAGTATAACCATACTGATCAAAATGACCTCATCATTTTGAGAAAACTGGGGAAACATGTTTGGGTTTTGGTTTAATCCTCAATGAAATGTTGACTAATATGTTAGAAAAAATTTTAAAAAAATGTTTTATTGAAGTCTTTTTATTATTTTAATTGTCTCCATATCCAGAGAGTAGCACATTTTCATTGTCCTAGGCCTCATTGTCACTTTTTCATCTGAGTACACATGAACTGATAGGTAGAATGGATGATGAACTGGTGAACAAACTTAAGAACGTTTTGTTATATCTTACATCTTTTTGTATGGTATTGGCTTTGCTGCCCTAGCCTGTGCAGACATGCAATTTTGAAGGCTTGGCAGAAATTTCTGCAAATCTGCTTCATAAGGTTTGAAGTCAATCACTTTGTACTTTTCTGTATAGTCATCACTGTAATGCTTAAAGATTGAGCCCTTGAAGAATTTCATTTTTTGTGTTTATGATACCTTTGCACCATCTCTAAAAACAGTTTGGTAATCTTTGTCATGATCTGACAGGCTTTCAGAATCCAGGAACTTGCCAGTCACGTCTTGAAACATGAAAGATTTACACATCTGACATGAGGTCCATACCTGAGGTGTGAAGATGTCTGTCCACTTGTTTTGCACCTGTTTTAATTTTAATATAAAAGGCTATGAACACTCCAAACTATAAATTCAATTGTAATAATATTTTGCACTTGGATCACTTAAGCTTTCACACTAAATCAGAGCCATAGCTTGGAGGCATAACTATTCGAGTGTGGTTTCTCATTTGGATCAGTGTGACAGAGTGTATTATTCAAGGAAGATCAATTCCAAGGTGGGAGATTGAGGTATTCTTACAGAAGACAGTGGTTTTTGCATGTGGATCAATATGGCTACAAAATTTATATTTTCTCCCATTCAGCCTTGCAAAAAGCTCCGATAAAGAAAAATCACTTAGATCAGTACGGTTCTACAGTTCCCATGTGCTCTTTGCTTTTGTTGTCAAATATTTATTGGAACACAAAGTTAGCAGAACTATGCCTGTTCTGCAAATTTGAAGTTATAGCAGAAATTTAAAATGTACCATGCAAGGTATCGCCAAGTTGGTGCGCACAACTGAAGGTCTATATCACTAGTCAGCAGCTTAGTTTTGGCAAACGTACTAAAGCATTTCTGAGACAGAGTAACAACCACATGTATCCCATCCCTTCAACCTATCAAGAGCTTGTTCAATCCATGTAACACAGAATCTCAACAGTGAAAAGTGGTGGACCATGCTGTGTGCCCTTCCATGCAAATTTAGTGTGAATTTTACAGGCGTAGTATATCAGTCTATTTATTTGGTCTTTGAACTGCTGCACAAGAATCCACCATGCTAGAGGATAAATGTGCATCTCTTAATTTTCAGTTTCCAAGCAGGACATGTGTGTGGGTTATTTAGATTACATTTGGCTGTGGATGTACTGATGTCATAAATGTTACACAAGCAGTATAGGAATGATGTACCCCTCTGGAACCTATAAAATGGTCTGTGTCAGACTGAATCGGCATTTTATTTGATGTACAAAGTAGTAGTTTCATCCTCTAAAAGTTGGCGAACATCATGGTTGGAGCTCTATAATCACATTGTTATCCCCGCAAATTCATCTGGAGAGGGAGAGTTTGCCCTTGTGTGGGTGCAACTTTTGATCATTTTCGGTACTACACATGACGCTTTCAAAAAATTGTTTTTAGTTTGTTTGTAACTGAGACAGTGAGGTGAGGCCTGTTGGTACAACATTTATTGTAGCATGCATAATATCACACCTGGAAAGTGAGTGTACATTTATTTAGATACAGTAATGATACTTTAGTGAGATCTCCATATGCATTAAAGGGAAATGTGTCAGTGCCAACAGGAACATTATCTTCTTGTGTAGCACAGCATCAATGCTGTAATGTATACCAGCACGTAAAATTCGGCTGGCTGTGGTCAGCTACCAGTTTTTGATAGATTTGGGTACAGTAGTGGTGCTGGCCATTCAGCATTTCTGTTTGCAGGCCTCAATCACTGGCACACCAAAGTGCATGATCCATAAGTATTTACAGAGTGCTCCTGCTTTCACCACATGGTCCCTGTTAGGTTTCTGACAGCGCTCTTTGAGTTATTGTGTTCATATTCCCTCCTGTACATGGAGCTAGCAACATGTGCCGTACACTAATGATAGCTCCAGTCACCAATGATCAGCTGGTGCTGCACTTTGTTGGTCACGGCAGTTCAATTTTTCATCTGGAAGTGCTATGTACGAATATGGGGTAGTCCGTTACTTTCATAAAAAATATACTTTCCCTGCACATAAGTGTCTACAATCAGGAGGATAAATGTACATCTCTTGGCTTTTCAATTTACATCCAGAAGGAGTAAGTACGTTCCGAAGGTACGAGATTTTTCCAGATATTTTGTAGTCATAGTTTGAAATAAATAATTGCATTGAGTGGAAGTGAAGTCTCTTACTAATTTTGAGTATAAATGAAGAAGCGTTTTCATAGTATTACAGGCATTCAGAGTAAGAGGATTTATTAGGGGACAAGTCCTGTTTTGTGTGTTTTATTATTTGCATGAGGTACCTGCCTTAGCATTGTGCTGTTCCAATAGAGTTGAAGATGTGCTTGGAGTCTTCACAGGTAAAGTCTTCTGTGCCAACCACTCTGTCAAGAAATACCAATGACCAGAAGTTAATATCAATAATGTGTACATGTATGTATTGAAAAAAATACTTGTTATTCATTACCTACAAGGTCTCCTGTAACAAGATACTTATTATCTTACACATGTTGTGTTCAAAGGTGCAATGAAAGCCTTAAAAGATCAGAGTTGAAAACTCGTGGTTCTTAGTAAAAAAAAAAAAGTTATTCTACTGATAACAAGTATATTTAACAAGTCAGGGGCTCACAGTCTACTCTGTGCTTAAGATGAAAATGAAGTAATTTAAAATATAAATGAACCTTTGCATGTGTGGGTTATAGATTATTGGTGCTCCCCACTAGTGCCCCAGCATTCCTCTTACATCCCCTATTGAGTAGACTTGATTGGGGCGACTCTGGTGCTTCCCAGTGGAAGTATTCCTCTCTCACTTCCTACTGAGTAGACTTGACTGGAGCAACTCTCTGGTGTTTCTGATGGTAACTATCCTGACACTTTCTATACCGAGTAGACTTGGTTGGAGCAACTATCTGGTGCTTCTCAATAGTAACTGTCCTGACACATTCCCTATTGAGTAAACTTGGCTGGAGCAACTCTCTGGCACTTCTCAATTCCAGTGTTCCCTATGCTCTGTGGTAAGGTATTTGTTTAAATCCCTCCTGGTGTGGAGAGATCGAAACAGGCAAAACAATAAGCAGTGATCTCTGAGTGAACAGTAGCCTGGTAAAACTTGTTGCAGGGTTAGACGTGCGCAAACATTCTTCACCTCAGATGTCATAGTGACATTATTCCAGAACTAGGATTGTGGTGTCATAGAACCTATCCCAGTAATTCAGCTCTGGGCCAGTATGCAACAATTCCACACTATTATAAACAGCACAGCAGGTCTGATTGGATGTCATAGAACCAGCACCAGTATTCCAACTCTGTGCCAGTATGCTCCAGTCACTATATAGTGTTTCAAGTCAGCTGTCTTGCTTCTGACATCATAGTTCGGCTAGTGCTCATATTCCAAGTACTGAAATCATAGGGCATGTCCCAATATTTCAGTTCAGCCAGCATGACACTGTACCATTTTAAATTTCCTGCCAATTCATACTTAGGACAACCGTTCTATTCCCACATGAAACACACTAGCAGAATTGGACTGTTTTTTGTATTTCCCACTAATATTTTGAATTTCCTGTTAAAGTTTGGATTGCCGCCAGTCAATACAAAGGACAATCCGCCTTTTTCAGATGGCTATAGGTAAAACCCATTATGTCATTGATGATGTCACGGGGGTGGGGGGTATCTTTTGTTGTCTGTGAACTGACCTCCAATACCTACTATAGGAGAGGGAATGTTCATTGCAGTCAACAAAAATATTGTGTCTATTGAGGTCAAAATTGTCTGTGACTGAAGTTATCTGGACATGAGTAGCAGGCCTAAATGAACTCAAGTTAATTATTGGATGTTTTTACCAGCCATCTGATTCTGCCATAACAGTTGTATAATCATTCAAGGAAAGTCTACACTCAGTAGCTTGGAAATACCCAGATCATGCAGCATTAGTTGGAGCCAACTTCAATCTGTCCAGTATAGACCAGAACTTCTGTGGATTCACTGCAGGTTGTACAGACAGACAGCCCGGTGAAGTCCTTCTGAACACATTTTTTGAAAATTGCCATGAACAACTACTTAGACAACCCATAAACAATGGAAATATCTTCGATGTTGTAGCTACCAACAGGCTTGACCTCATCGACAGTGCCAGTGTGGAGATGGGTACTGATCGTGATTTCATAGCAACAATGGTTACTGAAGTAAATAAATTTGTCAAGAAGGCTGGATGAGTATTTTTGCTAGATAAAACAGATAAGTAATTGTTAGTATCTCACTTAGACAATGAACTGACATCATTTAGCTCCAGTATATTATACGTAGAGGAATTATGAGCAAAGTTGAATGTAAATTGTGCTCTGGAGACCTATGCACCAAGTAAGTGAAGGATGGAGAGGACCCTCTGCAGTTTAATAACCAAATTTGCCAAATGCTGAGGAAACATAGATTGTTCCACTCTCAGTTCAAAATAGAACACACAAATGTTGACAGACAAAAGTTAGTATAAATTTTTGCCTCCATAAGATCAAGGGTACGTATGTAAAATCATTAAGCGGATTGAAGACTTATATCCCATCACTCGTCAATCAGTCTGGGGTGGCAATAGAGGACAGCAAAAGGAAAGCTGAAAAACATTCATGCAAGAGCAGCATACAGACATAAATTTGACTGTCGTACAGATTCCCGCATGGAGGACATACAAATATGCATCCGTGGTGTAGAGAAGCAGCTTTCAGTGTTGGGTGGGGGGGGGAAGGTCACCAGGTCTAGATGGAATCCCAATTCAGTTTCACAGACAGTACTCTGTGGCATTGGCCCCTTGCTTAGCTTGCATGTAATGCAAATCTCTAGCCCAGTCAAAGTCCCATGCAACTGGAAAAATGCACAGGTGATTCTTAAACATAAGAAAGGCAAAAGTATAGACCCACAAAATTACAGACCAATATCCTTAACATCTCTGTGCCTGCAGAATTCTTGAACACATTCTGAATTCGAATATAATAAATTTCCTTGGAATAGTAAAGCTACTATCCACAAATAAACACAGATTAACAAAGCAGCACTCATGTGAAACTGTTTGCTCATTTTTTATGTGATATCCTACGAACCATGGATTGAGGGCAGCAGACAGAACGTTTGACATAGTGCTCCATTGCAGACTGTTGGCGAAGGTCCAAGCATATGGTTTAGGTTCCCAGGTAAGTGACAGGCTTGAAGACTTCTTAAATAATAGTATCCAGTACATTGTCCTGTACGACAAGTGTTCATCAAAGACATGTGTAACATCAGGAGTGCCCCAGGCACGTGTGATAGGACAGTAGTAGGGTAAGGCCAATACATCTGCATTTTATATCAAATTAATAATGCAGATTAATTAATTGATCAGTTAATTACCCCCTTCCCTAGATGACATCATGGGTTTTCCTCAGCCGGCAGGTGTCCCCTTTCCCCACCACTCCTCTGGGAAACCCACCACCCCTCTGGGAAGTTGCTGCCCCACCCCTCCCCCTCCTTTACTCTGTTGTTCAGGTCTGGCACACTTTTCCCCTCCCCCTCTTGGTGTTCTGTCATTAAACACGAGCTGTTTCTGGTCAGGCCACATAAGTCCCCCACTCTATTAAACTGAGTGACTAATCAATTAAATCAAGATCCTCTTCCTTGCATCCTATTGGTAAATACTGCCCCTTCTGGAAATATTGATTGATTGATAGACTCAACTGGCCATTTGGTGGGAAACTGATTGCAATGTATGGAATATTGTGCAAACAATTTCAGGTAGACATAGTGATGTGTGGAATATTGTTTATTTTTTAATTTAAACAATTTGAGGGATACAAGGGAGTGTGTAGAATATTGTTTAAACAATTTGTGGATACGAGGCATTATGTGGAATATTTAAACAATTTGTGATGCTTTTTTCCGATTGCACAAGGAATACCATCATGAAACACTCACGGATCACTTAAACATATCCAGCGAAAAAAACTCCCAATCACTTCTCCGCACCACTCGCGCCACCTTGGGCCAGCCATCAGTCGGGTGCGGAGCTTCTGGAGCCATATACTGGGCTTGTGCAACAAACCACCAGCCAGCAATCACCACAGACCAGAATCCCTTGAACAAAAATCAGCCAGACTCACTTCTTGTCATGCGCCATTGCTGGGTCCACATGTGCCACCAGTCACAGCTGGAATGGACTGCACTAATCCATAAACAGAGCAGTGGATATCTGCGAAATCCCCAGACATTCCCTTGCTGGACACTGGCACATGCCAGAAATCCCTTCAAGCCAACGTACTGGGATTCAATCCAGTAATACTGCTGAAGTCAATACAGTGACTGATTAATAAATTTCTGGTCACATGATCATGACAGCTCCGGATCTACATTATTTCTGAACTGGGGCAAAAGTGCTCTCGAGGTTTGAAATAGGGCGTAAATAATTCTTAAAAGAGAAAAACAATTTTTCAAATGTATGTTCGTTTCGCAGTTCACATCTTTCTGAAGAGATTTATATATAAAACATGAATGTTCGAGGAAATGTAAGACATGCTATTTGGTGTTAAGTGTGCCAAAGTGCAGTGCCACACCTCTTCACACACCATTCCTCTATTGTATGTCACTGTATTTCACTCTGTGGAATTCAAATCTATCTTCAAGACAGTGGAAATTAAAATGAATTCAAACATCTTTAGGACAGTGGAAATTAAAATGTTCTGTGGTTCCTCTCCTGCTCCCTGTCAGCCGTTTTGAAATGCTACCCCCATAAAAAAAACCTCACAATTAATACTGAGTGGCATTATTTGCGACCGGGAGAATAAGAACTCTGCAGAAAATATGCACTTTTTATTGCCTATTAACTAATAACTTTCTCTTCTGTATAACATAAAATTAAATATAGAAAACATAAAACAAGTAAAGACAAGAGACAAACAAGACAGTACACATTTCTTCTGTCCTCAGGCCCCATCATTTTTTCCCCACTAATCTTGCTACAGCTTTACACGGTGAGCTTACTTTTCTCTAAAGACTCTATTACCACATCAAAGTTTGTCAAATGTTTTGCTGCATGAAAAATTTAAATGTCATAGTCTAATACTGTAAAAGTTGTTAATACGAATAGTACACAGACTGGTGCAGTTTCTTGATTTCATTACGTCTATTCTGTCACTGCTAGATAAAACGAAATAGGTCTTTCTAATATTGCAGCAATTGTAACACATCCCAAATAAGCAAGACTGTTTTGGCACAAATGGTCATTTTTATGCACCTCACTTACATAAATACCACGACAGAATACAATTCGTGCAGTACTAGTATCAAATGCTTATTAGGACTACTACAAGCAAAATGTTTTATGTTGGGAAATAGTTTCACATTTCATTCACACTCCAGTTTACCAAGTATGAGATCAAAAAGTAGTGCTACAAAATTTTTATATAAACTTGAAATCATCATGTTCTTCCATATAATTTGTGTGATGTCCCTGTATCTTCTACTTCCTCATTCTAACAATCAATCTTGTCGTTACTTATTGTATAACTACTCCTGCCATTGTCAAAACTTATTCTCCAGTTAACTTCACTAACCCTGCGAGAATCACCGGTTCAGTTACCCTATGTTTATTCTCTGGTTAGGCATCATTACATGTTCATACAACGTGTTTCCACACTATTCCAAGAACAGAACTTATGCGGCTGCTAACTGGGGACTGTACAACTGGCGGATTATGGCCAAAATTTTCTGTAAAAATTTCACTATCCTGCATACACTGAGAATATAATATGTAATCTTTTATGCCTGTTATTCCTGTTAGTCATTTATTTCCACTCTAGTAGTCTGAATCTATGAATTTTGCTAGTAATTATAACATTGCTGAACATTTGCACACCCAATCAACCACATAAACAAACAGCGATTGGCGTTAACCCATTCGGATGATCATATAAAATTAACTGTTGGTAAGGTGGGTACCAGGTTGAGATTCATTGGGAGAGTCCTTAGAAAATGTAGTCCATCAACAAAGGAGGTGGCTTACAAAACACTCGTTCGACCTATACTTGAGTATTGCTCATCAGTGTGGGATCCGTACCAGATCGGGTTGACAGAGGAGATAGAGAAGATCCAAAGAAGAGCGGCGCGTTTCGTCACAGGGTTATTTGGTAACCATGATAGCGTTACGGAGATGTTTAACAAACTCAAATGGCAGACTCTGCAAGAGAGGCGCTCTGCATCGCGGTGTAGCTTGCTCGCCAGGTTTCGAGAGGGTGCGTTTCTGGATGAGGTATCGAATATATTGCTTCCCCCTACTTATACCTCCCGAGGAGATCACGAATGTAATATTAGAGAGATTAGAGCGCGCACTGAGGCTTTCAGACAGTCGTTCTTCCCGCGAACCATATGCGACTGGAACAGGAAAGGGAGGTAATGACAGTGTCACATAAAGTGCACTCCGCCACACATCGTTGGGTGGCTTGTGGAGTATAAATGTAGATGTAGATGTAGGTGTAGATATAAAAGCCTATTCACTCCTGCCAAAACTCACTTAATAATAAAAAAGCACTCTCTCTTTCTAAGCACAGATGAGTATGCATTTCGAACAAACAGACAAACATAATTCCACGCAGAAGTCATATATAAGATTAAAAACAAAAAAATGAGCTAAATTTAGGTTATCCGACATTTATGAAGATGTCCTTATAATACAGTCATAGATGAGTAGTGTCATCCACTCGCTCATTCCTTCAACACACGCTTTCACAGAACTTGTTCTACTTCTCTGCCACCCACCCTGTTATAATCATTTTTGTACAAGCATTTACACCCCCACAGTCAGTGCAGCGTGAATGACGTCGGGTTTGCTAGCTGTGGGGAAACACTGTTTGCATGTCCAGTTTGAGATGCAGGGGAGGATAGAGTTCTGCGCTATTCAGGAATCCATTTGTGCACTGTATGTTGTTAGACAATAGCTGGAGAGCAGGTACAGAGAGAGCCCACTTCCGCATGCTGGTCCTGGGGCTGAGTGGACGGCTGTTTAGATGGACAGATATGTGGCTTTGACATGCCGCCGCCGGCGCTCGGACGCTCGCTTTGTAAGGTGCAATGGGGTTAGTTTGAGCATTTAGTACTTGTTTTGGTGGTTATTGGATTAAGAACTGTAATATTGAAGGTCATGTCCTCAGGGGGAATGCTGTGTAATTGAGTAAGAGTGTTTACATATTTGAAGGTATGTTTCACGATTGGTGATGTTAAGGTGATGGCGCAATTTAGCTACCACTGTAAAAAATAGCTGTCTCCTGCTGAAAGAAAGAAAGAAAGAAAGGGATGAACGTGCAGCCAGACCTAATGGATGAGTTATTAGATAAGAGCAAGTGATAGTTGTTGAATGATGCTATGTGTTCGGATATAGGGGTCTTTAAACAGCGGTGCGAATGAATGTGTATGTTGAATGGATGAAGTGTATTGCAGGATGATAGGAGTAAGACATTAGAACATCGAGGAGACCGAATTCGCGGCTTTCCTTGTTGTTCAATGAAATGCGATGATGATTACAGTACACAAACCCACGTCGGCGAAGTCTTCACAGACCAGACGCACACTGGTCGGGTATTCATTATCGGGGATAGCGACTGAGGCGTGTCGCTGATAGAAGTTGTATAATGACTAGAGAAGATGAATTTGTATGCTATCGTGAGAGAGTGACGCTTGAGGACATAGATAATTGGACTAGATTTCCTTTATGTCGAAATTTATGCAATCTGTAGATAGTGATATTCAACCGCTAGTGACAACACTATTTTGCGAGCATGTCTGTGCACTGTGCTGTGCGTTATTTGGAGAGTTTAAGAGTACAGAGCTCGTCTCCGGATATTGTGTGCTGCGTTATTTAAGAGCAGTTTGCTATTGTGTGGTGAAATTAGGAGTTGTTTACGTGTTTGTGGGCTGTGTCACATGACCACCGCAGATCAGTGCGGGTGTTTTGTGACTAACATACTACATGCCTAAATAAAAGGGCTCAAAATAAATAGAGTGCAGTCCTTCCCTTCTTCCCCGAGCAGTATAGCGCAGTCTGAGTGGGTTTTACTCAAAAGTGCCAATCTGGTCAGACTGTAAGTGAGTCAACAAATAAATGGACAAATTTCTCTGTAGAGGAGTTACAGGCCTGGATTGGAGTGAATATCTTGATGGTTGTGGTTGTGTTGCCCAGTGTAGTGTACTACTGGAGTTCAGAACCTGCCTTAGGTCAGCCTTACATATCGAAACCTATGACATGAAAAGTTTCAAAAATATATGCGAAACTATTCATGTGTGTGTGTGTTTGAGGTTTACGGGCGCTAAACAGCGGGGTCAACAGCGCCCAGAAACTATTCACATACTCTGATGTAAGGGGGGGGGCGGAGGGGGGGGGGGGTCCTGTGTCTATAGTTCTGTGTGCTAAGTCAGCTGGACCGTGGACTGAGTGGCAAATACAGATTGTGGTGGTGCTGTCTATCCCTAGTTGTAGAGAAATTAAGAGTAGTTCGGTTCTATGGTTGTAAATATTTTGAATTATTTAGGTGTGCGTTACATGTCTGTGGGCTGTGCTGTGAATTTTTTGATGGTTTACAATTAGCAAGCGTGTGTGTAGAGCCTTCTACATGAGTTATGTAGGAGTAGTTTGCTGTGGGGGCATGTCAGAGCATGTGTTCTGTGATACATATACTCCATCCCTAAATAAATTGTTCCCAAATAAATAAACTACACTCCCTCCATCAGCCTAGTGTGGGGACCGAGCGAGGTGGCACAGTGGTTAGCACACTGGACTCGCATTCGGGAGAACGACGGTTCAATCCCGCGTCCGGCCATCCTGATTTAGGTTTTCTGCGATTTCCCTAAATCACTTCAGGCAAATGCCGGGATGGTTCCTCTGAAGGGCACGGCCGACTTCCTTCCCCGTCCTTTCCTAATCCGATGAGACCGATGACCTCGCTGTCTGGTCTCCTTCCCCAAAACAATCCAAAAATCCTAGTGCGGGCTAAGTCCTTTTACCACTGGGCCCCTATGTGGGTGGTGGTACGCTTCGTTTTCAGCAATTTTCTTATGTTGGTAGCGGAGAAACAAGTGAGCTTTGTTTACTGGCTGATTTCACACTTGGCGCCTCATCCTAGAAGGAAGTGGTGGTCAGGTGGATGAGGTTAGTACAAGTGTCCTTTCTTTACGCGCAATTTTCTTAGGTTGGTAGCGAAAGTGCAAGTGAGGTTTCTTTACTGACAGAACTTAAACTCGGCGAGGGTTCCTAGGAAGAGGTGGTGGTCTGGTCCTCTAAAAGTAGTTGAAAGTAGGTAGTTGAACACCTTTATATATGTATATGAAATTGTAAATTGAATTATTTAATATGATTACAACTGAAATGGAATTAAGTACTTAGGGAATTGATAGGTTAGATGGGCGATGTGGGTATAGCATATTTACAGAAGAATATGACCATTGGGTGTGTTGAGGGGACGATGGAGGGTTTTTGACATAAGCGGTCGGACGTCCGCGGGGCGCATGTCCGGTTAGAACGCGCGCACGAGAGAGTCAGCTAACTTAGCAAGGGGTCTTGTGGCGACCAAACGTGCTCTTGTACAGTCATGACGGATTCAACTGTTGAGCAAACTTTGGCGCCAAAAGTCTAGCACGCCGTTCTCGGTCACATGATAATAATAATAACAATAATAAATGATATTGAATGATGATAAATGATAATGAGTTATAATGAATAATAATAATAAATGATAATGAATAATAATGAAAAATAATAAAGAATAGCTTTTAGTGGGTCACGTGATAGAACTTTGTAGCAAACATCTCGGACCATTGTGTGACATCAGGGAAGATCGCAGTATCCTGAAAAACAACTTTGGCGCGAAACGTGTTCTTATGTCCGCGATTGAGACAAGTGGTGGAACGGGGACCGATCGGCAGGTGTCTGACGTGAATATGGACCTGTTCTAACCTGTCCAGTAAAACAACTTTGCCGCTAAAAGTGCGAGAGTGCGTTCTCTTTCCATCGTGTGCTGGATCAAATGGCCGACCGTTGTGACATAGCCATTGATAGGTTCCATCCTGTCCAGCGTTAAGTGCTCGCCAAAACACCTCTACTTAAGGTGAATCAATACTAGAAATAAGAATAATCTTCACAAGGATTTAAAGTCACTTAGTCTTGTACAAAAAGGTGTGCATTATTCAGGAACACACATTTTCAATAACTTGCCAGCAGCCATAAAAAGCTTAACAACCAATGAAATTCAGTTTAAGAGAAGCCTAAAGGATTTATTGGTGGCCAACTCCTTCTACTCCATTGATGAATTTCTGAGGAAAACCAACTGATTTGTATATAAGTACAACATATCTTCTGCACAATTTCAGTGCAGTAATGTGTTCACTGAAAATGTGTGTGTGTGTGTGTGTGTGTGTGTGTGTGTGTGTGTGTAAGTATAATCAAACTTCTGCACCATTTCAGTGCAGTAATGTGTTCATTGTAAATAAGTATTACAGTAGTTGTATTACATGTTTCTTACCTTATAAATAAATAAAAAACTTTTTTATTTTAAATTCAGTGCAATAGTATTTGTAAAATGACTCTTAGTGTTCATTAAAAAATGACGATCATTCCACTTGGGACCTGTGGAATGGTACATTAGCTTATTTGTTTTAGTTTAAATATTTGTCATGTATTGTTGTTTTTCTGACATGTTCCACATCCTGGAGGACCTCCTCACTACGGATCAATTGGAATGAAAGTAAATCTAATCTAATCTAATCTAATCTGAGTAGTGTGGGGGCTCTGCGACGCCAGTAGCTGGGGGCTGGTCGCTGCCTACCTGGGGCCTAGGAGAAAGCGGAGCTACTCAGCTGGCCGTGCATACGTCAGCTGCAGTTTGTGGTGTGAGCATCTCGAGGATGTTTACTAAGTGAGTTGTTACACACCTGCATGACGGTAATGACTGAAATAAAGAGTCCTTTTCCCACCTTGTGACTTAGCGTAGTACAAATGACGAGATTTTAATAATTTAGCGGTGGAAGCATAAGTGACCACGAAAATTCAATGAGCTAACACAGTTGGACTGCATACACACGTGCATGATATAAATAATAATAAATGATTATGAATGTTAATAAATTATTACCAATAATAATGAATAATAATAAAGACAAGTATGGTTTTGTATGCATTATCTTGTTGGAATTTGAATTTGGCGCCAATTTCTTCTGGAGGGTTGGGTTAGTGGACGTAGCCCAGTTGACCTATTTCCCCTTCCAAAATTCAAAATTCCCGCCATTTTTTCTGGGGGTTAGGTTAGTGGAGGTAGCCAAACTGGCCTATTGTCTCGCCAAAAGCCGCCATCTTGGATGACGTTATGCGCTGTTGCCAAGTCTACATACCGCCATCTTGGATGACGTCAGCGTCGCCATCTTGAATAAATTTGGCAGCAATGCAGTTTGTCATCGTATATACTTAGTCCCACTACTCATCGCCAGTGGTGTAAACTCGAATAAAGTCACCCTTATCACCAAATTTAGAAAGTTATTCGACTAAGGAATGTAGTATTAAACCCATATTTGCAACCCCCGTATGTCGCTTGTAGATATTAGCCAAGTTAACAAACGGTATTTGTAACGCACTCTGTCTCAATACTGTGCAGACAGTGTGTTTCTGTGAAATATCTACAGAGTTACATGTTTGAATGGTTCAAATGGCTCTGAGCAATATGGGACTTAACATCTGAGGTCATCAGTCCCCTAGAACTTAGAACTACTTAAACCTAACCAAACCTAACCAACACATCCATGCAGGATTCGAACCTGCAACCGTAGCAGTCACGCGGTTCCAGACTGAAGCGCCTAGAACCGCTCGGCCACAACAGCCGGCTAGAGTTACAGATGAGGGAGGATGATGGTTGACTGAGAATGAGCACATACAGCACTTGGTATGCAATGTGAGGGATCACTTGCAAAATGCAATGCTAGACTGAAGTTGTAAGAAATGTACAAAATCATATGACCAATACACTGGCTTTTAAGATCCATCGTGTTATGCTCTCTGGTGGAAATGTTGTCTGCAATTTGGAACCAAGAATCTCCATTCAAACACACATTTGCGTTGGGTCCTATAGAGATGTCTTCGAATGACTGCAGCCATTGATGAATCATATTTGTGGCACTCTCATATGTGGAAACGAGTCACCTTCTTCGAACCTATCTGCTAAGGACCCCACACAGCTAAACTCCAACATGGTTTTAGACAGTCCCTCTGCATTTCGTAAGTGTTCTTCAGTCTCTTCCCCACCCTCCCTGCGGCTTTCCCCATGTGATCGTACTGATATACTGGTACTGCTCCACTGGAGCAAGTGGCTACTAATCGAAATCACTTGCACAGACCTGTGTGATGTTTCATCACCTGTACTGTAGGGGGATCCCATCCCACAGACAAATCAATCACAAGAGAGGGTCCCTTTCATAAGCAGTTTGATACATTGTTTTTTGCTGTAACACATCCAAGCAGTGTATGACTAGATCTTTGTACACCACCATACACTTTGTTTTTCCACCATGACTTGGAGGTCTGCATCCAGTGCTAAACTGACACTAATGTGTTTTGATCCATTGGCTCGCACACAAAGCTGGACATTGCATGATGGAAATTATGTTGCTCCCAAAACGCACAGGATACTTGAAATAAAAGGCAGAGATGGTGTTTCTTATTGACAAAAATGTGAAAGACATTGTAGATTATGGAAATTGGAACGCTTGCGACATTGTGGAGCATTTCCAAACAGCTGCCTGGAAGTGATGATCTCTACATTTAATCTCATCTTTCACGGTGATGGGTTAGCAGACATCTAGATGTTCCACTTTGAAGAGACGAAGAGCATTGATTCCTTATATTCCAGCCATGTATGTGATCACTGTTTCGCTGCTGCCCATCCCTAGAATGCGTTGTTCCTGCCAAGGCTCTCTCCATGTCAGACAAGTGGTATCAGTCAGTCACTGTGTGGTAATGAAGATCGTGTGAGTGGACATATGAGGTGAAAAGGGCACTGTCGACTGGGCTACTGTACTGTAATAAACACCACAGTTGATAGTGTGGTCAATTTTTCCAATTTTACCAGTTTTTTCGTAATTTCAATGCCGACCAATGACACAGCAGCATGCTTCCCATTGTCAGTATCATCACTAAACCACCCCTGCGCTACTTTGCATGCACCATATTTTATATTGTGAATTTAGATAGATGACTGTGCAGTATGTCCATTCATGGTTAATTCTCAAAACATATATAGCAAAGTATATTAGACAGCTTTCTATACTGATGCAGTTATGTTATTCACATATTTCTAGTACTTCAATCATAGTGTATAATTAATGATTATGACTGTCCATCTTTCGCTATGTGGACGGGAGTCACAAATCATTCTCGCATTCTTAGGATAAAGCTGGAGATTGAAAGATCACCCCGCACTATATT